>NC_083868.1:107335311-107943311 GCF_032452875.1 Bos javanicus
GATGGCTGGATGGCATCACTGACTCGATGGACGTGGGTGAGTGAACTCCGGGAGTTGGTGATGGACAGGGAGGCCTGGTGTGCTGTGATTCATGGGGTTGCAAAGAGTCAGACACGAATGAGTGACTGATCTGATCTGATCCTAAAACTAGATTTGGAAACCATTCTGTGAGGAATTTACATCTTCGGGTGCATGATTAGAGTGGGGGTGTAAGCGGTGTAGGAGGCAGAAACAATAACTTCTGACTAAATTCACTTTGCCAGAATCTTTCCCTCATGTGCTGTCTCTTTAAATAACTGAGACAAAGAGAGTTCAGCTAGATAAAGGCAGAAGCAGAGTGCATGTATGCTGGGTCACTTTAGTTGTGTCTGACTCTTTGTGACCCCATGGACTGTAGCCCACCAAGCTCCTCTGTCCATGGGATTCTCCAGGCAAGAATACTGGAGTGGATTGCCAGGCCCTTTTCCAGGAGATCTTCCTGACCCAGGGACTGAACCCACATCTCTTGTGTCTCCGGCTTTGGCAGGTGGGTTCTTTAACACTAGCACCACCTGGGAAGCCAAGAAGCAGAGTGGCCCTCCCCCGATTATGGTAACAGGTATGGACAGTAGAGGCCTAAAGACTAGTGTCTAAGTCATCTCAAGCTGCCATAACAAAACACCATAGCCTGGGTGGCTTACACAGACATTACTCTCTCACAATTGTAGAGACCAGCTGATTTGGGATTTGGTGAGGGACAGATGGCTGACTTCTTGCTATTTTTTCACATGATGGAGAAACACAACTTTGGTGTCTCTCTTCTTATAAGGACATGAGTCTCATTTTGGAGGCCTCACTATCATGACCTCATCTAAATCTAATTCTCTCCTAAAGGCCCCACCACTTAATGCCATCACATCAGCGGGTTTAGAGTTTCAACATTTGCATTTGTAGGGGGTAGGGAAACAGACATTCGGTCCACTACAACTAGATAAAGACTCTTTTAGATAAATGATTTAGCTTCGGTGCTAGGATCCTGTCAGTTCTGGGCAGAGTTCCCTGTTACCAGTGGTGGCGTGTTTTTGCTGCAATGAATGAGCGCCCGTGGTGAGCTCTGATCGACAGCAGAGCAGTGGGCAATACCTGCTTTCCTGTGGAGCCTGGAGGGTGGCAGCGTTCTGTCAGTTGGATAACAAGCCCTGGGAGGCCGTGGATAAACAAAAAATGAATGCTCTGGTTCTAGAAAACAAACAAGGCAAACTCCAAGGTAGCTCAGAACACAAGAGAGTATATCAAATGGACTTTAGGAAGAAAACCAAGAGTTGTGTGAACACACCAAGATTTCCCCTGGTTCATGCCAGCATCCAAAGAACATCTTACTGTTGGTTTCTTGGCTGCACATGCCTTTCCAAGGCAGAAACAGAAAGACAAAAATCTACAACACAGAGAAAACAGGCATGGAGAGAAAACTGAGTAGGTTTTGCCATAATTAAGTCAGAAAATGGCTAGCCTTCCCTTATTCACAGCTTACATAAGCAATTCTCACTCTGGTATTGTAGTATTTAAGGAATTCTCCAAGATGTCTTCAGGAAATCTTCTCTCTTCAGATCTCTCTCCACTAACACCCCTTCTAAACAATTTAATGTAAATAAACTCACATTTTAAATCTGAAAACATGCATGACTCACATACAAATTTCATATAGTACATTAGGAATCAAAATGAGATAATTGAACTATCTTTAATGGAAAAGAGCTAAAAAATAAATAATAGTGCTAATAATAAATAAATGAATAGCAAAATTTGTAGCTAAGATGGATAGATCTTTGAGATATATTGTAGCATAAAAACAAATTGAAAAATAGTGCATATATCATACAATTTTGAGGCAAACACACACAATTTTTTTTTATAATATATATGAAGATGTAAGGAAAATGGTCTGGAAGAGACATTTCCATCTGAGCTGAGTAATTATCCTAGCAAAGGATTAAATAATAGCAACTACACACAAAAATCCAAGCATGGACCTTACCTAGAGAGACCCCAAAGAACAAGCCCCATTTGGGCCTCAGAGAGAGAAGACACACCATTTTTGTGGATTTAACCAAATGTGTTAGGCAAAATCATACACGAATATATTTATTTATTCTTAAAATTTTGAAAGCATCATGCTTTTATTTTTATTTATTTGGGTGTGTCATGAGCAGCATGCAGGATATTAGTTCCCCCACCAGGGATCAAACCTGTGCCCCTTGCAGTGGAAGCACAGAGTCTTAACCACTGGACCACCAGGGAAGTCCCACACCAATATACTTAAATAAAAGCGGGAGGAGAATTATCTCATTGCCCTCCTCCCCACTCAAATAATGCCTTGGATTCCACTCTCTCAGGCAAAAAGAGGCCAAAACGAAAAAAGTGAAACAAAGTAAAGATGAAGAAGTTAGTTCTGGGCCAGGTCATCCCAGTCATTTGTGGGACCCAGGGCTAGAGTACAAATGGACATCCATGTGTAATATGTCTAAACATGTAAGTTATAAGTCAAGCAAACACGCTGTTTGTTACATGAAATATATTGTGTCTTCCTGCTTTGACAAATATTCCTGCCAAATTAATAACTGACATGAGGGACAGGTCAAGTGAGAGCTGTCAGAGTCGGACATCAGCAAGAGGCAGCATTTGGAGAGCCAGCTCGTGGTCCGTGGGTCTTGTTCTTGGTTTTCTGCTGCTGGCCTGTGTGGCGAGGGGCTCTGTGCATGTGTGGACCACTAGGCTTGCACAGACAATCTCCATCCACATCCCTTTAAACAGCTACATCTGGTCTCCTCTGGCCCTGCTATGTCCCAGCCTTGGAGAATTGGAGCTGGTGAAGGTTGGACTGGGGAAAGGCCTATTGCGGGCCCTGGAAGTGAGCTTAGGGCATTTGGAGAGGAATGTGGGATCTCTCTTCCCCTGAGCTTGGGTTAGAAGTGGAGACAGGACAAAAGCTATGGAAGGGCACATCCCTTGGGCCTCATGGACTCCTTAGCCCATGGGAAGTGTGATTGAATGAGAGCTGTGGAATGGTCCTCTGAAGCCAGGATCCTGGGTTTGGGTCCCCTCTTACACTGGTCTAAAGTCAGTGCTATTCTTGATTTGGGGATGTTCTGGGCTCAGGTCCTGATGAGTTAAGGGGTTTCAAGTGTCATTTTGATTATGTTATATATAGAATCTAAGTCAGTGAATCATTCTTTTCACTTTGTGCAAAACATGGATATTTAAAAATACAGGCAACATAGCCAGTATTAAGACTTTCATCTCTGTGAGAGATACCCAGGAGTGAATCAGAGACTGACGGATAAAACCAGACCGACCTTTCTCAACTCATCTTCTCATTTCACTGGAGTAACAGGTAGAATTGTTGACACTGTAAATTGTTTTCTCTCCTGCTTTTGCAGAATGAATACGGTTAAATGTACCTTAAACTGCAAACAGTGTGATTCTACTGCACTAACTATGGGATCGTATTTCCTTTGTATTATTTTTTTGCTGCATAACAAATTACCCCCAAATATAACAGCTTAAAACAACAAATATTTATTATTTCAGAGTTTGTGTGGGTCAGGAATCTGTAAAGGGCTTAGCTGGGTGGTTGTGGCTCAAGGTCTGTCATGAGATTGTAGGCAAGCTGTCTACCAGGGCTGCAATGGTCCAAAGACTCAGGTGAGGATGAAGGATCCAATACAAGTTCACTCACGTGGTTTTTTCAGGCTTTGGTTCATTTGCTTATCATATTGTATGGGCCTCCTGGAAGCCAAAAAAACTTCTGGAAGGTGAAAAGAGTCAAGTGACATAGTAACATTCGGAAAAGGGGACTTCAGATCTGGCAGATGCAAGGTAACTTCCAAAACCAGGGTCTGCCAACAGGTGCTATGTCGGGCCACCTGGGGGAGTTAATGAAAAATATACCAGTAGTATACACATCCTTATAGTTAATAATACTGTATTATATATTTGAAAGTTGCTTAGAGATTATATCTTAAAAATTCTTGGCATAAGAACAAAATTTTTGTAACTAGGTGTGGTGATGGATATGAACTTGACTTATTATGGTGAGCATTTCACATATATACACCTACCAAATCATTATATTGTACATCTGAAACTAATAAGATGGTGTATATCTAAATAAAAAATACCTGTTCCTAGGTCTACTTTTTTTTTTCTTCTTTTGCAAGGAAGGTGAACTCAAGATAGTTAAATGACTTGCTCAAATGCCCATAGCTAGAAAAGGGCTGAGCTGGGGCTGGAACTCAGGCTCATCTGGAAGTCAGAGTTACTGGGAGAATGTAGCATACCAGCCTGGCTCCCCTCAAACCCATGTGAACATGAAGCCTGCCTCTCCACTGACAGCCAGGCAGCCCTGTGTGAGTTTGTTATATAATCTGTATGAACCCCAGTTAGTTTATATGTGAAGAGGGTGTAATAGTTACTTTGTGCTGTTATTGTGATGACTGAGATATTTTTTAATGCTCCCTTGCCAAAGAACACTAGGAATATTTCCTATCATTTTAAGAGTTGAATTTATTACTCATTGCACTGAGGGAAATGCATACCATGGGAAACCCTGGAGGTGTGTCAGTGAGAAGGTATTAGAAAATATTATTAAAGGATTTGTTTTTTTGTTAGCTGATTGCAGGGGTGCTCAGGAAACCAGAGTTCATTCTACAAATGTATATCTTTGTAAATCTTATTCTTAGAAGGGAAGACCAGAGGGAGACTGAGGCTATAATTGGCAAAGAGGCTCTAACTGGCCAGAATGGCTGTGTGTCCACTGTGGCTTGGACGATGTTCATATTTTGTCTGTGTTTAGACATGATTAAGGAGTCTTGCTCTTGTCTTCGTACATCGTGGTCACAGAGGGGCCTTGTCTGATGCTGATGTTCTTGTTCATGTTTATGTTAAACAGAAGAACACTAAGGCCCAGTGATAGTACCAAGGCCATCTCTTTCCCAGGTATAAACCATCTAGTCATAGTGCTGGACTCAACTGGTGTTCCAGTCACTGAGCCATGACTTTTATTGTGCTCTCCCACACTGTCAGCACTGGACCTCTGAGTCACAGTGAGACACATAGGGGTGTTCTGAGGTGGAGACATTTGGAGGAAATTAAAAGACAGATGTCCCTTCAAGCGCAATGACTCCTTTTCTTCCCCAGCTTCAGGCATGCTGCTGCTGCTGCTAAGTCACTTCAGTCGTGTCTGACTCTGCGCGACCCCATAGACGGCAGCCCACCAGGCTCCCCCGTCCCTGGGATTCTCCAGGCAAGAACACTGGAGTGGGGTTGCCATTTCCTTCTCCAATGCAGGAAAGTGAAAAGTGAAAGTGAAGTTGCTCAGTTGTTCCCAACTTGTAGCGACCCCATGGACTGCAGCCTACCAGGCTCCTCCATCTATGGGATTTTCCAGTAAGAGTACTAGAGTGGGCTGCCTTTGCCTTCTCTGGCTTCAGGCATGACATGAAGCCATTTCCATGAGGTCAAGGGCATTTCAGCCTGTGGAGAATTTCAGAAAGAGAAAAGAGGGGGCTGCAAGGTATAGGGCTGGACTCTGCCTTAGCTTCCTTCCTGCAGTAGAGGTGTACTCTGCACTTACTGTCAGACCTGGGCTTGATGCTGTGTGACACCCACCACCACGTGGAAAATAAACTAGCAAAGGACCACGCTGAGAAACGGGGTAAAAGAAGACAGGGTACCACGAGGACCACTGGCAGTCTAAGCAGTGGTTCCTATACTTTTCTGAATATTGGAATCACCTGGATCTTTCTGGATCCCACTGCACTAATCGAATTCATCTGGGATACCACTCGGAGCATCGAGATTTAAAAAACTCCCTGGGTGATCAAATGTGCAGCAAACTTGGGAAATCACTGGTTTAGCCCATCCACCCTTACAGTTTAGGGTGGAGGGGCCGGGGTCATAACGCTGTTTAACCATATGAAAGCTGCGGTCCCTCATTCTAGACACTTGGATTTAAATATAAAATCTGAAAATAAATTTCGAGGGGCTTTCAGACCCTAGGAAGAGAATCTGGGAATTCCTCGAGGGAGGCGGGTTGTCTCGTGAAAAACGCCCAATCAGGGTGATATGAGCTCCCTGCAGAATGGCGCTGGCCCTGCTCTTTCACAGAAGCCCCGGTATTAGCGTCACCAAACCTAGCTCCCGTAGGGAGGTAAGCAGCCACCGAGCAGCCGGTGTGCGCACGTGTGAGAGTGTGCCCGCCGGCGTGCACGCGCGGGGCAGCCGGCGAGCGTGCGTTTCCGTTCGGGAGCCCGGGCGGCCTCCGGCTGCGGCTGCAGCAGCGTGCCCGGCGCCCCCTCCCGCCCAGTCCCCTCCCCCGGTGGCTCTCGCTCGCCCTCGTCCCTCCCCCAGCAGCGTCCGCCGCCTCCGGGTGCGGAGGGCAGCGCACTGCACGCGAACCCCTCCTGCAGGCGCCCGGGCGCTACTCGAGCGCCTTGCCCCGGGCGCGCCTGGCGCCCCCTCCCAGACGCCTAACGACGATGAGCCAAGACTCGGGGGTCGCGGAGAGCAGGTGAGCGCAGCCGCGGGGCTGGGTGGGGGCCGGGGTTTGGGAAGGAGGACGGGCAGAGCGGGGGTGGGGTGCGGCTGGCCCGGACATCGCCGCGTGGAGAAGGGGCTTTGCGGTCTTCAGCACCCTCTATCGTGGGCTCTGCTTTTCCCGTTTTCCGGACGGGGCGGGGGCTCCACTCCCGCCCCGGCATACCCGCTCGAGCTGCACAAACAAAGCACCCTTCGGTGGCGGCGCCTGCCTGGCGCGGGCACGGAGCACGGGGGTAGCGACTCGCTCTCCAGCCCGGACTCCGATTCCCAACCCGCCGGCAGGCCCCGGGCGGCTGCACCTGGGTCGGGCGGGCTGCGCCGGGGTCGCGCGCAGGTGCTCGCGCGGGAAGCGGTGGCGCGCGGCTGCGAGGCCCCGGGCGCCCGGCCCGGAGGAGGAGCTATGGCCGGCGCTACTGCCCCCTGCCGTCTCGGCTTGCCGGCGCCAGCAACCCGGCCCTTCGGCAGCGGCGGCGCAAAGGCGGCGGCAGGTGGGCCCGATTTGTCCACATTCACCCGGCGGCAGCGGCTGCGGGCGGCGGGCCGGTGTGGAGGGGGCTGATCGCCCTGTGGCATCCCCTTTGCTCCCAGCGCGAGTGGACTCGCGCCCTTCCCGCCTCCGCGCTGACTCCCCGCCGCCCGGGCCGGCTTCTGCTGTCCTCGTCTGCTCCCATCTCTCAAGCTTCAGCTCTCCGGATCCCCTGCGTCCACTGCACCCGTGTCGGGGAGGACTTGGGAAGTTTTTCTGAACACCACCGGCGCTTTGGCCCCTTGACTTTCAAATGGTTTGAGCTGAGAGCGGGATTATTTCCGTAATCCCCTTTTGCCCATGCGTGAAACACCCCCATCATCCCCTTGCGCCAGTCATCCCTTCTACGCTCCCATGGGGCCCTAATAGTGTCTTTAGCACAGAAGGCACGAGATCAACATTGCTTTTAGGATATCTGCTATTACTGTAAAGGTAGCCAATGCCTCTGTTTGTCATCAGCGTCCCACAGACCTTTAAAGGCAGCCTCTTTTCACGTGGGAATGTGTATTCAGAGCTGGTTTGGGCTGTAGTGGTCGAGTTCTCCAGAGCTCTCATCTGCAGAAGCAGACTTTTGGCATCGGATGCAGTTTCAGCACAAGACACGTGACGGCTTGTTTGTGAAATGTATCCTTTAGGTAATTCATTGCTGTAAGCACATGCCGGAAGCCCGCCCAAAACAGTGCAGAAACGCTGGGCAAAGATTCAGACTCTGCAGAGAACTTGCTTATGAGACAGTCCCTGCCACATCACAGTTTATGCACGATCAACTAGAGAATACGGAGCTTTAAAGTGTCTCACGACTTCAGTGTTTCGTGAATTATTCTTTGAACATTAGGCTCATAATCTTTTAGGAAGGAGGGAAGGATTTTTTTGTTTTGTTTTATGTGTGATTTTTTTTTTTTTCTTTTTGTCTCTGTTCTTTAAAACACTGTTGCAAGCAGGAAGACAGTGTAGAAAAGTTTATTGTGGGGTTCTGCCGTTCAATGTCTTGACATTAGCATTAATAAAACCCCACTAGGACAAGAACTGGGTCCACTTGGGTCATCAAAAACACTTCCTTGGAGGTGGTCAGTTAGCAGGAAGACTTGCAAATGGTGGTTAAAGTGAATGTTGAATCAATCAAATACAGCAAAAGTAAAGTTTTGTTCCAAAAGAAAAGGGAAGTGAATTGAAGTATAGTGTGTGGAATTAGCATGCACGGTTATTTACACACACAAAGCAGAGCTAACTCAACTTCTACCTACTCCTTCCTAGTTCAGTTCAGTCGCTCAGTCGTGTTTGACTCTTTGTGACCCCATTACTCTGAAATATGGGTCCTCCCTACCTCTTTTCATAAAAACTTGCTAGCCTGCAATTGCTGATCTTTCTGGTCTCTTCAGGAAGACTTACTAATGAGTCGTTTGCACATTTCAGTGTGGCACAAAGTCTGTATAATTGTGTGTCAAACAAGGGGGAGGTGTAATTCTCAGTAAACTGTAAAGCACCCTACAGGTGTTTGCTACTGTTACTTGTAATTTTTAGTAGCTGCCCGGTATGCCACTCTGATACTTAGTCATTCCCACATTTTTTGCCATTTAAACTGTTACTACTGATTTTTAAATACTAAGGAGGTCTCTATATCTAGGGACTTCCCAGATGGCTCAGTGGTAAAGAATCTGCCTGCCAATGCAGGAGGTGTGGGTTCAATCCCCGGTCCAGAAGAATCCCATGGAGAAGGAAATGGCAACCCACTCCAGTATTCTTGCTTGGAAAATCCCATGGACAGAGGAACCTGGTGGGCTACAGTCCATGAGGTTGAAAAAGAGTCGGATATGATTTAGTGACTCAGCAACAGCAACTTTATATCTAATTACCACATTGTATCTGTCATTTATCCAGTGAACCTTTTTTTTTTTTTAATAGTGCAAACCATACACCAAACGATGTGTTAGATGCTGAGGATGTGGAATCCTTTGCTGTACACACACACACACCCCTCTTGTTCTTTAGTTCCCAAGAGTTATAAACGACTTACAAAGTACAACGTGCATGCGTGCTCAGTTGTGTCTGACTCTTTGCAACGCCGTGGACTGTAGCCTGCCAGGCTCCTCTGTCTGTGGGATTTTCCAGGCAAGAATACTGGAGTGGGTTGCCATTTCCTGCTCCAGGGGACCTTCACTATCCAGAGGTTGAACCTGTGTCTCTTGCATTTCTTGAGCAGCACAATAAAGCCATTAATTTAGGTGTGCATCAGAGCAGGGCTCAGGGAGGCGAGTAGAGAAGGGATCCCTTCATCTGGGCTGAGTAAGGGAATCACCCCACCCCCTCCATTCCCAGTCAGGCCAGCTCTCCTTTTTGCCTGCCCTGGGCACTTGTGATTTCATTCTTTTCCCTCTTCTTCCTCCTCCCCTCCTTGACCCCTCACTGATAGAAGTGTTCCAGTTGCCTCCCTTCTCCCTTAAGCCAGCTCAGTTCCAGCTTTTCCTCCTGGTCCCACTTCCCTTTGGAGTACAGTATGCAGAGATTTCATTGACAGTTATAGGAGAAAGAAGGAAGTAGACCTTGAAACTGTTCACCCTAATTCCTGTCACCCCACAGCTGCCATTTGGGCCATATCCCAAATGCAGTCATCTCTTTACTTTGCCCCCTACCACCCAGGCTCATTCTCCATTCATAAATGTGGCCCACAAAGCTAAAGGCCTATATATTTTTCCTTTCCCAAGATGCTGAAAACCCTTCCGTGAGGTGTGTGTATGTACAGTCGTACAGAAAACCCAGCATTTTAAGTGTACAGCTGATAAATTATCACCAAGTGAACACATCTGTGTAACTACCACCCAGGTCAAGAAATAGAACCTGGCATCCCAAAAGCCCCCTTCCTATTCCTTGTACTTTCCTATCCCTTCATCCCAAAGGGACCAGAGATAGTTTTGCTAGTTTGTAAACTTTGTAAAAATAGACTCATACAGCATATGCCCTTTTGTGTCTGACTTCTTTTGTGCCGTATTGTTTGTGAGATTCATCCTCTCAGTTGCTTGTAAGCGGTTTTGGATTCTCGTGGCTTACAGGACTCCATTTTAGGACGGAATCACATTTTGTTCATCCATTTTTCTCTTGATGAACGTGGCAGTTGTTTCCAGGTTTTGTGTGTTACAACTAATGATGCGTGAATCCTTTAGCCTTTTGATATCCAAAAACCTACCTGTTTGACCACTATTTTTTTTTTTTTCCTTCTGGTATAACTGAAGAAAAGGAAGGGAGGGAATAGATGAAGGAGCCAGCCTGGAGAGCCAGGCCTGTGGGTTTTTCACCTTTGCTGGCACTAAATGTTTTCCAAAGCATTTAAGGCTGTGCTCTCATTCTGGGACCTGAACATAGAAGAAAAAAGTGATGGGATGGCTTACATCCCAGGTGAACTGATTATAGGTGGTGGTTATGGGATGCTTAGAATAAAGGAAGCTGGGTGATGATGGGAAGCCTGCCCAGCTTGGGAAGTGTCCCTTGGGAGAACTGACAGCTGGTGGCTCATGACTCCCACATCTCTCCTCCACCTTCCCCCACCTGTCTGCCACTTTCCCCTATGGAGTCCTTGACCCCCCCTCCCCCACCTCTCCTCCCCGGCCCCAGCCTGGTCCCAGAGGGCTTGGAGTACAGGAAATCCTTCTGTCCCTATGCAAGGGGCTGTGTAGTTGGCTTCCAGACCTCAAGTCTGTGAAGACAGTTTCCTTGGAGTATGCTTTAAAGTTACCTAGCCTCCTGTGGGGTGTTTGTCATCTAGTACTACAACTTCTTGGGCAGGGAGGTCTGGCTTTTGTGGCCTGGAGACTGAGATTTTCTTTGGGGAAATGCTTGGATCTTTTGGGCTCAACATAAGCAGTTTCTGGCGTGCTGCGATTCCTAGGGTTGCAAAGAGTCAGACACGACTGAGCAACTGAAGTGAACTGAACTGAGCCTGTAGGCTTTCAGGGTTGCACAGCGTCAGACATTCCCCATGAGAGATGTTGACGACAGCAGATTCTGTAACCCTGCATTGTTGACTTCCTCCTTTGTGTTCAAACTTCAGATCTTCCCAAGAGGGAAGATTTAGAGACCACTCGGTGGACCAGATGATCTTTATTCAGCATCCTGGGATTGCCATAGGTTTGGTTACAGAGTTGGAATTTCTCCACCTCCCTGTTTTTCCTCATCTCCTCCCTTTCTCCCTCTGATCACGCTTGCTTTCCTCCTGTTCCTGGATCTTGATCAGTTCCTTCCTGCCTCAGACAGAAGCTGTGTGACCTCTACTCCCCCAGCCCCAATTCTTCTCTTGCCTATTCCTGCTTGTCTTTTGTGGCTGAGTTTAAATGTCACTTCCTCAGGAAGCTGCCCCCCCTGCCACCCACCCCCACCCCAATTTTTCAATCTTAGACAGCACTTCCTTTCTCAGATGCAAGTAGACAGTCTTCCCCATCAGGCTGATGGGTTCTTGAAGCCACAGCGCCAGTTGCTCTATTCATTCATGCCTGGCACATAGTCCATCTGTTTTGTTAAATGGATGAATTGATGGGTAAACTAGGAGATCTGAGACAGGTTGTAAGATTGTCTCTGCTTCTAACTTGCTGTGTGATCTTGGGTGTTTATTAGTTTCACCTCTCCTAGAATGCATCTTTCCCTCTGTGAAATAATGCATCAGACTGGAAGATCTTTATAGGTTCCTTTCCGTTTCAGTTTTTTCTGAGTCTAACAGTGAGAGGATCCTGAGGGGTGGTAGCTTTCTCTGAAAATGCAAAAGCTGACCTTTCCATTGAGGTTTAAGTGGTCTTAAGTTTCATGCCTGTGTTCTTGGCATGAGAGCTGCATTCTTCCCAGTTCACCATAGCCTGCTCTGGGCTAAAATGATAGCTTATATTGCTTTTATTGTGCTCTTCCCACATCACATACATTTTATTTCCTGATCTGTCTTCTCTTCCGTTAGTGTGCCCCTTGGGACCAGGTTCCTGTGTCATTTTTATATCCCCTCCGCTCATCACAGCGGATTTCAGTTAATGAAAAGAGATCTGTATTATAGAGAATAGTATTTTCATCGAGTTTATTCTCTGGAAAGTATAACTATTTTATGATTATGCAGATTAACTTTAGTTTGTGACTAACATAAACTCTTTTCCACTTTCTTAACCCATTTAACTTTTTTTGACCTATTTCCTGAAGGTTGATAGGAGCTGAAATAAGTAAAACACTAGTTGGTTTCGTTCTGGTGAAGAGTTAGAGGAGGATTGGGGCCTCATCATAGGTTTGTGCGCATGCATGCTCAGTCACTTTAGTCGTGTCTGACTCTTTGCGACCCTATGCTATGTAGCCCGCCAGACTCCTCTGTCCAAGGGCTTCTCCAGGCAAGAGAATTGGAGCGGGTTGCCGTGCCCTCCTCCAGGGGATCTTCCTGACCCAGGGACTGAACCTGTATCTCTTGTGGCTCCTGCATTGCAGATCGATTCTTTACCTGAATCGACCCATTATGGGTTTAATTATGCCTAATAACTTTTTATTATTTACTGCAAGGTGACTCTAGTTGAGAATTACCTTCACAGACAGTGACACCTGAGGAACAGAGACTAGAAAGTATTAAGTGTTTTGTCTTTACCTGCTTGGCAGAATTTTAGGCTTTTTGTTGTGAAATGTACTGATAAAAGCTTGGGCTCTGCAGTCAGATGGACTGGGTTTGTGGATAAGTTACCCAGCCTTATTTCCTCATCTGTGAAATGGGGATGATACTAGTTCAGCATCAGGCACTAAAAAGTTTGTTGCAAGGAGCCCATTGATGCCTGCCAGGTCCTTGGCTCAGGTTCAGGCACACAATAAATATTAAAAAAAAGTATTAGCTATTATATTATGGTTTAAATATAATAAAATGTTATATTGTAATTATATTGATACATATTAATATATTATATATATTATATGGTGTGCTGCAGTCCATGGGGTCTTGAAGAGATGGACACAACTTGGCAACTGAACAACAACAATTATGGTTTTATTTTCACTTTAAGGATTGTTAAAATCTTTAACTGGAGAATTATTACTCATGGAGCCAGATTTGACTGAAACCCTTCTGGCACCTGTCCAGGCTGCAGTCAGGTGGGAGAAAGGCTCCCTCTGATTGGATTTTACAGTGCCAAGATGCAGCGTTTTTCTCCCCCAACTAAGGGAAAGAGACCTGTACTAGGCAGGGCCTGGGAGCTGGTAGGCATAAGGCAGCACTGACATTACACCCAGTCATCACGATTGAGTCGGGATGAAAATGTAAGGAATTTTAAAAGTGATACTTAAGTAAATGTCTACTTCCATTCCCTACTGATCTTCAGCCCCTAAATTACACTGGGAACATCTGAAATGGGTCCTCCCTCTCCATGATTAGTTTTCCTTTTAACAAACCACATGGAAAAGCAGACAGAAAGAAGATGTGGGGCACTAGCATCCATGTGGCGTGTCAGAGAGGAAGAAAATCTTCCTCCACCCTTCTGGGTTCTTCTAGTCTAAGGATTAAATTGACATGTGTCAGATTAACAGGAGAAAAACAAACAAAAGTTATAATAACTGGTGTACATGGAAAAGGGGCTTCCCAGGTGGTGCTAGTGGTAAAGAACTCACCTGCCAGTCCAGGAGACCTTAGAGAGCCCAGTTCGATCCCTGGGTTGGGAAGATCCCCTGGAGGAGGAAATGGAATATCTCCAGAGTTCTTACCTGGAGAATCCCATGGACAGAGGAGTCTGGCGGGCTACAGTCCATGAGGTTGCAAAAGAGTCACACATGACTTGGCGACAACAGCCATATATGGGAGATACCAAGGAAAACTTGAGTAACTCTCCAAAATCGCCAAAGCCCTCACCTTGAATACCGGCCTCAGCAGGCAGACAAGGATGTTGAGGATGGGGAGACTCAGTTCTGGGAGGTCCCCAGGAAGAGCACAGTAAACCCTGGTGAGGTTATCCTGAGATTTCTGTCCCTGCCCTTTCACTGATAAGATACAGATTTGGACACCCTTACACATGGAGATTTCCCATACAAATGTTAATGTTTCTTCCAAAAGGCTAACTCCTGCTGGGTTTTGAATGTTTTTCCTTTGCCTGCTGTTTCTTAGAGAATAACCAGCTTAAAATAATTAATATGCCAAAGAGACATATTTTAGGGTAGCAGATTCTGCTACCTCTAAAGCAGATTCCAGAGCCAGTGCAAGGGCTCTGTGGGTCCCCTGGGTTACTTCCTTCACTGGGCTGTGACTTTGGTGTTGCCCAGTGGGCGGCTCCTTCACCTCGGGCTAAGCCCCTTCCCCCATAACTGTTGGGTGTTTTGATACAGAGAGCTGACCCTCTACCCTGCAGCCTCATTATGTGGTGAAAATAAAGGTTTTCCATAAAGGTTTTCTGGTTTTTAGCAGAAGTTCTGATATCTATGCACATGCATATACATCTGGAAATAAAGATAAACAGCTGTAGAAAGGGGACTATGAAAGGGACAGTCAAGAGAAGTTTGTCACTGTTTTAAGCAGACATATTTTGTACAATAAGGATGTCTGACTCTTAATACATGTTCTCATCAGTCCAGTTCAGTCGCTCAGTCATGTCCAACTCTTTGCAACCCCACAGACTGCAGCACGCCAGGCTTTCCTGTCCATCACCAACTCCTGGAGCTTGCTCAAAATCATGTCTATTGAGTCGATGATGCCATCTAACCATCTCATCCTCTTTCGTCCCCTTCTGCTCCTGACTTCAATCTTTCCCAGCATCAGGGTCTTTTCCAATGAGTCAGTTCTTCACAGCAGGTGGCCAAAGTATTGGAATCAGCATCAGTCCTTCCAGTGAATATTCAGGACTGATTTCCTTTAGGATTGACTAGTTTGATCTCCTTGCAGTCCAAGGGACTCTCAAGAGTCTTCTCCAACACCACAGTTCAAAAACATCATTCTTCGACGCTAAGTTTTCTTTACAGTTCAATTCTCACATCCATACATGACTACTGGAAAAAGCATAGCTTTGACTAGATGAACCTTTGTTGGCAAAGTAATGTCTCTGCTTTTTAATATGCTGTCTAGGTTGGTCATAGATTTTCTTCCAAGGATCAAGTGTCTTTTAATTTCATGGCTGCAGTCACCATCTGCAGTGATTTTGGAGCCCAAGAAAATAAGTCTCTCACTGTTTCCATTGTTTCCCCATCTATTTGCCACGAAGTGGCAGGCTTCAACATTACGTGAACTCTGAACTTCCAGATGTTCAAACTGGATTTAGAAAACACAGAGGAACCAGAGATCAAATTGCCAACATCCGTTGGATCATCAAGAAAGCAAGAGAGTTCCAGAAAAACATCTACTTCTGCTTTACTGACAGAATAAATTCTTCAAGAGATGGGAATACCAGACCACCTTACCTGCCTCCTCAGAAATCTGTATGCAGGCCAAGAAGCAACAATTAGAACTGGACGTGGAACAACAGACTCGTTCCAAATTGGGAAAGGAAAATATGTCAAGGCTGTATATTATCACCCTGCTTATTTATCTTATATGCAGAGTACATCATGCAAAATGCCAGGCTGGATGAAGCACAAGCTGGAATCAAGATTGCTGGGAGAAATAGCAATAACCTCAGATGGACAGATTACACCACCCTTGTGGCAGAAAGCAAAGAACTAAAGAGCCTCTTGATGAAAGTGAAAGAGGAGAGTGAAAAAGCTGGCTTCAAACTCAACATTCACAAAACTAAGATCATGGCATCTGGTCCCATTACATGTTCTCATAATTACTTTTAAATTAAAAGGTACAATGCCTGCATTATAAGAGTATGAGTCTGGAGAAAAACAATGCCATGGCTGGCCTGCTCTTGTATGCATTTTGTTGGGAACCATGTTTTAGTTTTTCTTAATGTCTTGAAACATTTCCTAATTTCAGGCTTACCACCACTCTCTGGCCTTCTGAGCCAGAGGTTAAGATTAAAAAATAAGAGGACTTGGGTCTGAAAATGAAAATGCATAGTTTTCATCGGACATGAAGCTTGGGAAATACCAAATACTTGGGAATGTTTATCAGAAAAAACCTTGAGTCAAGGAGGTTTTCAAAATCTGGAGGCTCCTGACTGACTTGACTGAAGAAGAGAAAGGAAGGGACTAGCAGTTCATCTGCTGCTTTGGCTCTGTTCTTCCTTAGTTTACTGTCACTGCCAGGATTGGGTTCAGCCGGTGAAGTGGTGGGGCGTGAAGGGAGACATGGTCCCAGGGGCTTTGAAGTCCTAATGGCCTAGGGTCAAGTGCTCCTTTTCTGTTTGTTAGCTGTGTGACCTCAAGGAAGTTAATGAATCTCTCTGAGCCCCAGTCTCTGCATTTGTCAAATGGCCTTCATAGGCTTATTGGGATGATTCAATGAGAAAATCCAGAAAGATTTTAAACACCCATAAGTGCAAATAACACCATTGTTGTTTTCTTCCTGGTTTTTCATTTATTCATCAAAGATTCTGATTTGATGGGCCCAGAAAAATGGCTTTTAGAAAGCTCTCTGAGAGTTCTAATGTCTTCAAGTCCACACCTTGTGATGAGCAGTTTGGGCATCATGGTGGAGGGCAGGGCTGTTATATGCACAAACTCTACGTGTCAGTGGGGCACACATAGCTGAGCTGCACACCTGCAAGGCTCCTGGCAGTGACTCTTTTCGGGGGAGGGTGCAGAGGGTGGTGTGTATGTGTGTGTGTGTATTATGCAGGGTGTGCTTGGGACACTGAAGAACATTCTCTCTGGGGGAGCAGGAAGGGTGGGTGACAAGGGAGCAGGGTGGGGGTCCATGCGTGCGGTGCCAGGAAGCTCAGGCCAGGAGGTAGTGAGAAGCCACAGAAGGGCAAAGACATGATAAGGTCCTGCAGAGGGCAGACCAAGAGAGTGAGACAGTAATTGTTAGAGAGCGCGAGAACCAGTGAGAGAGAGAGCTTGCAGGCAGGCAGAAGCGGTGTGCAGCGAGGAGGGGAGAAATTTGAGAGATGGGTTGGAGGAAGCATAGGAGGAGTCTGATTGTGCTGCTTGCCAAGAAAGGGGGAGCAAGAGTTAGTGATGACTCGGAGGTTCCAGTTAGGTGACCTGGTGATTCTATGCAAAGACAGATTGGGAGGAGCAGGTTTTCTTGAAGAGGAGAGGCAAGGACTAGCTTGTGCTGACTGTATATAAAGTGCTGAAGTGACCTTCGGGCCTTAAGTACCTTGAAGTCAGGGAGGAGGCCTGGGAAGGGGTCAGAGATCAAGGATCTGAAGCTTTGGCCTGAAG
This sequence comes from Bos javanicus, assembly GCF_032452875.1. Classification (NCBI taxonomy): domain Eukaryota; kingdom Metazoa; phylum Chordata; class Mammalia; order Artiodactyla; family Bovidae; genus Bos; species Bos javanicus. The sequence continues at coordinate 107,352,662 of NC_083868.1, forward strand.
GCAGGCCTGAGGCAGTGTGTGGAGGGTGCACTGAGGTGGTCCTGGGACAAAGCAAATTGCCAGGAGCTGATGGAGCTGGGAGATGAAGCACCTGGAGGTGGGAGAGGCCACCGAGCAGAGAGGAGGGAAGAGACCAGGTGAGGGGCGCTGGAAGCCACCATGGAGCCTGTCACGTGCTTCATTGAAAGGGAGGTGGTCCTTAAGGATGGAGAGGGCCCCTTGGCTTTGTCGGGCAGGGGTCCTCGGTGCCTCTAGCTCGAGTGGTTTCCATACGTGGGAAAAAGCAAAAGGCTGGTGGCTTTGAGTCTGGGAGAGGATGGGGAGTGGGAAACGGAGATGGGGAGTTCTCCCTTGAGACCTTCTGTGGGACTGAGCAGGGCAGAGCCGGGGTGGGGATGCAAACACCAGGTCAGGCAGTGGAAGGACCAGTTAATTGAATGCGGGAGCTGTCCAGGCCCTTCATTTCCCGGAAGTGCTCTATGGGAGGGAGGAGGCTGGAGAAGCAGGTGAGGAGACCTTGGAGTGAGTGGGCGAGCAGCCCTCTGTAGGAACCAGGAGGAGGGATTGGAGGCCAGTGTGGCGGGGCGAGGTGGATGGATGGGCTGGAGATGTGGGGTGTGGGGATTCAGCACAGTGACCCTGTGCGCGGTGCTGCTGGTACCCGGGGTGTGAGCGGACTGGCAGGGCTTCACCTGCACACTCCAAAGTCACCTCTATCCCTGTGGTTTTGAGTCCGGCTGGAGTGGGGAGTGAGGGGGCAAGAAGAGCCTTGAGGAGGGAGAGAGTCATTCCACCTGCCAACATTTCTGGAGAAACATAGTATGATCATTTTGAAGACTTTCATAATTATTTGTATAAAATTAGTATCCGTTTATAAAACTGTTTTTCTTTTCTTGTTCTAGTGATGATCACCATGGCTCTTTAGAAGAAAAAGGTATGAACTCTAAGTCAACGTTGAGTAACTGAAAAACTTAAGCTGCACTGTGTGGAAATTTTCATTTTTAGAAAATGATTTCTTTATTCATTTTATTTATGGGATGCAATTGCCTCATTACATTCATGCAGTCACCAACTTACAGAAATGTGTTAAAATATTATCAGTAGGTTAGGATGATAAGATAATGACAGTTTTTTAGAATTTTCTTTAAGATTATTTGTCAACAGATATTTAAAACAATGAAGTGTAAAGAATTCATACCCTTGTGGTTTTTATAACTTAAGAATAGAGAACAAATACTCTTACATCTCTTTCCTTTTAAACTCTGGCTCTAATGTTCTTTTTAACCTTATTTTAAATTTAGTAGAGTAAGAATAGAGAAGCATTGTCAATGGAATTCTATAATTGTTCTATGCATGAGTAGATATTTTCTTTAATACTTGAGTGTTATCATCAATTATAGATACTTAATGAAAATAGTAACACCTAATTCTGTCCCTGAAACTGGATCAAGTAAAACCTCTGCTGTTAAAAGAAGGTCATGGTCTAGGTTTAGGGGTTGCTGAGGCTTGAGTCCCTTCTCTCAGTTTCTCTCTCTGACCAGCAAAGTGCTGGCGCCTTCCTTACTTTGATATGGTCCTAATTTCATTTGTCTACTGCGTGGTCCTTCCTTGTCCTCACACTTGCTGTTGGCTAGGACATGGATTTTCTCCTAATTTCTGCAGAGTGCCCATCACATGGTGGACAGTAAGTCAGTGAAGGGACAGTAGTCTCTGCCTGCGCCGAGGGGAAGCAGTCAACCAGTAATCGAGCCCTTTCTGTTCACCAGCCTGGCATGGGTGAATGTTCCAGACAAATGAAATGGAAGAGTGCTAGGTCCTGTTCCATGAGCCATCTAATTGAGCATGGCATAAATACGGATGAGGGGCATGGTAACTAAGTGGCAGTCCTTCCCTACACAGAAGTACTCTTGCTCTAGTTGATATTGTTGGTAACTTCTGCAACACTTACCCCTTCTTGTCCTTTACTATAATATCTCCATTCCCATGCACCTACACTGGCCTCAGGTCTTATCACTTCATAGCTGAATCTCTGCAGCAGAGTTTTAGACTCTCTGGAGTCTAATGCATCCTGAACAGCAGTACCCCCCGCCCACCGCCCCCAGAGTCCACCAGCATCTTTGGGAACACCATGGCCCATTTCAGCTGGAAGCACTCATGTAATTCTCCCTGTAGGAGAAACACCCCCCAAGGCCAGCTCTTCTCAATTGCGTTTGAGGTCCTCCCTAGTCTGGTCCCAACTTACCTGGATCTTCACCTCTAACCTATCTGTGTCATTTCACTAAATCGGTGATGGTTGTTTGCATCAATTGACTGTTCAGTGGGAAAGGACTCTGAGTCTTTTCTATAGTAACACTATTGTCTGCTCTTCAATTACAAAATCTAAAACCAGGTGCTTTTTTTCCCTTTCTGGTGTCAAGTTACTTAATCACCAGGGATGTTTTTGGGGAGCAGCTAAGTTGATCAAAGAGTGCCACTCCTTTGGCACAGAACTAAGAGGTTGCCAGGGACCCAACCAAAGGCCATTATAAAGTTTATTGGCTTTCTGTTTGCCTTCTCTTGGAAAAGGCTTAAGGTTGCTTGGTCTAAATCTTTTTTCCTTTGAGAATATGGCCTTGCTTACCATTGGTAACTGGATGTTAATTTGACTTGCAGTGCTGCTTTGGGTTTAAAGACGTGATTTATAGAAGAGGATACTTCTGTTATTTTTGGTTTAGCAATATTTTACAAAAATGAACACAAACTTCTACTTTATCCTTGTATTTATACTACTAAACTTGATTTCTTTCTCAAAATTTAGATTACCCCAGCCCCAACCTAGATACTTCAGGGGACTCTAAATCAGGTAAGAGATATGATTAACATTGGTAAATGCCCAAATGAAATTTTTATAAAATAACCAATTCATCGCAAGATAAATAACAGTTAATTTTTCTGTTTTACTTCAAGCAATCTGCATGAAAGATAGGAACTTTCATCTTTCTACTTAAAAGAGCTGATTAAGTTTTAAACTTTCATGGTTACTTAGCCTAGAGAAATCAGTAACTTAAAATTCGGTGATGAAGCTGTACTTAATGAAACTGAGAATTTATCTGATGAGGCAACTGGACCATTTTCTAGATTGGTTTCACTAACCTAATACAGGGTCCTCTGTGAGCCAAACCAGGTGGTGGATACTTGGCTGGGGTAGTCCTGGGAGGTTTCCCTGAGAAGGTGATGGTTGACTTGAACTCTGAAGGATGCATTGCGGTACCAGGGCAAAGGTGGGGACAAAAGTTATCTGAGTTCAAAAGACTTGCAGGTGTAAAGGTCCCCATGTGAGAAAGTGCACAGTGCTTGTTTGTGGAGACTGAAGAAGGTCGGATGACTGGAATCAGAGAGCGAGGGGAAGGGTGGCAGGGCCAAAGTGTGTCTGTAGAGACAGGTGGGGGCTAGATTGCATAGGACCTTTGGATTAAAAAATCTTTTCTCCACAGTGGATGTACAAATGCCCAATAAGCACATGAAAGATGCTCAATATTATTTCAGCGAAATACAATTCAAACCCACAGAAAGATGCCATTTCACAGCCACTAGGGCGGCTACAATGAAAAAGATAATAGCAAGAATTGTCAAGGATGTGGAGAAATTTGAACCCTCATACACAAGCTCAGCATTCAGAAAACTAAGATCATGGCATCTGGTCCCATCACTTCATGGGAAATAGATGGGGAAACAGTGGAAACAGTGTCAGACTTTATTTTTTTGGGCTCCAAAATCACTGCAGATGGTGATTGCAGCCATGAAATTAAAGATGCTTACTCCTTGGAAGGAAAGTTAGGACTAACCTGCTGCTGCTGCTGCTAAGTCGCTTCAGTCGTGTCCGACTCTGTGTGACCCCACAGACGGCACCCCCATCCCTGGGATTCTCCAGGCAAGAACACTGGAGTGGGTTGCCATTTGCTTCTCCAGTGCAGGAAAGTGAAAAGTGAAAGTGAAGTCGCTCAGTTGTGTCCGACTTTCCAGACCCCATGGACTGCAGCCTACCAGGCTTCTCTGTCCATGGGAGTTTCCAGGCAAGAGTAACCTGCTGCTGCTGCTGCTAAGTCGCTTCAGTCGTGTCTGACTCTGTGCGACCCCATAGACAGCAGCCCACCAGGCTCCCCTGTCCCTGGGATTCTCCAGGCAAGAACACTGGAGTGGGTTGTCATTTCCTTCTCCAATGCATGAAAGTGAAAAGGGAAAGTCGCTCAGTTGTGTCCAACTCTTAGCGTTGTGATGGATGTACAGTTGTTGTTGCTTAGTTGCTCAGTCGTGTCCAACTCTTTTCGAACCCATGAACTGTAGCCCGCCAGGCTCCTCTGTCCATGGGGATTCTCCAGGCAAGAGTACTAGAGTGGGTTGCCATGCCCTGCTCCAGGGGATCTTCCCAACCTAGGGATCGAACCCAGTTCTCCCTCACTACAGACGGATTCTTTACCATCAGAGCCACCAGGGAAATGTAAATATATGAAAAGCCATTGAGTTGTACACTTTGAATTGTGTAGTGTGCAGACTTCAATGCGGGAGACCCAGGTTCGATCCCTGGGCTGGGAAGATCCTCTGGAGAAGGAAATGGCAATCCACTCCAGTACTCTTGTCTGGAAAATCCCATGGACAGAGGAGCATGGTAGGCTACAGTCCATGGGGTCGCAAAGAGTTGGACACGACTGAGCGACTTCACTCACTCACTCACTCAAGGTTGTTATAGAAAAATAAAAAAAGTTATATCAGAAGAAAAAAATCCAAAGCTTGTCATCCAGAAAAAAATCCATGTTTTCTTGAAAAAACTTAAGCTCAATTATTTCTGTGATTGAGAAATCACAGAAGTCACAGGGCCGTTCGTCCCGAACCATTTTCTGGGACTGTGGTCTTTGCATGCTTGATTTACTCCTGTGATTAGGTTTATGTGCAACAGAATATATTTAGGACGGACAAGTAGCAAAAGTTGTCCCTCTAATTTGTTTCCTTGCCCTTGTCATTTCTGAAAACAGGGCCACCTGGCAATCTTGTTGCCAGATGGGAGTTTTTATCTTTATATCTGGAAGATTAAGTGTATTTCCCCCTTTTTCATCAAGGTAATTTTGTACTGGTTTGATGATTACGTCAGTTATCTTTATGAGGTTTCCGTGTTCCTAGTGACTAAAGAAGATTGGTCCCTAAAGTTGTGCTAAATACCCTTTCAAATAAAAAAGTAGGAGAATGATGGTTTCGTAATATGCAACCAAAATGAGGACTGGAAGGAGACTGTGCAAGGACCGCTGTCTAAGGAAGGAGGAGAAAGCCTGCTGCTGGCAGCAGTGTCTGAAATTGAGAGTTACAAATGTTTGAATGCGGAGTGTAGTAGATAATTCAGATTCTCAAGTGAGGGGAGAGACACTTCAGGTCAGAGTGGGGTGAAGCCTTCTCAGCTGGACGAAGGGAGGCTGGTCAGTAAGTGTAGGTGGGAATCCCCTGGCGGTCCGGTGGTTAGGACTCCACACTTTCACTGCTGAGGACCGGGCTGCTAGCCCTGGGAGGGCATGGGACTTGGGATTTCAGTTTGCCTGCTGCCACATTGCCTCTGTTCCCTTTCCCACCTTTCTGTCCTTCCTTTCAATTTTTTTTTAAGGTTTATTTTTAAAAGTTTAGCCTATTTTTAGTGGAATGAAATGGGTCACAGGGGTGTAGGTTTTGTCTGGATCTAGGCTGGCATTCAGGACAGCTGGGTGTAGTCAAGGTGGAACCCATCAGGATGAGAAAATGAGAGAAAAGAAACTCAGAGTTGGGGGCTGTTTGCATGCTAGCTTCCTAAAACAGGGATCCAGCTGCCAGAGCTCTAACCTACACAAACGTGGGGAGGGTTTAGTGCTGGTGGTAGCAGGCTTGGGCTGGCCTGTCACTAGAGTTTAGGAGTGTGACCTGTTAGTAAAAATCGCTACCGCTTAAAAATCGTGACTACTGTGTATGAGGCCCCGGGCTGGTCACTCTTCACAGACATCTTATTTAGTTCTCAGATATGTGCCATGAGACAGAAAAATGGTCCTGGGGGCTTGAGGGGGCTTGCAGGGCAGGGAAGCAGAAATAGAATAAGGAGTCTTAGGCCCCAAATCAGAGGGAAGGTGAATTGAAGGGATGGCCCCAGACTCCACTTCCCAGGGACCTGGAGCAGAAGGTGGGCCTCACCTGGGGCTGGTCCAGGCAGAATTACATCCCTGCAGAGGTTCTAGGGGCTTCCTAGGTGGCGCTAGTGGTAAAGAACCTGCCTGTCAATGCAGGAGATATAAGAGACGCAGGTTCGATCCCCGGGTCAGGAAGATCACCTAGAGGAGGGCACAACAACCCACTCCAGTGTTCTTGCCTGGAGAATTCCATGGACTGAGGAGCCTGTGGGCTACAGTCCATGGGGTCTCAGAGAGTTGTACACGACTTAGCACGCACGCGCGCACACACATACATGCAGAAGTCCTAGATTGCAAGGGAATTGGCAGATAAAGACATGGTGGGGGCTGCTCGGTTCTTTAAAGCTGGGCAAAGCATCTCATGGAGCATCTCTAGGGATGGGTGCTAGGGGGATCAGGTGGTGAGACATGGCCTCAGTCCTCCAAGGCTCAGGTACCAACAGCTCAGCAAGCAGCCACTGCTTGACAGAGGGATATACGGATGGATCGGAGAGAGGCACGGCTCATCTGACTTGGTGGAGCAGAGTGAGTTGGTCAGCAGAAGTGACTGGGCTGGCTTCTCATGGATACCTTGGGGTCTGGAGGTGGGGTCTGGGGAAGGGCTATCCAGGCAATGGGATGGTGTGTCTGAGACTTGGAGGAAGGAGTCATAATCACGCTGGGGTACAGCTTGGGGAACAAGGAAGTGATTATGGTGGGTTGGTTTTAGTCCATGGTTCTCAGCCCTGGCTGTACATTCCAGTTATCTGGGGCCCATTACCAAAAATGCTAGCCCCGATTAGTTAATTAGTACCCCCTAAGGAAGCCGATGGCACCCCACTCCAGTACTCTTGCCTGGAAAATCCCATGGACGGAGGAGCCTGGTAGGCTGCAATCCATAGGGTCGCTAAGGGTCAGACGCGACTGAGTGACTTCACTTTTCACTTTTACGCATTGGAGAAGGAAATGGCAACGCACTCCAGTGTTCTTGCCTGGAGAATCCCAGGGATGGGGGAACCTGGTGGGCTGCCATCTCTGGGGTCGCACAGAGTTGGACACGACTGAAGCGATTTAGCAGCAGCAGCAGCAGCAAGGAAGCCAGAATCCCAGGCATGGCTGTGTGTGTGTGGAAAGCTCTCTAGGTGGCATCAGTGTGCAGCCAAGGTTGAGAACCACTGCTCTGTGCTTCAAGCCCTGGAGGACCAAGGCCATGTCTTATCACTTTTGATTTCCCAGCCCTGTTTCAGTGCCTCGCCTTCCACTCAGGAATCATCTCATGAGGAACCTGCCTCCTCCTCCCCTTCTTCCCACTCATCCTGTCCATCACCAGGTCCTGGGTGTTAAACTGCTGAAGCAATAAGAAGCATGTTTGCAAGTGAAACACCATGGTTAAGAATGCAAGTTCAAGCTAGATTACCCAAGTTGATATCTTAGCTTCAGACTCCCTGGGTGGAGAGTAGGGGTAGTGGGGTTGGTGGTGGTGGTGGTCTTACATAAGGAAATTAACTGACCTCAGCCTACCTCATTGGGCAGTTGTGAGGGCTAATGTGTTAACGTATATAAAGCTCTTATATAAATATATGTAAATACAGATATGCAAAATGAGTACATAAATGTAATTAATAAATACACGTGAATGAGTAAGTATATATACTGTATAGTGCCTGGCACATAGTGAACACCCCAGAAAAGCTGCTCTTAGGGGCTATATTATTGTTCTCATCTTTATTCTCAGATCTTTTCTTTCCTCCGTATAGCTATTGCCTGTCCTTGGTTTTGGTTGTTAGCATGTGTATATCGAGGGAAGATCTGAGAATCATATTAATAGCTTCCCACATACTTACTCAGGGGATCCCAAGCAGGGTGAAGCAGGAGGAGCAGTTGAAGGGGGTGGATGAGGGAGAGAGAGGTGCCTTGGTGCTTGTCTGCTCTGTCAGGAACAGGTCAGGGCACCCTTGGAGGTGGGGGTTGGAATCCGCTTTGGGAGTAGATGATAGGTCCTTGCGGGGCTCTCAAGGTAGAAAGAAGGCTGGGTGTGTGTGGGAAGTGGAGCCTGGGTATTAGTAGTTGGGTGGGCTTCCCTGGTGGCTCTGATGGTAAGGAATCCGCCTGCAGTGCAGGAGACTGGGGTTTGATCACTGGGTGGGAAGATCCCGTCGAGGAGGGCATGGCAACCCACTCCAGCATTCTTGCCTGGAGAATCCCCATGGACAGAGGAGCCTGGCGGGCTACAGTCCATGGGGTGGCAAACAGTCGGACACACAGTAGGGCAGATGAAGACACACAGAGGTAGGTGGAGAACCAGGATAGATGGGAGAGCTGTGTGGACAGGAAGGGCTGCTAGATGCCTTTACCGCTGGGAACTATGGATCTGTCCCATGGGTCTGGGGTTAGTGGGCCTTTGGGGACGTCGGGGAAAGAATTCCAAGCTAACTGTGGGAACAGAAGCCTGTTTGCAGTGGACAGACGGGCTGAGTTGGGGGTGAGGAAAGGGAGGGAACATTCTTGGGGTCACTCCAGAAGTAGACTCTTTGTCCTGTGCTTCAGGGAAATGGCATTTTGCATTACAGAATTCTGCACTGTTGTATCATTGAACTTGTGCATGGAACCTTCTAGATGCACAGTGCAGAGGCAAGACGGGAGCAGTAGAGGCAGGTCAGGCTGGATGAGACTTGGATGACACCAAATAAAGTGGTTATTGCAGCCAAAGTATGATTTGGGCTCATATTTAAGTAATTAAAGTATATTTCATCCAGCTCCAAAGAAGGATAAGCCTTCTTTTTCGTAAACCAGGCTAGTTTGGGACTCAGTGAGAATGGAGTAAAAGGAGGAAATTAGTTGAGTTTGGGTCTGTTTTATTATATGTACAATTTAAAAAAATAATTCCTACTTTTTTATTCATTGTGTGCTTCTGTGTATCCTTTTTTTTTTTTTTTTTAAGGTGAGGACAGCAGCTTTGAGAGCGGTTCTGAAGCTGAATCTGGTGAGTTATCTGTGTATGTTTTTCTTTAATAACAGAATTCTAGTTAAACATGGACACCTTTATTTTTATTTTACTGTAAAGCCCATGTCACTGATATTGCTCGAGGACATAGTAATTACAAGTGTCCTTTTGGTGAAGTACCGAAGAGTACTTATATGGTAAATAATTTCTAGTTGGCAAGTAAAGTGGCAAAACAGGATGAGCTGAGGAAGACAGACAGGAAATGGTTGCTATTAGTGAGGCAAACACTTCACCTATTCTTCCATTAGCCTGTGTGTTTTTTTCTTAGTTGTCATATGAATTTCATATGACATGATTTCAACCTTTTTTTTTTTTTTTCGTAGATAATGAAGAGGCAAAACCAGAAAAAACAAGTGAGTATATCCTTCCTTCTTCTGACTTTCTTTTTTATTACTGAAAGGAAGAAAGAAGGATAGGCTTTGAGATTTTTAAGTTGCAAGTGGCTTGTTTATGATCTTTTTCTGTGTCAGATTGGGTTCAACACTGGGAAATGAATAAGCATTTTGAAAATTTGAGCTCAGTACACTTGGAATACAAGGGGTGTGTTCCTGGTCTTCGTGTGCGGCTTTGCTCTGCGGTTCCCAAAGGAGAAGAGATTGAGGGACTGACCAAAATCTACAGCCACAGCCTCTGCTTCCTCCCGTGGTGGGCACTGCTCACAGTTAATCACAGACTAGAGTGTTCACTGCTGAAAATGTGGTACCATATGTGGTTTAAAGTTTCTGGCTTGCTGTTCTGGCTGTTTATGAACAACTTGAGTCATGAAACCACTGTAAAGACATAGATTCTAAATATAAAATTTGCTTTTGGGCCAAAGTTTTGTGAAGAACTTAAGTTGCATGACTAAGCTTTTATTTTAACTGATTTTATTATGCTTTAGGATTTTTTTCCCTCCCAGTTCTTAGACTATTATCTGCTTATGAACACAAATACTATAACAAGGCAGTCAGGGGGTGTCTTTATAATATTTTAAAATAACTGAAGTCTTTTCACTCAGAAATCTTGTATTTAATCTAATTCTCTCTGCAGTTTCCCAGTGGGGAATCCATGAAGGTAACTGTAAGCTCCTTGCAGTCATGTTGTGTATAGATAAGAACCTGTAGTTATTTCTGTATCACACTTGTGGAGTAGATGTCACCATCTGATACCCATAAGGAATAATGTATACCAGCCTTCCTACTTCCAATCCTCCTTATACATAATAAGGATTATTTCATCCAATTAAATGCAATCAGAAGTCCAGCCTCCATAGATTGGACTAGAATAGAAATGAAGTCAGAGGCTGTGTCTTGGGATCAGTTCTTTGTTGTCCCTGGTTAATAACTGAGTAAATGGCCATGGAGACACTGGATCCAGAGGCAGGGCCCCCAGGGTCCTGGCAGCCAGGTTTGGCCCAGGGCCTCATCAGGGTGGCAACCAGGTGGAAGGCATTAGGAGTCCATGAGGCTCAAGCTAGGCTCAGATTTGGATGGGAGGCTGGAGTCAGTGCTGTCAGACAGGGCACATGTAGGTCAGGAGCCGCTGGACCTGGCCCTTGGCCATATGAGACACCTGGATGTCCAGGGCTGTCCACAGGGCCCTGCCTTTCCCCAAGGTTATTCTCTTTGTTAAAAGACCTTTTATCCTCCACCTTGGGGAAGAGGTCAAAAAGATACCCCCCATTCACCTCCATTCTGAGGTCAGATGGGAGGACCAAATAGGCTACCCTGGGTTGCTTGCTTCTCTGTGGGTGGGCCAACTGGCTGTGCAGGCCCACCCATCATCCTTCTGATTGGATATACCTTCTATTCTGAGCCCTGAAGTCACCTGAATCACATGGATTAAAGAGAAGCCGAGAATTATGTATTGGAGAGAAGTGCATCAGTTTCTCTGCTTTGGCTGGGAAGACCTGCTGGAAGACTGTGCTGGGCAGTTAGGCTTCTCTAACAACTTTCGTTTTCTCAGCTCCCCAGGCAAATAGCAAGACACAAAAACATGGTATGTGGATGAAATGCAGTGTAGATGATCAGATCAGATCAGATCAGATCAGTCGCTTAGTCGTGTCCGACTCTTTGTGACCCCATGAATCACAGCACACCAGGCCTCCCTGTCCATCACCAACTCCCGGAGTTCACTGAGACTCACGTCCATCGAGTCAGTGATGCCATCCAGCCATCTCATCCTCTGTCGTCCCCTTCTCCTCCTGCTCCCAATCCCTCCCAGCATCAGAGTCTTTTCCGGTGAGTCAACTCTTCACATGAGGTGGCCAAAGTACTGGAGTTTCAGCTTTAGCAGCATTCCTTCCGAAGAACACCCAGGGCTGATCTCCTTCAGAATGGACTGGTTGGATCTCCTTGCAGTCCAAGGGACTCTCAAGAGTCTTCTCCAATACCACAGTTCAAAAGCATCAATTCTTCGGCGCTCAGGCTTCTTCACAGTCCAACTCTCACATCCATACATGACCACAGGAAAAACCATAACCTTGACTAGACGAACCTTTGTTGGCAAAGTAATGTCTCTGCTTTTGAATAAAATATTTAGAATTTTATGATGCTTTTTAGGATAGCGGCTGTGGAATAAGGTTGAAAGATTTTCTGGTGCAGGACTTGGATCGGTGTTTCAGAACCTTCAGATCTATGGTATTCTGAGTCCAGAATTCTGAATACGTTTAGTTTCTATTTTCTATTTCATTTTAATGCTGTTTTTAAAATCTGGTTCTGTCTTTCAACCCCTGGTCCCCATGTGATGTCCTGAGAGCAGGCAGCTTGTGTAGCAAGGACTGGAGCCAGGGTCCTGGGTGGGCAGAGAGGGGGTCCGCTGCTTCTGGGCATTGGTGGTGGCCTGGACCTTCCACGTGTGCTCAAGATGCCTGTCTCACTAATGGGACTCATCCTCCCAAAGGTTGTTCAGATCTTTCAAATATAAAACCAAGTATTCAACACATTAGGTCATCTCCCAAGTGAAGGGTTATTGTCTGCTTCAGAATTATTAATGTTTTTGAGTTTCACGCATCACCATAGCAAAATAATAGCACTCACTGACTGCTTGCTGAGTGCCAGGCGCAATCCCTACCTATAATTTAATTTTCTGTCTGGGGAGTGGTATTACGTTAACTCTCATTTAACAGATGAGGAAAGTAATAGACAAAGATTTCATACGTAACTAAGCCTAAACTTAGGCAACCAGTATCTGGTGTAGATAATAGGAAGATTCACCACTGTTCCCTTTCATAATGTATTTTTATATTCTGTGATTCTAGTCATTCAGAAAATGAACACTTACCAGGCCCTGGGATTACAGTCCTTGTGAAACTTACATTCTAGTGGGGAGAGAGACAGGAAGCAGAAACACTGAGCTTATCATGTGCGAGGTGTTGAGCAGTGCCCTGATGAAAATGAAAGGGGGAAGAGATGTGTCAGGGAGAGGGGTGGTACGTCATGAAAGCCTCTCTGATAAGGTGATATTTGAGCAGAGACGGCAGGGATGTGACTGGGTGAGCAGTGTGAATATTCAGCCTGGGAGACGGTGAGTGCAAAGGGCCTGAGGCAGGAGCATGCTTTGGTGTGGAGAGTGGTTCAGAGTGACTTGAGGGCAGTAAATGCAGGGAGGCTGACCAGAGACGAGTAGTGGGGAGCCAATGGAAAGAGTCTACATGCTAAATCAGACACTCTTACAAGACAGTTCCAGCTTAAACATGCCTAAAATCAGACATCAGTTCCTCTCTTACTGCTCCGCTCATCTCTAACTATACTAAGCTGAAGGGCTGATGCCAGTCAGGCTTTGTCTTGGGGATATCAACTCCAGCTTAGTTCCCGACTTCGGACCACTCTGAGGGACTCTTCATTGGGGCCTGCGGCTGTCCAGCCTGAGACACTGGTCTAGCCGAGGAGTGACTGGTGAAGAGTTTGTCCATGACCACCTGCGCCCTGAGCTCTCTTTGTCTTCACAGATGGGAAACTAGGAGAGTCTTCCACCGAGGAAGCGTCTGCTCAGGGTAAGAGTGAGGCAGTGCCCTTGCCCTCTTCTCTTCTCTAATGTATCCTGTTCACCCTGTGCCTGTGTGAGATGAGAGAGCTATTGTTTCAGTGTCAAAAGATCAGCTAAAGACTTAATGTGCCAAAGTAGGGTGCATGGAAACTTTCACATTCAAGCTTATTTTCCTGCTTTATACCAGGGGTCCCCAACCCCTGGGCCACTGTCTGGTACCATTAGGAGCCGGGCCACACAGCAGGAGGTGAGCGGTGAGCTAGCGAGCAAAGCCTCATCTGTATTTACAGCCACTTCCCGTTGCTTGCGTTACCGCCTGAGTGCCACCTCCTGTCAGAGCAGCGGTGGGACAAGATTCTCATGGGAATACAGACCCTACTGTGAACTGCCCATGGAACTAGGTTGCCCACTCCTTGTGAGACTTTAATGCCTAATGATCCGATTCTGCCATGTGATGTGTTGTATAAGTATTTCATTATATATCACAATGTCATAAAAATAGAAATGAAGTACACAATAAATGTAATGCACTTGAATAATCCCAAAACACCCCCCCCACTGCACCCCCTCTACCGCCCCCCGTCCTACCATCCCCCAGTCCATGGAAAAACTGTCTTCTGTGAAACCAGTCCCTCGTGCCAAAAAGTTTGGAAACTGCTGCCTTATACCTACAGCAAGACTCAAAAACAGAAAGTGTCATGTATCACCGAATCCACTCAAAGAGATGTTTCATATACGTTTAAGGTTCCTGTTGGGCTGGTGGCTTAAAGGTAAAGAGTCTGCCTGCAGTGCAGGAGACACAGGTTCAATCTCTGGGTCGGGACAATCTTCTGGAGCAGGAAATGACAACCCACTCCAGTATTCTTGCCTGGAGAATCCCACGGACAGCGAACCTGGCAGGCCTCAGTCTGTAGGGTCACAAAGAGTTGGACACGACTGAAGTGATTTAGCACAAAGTTCCTATTGGTTGTGAAGCTGGGTGTGGGGGGTGGGGCTTAACTGATTTACCCTGTGACTGACTTATGCCAATACATGTGTGACAATATCTGTTACAGTTGAAGAATGGGAGGATAAAGAATTGCCCACACAGCATTATAATTCAGGTATGAATTTACATTCTCCAAAATAGTCTCATTATTGCTTGAGGGGGCCTATATCTTTGAATTTTGTGATATGGTCATATCATATATATTTGTCAAAAAAATTTTGTCCAAAAATGCCAGTCACATTCCTGTAAGTAAAATTTTTTTCTCTATCATTTAGAATCTAATAAAATCCAATCTCACTGTGAACACTGTAATGCTGAAAATGTAAGTATGTTTTTAATTATAAAGGATGATTCTTTAATTTGCTTTATTTAAGAAAATGACATTTACATATGTGTTATATCTGTGCTTTTTCTCCAGAAACACAATGAACTGGTGACCCCCAGGCTTCTTTCCCGAGGACAGTTTTTGTGAGTCATTGGGAATACAGGAGACATGATACCATTCGTAATTTATCTGTCTATGTAAAAATAACCCCAAGTTGGGGAAACACAAAACAGCATAACTTAACTTCGCACATTTTATGTACTTTCTTGGATTGTTTTCTTTATATATATATATATAATTTTATTTATTTGTTTTGGCTGTGCCGAGTCTTTGTTGCTGTGGGCTTTTCTCTAGTTGCGAGGAGTGGGGGCTACTCTTCTGTGGCACACGGGCTTAGTTGCTCCGAGGTAGATGGGATCTTCCTGGATCAGAAATCAAACCCGTGTCTCTTGCATTGGCAGGAGGCTTCTTTACTACTGAGCCACCAGGGAAAGCGTTAGATTGTTTCCTTTGATTGTGATGCTGCTTCAAAATGTCATGGAGTTCCCTCAGTGCTTTTGAGTGAAATTAAACAACAACAAAAAAATGAATTAAAAAAATTTTTTTAAGAAATCCTCTCCTAAACAAACATCAGGACTTGACAGGTGTTCTTATCTATCCAATACAGGCTGAAGGTGGATGGAGAGGGAACTTACCAGTGCACGGAGACTGGTCTGATATTTGAGGTTAACAGGAAAGTTGATATCAAGTATTGCGTCTTGTCCTGGAGCAAATATTCAGACCTCATTGTGAAGCCCTGGGCCGTCGGTGGACCCTTGTTTGATGTTAAATGTGACCCACTCTGTCTTACCTCCATTCAGTTTCCACATTCCCTCTGCTTGGGTCGTGAGTATTTGTTTGCTAAAAGTTTAATTGGCGTGTGCATGTGTGGACGTGTGAGAGTATATGTGCAACACATGCAATGCCCAGAACACTAATTCAGCTTCATGTGTTGACAGACCGAGATGCCAACATGACGTTCAAAGTCTTCCATGTTAAAAGTACTGGGGCCTCATTAGAATATACTGTGGACCATTCTGCAACCCACGTCAAATGGCGTGTGAGCTCTCTTTCTCCTGTGGGACCCGTTGTTCAAAGCGAAGAGACGGTATTCCACCACGGGGCAGTGATTCTGTACAAAGCCATCGACCATAACCCGTCCTTGTCTTTTCGAGTGTATGTAGCAACCAATAATGAATCCTTCATCAAGGTAAGGCCAATGAAAGTGAATACTAAATGTTGCATACTGTGTGTTCAGACTTTATACAAGGTCTGGGTGATGTCTGTTGATCTAAGATCCGGGTGTCTCTGTTGATTTAATTGTCTCCCTATGGTGGGTCTGATGTCATGCTCACTCACAGAAGTTATAAGATCAGTGCCAGGTCCTCAGAGCCATGGAGCATGGGTGTTAT
Source organism: Bos javanicus (assembly GCF_032452875.1). Lineage (NCBI taxonomy): Eukaryota > Metazoa > Chordata > Mammalia > Artiodactyla > Bovidae > Bos > Bos javanicus. The sequence goes on from NC_083868.1 coordinate 107,368,551, forward strand.
ACACCTGAACACCATTGGGAGGAGAGCAGATAGGAAAATAGCTCTCTAGAGGTGGGTGTGGCATGACCCAGCAGGCCTGGCCTTGGAGACGGTTGCCTGGAGAACAACCAAGGCCATCTGTTCTCTACAGCCTTGCTGCTGAACATGTGACTTGGGGACCAGGGAACCAGGAGCGGCTGGTTGCCATCAGCAAGGGTGCTCCTTAAAATGCCAAATCTCAGCACCACCCCGACCTGCAGACTCAGAGCCTACCCTGTTTAGTATTCCCAGGTGACTGGGACATTACAGTTGGCGAGGCACCTGCTCTGGATACACTGGGGGGCCATTTCAGGTCTTTGGGTCAAATGTAGGGAGACTGGAGATTCCTCCTTGGCTTAAAGCTCTGCCAGTAAGACACACCTCATTCCAGAGTAATTTTTTGGATAAAAGTTGACGTTTGGTTCATGGGTTCAACATTCTGGGTTTTGTAGCAGCAAATATTCATGAAGCACCCAATATGTTTAAGGTAGAATGACCTGAGGGGAAGGGTTTGGATATTTGTAATGGAACCTGTTTGCCAGAATGCAGAATAAATCTATGTTGTTTAGCCTAGGTTCTGAACTATATCATTGAAAACAGAGGATTGAATCTCCTTTTATACCCTGACTCACTGTCAATACAGTTATAATGACTTAGAGGTGGGTGGAACACTGACAAAAGATAAAGCAGTGACTCAAAATTATCCTTTCAGATTCAAAATCAGGGTTTAACAGATGTGGAAAAAAAATAAGCATTCAGTTCAGTTCAGTCGCTCAGTCGTGTCTAACTCTGCAACCCCATGAACTGCAGCATGCCAGGCCTCCCTATCCATCACCAACTGCCAGAGTTTACCCAAACCCATGTCCATTGAGTCGGTGATGCCATCCAACCATCTCATCCTCTATCGTCCCGTTCTTCTCCTGCCCGCAATCTTTCCCAGCATCAGGGTCTTTTCAAATGAGTCAGCTCTTCACATCAGGTGGCCAAAGCATTGGAGTTTCAGCTTCAACATCAGTCCTTCCAATGAACACCCAGGACTGATCTCCTTCAGAATGGACTGGTTGGATCTCCTTGCAGTCCAAGGGACTCTCAAGAGTCTTCTCCAACACCACAATTCAAAAGCATCAATTCTTCGGTGCTCAGCCTTCTTTATAGTCCAACTCTCAACATCCATGCATGACTACTGGAAAAACCATAGCCTCGACTAGATGGACCTTTGTTGACAGAGTAATGTCTCTGCTTTTGAATATGCTGTCTAGGTTGGTCCTAAGTTTCCTTCCAAGGAAGCGTCTTTTAATTTCATGGCTGCAGTCACCATCTGCAGTGATTTTGGAGCCCAGAAAAATAAAGTCTGACACTGTTTCCACTGTTTCCCCATCTATTTCTCATGAAGTGATGGGACCAGATGCCATGATCTTCGTTTTCTGAATGTTGAGCTTTAAGCCAACTTTTTCACTCTCCTCTTTCACTTTCATCAAGAGGCTCTTTAGTTCTTCTTCACTTTCTGCCCTAAGGGTGGTGTCATCTGCATATCTGAGGTTATTGATATTTCTCCCGGCAATCTTGATTCCAGCTTGTGCTTCCTCCAACCCAGCATTTCTCATGATGTACTCTGCATAGAAGTTAAATAAGCAGGGTGACGATATACAGCCTTGACGTACTCCTTTTCCTATTTGGAACCAGTCTGTTCCATGTCCAGTTTTAACTGTTGCTTCCTGACCTGCATACAGGTTTCCCAAGAGACAGGTCAGGTGGTCTGGTACTCCCATCTCCTTCAGAATTTTCCAGTTTATTGTGATCGACACAGCTATTGTAAAGTATACTACTTTGTGAATTATAATTTGAGTTACAGAATTTATATCAAGCTACCCACTCCCAGTGGTTTTAGGTTGTAGTATTTGCATGCTTTAAAAATGTTATATGGATTATAACTAGCAATATGTATTAAAGTGTAAAAACTTTAAGTAATAGATTTTTTTGTTTCCTCCTAAGAAAGTAAAATATGCTTCCTGTAATCTCACTAAAGATAATACTTTCAGTTGGGAAAGTAGCCTTCAAAGTGGTATAAAAATAACTGCACCTAAAGTATAATTCTTGGAGGAGGAAATGGCAACCCACTCCAGTATTCTTGCTTAGAAAATCCCATGGACAGAGGAGCCTGGGGGACTATAGCCCATGGGGTCACAAAGAGTTGGATATGACTGAGCGACTGAACACACATACATGTAAAGTAGAATTAGTATAGATTTGGAAAAAGCACTATTATTTAATGAACCTTATATTTTAAAAGTAAATTCAGTTAACTAAAAGAGCATTATCCAGACTTCCTGGGAAGCTGGGGTCAGGAGCTGATTACATCAGCAGATGTGGAGAAGGCTGCCATCAGGACAATGGAGAGCGTGGCATGGGGAAGGCAGGATATCCTTCCTGGCTAGTGTTTTATTTTTATGCCTTCTCCAGTTGATTTTTTTTTTCCTGTGTAGGAAAAGATTTCCTTGAACTCTGTTTCAAGAAACCTAAATTTCATATTCAGCCATACAGCTACTTTACCAAGGGAGCTTGGGCCAGAGATTACATTCACCTCTTGGGGGGCATTGGAACAAGACATGTAAAATCGGGGTCCCCTCTAGGGCCACATCAGAAAGAGAGTTAATGACAGCAAGGATGGGGACATATCAAGTGTGGGGCAGAGACAAACTTTGAGTCAGCTGGAACCACTTCTAGTAAAAGAGGTGCTCTCTGTTCACATGATGGGCGTGGAATTAGTGCCCATGTGTAGTGCAAGTGCTCATGTAATGTTCTCAGACCCTTCAGAAGCAAATTGGTGGTGCCACACAGGGTGTAAGTGACACTTCTGGCTGTAGTGTTTTTGTGGGAAGAAGTTGGGCTACGTGACCGATGCGTAGAACAAAGGTGTCTCAACTTCTGGGCCTTTTCCCCTTGTGATCACTGTGGGACATCCTCCCTGGCCGTCATGTCTGTAGGAGGACGTGAAAATAATACAGCTGGCACATGCACTGCCCGGTTCTTGACTTCGACTCTCACAGTTGTTGGTGATGGATTTCAAAACCCAGACCTATTTCCACCTTTAGGATATTTCCAAGTCTGTAAAGCACTCCTCTAAGAAATTCATGAAAATCGACAAGCCTCCGGTTTGCCAGAAGTTGCTGCAGAATGGGAAGAAGTACAGGCTGATCAGTGAGCCAGAAGCTGAGATCACCCCAGAGGTAGACACTGTAAAAAATCAACTTGGCATAGCAGTGTGGGGAGCGTGTAGATTTCTTAGATACAGCATTTTGAAGATATTTAAAAATAATGCATTTTGTTCTCCTTTTTTATTTCCCAGTGTCTAAGAAAGCAGTTGTTTTGTTAAACTTGCAGTTTATTCCAAAGATGCTGTTGAATTTCAGGGTTCATCTGCAGTCATCAAAAAAGTAGACTCTTCATTTCTCTTTCCCTTTGAAAAGGTTTTCAGTTTTCTTGCATTTTAAATTAAGTTATTAAAATAATTTTAGCTTCAAAGGAATACAAAACTTAAGTTTAAGTCATGCAAAGCATTAAAGGTTAATGGAAAAGAGTTGCTAACAAAGGATATTGGGCTTTTCCCACTGGAAGGCGTTTGAAAAGTAGTTATGGGAATAAATTGTTAGATTTGAAGCATTCACTGTACACACCACGACACTTGTAAGCGATTTTGGCTTGTCGGAAATGACTTAGTTATTTTTAAAGTTTATTTTCATTATGTGCCCTGGGTGTATGCCATAGCTTATCTAGTCTGGACATCTGCATGGAAATTCCTTTTGTCTACCTCCTTTGTCTGTTTTGCAGTTTATGAAAAGTTGAAAACATGTTTTTTTTCCATTAAATTAAAAGTGGGAGGCAAGAGAGCTAATGGCAATGGTCCATATTGCGTTGTTTTATTATGTTGGTATTATCAGGGCCTTGTGCCCTGTAGAAGCAATCAGGTTGATCAGGACAGCCTTCCTTTTCAGTTTCAAAGCATTTCTGCACAAGCTTTGAACCATTTGAGCCATACAGTAACACGGCTGAGGAAACCAGTGTGCAAAGCAGGCGGGCGCTCTGCCCAGCCACACATGTGAGCAGAGCTTGCCCACGGCTTCGACTACCTTGGCTCCTGAAGCTACCATCTCCCCACTGGGATCTGAGAGGTTGATTTTCATCCCTTCCACACGGATCAGGCCCCAGCAGGTGGCACATCAAGAGACTCATGAGACTCAAACTGCAGCCTTGTCTGGGCGGTGGGACTAAATGAGAAGAGTGTGCTTTTGAGTGTGAATTTCCCTGGGGAGCTTAAAAAAAAAATTCGGTGGCCTGGGTCCCACCTCCAGAGATGCTGACTTAATTGGTCTGGGAATGGCCCAGGCATTGGACTTGTTAAAGCTCCCACGGTGACTATAATGTGCTGCCAAGGTTAAGAACCACTAGGAGAGGGAAGAATACATATTGAATGGGTGGCTGTTCCCAGAAAGAGACCGAGGGGATCCCAGGAGTTGTTTCTTACAAAAGATGTTGATAGCTAGAGGGCTTTAAACAGTCTGCATTCTAGTCGTAGTTAGTCATGTAGTTAGTGCATAGACTGTCACTAACTGTGGGCTCCCTCTTAACCAAATTTCTGGCCTATAAAATGGGGATAATCTCCCAAGATTGCTGTAAGGATCATATAAAGTAATGGTTTGGGGCACTCCTGAGAGTTGTAAAACTCCGTGTAAATATAAGGTGTCTTATTAGTTTTATACCATTAATGATTTGTTTAACTGACATCAATGTGCCTATTACCAGCCAGCCTGATAAGAGCTAAAAATTAAAAAATAAGTAAGGCACAGTCTTTTCCCTCAAAGATGCCAGTGTGGTGCGGGAAATGCTCCATTCATGTAGAGAAATAATGTTACTATAACGTGGTGTTCCTTTAGAGATGAGGACCAAGTGCGGTGGGTTTCCAGGAAGGCTTTCTCGTGGGTGCTGTTGGCTCTGGGCTTGAAGGGTGACGGATTCCCTGGGAGAGACGAGCTTTCCCAGGCTGTCCTGGGAGAGGTGGCCCCAGGTGCCTAAGGAGGGCACGGGACCCTGCAGCTGGGCTGAGCCCCAGGAGAGTTCTGGGGAAATGAACCTGGAGGGATTTAGGAGAGTGGGGTTAGGGGAACTGCTGTCTCAGCTTTGTAGACCTTGGTGACTGACCCTTGGAAGGTTAGGAGGATAATACTAGTGACTTGGAACAGAAAGGAAGAGGAACAGACTAAGAGCATTAGTTTGTGATGGTGACCGCCAGTGCAGTTCACTGATGTTTTTTTAAAGATGTATTTCTTGCTAGCCAGTCTGGAGAGAAGCAGAGGCACGGGAAGCCAGGAGACAGTCTGAATAGTGGTTAAGAGCTCAGACTTTGGAGTCACAGGCATGAATTCCAATTCCAGTTCCACCACTTAGATGTGGGCTTGGGCAAATTCGTTCACTTCTCTGGGATCCTTTATGCATAAAATAGTGATAAAAGGATTTGTTGGGGGAAGGTGGTGTTCAATGAGGGAATGTGGACACAACACTGCACGTAGTTCTGTAAATGTGAAATCAGTTGGACAGATCAGAGAATGATCTAAGAGAAAGGTGCTGAGGAGCTTAAAGCACCTGGGAGAGGGTGGCTGATGGTTGAGCACAGGTTCCATTTGGGGAACATGAAATGTTGGAAGTCAGGAAAGGGCCGAAAAGTTACACTTTGGAAAGCAAGGGCCATGGGACTAGAAGCTTCAATGAGGTGGAAAACAGTTCTGACTAAGAGTAAGGAGGGGCTGAAAGCGGGAGAGTGAGAGGAGGTGTGGTTAAGGAGTGGATTTACAAGGTCAGAATTTCAGTGGGTGTCCACTGAAGCACTAACCCTTCTCATTGCCTTTATTCCTTATCTGACGTTTTATGTTGTTAATTAATGCAACTTGTAAATTTAAGAAAACCACTTTTTTTTTTTTTAAGGAAATTGAATTTGTGGATGGTTCACTTTTAAAATTGAAAAGTTATATTGAAGTGTATCTGGAGCAACCAGTGGAGTTTAAATTACTCTTGGTTGAAATGGATTCTGAGGAAATTGTATGGAAAGCAAAACTGAGAGAGTGTGAGTATCTTGTATCTTGAATTAAAACTCTGTTTGGCAGGTGGGGGGTTGGGGAGGGTTGAGGGGAGTGGCTCGGGTGGAAAGCAAATAGAGTACTCATCTGTCCCATCATCATAACATCAAAAAATTTGATTAAGAGAAGCAGAGGCCCCAGTTCTTGGGACAGACGTGCCGGCTCTGGTTCTCAGGCCCCCACCGTCAAATCCCCACACTCAGCAGGTGCACAGAGCCCATATTTGCTATTGAGGCTTTCTACTCCAGAAATAAAACCCAATCTAATCCATTTGGGATTCTGTCCTAGGTTAAGCCGGAAGCTTTTGTATAGGTGTGATTCCTGTTCTCAATATTATACCCTTAAATTAGCCAGTTTGAAACAGGCCCTTTTATCCAAACTACAGTTACTTACCCAGAGGAGTCCTAGTTTTGGGATTCTGTATTGGGGATTGTATTATTTAATTTGCTCAAATAAGTGAACCTGAAAGATGTTACTTTTTAATCATAGCAAATGCCTCAGTAATAAAGATATTTAATATGTAGCAACCTGAATAACAGATGTTCTTCCAGACTAAGTCTCTTTGCAGTTTTAAAGACCACCTTTTAAGACTCTTTTTAAAACTTATTTAATAATATTCTGCCTCATAAGATGGTTCTGGTTTCTATTATTTTGGGGAGGCCTATCCTAACGATGAACAGAAATTGCCCATCACTCATAAGATGTTTTCACTCAAGCGACCTGTGGAAGGCCTGCCCAACATGTAGGCATCTGTTAGAGCAGGGCTGAACTCATGGGGCAGGTGGTGTCAAATCATAATGAAGTTTCTGCAAAGAACCCACTAAGTATATATAATGATAATACATATATGAGATTCTTTTACGATTTGTGCGTGTGTGTGTGTTAGTCGCTTAGCCATGTCTGACTTTTTGTGACCCCATGGACTGTAGACCACCAGACTCCTCTGTCCATGGAATTCTCCAGTCAAGAATACTGGAGTGGGGTACATATAAATACACTTAAAATTTAAAGATGTTATTTATTTTTTAAAAATGTTTAAGGCTTCCTTCTCCATATGGCACATGATGTCAATGTTCTATTTATAGTAGTTTTAGATTTAGAGAAATACGGAAGGAATGACATTTCACCTGACCTCTGGGTGTGGCAGATACCATGCCAGCAGTGTGCAGATGACTGAAATATGGGAGACACTGGTCCCACCAGACATGCTGGAAGGAGTTCAAGCTCAGGGTATTTGCATACATACCAAGTTAAAACCCGCATTTGAATTTGAGAGAGATTACCAAAACCCTAGAGCTTCACGTGCTTTCACATATCGATGCTTTAATTCCAATTTCATACCACTTTTCCAACTGCTGCTTATTGTACCTTAACAGGTGACTGGGTTCAGCATCATCAGAACCAGAACATTTCAAAAAGCAGCACAAGTGGTAAGTGCTTGTAAGTGGACATTAAACTCGTCTCTTCCTTCCATCCACTAGAATTTTCATTCTGCTTTGCAAATCCAGTAATGTTCAGGATCTGTTAAGTGTTCCATAACTCTTAATTATCTGAATGAGCTTTGAATCCTTTTTTAATTTGTTCTGTCAGAATGATGATTTTAAAATGATTTTTTAAAAGTTCAGCTTAAAGATGGGTGGATAATAAAACCATAAGGGAAAGCCAATTTGTTGTTGTTTTTTTTTTTTTAAAGGTAACAGGCGACGAAAAATGAGTAGCAGCTTACCTGATGAGATGGTCTATGATAAAAGAATGAAGCAGATTGACAGTTCAGGTTTGTAAACATGTCCTCTGTGGCTCTCAGTCGCTTCCTCTGGTCTCCCCCAGGATGTTCATCTGACACATGTTCTCCTTGGGTCAGTCTTCCTGGAGCCATATCCCAGGTGTGCCTGCTCTCCCCCTGGGTCCAAGCTTCTCGGGCCTGGATAAAGGTCCTAGGTGGTCTGCCCCAGCCTACTTTTCCACCTTGACTGCCTCCTCCTCCCGTGCACTTGGTGAAAGTAGAAGTGGGGTCAAGGGAAGGTCTTGCAGCCTGTAGGGTCAGTGGCCGCGGCTTGTCCATCTCTGCACTTCCTACAGCACTGAGCCTGCGGCCTCTAATGTAGAAGATAAAGAGCGTTCACTGAAGAAGTGAATAGTGAATGTCCGTGTGTGCATTCACTGGCTTCCCAGTTATTCACTATCTTTGCGGGGAGGAAGCCACCAGCTCAATTATTAGAGATAAAGGTCAAGTTAATTTCTTCCATTTAAATGGCAGAGACCAAGGCTTGGTAGCTGCGAAAATACAGTAGAGATTTAAGCACTTAACAACAGTACTCCAAGGAGCCAGAAGATGGAGTATGTACCTCAAAATTCAAGTCCAAACTGAATTCACAAATTGAAGTTAAAAAACCCAGACTCAAATTACACAAGACAAGATCTTAAGGCTTTGGGGGCCTCATGTAGATGAACCCTTTCATCAAAATACCTTTTATTATTGTAAGAAGGTGTGAATCTAAAAGCAGATAAACTCTATAGACTAAAATAAGATGTTATCCGCTTGGAGTTGAAGAGGATGGTGTATGTCTGATTTTACTGTTTGTCACTAGAGAATTGTTTATTATTTCTATTAAATGAACATCAAAATAAATGAGGCTCTGGAATTATTTTTAAAACCTAACCAAATTGGGATACATATTCTTTCAGTTTTGTTGAGATATAGTTGACAAATAAAAACTGTATGTAAGTACACAATGGGATGCTTTGATGTAAGCATACATTGTGAAATATTTACCAATCGAATGAATTAGCACATCTATCACCTCACACAGCCACCTTTTTTTTTTTGGTGGTAGAACTCATAAGGCCTTCTCTTAGCAAATCTCAAGAGTACAGCATAGTATATATTATTAACTGTAGTCATCATGTTGTATATTAGATCCTCAAAAATTATTCACTTATAACTGAATGGGACACATAGGAAAATTTTTTCCTTTTTTGCAGTTATTTGGCTATTTAAAATTAGCTCCAAGAACAAGTAGCTAGACATAGAATAAAATGATCAAATACTACCTAGAAAATTAAGGATTTCCAGCCTTTTTAGAGTTGACAATGTGGTAGCAAATAAATTAATAATGATTTACTTTAGTTTAGGTATTTTCACAACATTTTTAAAGATACTGAGTCACTATCCTGATAGTTTGAGGCTCAGCATATCACCATATTGCTTTTTAAAATATAGTCATCTCTTAACTCTGAGTCACTTTGAGATCTTGTTAAAATTTAGATATAGAATCTGACACAGTATGTTTGGAGATGATCCTGAGAACTTGAATCTTTGATGGATGGATTCCCTGTGTGGTTTCTCTTGTAGTAGTTTTAGAGAGGAACACAAGCCACATGCATTAGAAGACCACTAGAGGGCAGTGGCCATCCTTTAGAAACCATTCTTGAGTTAAGGGGGTTAGGGTTCAATAGAAATGTTAGGTTCCCTTCATTAGACTATTGGCTCTAGATGAGCAAAGTGTTATGGTTCTGGAGGAGGGGCAGGAAGGATTCTTCCTCACACTCTTCTCATGGCACCTCCAGGGTTTGTAAGGCCTGGAGGATCCTTAATGAGACTCTACACCTGGTGAGCTTTGCTGCATCATAGCACAACCATCTGAAAAGTGTGAGCATAGAAAACCCAGCTGGGGCTGGTATTTTGTATTGAGGCACTGGTTTGTGTTGGTAAACATAATCCCTTCCAGAATGATGACATGGTTTCTTAGTGAACAACAGATACTGATATTACAGACACTGTGCCCCTGACTTTTCTGTGGAATATGCTCTTCCCCCTAATGCCAGGAGATGGCAGAATGGAGACTGCAGTTAATATCTCTTGCTGCCCTCTTTAGTGACTACTAAAGGTAGCACTTTGTATGTGAAGATGCAGAGATGGGCAAGGGGAAATGTATATTTTTCTTTTTGAGCCATGTAAATTATTTTTGATGCCTGGTTTTTTTTTCCCTCCAGCCTAATTTGTGCAGCTTTGTAAAACAATTTCATTCCCTGAATCACTGAATTATCCTTGTGAGCATTATATCCCAGTTCAACCTTATGTGTAATCATTCCCTTGGTTCTTCTAATAGTTTGGAAAGCAGGGACTTTTTTGGCACTTAAATTTATTTTAAAAGCAGTTAAAGTTTCAAATCATGGTATCTTTTTTATATAAAGAGAATACATTTTCATTGTCAATGACTATAAATGAAGTGTTGAGAGGAACTGCTGAATTCTTCATGTGCTTTTAGATGGGGTGAAGACTAAAACCCTAACAGACACGCAGTTGTTTAACCTTGCTGAGAAGCTGGGGAAGGAGTGGTTAAAGATCGCTATTGCCAACCTGAAGCTGAATATTAGCGAAATCGATGCTATCCGGGAGAAGGAAGACAATGTTACGATCAGTAAGTTTAAGATGCTGAAGAAGTGGCAAGAAAAGGAGCAGAATAATGCCACAGCTCAGAATTTATGTAACTGCTTAAAAAATGTTGATTCAGTTGAAGTCCAAGATGTGCTGAGAGGTAAGCAGAAAATTATCTTAGTCATTTACTCGGGGTCAAGCTGTGTCTTTGCAAATAGCAAATTTATACTCTAGAAGGTGTTAGTCACGTCTAAGCTCAGGTTCAGAAGATTGCGCAAATGCTCTGCAGTAAGCATGTGGGTCATAATCTAAGTAAAGATGATTCACGTGTGGCATCAGAGGAAGCATTTGAATACCGTCTCAAGTGCTGGCTAGGTTTGTGACCAAGCAGATTTGTTTTTTTTTTTTAAATTGAAGTATACTTGATATATACAGTAAGGTACAGGTGTACAATGTAGTGTTTCACAATTTTTACAGGTTATATTCTATTTACAGTTATAAAATACTGGCTATATTCCCTGTGTTGTGTAATATATCTATGACTAAGCAAATTCCTTACCTCGCATAAAGCCTCTATATTCTCATCTGTCAAATGGATGTGAAACTCCCAATGTCCTAGGTCTCTTGTGAGAATGAAAAGAGATAATGCATATAAAACTCTAGGTTCAGGCAGTGAGACTCCGGCAGGAGTAGATAATGTCCTTTGTTGTCGTTCAGTTGCTCAGTCATGTCCGACTCTTGCAGACCCCATGAGCAGCTGCATGCCAGGCTTCCCTGTCTTTCACTGTCTTCTGGAGTCTGCTCAAACTCGTGTCCATTGATAATGTCCTTAACTGGAGACCTAACTGGAAGCCTTGAGCCTTCCAGACTTCCTGTGGTATTGACGCAGTGCTCCACTTGGTGGCACTAGTGAGCCTCCAGCAGCAAAGATGGGAACAGAGCGCTAAAGGGAGTTGTTTCTGGTCTCAGTCCAGAAAACCACAGGGTTCCTTCCTTTGTTTTGAAGCACTTCTTTTTTTTGTGGCTTGACTTAGCATATTGTTAGACCCGAGGTCAAACCAATTCACAACTTGGATTTTTATTAATATGTATTGTTACCATGATTAACAAATGCTGTGTTACTTCTCAGAAGCAAGTCAGAGAGAGGTTTTTATTTGGAATTCTATTCGGACTTTTTGTTCCTTAAAGAATGTAAAAGTGTGTCAGCCACCCCAAAAGCTTATATGAAAAGTTAAAGTCTGGGGTGACCGCCCAGGATGATGTCAGGTGTGGAGGGTGAACTTTCTGAACGCCCCCACCAGTTTGGATGCAAGAGCTGCAAGGCAATAGAAGAGCCAGTTTCAATATCAAATTTCTTTTTCTTGAATATGTTGAAATTATGTAAATCACTGAGGCCCACATGTGGAAATCTCCCTATTTGCATATAGGCACTTCTGCCTATCAACAGTACTGGCCTCTGCTGTGATAAGGAAACAATCATAGCCTCATCCATCAAAGGAAGGCTTGGAAATCTGACCATCTCACAGATCCTATAGAATGAGTGGTTGTTTTGTTTTTATCTGCTCTTGACTTCGCTAGACGCCTAACTTGGCGCCACATAAAGCTGAATAAGGATTTGTGACATTTTTTGGCAGTGAAATGGATCATAAAAGCTTACTAGTCCAATTTGTCATTGAATAGGAGAAAAATCTTCAATAAGTTACAGACGAACAAAAAGCCAGAAATTTTCCGGTGTTTTCTGCCCTCCTGTAGTCAAAATATCTGGGTGATTGGCTGAATTTTGTGTCTTTATCAGGGCATTTTAGTGTCTTATAACTGCAGCCTTAAAAAATTGCACTGGTTTATCTTCATCTCAGGAAAACCCAGCCACTCTAGCAGTTCCTTTTTTAAACGGACAAGTGACTTTCTTTAAACGCATGTGCTCTTTCCCCACAACAATGAATCCCTGAATTCGTTTCTCTCCCTTGTTAGGCTTCTTACAGGAAACGTGAGGTTTGAAAGATGAGCTGGAAGAGGAAGCCTCAGGAACTCTGCCTTCAAAGACTGTCTCCGTGGTAATAAGGCACAGACTTCGGGACCTAGAGCTACACAGCCTGTGGAAGCAGCTCCTTTCATAGACCGCTTGCAGCTCACATTATTCAGGGGCAAAGGGAATGTGAAATATTTGGAAACCTTGAGGAAGGAAAAAAAACCTCTACAATATCAAGAATTTTTTTTTTGTACCTTCCACTCTCACCATCCCACCCGGCTTCCCCACCCAAACACATACACTTATAAAGGGTGCCTAAAATGACTCAACAGCAGTCAGGCGAGAAATGTGGTAATTTTCCTACTGGAGTCTGTGAACTATGAAATTCATATCAAGCGTTTGGAACATTTCTTTTTAGCAATTAAGTGCTGGAGTACTTAAATTGCACCAATTTCACTTAGCTTTTTTTCCTCGTGTCATTAATGATAAAGAGAGGTTCCTGTTCTTTTAGCTCCCACACAGTCAGATACCCATGTGCTGCCGGGTCCAGTATGTCTTTTTATGTGAGGTGTGATTTCCGTGTCTTACTACTAACCAGTCTGGCTGGTGGTCTGTTAAACCATTAAATCAATCATGTTACCTGGCCCAAGGGTCATTAGAAAGGATTAGAATCCTCTCCCCATCCGTGTTGGTGCAAACACTCGCAGGTGGTGGCCTCATCTCACTGGGGAAGTTCACCTGGGTCCATCGTCAGAGTCCCTGCAGATTTCATCAACCTTCTGAAATCACCAAACACTGCATTTCTTGACCTTGACCCTGGATTGTTTACTTCTGGGAGGGTTGTGGGGGGCGGGCAGTGCGGGAATGCCACTTAGAAATGGCCTTAGTCAGGACCAAGGAACATTGTCATCTCTTCTCGAAGAGGACTTGCCCCAGGGAATCATGGGCCATATTGGCTCTTGTTAATGGGTGAAATCTTTGTTTTTTTAATATGTATAGATATTGTCGCTCTCCCAGAATCATGCGTGTGGTGATTAACATTTTGGGTATGTTTTGTTAACTTATTTGAAGAAACTATAAATTACCATTAGTCTCCTGTTGACAGTAGCTGGAGAGTAAATTCAATCTTAATGAATTAATCAGAGGAACATACTTTATAGCTTTGCCTGTGAAGAACAAATTCATTTTATAGGGAAGAACGTATTGATATTATTAATGATCAGGGATCCAGTGGAATTCAAATCAGTGTCACTTTATGAGTTTTTATTTTTAATTGCTCTATATTTCAGGAAACACATGGAGTTTTAACATTCAGAAGTGTAAAATACTTAAAAGGTCTTGAATTTTTTAAGTGTTTATTATTTTTTTAAGTTGTTTTCCAAAGAAAATCATAATTTCAGAGGTGCTTTGTATATAAGCTGGTTTCCTAACACTTTCCAGCCTTTTTCTTACTGTGGATAAAGGGAAGAACAATAAATATGCATCTGTACAGTGCAAATATGTCTTCTTTGTGTTATTATTTACTTACACATTACTTTTTAAAGCATGATCTTCCTTGATTGTTATTATCTTGGCTGTTCGGGCATTAGTTGGTTTTACTCCCAGACCCAGTTCTTGGAGTAAAGTTGAGTGAGGGTAAAGCAGGGGCAACTAACCCAGGAGTTTTCACAGATTCAGAAGCACCCCCACATCCCATAACCCTTCTCCCTCCAGGAATGACTCCAGAAATGAGTGTTCTCCCACCTGTGCATGGGAAGGTACGTTTATATTTAAAACCAGGTGTTTTCATAATGAGCTCCTTACCTGTGTGTCTCTGTAACAGGATTTTCCTGCACATTTGGGACATGTTTTGTTATTTTGGGGGGTGCTTTAGGGGACAGGCTTTCTCCCCTGCTTTGTCAAGTGGAAGTGTTTTCACTCCATTTTCTAAAGAGGACACCATCTTTGCTGAATTGAAGTGTGTTCTCATGAGGATGGTTGTTTTCAGCAGTTGGTCCAGCCTATTGCCATTGCTGGAAGTCCTCAGGGTGAAGCAGCCTGCTGCTTGCTGAAGGCAGAGATCCCGACTGCTGGGATTACATATCTTCCAGCCTACACACCGGGGTTTGAGCATTTCTGATAATGGTTCTGTGGCTGCTGCTACTTAACAGAGGCCCTGGGGTAGAATTCTGAGTGCAGAGTTCTGACGTTCTTCCTGCTTTTTTTAACTGAGACCTCCAGCCTGGAGCCTCCAGAGGACTCGTGCAATTTACTCCAATCATGTTGTAAATTCCTAGTTAAGCAGCCTGGAGTTAGGCTGCCATCTTTATTCTGCAGAAGTCCATTCTTGCTGTGTGCTTTAACCTTTGACATGAGTTTCATTTTTAGAAGGGGGTCTTATCTGTGCATTTATAGCAGTGTTTTGTTTTCAAGCAAGTTGGGAAATCTAAAAGATGGTTTTGTGACATAAAAACTGCAGGGAGGGGCTTGGATGAGTTCCATGTTTTCTTTAGCTGGAGGAGCCTTTTGTGAAAGGAAGTCCACCTGGAAGCTGCATTGGTGAAACATTCGGAAGTGGCACTGCTCTGGTTTGGGGGGTTACTGAGGGCTGATGCAGGGTTGTTGAGGCGCCCTGCTGGACCCCTGACTGGCTCCTGTTGAGCAGTGTGTGAACCAACCATTGAGATGACTGCCATTGAGATGACTGGGTCTCTCGTAGCTTGTATCTATGACATCTTCAGTGGGAAATAACCCCATTTCCAGTTCACTGGTAATACTTCTGTGGCACATTGCTCCTGATGGACCACAGAATCCCAGACCATAGATATGTCAATTACTTAAATCATCCACCCAGAGCATGTGACAGCTGATGCTCCATCAGCCCGGGTTCTGGAAGAGAACAGCAGAGCAGAGCCCCCAGCCTATCCACAGTGAGTCTGTTCCTCAAGCAAGAAATAGACCTTTGTTTTTAGCCAGGAATCCAAAACTAGGAAGAGCCTTGGTGACTTTTACGGGTGTTCTCCCATTCTGAGCAGGTATAATTGTTTTGAGCCAAGGGAACATATGCATTTTATAATTTTTTCGTGTGATTGGAAATGATTTGATTTTTAAAAGACCTTCTTATTTATTCATAGATTAAAAATGAGAAACGTGGGAACTCATGAAAGTTTGCCTTTTTCTCTCTACCATTTTTAAGTGCCAGGGCCTAAGTACACAAATACATGAGTGACACGACCTTTCCTTACTTGCTTCTCTCACAGTGTAGTGAGGGAGAGAGAAGCATAAGTAACTTTGATGCTTTTTGCATGGTTATGATGACTTACTGTGACCTGAATTATTGTTTAGTTGCTAAGTTGTGTCTAGCTCTTTTGCGACCCTATGGACTGCAGCCCACCAGACTCCTCTGTCCATGGGATTTCCCAGGCAAGAATACTGGAGTGGGTTGCCATTTCCTTCTCCAGGGGATCTTCCTGACCCAGGGATCGAACCCATGTCTCCTGCGGCTTCTGCATTGCAGACAGATTCTTTACCACTGAGTGACCGGGGAAGCCTGTGACCTGATTATGAGAAGCAAAGGGTAAGGTTGCCAGCACAGGCCAGAACCAGGCTGCCTGGGCTCAGATCCCAGCGTTTACTACTTACTGAGTAAGCCTGTATGGTCCCTTGCTTTATTTCCTCATCCATAAAAAGGGGAAGGCAATGGTGCCTCCTCACAGGGTTTTTGAGAGGATTCTGTACATTTGTGGTATAAACACTTGTAGAAACACTCTTGGTACGTAGTAAGCACTGAGTAAGCATTAGTCCTGTTGCTTCTAGAAAAAAGTTTTGAGTGTATTGTCTCTGATATTACATTGATGTCATAATTTATACTCATAATTTTAATATCATACTAAAAGATACATACAAATAACTAAAAGTTTTGAGTTGTTCTGACCTAGTACATGTCAACCGAAAAGCTGATACAATTCAATTTTTGAAAAATATGGTTGGACTTTCTTCCTTATTTAAAAGTTTTCTCAGTCAGCTCAGACTGCTACAACAAAATACCACAGACTGAATGGCTTAAACAACAGAAGTGTGTTCCTCAAAGTTCTGGAAGTTGGGAAGTCCGAGATCAGGCTGCTGGTGGATTTGGTGTCTGGTGAAAATTTTCCCAGATTTGCAGCAGGTCACCTTATTACTGTGTCCTCACATTGGGGTTGGGGGAGACCTCTCCAAGTCTCTATTTTTTTTTTAATTTATTAACACAAGCCCCCCCCCCTTTTTTTTTTCTTTTGCCACACTGCAAGTCACATGGGATCTTAATTCCCTGACTAGGGATCCAACCTGTGCCCTCTGCATTGGAAGGCGGAGTCTTAACCACTGGACCATTAGGGAAGTCCCTTCAGAGTCTCTTCTTGAAGTGAACTGAAGTCGCTCAGTCATGTCCAACTTTTGTGACCCCATGGACTGTAGCCTACCAAGCTCCTCTGTCCATGGGATTTTCCAGGCAATAGTACTGGAGTGGACTGCCGTTTCCTTCTCCAGGGGATCTTCCTGACCCAGGGATTGAACCCGGGTCTCCTGCATTGTAGACAGACGCTTTACCGTCTGAGGCACCAAGGGCACTAATCCCACTATGACCTAACCTCCTAAAGGCCCCACCCCTGATACCGTCACACTGGGAATCGGGGGTTCCATATGTGATGCAGACGTTCAGTCCATGGCAGTATTGTAGATGCGCTTTGCCTTAAAACAGGAAGCCACAGTTATGCTAGCTGGAACCAACCGTTTAGTCCTCAAACAGGGACAACTGCGTGGCCCAGGTGACACAGCCACAGGGACTTCTGGCCTCTGTCCCTTCTGGCTTTAGACAAAGCTGGTGTTCTCCCCTTTTGACTCCCAGGCTTTCTTTCCCCATTAGGGTGTCTAAGGCCCTTGTGCATCTCTGAGTTGTAACACACCCACCTGTGGCTCTCTGGCCAGATCTCTCCGCAGAACTGACCCCTTTTCCCCAAAGCTCTGGGCCTTCAGTGGGGCCTCTGTCAGCTGTTTTTTCATGTTAATTCTCAGATTCAGTCGTTCTTATTTCCTTTTAAAAAAGTGATCTGTTATCAAATTTCTCTAATAGGCTAGATCCGAGGCCTATTTTTAGGAGGGCCCTCAGTCTTCCTAAGTTACCTTGTTCCCCACCCTCTGCTCTGAGAAGGCAGAACCCTGCTTGTTTGCCATCGTGTCTTGGCCAGACAGTCTCCTCTGCTTGAATGCCCCTAGTGGGCAACTGCCCTGGCAGGACAAGGCATCACTGAGGTCTTCAAGCAAATGATCTAACAATTTTAAAACCTTGATGTTGAGTGCAGACTAGAGGCCAGCACTGTACTGAGTCATTCAGTCCTCACAATAGCGCTGTGAAATAGGGCTACAGTTTTCTGAATTTCACAGATGAAAATAGTAGCAAAGAGCAAACCCATTTGGCCCATCACCAAACCTAAGGGCTAATAATCATAATCAAAAATTGCTTCTATTTATTGTGTACATATTACATGCCAGGTGCACTGGTAATGCTTTGAAAGAGTCGCTCCATGTAACCCTTGATCTGATCCTTTGAGGTAGGTTCTAGTATTATCTTCACTTTTTAGGGGTCATGTGCCACACAGCTTACAGGATCATAGTTCCCTGACCAGGGACTGAACTGGTAGCCCCGGCAGTGGAAGCACAGAGCCCTAACCATTGGACCACCAGAGAAGTCCCTATCTTCACTTTTTAGAAGAGAAAATGGGTAAGGAGAGGTTAGAACAACATGGTCACATCATACAAGTTGTAAATGGCAGACTAGGCTTAAATGAGAAAAACCAGAAAACTGGTCAAGTTTTGAAGTGAAGAATGGACTTCGTTGTAAAGATGTTTCTTGGGCTGGTAATGTTTTTGAAGGATATGTCATGGCAATTTCTGGAACCAAGGAGATACCTGTGATCCTTTGTATAAACCCAGTCTATAGCACAGTTGACAGTCTTGCCTGTCCTCATTTCCAGGCACAGACAACCGGCCAGACAACCTTGCCATTCCAAGGAGGGGCTGGGATGGGATACGGGCAACTCAATGGTGCCAGTCCATCAAAGCCACTGAGCTCTTGCCATGATCAAAGCCAGCCACCCCAAACCTAGTACTCAGAGGCAAGAAACTCCTATCTGTGAATTACCTGCTAGCCATCCAAGCTTGAGGAGGAGTCCCTAAAGAAGAGGAGGCATGTGATGGGATCTTAGCTTGATGATTTCTATCCGATTGTACATCAATTTGGCGGGGGGAGACTCTGAAAAACGAGTACGTCTCTCCACAGGTGAGGACCTGGGGTGGCCATATACACTCCCCTCCCTGTTCACTGGGATACGAATTGAGTTCTGAGGGGAGGACTCACCTGAGAAAAGATAGGGGGGACAGGGGCGGACTCTGAATAGTCCATTCTTTATGGCCTTTTCATATTAAGGAGGAATGTGATTAACAGAGTTCGAAAATTACATGGTATTCCATCAGGTAAATCTTTTAAAATTCTCATTGTTTAAAGAATTAAAAAGCACATCTCTCAAGCCAGAGCAAGGCTATTATCCATGTGGTTTGGGCAGGAGTTCTATATAATTTAAAGCAAAGGGAGAGTTTTTCTTATTGTAATTTAGAAACAGTTCTCCCCTGAGAGACCAAGGGGTCACAAAAATTAGAATAATGTAACTAGAAAGCCTCTTAATGATGTTTTTCCCAGTTGGAGGATGTTATTATGTATTTGGCTAATGCACAGTATGTTACTGAGCTGTGGTTAATACGGAAAAACATTTTTATGTGTTTTAGAGTCAGATGTTGAACAAAAATAATAAAGTATATACTCACAGGCTGTAACTTCACTCAAATGGCCTCAGAATTAAAATAGATCAGGCTTATGAGGCTCTCTTTAAAATATGAGATTAAAGGACTTCCCTGGTGGTCTAGTGTATCCCTGGTGGCTCAGAGGTTAAAGCATCTGCCTGCAAGGTGGGAAACCCGGGTTCAATCCCTGGGTCGGGAAGATCCCCTGGAGAAGGAAATGGCAACCCACTCCAGTATTCTTGCCTGGAGAATCCCATGGACGGAGGAGCCTGGTAGGTTACAGTCCACGGGGTCGCAAAGAGTCGGAGACGACTGAGCGACTTCACTTTCACTTTCTTCTTCTGGTGGTCTAGTGGTTAAGGATCTGCCTGCCAATGCATGGGACATGGGTTCGATCCCTGGGTCTGGAAAGATTCAGATTACATGCCACAGAGGAACTAAGCCCACACTCCCCAACTACTGAGCCTATGATCTACAACAGGAGAAGCCATGGCAAAGAGAAGCCTGTGCACTGCAGCTAGAGAATAGCCCCCGGTCACTTGCTGCAACTAGAGAAAACTCACGTAGAAACCAAGACCCAGCAGAGCCAATAAATAAATAATAAAATTTTTTAGAGATGTTACAAAAATAAAATATGGGATTAAAGGAACTAGTAAATGGGCAAGGATGTTGTGGCATTCTTTCCAAGGTGATGTTTTTCGAATTTCACCAGTTTTCCGTTTTCCCACAATGTGTATTTTAGCACTCAAAGCATTCCAATCACATTAGAAAAACAGAATTACTTTTTTTTAATTCATCCATTTTATTTTTAGAACAACATAAGATATATCTCAAATCCACTTGGGCAATAAATATCTTAATAAATATAACATAAATAAATATAAATTAGTTCACACCCTTTCATTAACATAAAATTATATAAATAAATACTTTAAAATAAATTATGTTTGAGTGTTTGTTTCTACAAACACTTTGGTACTAAAATAGCTTATAATTCCTTACTCTTCTTTTAAAGCGGAAAAAAAAGAAAATATGTTCTGTGAGGACATTTTCCCTCATCAATTTGCTCATCAAAACTTATAAAAATAACTTATGCCTAGTAAATATGAATAGACTTGATCAAAAGAATCATGTGGATAGAACAGTCACATTCTGCAAGTCTGGAGAGATGACTCATGGAAACAAGCATGAGAATTCTGTACCAGCTTCAGTAGGGACAGGTCCAGCCACCCCCTCCCCAGTTCTTAACCTATGCCCTATTACAATCTCTTTGGTTCCAATTGTTCTAAAAATGATTTTAAGGTTAGGAGAGACCTCAGCATTCTAGGAAGAACTCAGATAGCTCATCATTCTGTCGATGGTCACCGCACGAATTCTGAAGGCGTGAAGAAGGATGCAGAGCTTGACTTTTGTCTTGTAAAAATCCAGTTCTTTCAGGGAGGGTTTCTGTGGCACAGTCTCACTGTCGAAATTCAGGGCCTAGGAGAATAAATATTGAGCATGACATAGACGGTATTCCAAAATTAAAACGTTCATCTGTAAAAACGGGTGAAGCCAATACACGTCTCAGAGCCTGCAACCCACTCCCTCATTGCTTCTCCTAAACCCAACGCAAATCCACTCCCAGCCAGATGGGCAGGCAGAACCTGAGAGAAGAAGTGCTCATTATCCAAGCACATGGATCTTCAGTGAGCTCTGAAAAGACCCTGAAAGCTATTTAGAAAATCATCAGTGGGAGTTGCATTTTAGAAAGGAACAATTCTGTTAAGAGACATCTGCTGTGATATCCAATTAATTTTTGTTCGTTACATTAAGAAGCTATGTCCTTTTCAGAACAGGGAGGTGATGGATTGCTACTGATCGGAAACTGTCAGTATCAGACCTGCTGACTACAGATAGTCGTGTGAGAGTATGTAAACCTGGCACTGGGTCTCCCAGTTTGAGCCCTTTAATTTGACAACACAACGCAAGACCATGTGTGTGCAGTTGCTCAGTTGTGTCCGACTCTTTGTGACCCCATGGACTCTAGCCCATCAGGCGCCTCTGTCCATGGGATTATCCAGGCAAGAATACTGGAGTGGGTAGCTATTGCCTCTACCAGGGGATCTTCCTGACTCAGGGATAGAACCTGGGGCTCCTGCATTGGCAGTCAGGTTCTTTACTGCTGCGCCATCTGGGAAGCCCATATATTTGCACAAGGATCAGCATTTTTGCTTGTACTTCCTCACAAAGAGCCTAAAAGAAATGTAGAGTGGGTCATCACCCCATTTCAGAGGGGAAGAAACTGAGGCACAGAGGTACAGAATGTTTGGGCATAGTTGTCTGATTTCTGGTGGAACTGACTCCATTCTTGGTCCTGAAAATAAAATATCATCTACAACTGTCTAGATGGTAACATTCTTTGATACTTGCATGATGTTCACTGCTTTTCAAACAAGTAATTTAGCACCCCCCCAAAAAAATGAATGAAATAAAAATAAATTTCTTTTCAGATAATCATTCTTGACACTGTATTTATCCCATGCCCTGGTCACCACAGCAGCACCCTGCTCTTTCTTAAGTGGTTATTTCTATGTTTCATATTAGCATCCTGTGTTCTGGTTATTCAGGAAATTACAAAGCAAGTTCTTGTCTCTGAGTAACACTGTGGACGTCCCCAGGTGATAGGTCATTTCTCTCTTCCATCCACATTTTGGTTCCGGATGGGTCCTATCCAGGCACTAGACTAGTGTGTCTTTACTAACAGTATTTGCAGATATGCATGCTGGCCCCTGTCATGAACATCACAGAGGTTTTTGAGATGTGTGAGAAGATGAGTGGAGTGGAATCCCCTTTTGGAGGTTTAAATCCTACCTCTGCCATTTCCAAGCTGTGTGACCTCGGACAAGTGAACAACCCTCTAAGCATGGGATTCCTCCTTTCCACAGACCCCATGTGGTTGCCATGGGGACAGCACACGTATGAACATCTTTGCCCAGAGCCTGGGGCACACCGCATGATCAACAAGCAGGAGGCTGCTTTCCTTCATGTGATCGGCTCATGTTGCCCTCTCACTAGAGGGCACCCTAGAGACTGTCTCCCCTACTATGTAGCTGGCTTTGAAGGGGGCATTTCAGGCCTCCCCGAATCCAGGAAGGGCTGACAGTAGAGCCCTTCATCAGGGACCCTGGCTGGCTGTCTCAGCATGAAGGATGGGAGGCCTTACCTGCATCAGCTCAGCAATAGCTGCCAGCATGTTCTGGTCTAGAAAGATTTGCCTCTTAGGATCCATCAGAAGCTTTGCATTCATGGCCTGGAACTCCACGTGGTACATCTTCAAGTCCTCATAGATGCTTCTAAGGCACAGGGTCTGGGTGATACAACAAAGTGGGGAAGGAACCACTGAGATGGGCTAAAAACAGCCCCCACCCCAATGCTGCATTTGAAGAAAGACTCTTGTGTCTTACTGTCATAAAAGAGGTCTTTCCAGAAGCCAGACAATGCCCATTCTAGTGGGCTAAAAACATCCCCCTACCCCAATGCTGCATTTGAAGAAAGATTCTTGTGTCTTACTGTCATAAAAGAGGTCTTTCCAGAAGCCAGACAATGCCCATTCTAGAAGAAAAAAATAATGAGATATCAATGATATGAATTCATAATATGAGCTGAAACCTTCAATTTTCTGACTTACAGTTATAAAAGAGGTCTCTCTGGAAGCCAGGCAACTCTCATTCTAGAGCAAAAAAAAAAAAAAAAATCACATCAAAAAGATACTAATTTTTAATATAAATTTTTTTGACTCCTCAAACATATCAAATTTTTTCACTGTGGTAAAAAACACATAAAATTTATCATCTTAACTATTTTAAAGTGTATAGTTCAGTAGTGTGATGTATATTTCACACTGTTGTAAAAAAACACATATTTTTACACATTTTTGTTTCAAATTGAACTTCTACAATGGGGCCTGTTGACATCCCATGAGGATAGAGCCCAGAAGCATGCACATTTTTGGAAGAAGATGAGGTCTGATGCACAGTCCTTAACCATGTTATAAGCTTTGGGAGGAAAATCCTCTATACCGTGGCTAATTCCAGTGGTAAACAGGCCTCCACTGTGCTGGTTTTATCTTTGGTGATATCTTCATGATCGATCTCCTCAGAAGTGCAGGAGTAAAATTCTAGGGTTTGTCTGGC
This sequence comes from Bos javanicus, assembly GCF_032452875.1. Lineage (NCBI taxonomy): Eukaryota > Metazoa > Chordata > Mammalia > Artiodactyla > Bovidae > Bos > Bos javanicus. Next base: position 107,392,032 of record NC_083868.1, read on the forward strand.
CTGTAAAATATATATAAAAAAAAACTCAGCTTATGATATTAATAAGGCACCAGGCTCCCCATAACGCTGGCACCAAAGCAAGAGTTGGCTGCCTTTGACCGCCATCTCCGACCTGTAGAAAATTCAAGGTCTTCATAAGACCAAAGAAACAGGTCATTGACACTCTCTCCCACTCCCTCCTCTCCTTTTGCTTATGACATGTTTCTCCTGATGATATGTTTCTCCGTTATGTAAATACTACAAATCATTTCAACAGGCTGTGCTAATCAGCCTCTACACCATGCTGGGACACTTGCTTCTGGTGAAAACAGTTTTTTTTCCTTTTGGCAAAGCATCTGTGTTTTATGAATATCTTTTTCAAATATAGCTTCTAGAGGGGGATTGTTAAGGTCACCACTTGACGGATATAACAAACATGCAACCATGAAAACAAGTGGAGATTTAACGTGTGGTATATACACACACACATCATCTGACAAGCATGCTGAACATATTTATGAAATTTAGCTTAAGAAGTCAATGATTTGTTGATTGAAGATCGAGATCATTTTTCCATTCAACAAGCCTGATATATGCTATGCTAGGTACTAAGGAATGTGACAAAGAAGGGGACTGTATTATTCCCGCCAGGATTCCCAGTTCAGCTGTGGAGACAGGCCAGTGCCCAAATGACCAGGGGACATGCCAGCAGGTGAGAAGGGCTGAGTTGAAGGGTCAGAAGGCTCTGAGAAGGGCGTGGAAAGAGATGAAAAGGTTCCCCAGAGATGGGACATCCTCAGAGGAGGGGGATCGTCAGGCAGAGGGAACAGCATGGGCCATGAAACAAAGCTTGAGAGTACAGGACACGTGTGGGCAACAAGTAGCAAAGCTTGCGACCCTGTCTGCTGTAGGAAGAAAAATGCCCCCGCCAGAGATATCCACCTCCCAATCCCTAGAACCTGAGACTATGTCACGTTATGTGGCAAAGGGGAATTAAGGTTGCAGATGAAATTAAGGTTGCTAATCAGCTGACATTGAAATAGATTATCCTGGAGTGTCTGGGTGGGTCTAGTGTAATCTCTGGGTCCTTGTAAATGGAAGAGAGAGGGTGGAGAGTCAAGGTCAGAGAGATGAAGCACGAGAAAGACTCATTTGTTGGCTTTGAGGATGGAAGGGGGCCACCAAGGAATGGGGGCTGCTTCTAGATGCTGGCAAAGGCAAGAAAATGAATTCTTCTCTAGAGTCTCCAGAAAGAGATACAGTTCTGCTGACACCTTAATTTTAGACTAGTGAGACCCATTTCAGATTTCTGACCTCCAGGGCTATATGATAATAAGTTTGTGTTGCTTAAAGCCATTAAGTTTGTGGTAATTTGTTACAGCAGCAATAGAAAATGAATACACTGCTCCTGGAGGCCTGAGCAGGTTGTAAAAAGTTAGATTTGCAACTACACTGCAACAATAAAAAGAAAAAAAACTCCAAATAAGACAATAGTTTTATTTCTGTGATAATTACCTTCCTTTGGGCTGCAGTCCATGGGGTCGCTAAGAGTCAGACACGACTGAACTACTTCACTTTCACTTTTCACTTTTATGCGTTGGAGAAGGAAATGGCAACCCACTCCAGTGTTCTTGCCTGGAGAATCCCAGGGACAGGGCAGCCAGGGGGCTGCCGTCTATGGGGTCGTACAGAGTCAGACACAACTAAAGCGACTCAGCAGCAGCAGCAGCAGCATTCCAAAATGAAACAGTAACTATCTATTATTATGGCATTGTTAAAAAAGATGAATCTATGAAATAGTGCCTGGCATACAGTAGGCACTCAACAAGTACTTTTTAAATGAAGAAACGAATAAATAGAGCAATATATATATATATATATATATATATATATATATATATGAAATGTGGGTCCAACTGTTATAGTTCTTCAAATATTTTCAGGAGAAGCTAGAAATCTGGATTCTTATATGAAAGGTCTACTTTTTCAATGACATCAAACTCAAAAATTAAAATAAAATATAAAAGACACTGACCAAACTTTACAGATCTGTGGGCTGGATACGGCCTCTGAATCACATGCATTTGCTACCTCTGTTTTCTCTACAAGTAGCCAGCTGATTTGTTCTGGCAAATTTGACACATGAATCATACTAAAAAATCAAATTGAGTTCTGTGATCTTCTGACCTTTGGTGCTGCCTCAGGGAGTAGAAGAGTCAAATTTTTCACATGAAGCATCTATTTAAATCAGAGCTCCTAAATTTTACCCATATCATACTTTTCTTTAGGAATCAAAGGACTTATCTCTGTAGTTTTCACTTGGTGAGCTGCCTTTCTAATTAAGATGGATTGAACTGTAAGGAACAGCAGTCAGCTCATTATAAAAGGTTGGAGGTGGGGAGAGTTCGTTAAGGAGAACTTGTGGCACTGAGCTTACTTTAAGATATTCATAAAGCAACAAGCTAGAAATATTCAAGAAAGATTTTCTAGAGAGCAGGAAGGTCAAAGGACATCTTTTAAAATATCAGTTGAGGCTGTTGCAGCCAAAGCAACAGATGTTGGAAAGTTTTTAAAGGAAGAAGAAGAAAAACTTTTTGCATTAAAATATGAAAGCTAAAAAAAATGACTGAAGCTTTAAATAAAATTAGATAACTCGCCCCCTAGAAAAGGAAGCCTGGACATGCACTGTCATAAGCCCCCTGAAATGTGTTACTCTAACAACAAACAGCCATCAGACTGGAAGCTGGCGAGCACTGTGTGGGGCAGGGCCGATTCATCTTTGTAGCCCCCGGAGCACAGAGGCCGCCCCTAATAACAGTTTCCTGGATTGATAAGTTGTCAGAGGAAGAGTGTGGGCTTGACACAATTCCATCTCTGTTGGCAGGCTACAGGGAACACTGTAAATATCCACTTTCCTCTGTGTAGGCACAGCCAAAACGAATGCCATTGTAATTTATGACCTCTCCTGCCTTCTCTGGAGACACAATTTCATTGAGACTCTTTAGCTAATAGTTGGGCCATTTGTAAAGTTCCCTCTTTCTCTCTTGACAGCTCCTGATTAACTTCCACAATTTCCCTGCAGTTCCTTCAGGTGACCAGGAGTTCAGAGATGTCCCTTAACTAGAGAGACTGCAGTGGGAACAAGGACAATGAAAAGCTCACCTTCTGTAGCGTGTTGCTGACAGCCCTCAGCAGGTTTTGGGAGTAGTCGAGGCAGCTCCTTCCTGGGCTTGCTGTGGTGGTGGGGAGGCTCCTGCCCAAACTGAGGTGGGGCAGGTGGTGGAGGAGAACCAGGGTGGATATGAGGAGGAGGCCTGCAAGGGAATCCAGGGGAAGAATGAGCAGGCTGGCCTCCACCTTCCATCTCTTCTGGCCATGTCCACCCATCTCCTTCTGGGCACCAACCTCCCACTGATCTTCTTTCAGCAACTGAGAGATGATGAATTAAGCTCTTGAAGGTTAGTGCTCTGTTCTAGGGTTGGAAACCAACTCACAGACACTATCACCTTGTGAGTTCAGACCAGGGTGCAAGGCAGAGTTCACCCAGAAAAAGTCTCCATTTCAGGAGGAGGGAAAGCGAGGCCAGGTGGGGAAGCCACCCAGTGTTTTGGAAACAGTGGGTAGACACAGCCTTGCTTTGAAGCCGACTGGCTGGGATCTGTCCTCTTAATGGTGTCGCCAAGGGAGCCTGGGCAAGAAATTATCCTGCGGGGCCTCAGTTTCTCATCTGTAAAGCGGGCATAATACTTAGCTCCTGGGGCCGTTCCACGGTTAAAAGAGAGGATGTCTTATAGGGCGCAGGATAAGCCCGCAGTGTCTCCCTGCGTCCTTCCTCCTCTGCACGAGATTGCGGTCTTCCAGTCTCCACGTAGCCCATCCCAAGTTTCTGCCTCCCGGCTGCGGTCCCCCAACCAGAGCGCTAGGCTGGTTACTCACTGCGAAGCGGGCACATGCTGAGCGGAGCGGCGGGGACGCGGAACCGAGCCGGCAGTTGGACGCAGACCGGTGCACGCGGCAGGTGAGGGTGGTGGTTGGGAGGCCAAACCAGGGGTCACATTTTTATAATTGCCCGAGGCGCGGCAGGACTTTCCCGGGACTCTGATCTCTTGCTTGCTTTCTCTCTCTGTCTCTCTCTACATCAGCTTCTCGATGACACGTGGAGTCTAGCCCGCGGGACTGGAGCGCTTTCGGATTAACTCCCCGTGCGCCCGGCCGCAGTCGTTCCGGGACGGCCCCGCCGCCTCCGGCCTGGGCCAAAACGAAAGTGAAATTCGGCGCAGCGTCGCGGCGCAGGGTCCCCGGGCAAGCCCGACCCCCTGGCTCGCCCCCCTCGGACGCCCCCCGCCCCCAGCTACCCAGCCCTGGCCCCGCCGCCCCGCAGCGCCCCCTCCCGACGGAACACCGAGTAAGGCCACCCCCTGTCCACCCAAATCTAGGATGAGATCGGACCTCTCGCCTAGTTCTGGAGGAGAGTAGGCAAATCATTCAATCATCATTCATTTTTTTCATATAGTCCACGGTGTGCCAGGGTGACACCGAGGGGCATCCAGCAGTGAACTGGTCACTTTCGGCTCACTCCCACACCAAATCTGACTCAATGTGTTTTATTCCTGGGTACCATCTAAAATACAAAAAGGGATGAAACCAGACTGGCTATGCAATAACTACTCTTAGAAAATCCAGTTTCTTACAGTGTCCAGGAGAGAATCGTTAGAGTTTAGTGGGATGGATGTACAGAGTCCTGGGAGGAGAGGTCGGAGAAACGTCATCAAGGAGCATGCAATTGAGGAGGCAGCAAAAGCGCCCAGAAGGAGGGAGCTGCGACTTGATTGTTGACAGGTGAGTAGACATTAGACCGCTGCGGGTGAAAATGGGATGCAAGTTCTAGGTCGAGGGAACAGGGCTCAGATACACGGTTGGGGAAGGTAAAGGAAGGGGGTGATCTAGCAGTCCTGTACGGGGTGTGAGGTTGGAAAGGGTGAGGGTGCTGTGCTGTGGGGGTAGTAGGGTCCCTGCTGGGAAGTGTGCATTCTTCTGAGAATAGTGGGACGCAGTCTAGGGTTTTAGGCAGGAGATGCGGTTGCATTTGCATGATGGGAAAATCAGCAGTAGTGTGGACGATGGGGGCTTCCCTGGTGGCTCAAAGGTAAAAAATATGCCTGCAGTGGAGGAAACCTGGGTTCAATCCCTGGGTTGGGAAGATCCCTTGGAGGAGGAGGGCATGGCAACCCACTCCAGTATTCTTGCCTGGAGAATTCCATGGACAGAGGAGCCTGGTGGGCTACAGTCCATAGGGTCACAAAGAGTCAGACATAACTGAGTGACTAACACATACATACACACGGGGGATGGGTCCCAGGGATCAGGAGTGGAGGGCATGACCAAGCCCTATTCAGATTGGAGCCTCAAGGGTGGGCAATGGAATCCTCAGGGTGGGGAGGGACTAAGACCTGGTAACTCCTCAGGTGAGCAGGATAGGAAGGTGCTGAGGATGGCTGAAGAGAGGTTGTTCTGGTTCCTGTGCAGGGGTTACTGTAAGAGGGGAGTGAGTTTGGAGGAGACACTGAGAAGTTCCATTTTGGATGTGTTGGGTTTGAGGTTCCTGTGGGACTTTTCAGTTCACTCATTTCTACCATGAGCGTTAGTCACCCTGGGTATGTATGAAAGGGAAGGGTGTGTTTGATCATCCACTCAGAGCCTCCAATGGATCTGACTGCACTATGGCCCCAGGACTTCAGTGTCCAGTGTCCACCTTTAGGCAGATGCACTCATCTTGTAGAGGGATAAGCCTTCTGGAGTACAGGAGAGAAGAGTGGCGCTTCCTCTGGATCCCTGTTGAAGTCTGGATGGATGAGGTCATAGTAAGCCTTGAGATGTTATCGTGAATGCAAGGCAGGGCCAACCTTTACTAAAGATGTGGTGATGAAACCAATTAGGAGAAAGCTGTGTTAACCCCTTCTCTGATTCCAGCTCTCTCTTTTGTTGGTATCAGTCCCCTTAGTAGATCATCTGCTATGAGATACTCACCATAGGGACTTTTAGATGTAAAATGAGACCAACAGTTGATCTCTAAGGCTCCTTCCAATGCTGTGGTCTTTGAATTACCCCTTGGGGATAGAGAGCAATGGATTGTCAGAAACAGTTGCATCTGCAGGTTGTGTGAAGCAAATAAGGGGTACTGAGCTGTACTGTTGCCATAGGGATTTAGGATGGAGTTATGTGTACTTAAAGTCACCCACTCCAGTGTTCTTGCCTGGGGAATCCCAGGGACGGTGGAGCCTGGTGGGCTGCTGTCTATGGGGTCGCACAGAGTCGGACACGACTGAAGCGACTTAGCAGCAGCAGCAAAGTCAAAATGAAGTCAAGTTTAGCTGAGCCATTTCTCCCTTGGAAGGGCTGTCTCCTATGAAAAAGAATTTCTGCAGTATAAATGAACATCGGGCCTATGCTCAGAATGGATTCTTGGCCACCAGACATGATTTCTAACCTGTACTTTAGTGAAACAGTTCTCTGATGTGCTGCACATTCTGTAGCCAAGATAAAAGGACAGACTTCTTCTGAGATAACATTAATGTTCTATAAGAGACATTCTTTGGCCATGATCGCAATTACATGGTGTCTAGCACTATACTGGATGTCTTGGCCAATGAGATAAGGAAAGAAAAAGAAATGAGAGATTTAAAATTGGAAAGTGAAAAAAAAATAATAAATAAAATAAAATAAAATTGGAAAGTAAAAGACAAAACTCTCATTATTTACAGTTGATATATAAAAAAGCAACAGAAAGAATAGATCAAATACTAAACTAATAAGAGAATTAATCTGTATGAACTCTATCTATAAATTTCATTGGATACAAATACTAACTTTCAAAAATCAACCAAATTTCTCTACATCTGTAACAACCTTTTAGAAAATATAATAAAAATAATGTACCAGATAATAAATAGACAGTAATAAAAAGAAGATACCATTCACAATAGCAGCCAAACTATAAAGTAACTGCCTGTTGATGGGGAAGCAGTACAGTGGTTAAGAATATGGACTTTAAACTGTTTGAATCCAGGTTCTGCTAGTTACATGTGTTCTTGTGCAAATTACTTATCTGTCTGAGCTCAGTTTCCTTATCTGAAAAATGATGATAATAAAGGTACTGTAGGGTGGTTGTGATTATTACATGAGTTAATGTAAGCATAAAATCACCATTGGGGAAAATTCAGTCAAGAACATAGAGTGATTTAATTTAAATGGAAACACATAACCTTGGGTGGAAGATCTTAAGATATAAATAGCTCAAGTCTCTTTTAGTTAATTCACATATTCAATGCAATCCCAAAACAAATTACAAATAACTTTTCTGAGGAACTTAATAATAAGCCTAATCACAGTACTCTAGCTTTGGGGCTTCCCTGGTGGCTCAGAGGTTAAAGTGTCTGCCTCTAATGTGGGAGACCTGGGTTCGATCCCTGGGTCAGGAAGATCCCCTGGAGAAGGAAATGACAACCCACTCCAGTATTCTTGCCTGGAGAATCCCACGGACGGAGGAGCCTGGTGGGCTACAGTCCATGGGGTTGCAAAGAGTCGGACACGACTGAGCGACTTAACTTTCACTAACTTTCAAAATATATAAGAATAAAAGCCCATGAATATCTAAGTTAAACCTGTAAAGAAATAATAGAGATAGGCAAATAGTCCTACCAGATATAAAGATATAGTTCAGAGCAATAGTAATAAAAATAACATTTGGCAATAAGACAGTCAAATGCACCTTTCAAACAAAATAGAAAATTATAGACAGACTCGTATGTATGTATATTTAGTATAAAGGTATGATGGCACTTAGATCAATCAGGGAAGCATGGATTGTTTAGTAGAAAATTTTATCATACAGAAGTGGAGCCACTTAGAAGTAGGTTAAAGACTAAATGTGAAAAGTAAAATTATTACAGTAGTAGAAGAAAATGTAGGACACTATCTTCATCATTCAAGAGTGGGAAGGACTTCTTAAAAAAATAGGAAAGCCCCAAGTCGGAAGTGAAATACTCAAATATTTGATTACATAAAATTAAAAATTTCTGTAGTATGATTTCCTGTTAACTATGGACAAAGTTAACAGATAGCTGACAGACTGGGAGAAAATATTGTGCAATGTCTAAAACCAACAGGAAAGTATAGAAGGTACAGAGGTATAGAAGACTAAAAGTCAGTAAGAAAAAGAAACCCCAGTGACGATGGGCAAAACTTATGAACAGGCAGCAATATACAGAAAGGAAACCTCAAAGGCTAACCAGCATCATGAGATGCTCAAATATAGTATAATCTGAAAACTACAACAGTAAAGAAGAAGAATATATCACTTTGACCTTTTAGACCACCAAAAAAAATGAGTACATTGGACACTGACAAGTGTTGGTGAAAATGTAGGATCCTAGGTTCTTTTATATAATGCAAGTAGACTGATGCAGCTATACTGGAGGGCATTTTGGCGTCTGGCTTTAGTTGGATTAAGTATATGCATACCTGATTATCCAGTGTTTGCATACCTGATTATCCAGTGTTCTAGCTTGGGTATACATCCTAAAGAAACATAGATCCCAAGGTCCATAAAAGGGCATGTATGAAGATGTTCATACATGTTAAGTCATTGGTTGTAGTGGTGGGAGTTGGAGACCATCTAGCTGCCCACCAGTGGGGAAATGAATAAATAGAATGTGAGGGATCCACTTCCTGGAGTATTCTGCAACATTTAGAAGCAGTGGACTAGATGTATACACATCAATATGAGTATATCTTTAAAACATGATACTAGGTAAAAACATAAAGATAAAACCAGAATAAGATCTGTGTATAATACTAGACACAGACAGTTAAACCTCTTGCAGTCAGGTTTGTTTAGGAATACAAAAAAATTGGATTTTAGAAAAAGAAAAGGCAGCATCTCATGATTGAACACAATATTTCTGCAGCCAAATGTAGGAATGGGTTACATTAAGTGGATAAAGGCTACAAATAACCTCATGTCCCATGCATCAGATTTTACTAAGTGAGTTTAAGGAAAAACTTTTGGGGTCCAGAGCTGTGAGGTTTCAGAATTGTGGATAAGCAATTGCAGACTTGTGTTTACTGTAATGAGAAGAATATATTCAAAATGGTACATGTTATACAAGGACACTTGCAAACAAATGAAATGTGTTAAACATATTAGGATAGATCCCACTGAGGAGTGATGGGATGAGGAATGGGGATAAAAAATATATATAAATATAAGGATGTGTGTGTGTGTTAGTCTCTCTGTCGACCTTTGCAACCCCATAGATTGTAGCCTGCCAGGCTTCTCTGTCCATGGAATTTTCCAGGCAAGAATACTGGAGTGGGTTGTTTGCAAACTTTAATTGTAGTTTGGTATACTCAGATAGTTTTTCTATTAGTCATTCTTTTCCCATTGAGTTTGAGCAGTGGACCAATCTGAGATCTCATCTAATAGATCCATCACTGGTAATCAGAGGTCTTTTCAGATATTTGGCAGAATGTTTTAAGGTCTTGTATCACTGTTTCTCAGCTGGACGTGGTCTTGTTCCCCAGAGGACGTTTGGCAATGTCTGGAACAGTTTTTGGTTGTTATAATGGGGACAGGGATTGCTACTGGCATCTAGTGGGTGGAGAAATGATGCCACGTGCTACTCAACATCCTATAGTACACAGGATGGCTTCTCCCACCCCCAAACTGAAATAAGTTACACTGTCCAAATTATTAGTAGTGCGGGATACCTGCAGCTGTACCAAAAAATCAGTAGTTGCTCAGACTACCTGCCTTTGTTGTTATTCTCCTTAGAAGACAATTTCACAGTCAAAGGCTCTGAACTGAAGACTTAGCACTGTATCTTTGGTGCCATGATTTAGAGTAGCATCCCATTCTTGGAAGAAGTGAGGTTCCAAAGAGGTTTGTGATCTGTGTGTCAATGTGAATCTGTAAGTAGGTATTGTAAACATAACATAGTGAGGACTCTGCTGTTAGTTTTCCTGCAGTTCTATTCTATAGGGATCATTGAATTTGACCATAAATCAGCTGGTGTTCTCACGCCCCACCTGACAGAGTGGGGTCCAGTACAGCTCTGCTCCTGAAAGGTGACCTGTCAGGGTAAGAAGCAGAGTCTTATATTCCTGTGATGTGCCAAAGAATTGATGCTTTTGAACTGAGGTGTTGGAGAAGACTCTTGAGAGTCCCTTGGACTGCAAGGAGATCCAACCAGTCAATCCTAGAGGAAATCAGTCCTAAATATTCATTGGAGGGACTGATGCTGAAGCTGAAGCTCCAATACTTTGGCCACCTGATGTGAAGAACTGACTCATTGGAAAAGACGCTGATGCTGGGAAAGATTGAAGGCAGGAGGAGAAGGGGGATGACAGAGGATGAGATGGTTTGGCATCACTGACTCGATGGATATGAGTTTGAGCAACCTCTGGGAGTTGGTGATGGACAGGGAAGCCTGGTGTTCTGCAGTCCATGGGTCACAAAGAGTCTGACACGACTGATCGACTGAACTGAACTGAACTGAATAGACAAGCCTCAGGCATGACATGTTAATGAGGCTGGTTCCATGGAGCAATTTTTTTTTGGCAGTGAAGTGTTTTAGCAGCAGGGAGAAAAGTAGTAGCTGAGCCAGAAAGACTGACTTTGCATCTACGATCAGAAGACCTTAATTCTAGCTGCCTTCTGCTACTTGGTAGCTGTATAAACTAAGACAGGCCACTGCTTTTCCTAATTTTTATATCTGCAAAATGGAGATGGTAATGCCTGGTTGCCTAGTTTAGTCATGCGGATCATATTATATAATCAATCACCAGGTAAGTATTTGTAAAGTTGAAGAGAGTCATCACTATGAAATACCACTACACAGTGACAGGGGTAGTTAAGATTTTTGGATTAAGGCACAGGGTCACTAGTTTCTTCCACAGCTGCCTCTTGGCAGTCTTTTAAATGTTAAGTGGCAACTTCCCAATGAGGGGAAAGGGGAGTCCTAAACGTTCATAGTATTGTTTCTATAGGCAACATTTATATGTTATCATACTGTCTTAAATAACCTCAAAAATACTGACAGTGGTCTTCAAGAAAAAATTTCCAGAAAAGATGTTATTATTGCTCATTGGTGCTCCAGAATAAAGGTTTTTATGAATATTGTTGCAAATTTTTCTGCATCTTGAGACAGTTTAACAAACAAACAAGCAAAAATGATATGGCTCCTGGCCATCACAGCCTCATGCCTAATGAGATCACCTGATGCTTAGACATTAAAAAGAAAAAGATGATAAATTTGATTATATAAAGAACAAACATTTCTACAACAAAAGGATACCATAGATAACATTTAAAGACAAATAATAACCTAGAAAAAAAAACATTTGCAACAGTATGTGACAGATCAAGGGCTCATCTCCTTAGTATATGAATATGAATATTAAAAAGAAAAAAGTCAACAATCCAATACAAAATGGGCAAAGAATATGAATAGACATTTTGAAGAAAGATATAAATTACTTAGAAACATATGACAAATAGCTGCACTTAAAATTAGATAAATGCAAATTAAAATGATTAGATATGGTTTTTAGCCTCACACTTCACAAAACTAAAAAGTTTGATGATTTATAGGTATGTTGAAATTGGTTGCCATATTATGTTGGAGGGAGTATAATCTAGTGCAATCTATTGGAAGCGTTAGTTGGCCATAGCTATTAAAATTTAAAAAAATACATATATACTTTTTCTCAGCATTTCTATGTCCAAGAATTTATCCTATACACTATTTGCACATATTAGAGAAGGAAATGTCAACCCACTCCAGTATTTTTGCCTGGAGAATCCCATGGACAGAGGAGCCTGGCGGGTTACAGTCCATGGGGTCGAAAAGAGTTGGACACAACTGAGCAACTAACACTTTCACATATACATGAGGACTTATTTCCATTGAAAGTATTATTTTTAATATCAAAGACCTAGAATACTCTAAATGTCCATTAATAGGGCTTATTTCATTAAAAGACAGTTCATCTTTTCAATGGACTCTTCAGTGTAGCTTGAGTTAGATTTATATGTGTGATAGGAACAACCTTCATTATATGAAAATTCATGTGAGGAAATTCCCTAGCAGTCCAGTGGTTAAGACTTCACCTTCCAATGCAGGGAGTGTGGGTTTGACCCCTGGTTAGGCAGTTAAGATCTCCCAGGCCTCGTGACCAAAAAATCCAAAAGACATAAAACAGAAGCAATGTTGTAACAAATTCAACAAAGACTTTGAGAATGGTTCACATTTGAAAAAAATCTTGAAAAAAATAGTTATGTGAAAAATCAAGGTTCAGGGGCTTCCCTGGAGGACAAGTGGTTAAGACTCCACACTTCAAATGCAAGGTGCAGTGGTTCCATCCCTGGTCAGGGAAATAACATCCCACATGCTGTGAGCCATGCCCCCCAAAAAATTAAGGTTCAGTGTCCACTGTGTAGTATGCTTCTGTTTGTGCAAGGAAAAAGTATATACATATATATTTATACACACACATATGTATGTACACATAGATGTCAGTATAGTATCAACATAGATCTACATTCATAAGAGCATAAAAAATCAATGACCATTTCCACTAGAGAAGGAGATTGAATCTTTAAAGTACAGAGAAAATCTGATTTTTTGTTTGTTTTCTTTATTGTTTGAATTATTTAACATTCAAATATATTGCAGCTTTATTTATTTTTGTTTTGCTTTGTTTGTCTTTTAAAAGATCACCTACTGGCAGGTGAAGTGAACTTCCCAGAGAGCTGCTGGGCCCATTCTGATAGCTCTTAAAAGTTTTTTTATTGAAACATAGTTGATTTACACTGTTGTATAATCTCTGGTGTTTCTCAGGTGGCACAGTGATAAAGAATCCACCTGCCATTGCAGGAGATACTAGAGACTCGGGTTCCATCTCTAGATTGGGAAGATCCCCTGGAGAAGGAAATGGCAACCTACTCCAGTATTCTTGCCTGGAAAATTCCATGGACAGAGGAGCCTGGTGGGTCAGAGGTCCATGGTGTCACAAAGAGTCGAACGTGACGGAGCACACATGCGCATGTATTCCGTCCATTCATTCATCCATCCATCCCTTTATCATTTCAGTCTGTTTTGAAGAGTATTCTGCACATGTGCTACACATCTTTCGATCTTCTCTTTTAACTATTATGTGACTCACTTTCTTTCACTGGCTGGAGCCTTTCTAGCCTCTGGCCTGGTACAGTGGAAAGACCATGGGCTTTGCAGAACTGGTTTAAAATCTAAACATCCATCACTTTCTGTTTTCTTTTTTTATTGCAAAGTAAGTTTATTGATGACAACTTTATATAATTTACTCCCTATATTTGATGTTACAAACTTTAGGGTCTTTGAGATATGCAGGATCCTTATATGTAACTGGCATAACTCCCTATATTTGAGCTCGCTTAATTCTTTTTGTGATTTCTGTTTCTTCCCACAAAGACCTGTTATGTGCCTCCCATAAATGCATCCAGTAAATGGAGACATAAACTGGGATAAAGGCTGTATATTCTTACAATCTACACGGTTTCCACACAAGATATAATTTTTCAGAGGCTCTTTATGAGGATTTTCCATTGGACCAGGCAGATCCTCCTTGCTTGTTATCTGTTTATATTGTGAACAACTTCTTCACAGCACTGCATGAGTCCCGGAATTTGTGAGGCAGACAGCAGCTGTCACGAAATGCGTCACCTTTCTCCTTCCTAGCCTACTGCAAGAGCTACCACAGAGGCCATGGTCCTTGCTCCTCCCCTTCCCTCCATCGTTTTCTAACTGTACAGTTTTCGGTTATTTCATTAACTTTTCTGAACTCCTATAAAACAGGAAGAAAAACACCTACCTGCTGGGATTGTTGGGACAATTTATTGGGATCATGTACACACAGCTGGCCAATGGGTGAGGCCCTGTAACCCAGCAGCCTTGCCCTTAGTATGTTAGCATGTTGATAGTTTCCTTTTGTGGGGCTGGTTTCTAAACAGTGATTGATGAGGTTTTAAATAATCCATGGAGGGCCATCACAAGCCCTATTCTTCAGTGAGTAGAAGGGCTGAGGTTAATGTTTTGATGCTGTATGGCCCCTCATGTGGAAGGAAACAGATTATTCCTTTTTTTGTTGCCTTAGTTAAGACAATCCTTTTTTGATTCTTAAAAAACAGTGAAAATTTCTCAACATACAAGACCTGAAAAGCAGGCTACCTAGTACTAGCTTTTTTAAAGTCTCCAAATAGTCATTTTTATAGTTTTATATAGTCATTATTCATGTTTATTTTCCAGTGTTTTTTATTCCTCCACATTTTTATGATCTTATACCAGAGATAATTGTTCTTTCTGCCTAAAGGGCTCCTATTAGATTTCTTTGTTTTAAAGCACAGGTCTGCTGGCAACAAATCCTCTTACTTTTTGTCTTAAATGTTTTTATTTCACTTTAATATTTGAAATATACTTTTGCTTGGCCGTTATTTTCTTTTAGCATTTAGAAGATGTTATCCCAGAGTCCTTTGACTTCCATTACTTCTGTTTCTCATTGTTCTCCTGAGGGTAATATGGAAGATAGTCTGACTGATTTTAGGGAGGATTTTCTTTTTTTGTTTTGTTTTCTTGGAAATTTGGTTATGCTATTCCTAGATGTGTTTTCCTTTGGATTTATCTTGCTCAAGGTTTGTAGTACTTCTTGAATCTATAACTTGATCCCTTTAAATCTATAACTTGATACCTTCAAATTGATTTTGAAAAATTCTCAAATATTGCCCCTATTGCTCCAATTCAGTTTCACTCTAGAACCCTTCTGGAATTTTAATTACACATATGTTCAACCTTTTCACAATGTCTTACATATCTTTATGCTATTTTCTGTATTTTTCACCTTTTTCTTCTTTTTTTGATTTGGATGCTTCCATCTGGATATTTTCTATTAACCAATCTTCTGAATTGCTAATGCATTTTTCATCTATCTAAACTGTTGTTAAATTCATTTACTGAACTTTAATTTCATCTTTCTAAACTGCTATTAAATTCATTTATTATATTTTGCAGTTTGGGAATTTATATTTGGCTTTTTATTTTTAATACATAGATTTCAAATCTCTGATGAAATTCTCCATCTTGTCATCTATTTTCTTGAACATGTTGATCACAGTTATTTTGCATTCTGTGACAGATAATTCTAGTGTCTGGATCATCTCTGTATCTGTTTCTATTGTGTATTTTTTCTCTTGCCCCGTCCCTTTGTATGTCTGGTAATTTTTGATTGAATGCCAGACATTGCATATGAAAAGTTATAAAGACTCTCAATGATGTTAACTCTGGCAAATGGTCAGATTAAAAGCAGAATACCTTAAACTAATAAGGGAATAAGCTGACTTGAACCTGGATTTTTAAGCCTTTACAGGGCTGATCTGCATCTCAGAGATCAGATCAGATCAGTCGCTCAGTCGTGTCCGACTCTTTGTGAACCCATGAATCACAGCACGCCAGGCCTCCCTGTCCATCACCAACTCCCAGAGTTTACCGAGACTCACATCCATTGAGTCAGTGGTGCCATCCAGCCATCTCATCCTCTGTCATCCCCTTCTCCTCCTGCCCCCAATCCCTCCCAGCATCAGAGTCTTTTCCAATGAGTCAACTCTTTGCATGAGGTGGCCAAAGCACTGGAGTTTCAGCTTTAGCCTCATTCCTTCCAAAGAAATCCCAGGGCTGATCTCCTTTAGGATGGACTGGTTGGATCTCCTTGCAGTCCAAGGGACTCTCAAGAGTCTTCTCCAACACCACAGTTCAAAAGCATCAATTCTTTGGCACTCAGCCTTCTTCACAGTCCAACTCTCACATCCATACATGACCATACGAAAAACCATAGCCTTGACTAGACGAACCTTTGTTGGCAAAGTAATGTCTCTGCTTTTGAATATGCTATCTAGGTTGGTTACCCTTATTTCTAGAATGTAGTTCAATCAGTTCCACTGAAAGCAGGAAATGTTTACAAAACCCACTCTGCTTTGCTAGGCTCTGAGTGCTAATGTTTATTTATCCAGCACTATGGTACTGTCATTCGGAGAAGGCAATGGCACCCCACTCCAGTACTCTTGCCTGGAAAATCCCATGGATGGAGGAGCCTGGTAGGCTGCAGTCCATGGGGTCGAGGAGAGTTGGACATGACTGAGCGACTTCACTTTCAATTTTCACTTTCCTTCATTGGAGAAGGAAATGGCAACCCACTCCAGTGTTCTTGCCTGGGGAATCCCAGGGATGGGGGAGCCTCGTGGGCTGCCATCTATGGGGTGGTACAGAATCGGACACGACTGAAGTGACTTAGCAGCAGCAGCAGCAGCAGCAGCATGGTACTGTCATTAGCTCTGTTTAGTTTCTCAGTCTCTTAATAGCCTTTTGTTCTGCCTCTCTAACTCTTGGTCTGCTCTGCTTACTAATTGGCAAATATGTAGAGGTAAAAACTATATAATTCTATTTAAATCAGTTCTCTGCACTTTTTTCCCTTCCAAAATCTTAGTGTCTCAAGTCCTGGTTGTTTCAGTGGCCCTGAGCTTCAATATTTGCCTCTCCAATGAGTCTGCCAAAACTCCTGCTCACCTTTTCTGCTTTTCAAAAGCCACTTTCTGCTCAGGTTCTCTATCCTCTATCCATTATGCATGTGAGTCAGCAGATACTCAGTAGGGATTGTAGAATGTCAGGTTTGTCTTAATGAGTTTGCCTTCTTTTAGGGATATTGATTTGCCTCTTGAAGCCCTGGCTACCTCAGTGGCTCTTCAATGTTTTCAGACATTAACATTAAAAAAAAATTTTTTTTTAGTTCTTCTAGCTATTTTCATGGGAAGATTTTTTGTTTGTTTGTTTTTAACTACAAGCCAGCCTGCCATGGCTAGAAATAGAAACCAAATAGCCCTTTTAAATACAGGGTCTGCTAGGCATTCCAAAGTTAAAGCTTAAATTCAGAGTGATTATGACAATGGATGGACTTCTTCTTTTTAAAAATAATATACTATCCTTGGCACTAGAAGAGCTGTGATGAACACAGAATAATAGGAATGACCTTTGGGACTTCCCAGGTGGCGCTAACGTTAAAGAACCTGCCTGTCAATGCAGGAGATATAAGAGATGTGGGTTAAGATATAAGAGATCCTTGGGTTGGGAAGATCCTCTGGAGAAGGAAATGGCAGCTCACTCCAGTATTCTTGCCTGGAGAATTCCATGGACAGAGGAGCCTGGCAGGCTACAGTCTGTGAGGTTGCAAAGAATTGGACATGACTGAAGCTACTTAGCACAGGCTCCCCTGGTACCTCAGCTGGTAAAGAATCCACCTGCAATTCAGGAGGCCCCAGTTTGATTCCTGGGTCAGGAAGATCCCCTGAAGAAGGCATAGGCTACCACTTCAGTATTTTTGGGATTCCCTGGTGGCTTAGTGGGCAAAGAATTGGGTTTGATCCCTGAGTTGGGAAGATCCCCTGGAGAAGGGGATGGCTACCCACTCCAGTATCCTGGCCTGGAGAATTCCATGGACAGAGGAGCCTGGCAGACTACAGTGTATAGGGTGGCAAAAAGTTGGACATGACTGAGCAACTTTCACTTTCAGTTTTCACTTAGCACAGCACAGCATATGACATAGGTATTATCATCCCCATTTTTATAGATGAGGAAATTGAGGAACAGGACATCTTAGTGAGTCACTGAAAATTATATTTAGCAAGGAACGGTACTGGGATTTGAATCTATGTGGGCTCTGATATTCTTAGCAGAAGCTTAGAACTTTAAACAAGGTCCTATTATTGAGAAGGTAATATGATAGTTTTTCTTTCTCTTCTGTAACAGGTAATGAGAAATATACAGAGAGACCTTTACACCATAGCATCCTTCAGGAACTCATTGCATCCTTCTTTTCCATTTGTATCCCCTGCATGCCTTGCCCAGAGATGGGCACATACAGAATCACAATAAAACCTTTTGATTTCCAGGTTGGAGCTGAGATCTGAAGTTATGTTTTATCATTTGTCCTGTTGCTTTTCTTATGTTACTGTTAAGAATTCAGCAACACACATGGCGCTTGAGAAAATGAATTTTAGGGTTACACCGTATGATTGTGTAGGCCAAAGAGATAGTTTAGAGCAAAATCTACCCTGCGCTTTGCTTGTCAAACTAAGTGATAGCCACTGCAGCAAGGAGGAAGGAGTACCTTTCTCTTACTCAGATTCTGGACAATTCCAAGAATTTTTCCTTGTCTATCTCACAAGAAGCATTACCTATCTTTTTTGGCCAAACCAGTTGGACGCAAAGACGTCTAAACCCAACTGCTTGTTATCATATACTTCTGTTTATTTGGGACCCACTGCAAGGGAAATTTACAGGGTCTGATAACACTGATCTCAGAGTAGGGAGAAGGAAAATAGGGCAGGAAAACACTGGTCGTATTTGTACTTCAGAAAGGGAAGAGTTGAATCAGTTTTCTGTCCCGAGATGCTACCTTTGGTATCAGACCAGAGTAGATTTCCAGAGAAGAAACTCCAGGTGAAAGCAGCAGTCAGGACCTTTTCTGATACCCTACAATTTGATTTCCTCTGTTGTTTTCACAGCATGAAATGCCCCAGTGTTTCTCTCCTAACCAATGGTGTAAATTTACCCAGTGTCAAGGAACTTCAAAGAACTTGGTGGTGGTACTGGTTTAGTCGCTAAGTTGTGTCCATCTCTTGCGATCCCATGGACTGTAGCCTGCCAGGCTCCTTTGTCCATGGGATTCTCCAGGCAAGAATGCCGGAGTGGGTGGCCATTTCCTTCTCCAGCGGATCTTCCTGACCCAGGAATCAAACCCAGGTCTCCTGCATTGCAAGCAGCTGATTTACCAACCGAGCTATGAGGGAAGCCCAAGGAACTTAAAACTGTATATTTATTCTACTGATAGTAATAGCCTTTTAGACAATGGACACAGAGCACTATTGAGCAGTTTCTCTCCATCAGCTGAGAACCAATGTTTCCACACCCAGTAAATATTTAGCTCTATAGAAAGATTAATCAAATATATTCCCATAAAGCACTTGAAATTGATCTATTTTGGATTAAATAGAGCTAAACTAATTTCCTGCAGCAATTTTAGGACATCTATCTAATAAACAAGTTTCCACAGTTGATTTCATTTATTAATACCTTGGGATCATCTCAACTGAAGAGTCTGAGAATAGTCAAATAAAAAACTCACAGAATTCTAAGCAAAGTTCCAGCGGACCTTTCAGATTATTAAATAATTAGAAAAACTTTTTCTTTGTTAAGTTGTTCAGGGACTTTTTTTTTAAAAAAGACATTGATCTCTTCTGAGAGGCTGTGACCAAAACATAATAGATTGAAGGTTATGAAGTCTGTTTATAATGATGAATTACAAGGCTGTTTATGTTGATTCCTTCTCTTGCTGGAAAAAAAATCCAAATTTGAGCCATTGACCCTTAAATAAATATTTCCCTTGGAATAATAAAGAAAAACATACCATTGTTAAAATAATGTATAGAGGGTAGATAACACCTTTCAGTAGACCCTTTTTGCTTCCAGGTGGAAACCAAATAGGTGAGTATTTTTAGAATACTGAGGCTTTGTGTATGGATACAATAATTGAGTGACTTCAGCTATTTCAACAGGGAAGCTTGGTACTTTTTATGACTGTGTTTAGGGGATTTTGCACCCAAATATTGCTCTGGCTAGCAGTAATTTGGGGAAGGGTGATGTTACTGGTTACTGGTAACATTAACTACATGAGAGCTGCTAATATTGACTACCTGATACGTTCTAGGGCCTGTACTAAGCAATTCTATGTTATTTAATTTAACCCTCACAGCAACTCTTTGAACTAGATAACCATTACTATCCCTGATTTACAAATGAGGACACTGAGCTTTAGTGAGGTTAAATAACTTCCCTAAGATAGTAGAGCTGGGATTTGAACCCAGCATCTCTTTGCTACTCTCTTAAAATGCTGTGGCATGAGCGGGATGGTTGAGAGTAGTGGGAGAGTCTAAGTTAATATAAACTTTTTGGAAAGCAGTTTTGAAATACTTATCAAAAGACTCATTTTTTGACCAAGTAATTATACTTCTGAGGGTCTAGTTTAGGACATTGTTTAGAGATTTAAATAATGATTATGTGTAAGGATATTCACTGAAACATTATTTATAAGAGTTTATAATATAGATTGAAAACTAATGTTCTCTAGCCCCTATTAATTGTAATAGACACATAATATAAATTATGACAAAGGCATAGTTGGAACATTGTGTATCTTTTAGTAATAATATTAAAAAATGTATTTGGGGGAAAAGGTTCAGAATTTGTTGTCAGGTGAAAAAGAGAGATGTAAAACTGTACATATATAGTATGATCATAGTGATGTTTAGAAAGGAAGGAAATCCAGCAAAATGTCTTCTATGAATAATGAATTATGAGTAGTTTTTATTTTCTCCTTTATGCTTTTTGATATTTAAAATATTTTTCTAGAATGAGTACAAAGTACTTTCATAACCAGAAGAAAATACTATTATTAATTTGTTTAAAGAACAGTAAATTAGCCAACATTGCAATTTCCATTATCAGCAAATCACCTTTCTTCTTTGAATTAAAAAAATTTCTTTTGCTCTTAGTCTTATTTTTTGCTATGCAATTTCTATACTATCACTGGAGAAGAAATCCTTATCCCAAGCAGATAATTACCTTGGGAGAGAGTAAAGCCCTGTGTTTACTCAAACCTTGCCCTAAACACTGTCTGTGGGTGCTCTCCTTGTGCTCACTCAGCCGTGTCTAACTCTTTGTGACCCCACAGGCTGGGCCCATCAGGCTCCTCTGTCCATGGGATTCTCCTGGCAAAAATACTGGAGTGGGTTGCCATTTCCTCCTCCAGGGAATCTTCCCCATCAAACCCATGTCTCCTGTCTGCTGTCTCCTGCACTGGCAAGAAGATTCTTTAGCATTGAACCACCTGGAATCCCTAAAGTATTTATTGGGCTGCTCTGGGTCTTAGTAGTGGTATGTGGGATCTAGTTCCTGGACCAAGGATCAAACCCAATCCCCCTACATTGGAAATGTGGAGTCTTATTAACCACTGAACCACCAGGGAAGTCCCAAGCTCTCTTTGGACACATTTAAATCCCCTGAACCTTCCCAGAAGATTGTAAGGAGACACTCAAAGGCAGGGCCCAGGGAACTGTAATCAAAGTGCATCAGAATTGAAGAACGTGGTCAGAATGTGTCCCCCGAAACTGACACTAAGCAAAATAATAGGATAGAGCTTCTTTCTACAAAGTAAAGGTGCCTTCAGAGAAAATTTGTGAATATTCTTTTGTTTATCCAGTATATATTTATAGATCACCTTCCATGTTAAAAATTCTGTGTTAGGAGGACTTGGGAAAGTTCATATGGATTTAGATCAGCCGTGATGAACCCATGTGGCTGCCTGAGTTTTTATTAAGATGATAGAGGTCTCCAATCATGGGAGCAGGGAATCTCTCAGCTTAGTTAAGATGCCAGCAAAAGGAGTTTTCAGATCTCATTGAAGTTGGGAGATATCCTAAGACTTCATAATAAGACCTGCATAATGGACGCTTAAATCGCTTTCCATATACATAGTCCTACATGTGTTCCATTCTTGCCAGACCCTAGTCATAAGTGGGAAAGTGGAGTTGGGAGAGGGGAAGAAGGAATGCAGACATCTATTAAGCAGTGTTTAGTGAATAGAAGACTAAGCAGTGGTAAAACACAGCTAAAACAGACCCAGTTCCATCTTTCTTCTCCTTTTAATAGTCTCAGGCTAGAGTCTCATTCCTTTAGCCAAGATCATAACGAGTTGGAACACCTCTACAAGTGCTCATCCCTAATTCTCCGGTCTGACCTGGCCACCTCTCCATCTGGATTTCCCACAACACTCCCTCTTATTCCAGTCTCTCCAGAGACACTGGCTTTTTGGCCATGATGCATGCCAGCCGTGTTCCCACGTCAGATGTTTTGGCTTTCCTGTTCCCTCTCTGTACTGTTGTCCCCACAGGCATGCACATGTCTGATATCATGTCTCTTCCTCATAGTCCCTTCCCCACCATCTTATGTAAAACACTCTATTTCCTCCCCTGACCCCTGGGGCTCTCCACCCCGCTACTCAGTTTTATTGTGCTTTTGTAACACTTACCACTATTTGACAATATATGTTTAGTTGTTTGTTTATTGTCCTACATTAGAATGTACATTCCATAAGGGCAGAGACTTTGTCCATTTTATTCACTATTGTATTTCCAGCACATAGAACAGTGTTTGGTACATAGTAAGTGCTCAAAAAATAGTTATTGTGTAAATGAATAAACATACTTTTCTGGAGGGTGGTTTGGGAATATGTGTCAAAACATAAAATGATATATACCTTTGACCTAGCTAATCCAACTTCTTTGATTTGTGTTAAGGAGATAATCATACAGTTGAAAAATAACATACACAATGAGGTTAATCACAGGATTGTTTACAGCAACATACAGAATAAGAATCCAAATATCCATCAGTGGAACACTGTGATAGAGGCAAACTGATTGACATCATTATATGTAGATCAATATTTATCAAAATGGAAAAATGTTTACAATGTATTAGAGGGTGAGGAAAATTGACTCTGGAAGAGCTTGTATGGAATAATTGCATCTAATAAGATTCTATTATATGTTGTATGTATCTGTGTATAGAATAATGTGAGGGCAAGTATTCACCAAAATAATAACAGTAATCTTGGTGGCTGAGAGTGGGATTTGGGGTGATTTTTACTTATCCTGTATACTTTATGTATTTTTTAAAATAAATGACTTTGTATATTTCTGAAACAAATTTAAACAAAGTTAATAGAGCTGTTTTATAAAGTTTTTTCTACTTCAGAGTTGATTTTAGTTTGCCCTGTGTCACAGTAGCACCCAGGTGACTGACTCGCGATGCCTGAGAAAGTGCTGCAGGTTCATCCCGGTTCCTGCAGGAGTGGTTCGCTGAGCTTCTAGATGTTTTAGTGCCTTTTCTGCATTGCCCTGCCACTGCCCTAATAAACACTCTTTCCTGGTTACACGGCCCTGATAGCAGCTGCCCCCTATTCCTGCCCCCTCCTGTCTGTCTTCTCCAATGGAGCAAACTACAGTGGCTCTCCATGACCCACAATGGACCCCACACTCTCGGCTGGTCATCCGGAGCCGTCCGCACACACAGCCCCAGCTTCTTTCCCTGACCTTGTCCTCAGCCACTCCATTATTCTGCCATTTCATCTGCCTGGTGTCTTGGGCTGTGTCCTAATGCCCGCCTTTCTTTTTCTCTGGAATTCCTTCTCTTTTGGCCCATCTCACCTTTGTCTTTTTCAATCAAAACCCTACAGAATGACCTTCCAGAAAAACTATGGTACCTAAAAATCTGTATTAATCCTTTGCCTCTTAGGAAATGAGTTTCTTCTGGTTTACGTAATGGGTATGTATGACTGGTAAGCTCTTCGAAGGCAGGAAGTGTGTCTTATGCTTCCTCACATTATGCATTGAATC
Organism: Bos javanicus; assembly: GCF_032452875.1. Classification (NCBI taxonomy): domain Eukaryota; kingdom Metazoa; phylum Chordata; class Mammalia; order Artiodactyla; family Bovidae; genus Bos; species Bos javanicus. The sequence goes on from NC_083868.1 coordinate 107,415,604, forward strand.
TATTTGTTTATTCATTCAGCAGATTTTTGTTAAGCACTTGCTGTATACATGACCCTGGGCTAGGTTCTTCTTCTTTTTTTCTGTGATAGGTTCTTGAAGAGAACAGTGAACACACAGGAACTTCTAGTCCCGGATGCCACTATGGAGGGCCTTACTCGTCTTCAGTCTCTGGAGTGATAAGCTTCCTTATAAACTGCACATCTACCGGTAATGCAGATGTGCCTTCAACAAGGGAATGGTTTGTAAGGAAGAGGGATCAGTAACTTACACTTGATTCTCTCTATTATCAATAAGGACTAACAGAAAGGTTTTTGAAAAGAAATAGTCTCTTCTCTTGGTCCTTCAGGCACTACAGACCCTAGACTGTATAGAAGGAAACCTTCATCAGATTTATTTTTTTTTAATATGCGTTTGGCTTTTTGTTATTACTATGTTTTAATAGATATTTATTTATTTATGGCTGCGCTGCATCTTCGTTGCTGGGCGAGGGTTTTCTCTGGTTGCAGCGAGTGGGAACTACTCTCCATCGCATGTGTCAGCTTCTCATTGTGCTGATTTCTCTTACTGCAGAGCGTGTGTTCTAGGACTCATTCAGTAGTCGTGGTGCATAGGCTTAGCTGCTCTGAGACATGTGGGATCTTCCTGGATCAGGGATCCACCTTGTGTCCCCTGTGTTGGCAGGTGGATTCTTAGCCACTGGACCACCAGGGAAATCCTATCAGATTTCTTGATGAACAAAGTCTACTGAACCAGGCAAGCTTCCTGCTGAAGAGAGGACTGTCATAATACTAGAAGTGAGATCCTGAATGTTCCCAGACCTTTATGAACTGTCAAATGGATCATTCTAGGATATAATTTCCTCTGTGAACTGGAGCAATTATGTAATATCATACCATGTACTTCCTAAGTTTTTCATGATATTAGAAACCATGAGGTTAAATCTAAGAATGTTGAGTTTACTGTTTTTTTTTTTTAATTTAAAATATAAAGTTATTAAATTTCTTTGGCAGCCCAGTGGTTAAGACTCTGACCTTCCATTATAGCGGCAAGGGTTCAATCCCTGTTTGGGAAACTAAGATCCCACATGCCTCACAGTGTGGTTAAAAAAAAAAAAAAGTGAAGTTATCATCAATAAGTTGGAAAAGTTGCAAAAATATGAGTAAGAAATCAAAGATCTCAGCAGCTAAATTAATGAAATTCACACATCTCAGTACCTACCCTAGGTGTTTTAGGGGGATTCTTGGTCAATAATTCCCCTTGCTTTGCCAGGTCACAAATTAAGTTGTTAATTCATTTTATTGAGAAGTGAATGAAAGATTCAGAACTCTCAGAGACAAACATAATTTAAAAGGCATTTTCAATAGAATCCCTTTTGCTGTCTACTCAAGGTAACATTAAATATTGATCAGTAATGTTATTGCTAGATTTTTTTCCTTTTGTCTCAAAGGTCTCAATGGGTATAGTTGCCTAACCCCTTTCTTTAACCAAGATGATTCTCAATAGACATCCAATTACGACATTTCCTTTCTCATTTAGACACTGAAAAGTCAACATTATTTTAATAGAAATATCACAAAGTAGCCTCTATCTGTAATTTTTCAAGACACAGAGCAAATGTAAGATTTTTCAAAGGTATCTTTTTTCTTTTTTTTTTCTATTAGGAAAAATGGAAAGAGGACTATGCATTATCTTTTAAAAAATTTTTTTGTTTTTTAATTTTTACAATATTGTGTTGGTTTCTGCCATACAACAAAGTGAATCAGCCATAATTATACATATATCCCCTCTATCTTGAGCCTTCCTCCCTTCTCCCCATCATACCCCTCTAGGGCATCACAGACTGGGCTCCCTGTGCTGTATAAAAACTTCTCATCAGTTAACCATGTATCATTACACATGATAGTGCATTTTAGGGCTTCCTTGGTGCCCAGATGGTAAAGAATCTGCCTGCAATACAGGAGACCTGGGTTCAACCCCTGGGCTGGGAAGATCCCCTGGAGGAGGGCATGGCAACCGACTCCAGCATTCTTGCCTGGAGAATTCCATGGACAGAGGAGCCTGTGGGCTGCAGTCCATGGGGTGATGAAAGAGTCAGACACAACTGAGCATAGCACTGCAGAGTGTGTATATGTATATATATATATTGATGCTACTTTCTCCATTCGTCCCACTCACTCCCTCCCTTTCCTACTATGTCCACAAGTTCATTTTCTAGACCCGAGTCTCCAATTCTTCCCTGAAAATAGGTTTATCAATACCATTTTTTCTAGATTCCATATATATATATGCATTAATAAACTGTATTTGTTCTTCTCTTTCTGACTTCACTCTGTATAACAGGCTCTAGAAGGATGTAAATATTGGTGTTCTTTAAGAGACAAAGGTCAATAAAATAGACAGTTCTCTGGATCAGTTTCCTAACAATGTGGGTTGAAGCAGCCAGGGTGGGTTTGGTGGCTATGTGGGATTAGGGACCAGTCTTCTTCAATCTTCTTGCTACATCATGACATGCGGCTTCTACTCTGTGGGCCAACAGGACTGTTCTGGCTTTAGTCAGCACATCTGCATTTCAGCTGGTGGGAAGGGGATAGATGGAAGGAGAGAGCACACTTCTTTCTGTGAAGGGTAAAACCCCAAATTTGCGTATATCATTCTCATCATTCTACTTATCTCCCACTGGCCAAAACTTAGCCACATGGCTATACCAAGCTACAAGGGTGGCTAAGAAATATCAACTTTACTTATGTGGCTTTATGATGAACTAAAAACTCTATTCACGTGTAAGAAGATGAGAATGGAAATAAGGGGAAAACTGGCAGTCCCATTCCCATGTATAAACAAGAAGGGAAAAGAAAGGAAAATGAAAATTGGGGACGTTAAGAAAGGGAGAAAGAGAAGGAAAAGTCAAAGGTTGTTTTGGTAAAGGTAGACTATATTTTATGGTGTTTTCTTATTTGCTGTTGTTCAGTTGATTCTGGTTGTCCAAATTTATTTCTCATCACTGCAATTTGCAATGCTATATAACAGACTTAAACTTCTTTTTATCTCTTTTTAGTAGCTCTTAATTATGGAATTCCTTTCAAAGAATAAATATTTGTGGGTGCTTTCTTCAAACCTGAAACTGTAGTAGGTGTCAGACATACAGTGGAGAATAAGAAACATGAGTCCCTACTTTCCAAGAATGATATGAAAGCATGAGGTGGGGGAACAGATACTAACTGAGTAATGGAAAAGTGATGAATGATAAAAATGAGGGGCACAGGGAGCTATGGGGTAGCATAGGGGTAAGCACCCAGGCTTTGCTGGGGAGGGAATGATTTCTCCTCTTAAATGTCTTTTGAGTAAGACACCCATATAAGCCTATTAGAATGTGAAACTTATTTTTCACCTTCAATTATTTCACCTTTCAATTATTCTTTTGATCCCAAGAATGTTACATGTGAGCATGCTAAGTCGCTTTAGTCATATCCGACTCTTAGTGACCTTATGGACTATAGCCTGCCAGGCTCCTCTGTCCATGGGATTCTCCAGGCAAGAATACTGGAGTAGGTTGCCATGTCCTCCTCCAGAGGAGCTTCCTGACCCAGGGATCAAGCCCATCTCCTGCACTGGCAGATGGGTTCTTTACCACTAGCGCCACCTGGAAAGCCTAGAGGCTAAATAGTCAAGTCCATTTAATTGAACGCACATATTAAAAAGCAGAGACATTACTTTGCCAACAACAAAGGTCTGTCTAGTCAAGGCTATGGTTTTTCCAGTAGTCATGTATGGATGTGAGAGTTGGACTGTGAAGAAAGCTGAGCGCTGAAGAATTGATTTTCAAAAGAATTTTGAACTGTGGTGTTGGAGAAGACTGTTGAGAGTCCCTTGGACTGCAAGGAGATCCAACCAGTTCATTCTAAAGGAGATCAGCCCTGGGATTTCTTTGGAAAGAATGATGCTAAAGCTGAAACTCCAGTACTTTGGCCACCTCATGTGAAGAGTTGACTCATTGGAAAAGACTCTGATGCTGGGAGGGATTGAGGGCAGGAGGAGAAGGGGACGACAGAGGATGAGATGGCTGGATGGCATCGCTGACTCGATGGACGTGAGTCTGAGTGAACTCCGGGAGTTGGTGATGGACAGGGAGGCCTGGCGTGCTGCGATTCATGGGGTCACAGAGTCGGACACGACTGAGCGACTGAACTGAACTGAATGAAACAACCATGTTGTCAGTATCTACTGTGTCTGAGATACTGGACCAGGCACTCTGGGGGCTACAAAGGAGAACAAGAGAGGGTCTCACATCTTAAGTAGCTCTAGTGAAGGAGACAACAGTGCAACTCAAGGCATCGTGATCAAAAGCTACAGTAGAGATGTCCATGAGGCCTAAAGGGGAAGGCGGATGAATGTTAACTTGCTGTGGGCTCAGTTTCAGGGAGAACATGGCATGCTAGCTGAGCCTTGAATACTGTGATTTGATAGTAAGGTCTTTTAGGAGGACACAGCTGGAACAAAAGGCACAAAATGCAGGGTATGTTTAAGGACTGACGTTTAGTCAAAGGTAGCTGCTGGAGTGCTGGGGACAGAGGGCTGTCATGTGACCCTAGACATGGAAGGTTAGAATAGATGCAGGGAGGCCTGGGTCACAGCACTAAGGACTTTCTTCTGCAGGCCAGGGGAATTTGATAATCAGTTGTACTCTGCTTTTAGATGCTGACCACAGAGAGGGGAAATCTGAGGCAAGAAAGCCAGAAAGGAGGGCTTTATTCTTTAAGTTTATTTTTTATTTTGGGCTGCACTGGGTTTTCATTGCTTCACGGGCTTTCTCTAGTTGTGGTGAGCAGGGACTACTCTGTTGTGGTGCGTGGGCTTCTCCTTAAGGTGGCTTCTTTTGTTGCAGAGCACAGGCTCTAGAGCACGTGGCTTCAGTAGTTGTGGCTCATGGACTTAGTTGCCCCTCGGCATGTGGGATCTTCCTAGACCAGGGATCAAACCCACGTCCCCTGCATTGGCAGGAGGATTCTTAACCCCTTGGACCACCAGGGAAGTATGAAAGGTGGGCTTTAAAATGTAAGGATGAAGGAGAGAGGCCTTAGTGAGGGGGCTGAGCATCTGTTTGTATGTTTGCAGGAGTGAAGATGGGGAGGAGAAGCACAGAGGAGAAGAAAACTCTGAGGTTTTAAACCTGAGCGATTGGGAGGAGGTTGCTGACATTTAGTGCTTCAGGGAAGAAAAGGAGACAAGAAATGTTGGCTAAACACTCCTGGCTGTCTACCCCAACAGCCATGTCACGGCTCTTCACAGAGCCTGATTTTGTCAAATGTCAACCATTCTCAGCCCTTTAAGAGTGTCCTGATTGGTGTAAGCCAGTCAGCTCAAGGCATTGCCCCTGCAGACTGTCAATGGTTTAGGGGTGGACATGGGACTTAATTGGCCCTGCCCTATTGAGTGCATATTGCTGGTTTGGGAACGCACACTTCATGTACCAAGTGCACAGCAGAGTCAGGTAGCTAGACACTGAGATGGAAAAGGGAAGCCCCAGGGAACTGAAAAGAACAAGATGATCTTAAAGAAAAAAGAGCTGAGAAAATCAACCCCATCAAGTTGTTTATGAACCCCCTCACCCTTGATCTGGACATGTATAGACCTGGCCCTAAATAGGTTGCTGAAGACAACTGAGAACTGAGCTATGTGACAGACCACCATGCTGGTCTCACACTGGTCCCTGGATGGCACATACAGTAGCCCTGCAAACTCAGAGAATTCAACTGTCATTACGACTGCAACCCACAGAGGACTGGTCAGAACCTGTGACCTGAACCCAACCAGATCAATTGCCTGCTAAGACAGAAATATAAAAATGCTCCGTAGGATTTAAACAAGATCCTGAGCCTCATTACCTAACAATCAAAATATCAAATCTACAATCCAAAATTGCCATCATACAAAGAAACAGGGAAATGTCAACTCATAGGAGACAAGGTAAGTGACAGAAGCCAACAGATTTTGGAATTATAACTTTAAAAAAATTATTTATTTATTTATGGCTTCACAAGCCTTCTCTAGTTTCAGAGAGCCGAGGCTACTCTCTTGCGGTGAGTAGGCTTCTCATTTTGGTGGCTTCTCTTGTTGTGAAATGTACATGGAACAACAGACTGGTTCCAAATAGGAAAAGGAGTATGTCAAGGCTGTATACTGTCACCCTGCTTATTTAACTTCTATGCAGAGTACATCATGAGAAACGCTGGGCTGGTGGAAGCACAAGCTGGAATCAAGATTGCCGGGAGAAATACCAATAACCTCAGATATGCAGATGACACCACCCTTAAGGTAGAAAGTGAAGAAGAACTAAAGAGTCTCTTGATGAAAGTGAAAGAGGAGAGTGGAAAAAGTTGGCTTAAAGGTCAACATTCAGAAAACTAAGATCATGGCATCTGGTTCTATCACCTCATGACAGGTAGATGGGGAAACAGTGGAAACAGTGTCAGACTTTATATTTTAGGGCTCCAAAATCACTGCAGATGGTGATTGCAGCCATGAAATTAAAAGACGCTTACTCCTTGGAAGGAAAGTTATGACCAACCTAGATAGCATATTCAAAAGCAGAGACATTACTTTGCCAACAAAGGTCGGTCTGGTCAAGGCTATGGTTTTTCCAGTGGTCATGTATGGATGTGAGAGTTGGACTGTGAAGAAAGCTGAGCGCTGAAGAATTGATGCTTTTGAACTGTGGTGTTGGAGAAGACTCTTGAGAGTCCCTTGGACTGTGAGGAGATCCAACCAGTCCATCTTAAAGGAGATCAGTCCTGGGTGTTCATTGGTAGGACTGATGTTGAAGCTGAAACTCCAATACTTTGGATACCTGATGCGAAGAGCTGACTCATTTGAAAAGACCCTGATGCTGGGAAAGATTAGGGCAGGAGGAGAAAGGGATGACAGAGGCTGAGATGGTTGGATGGCATCACCAACACAACAGACATGGGTTTGGGTGGACTCCGGGAGTTGGTGATGGACAGGGAGGCCTGGCGTGCTGCAGTTCATGGGGTCGCAAGGAGTTGGACATGACTGAGTGACTGAACAACTAAAACAGAGATTCTCAGTCCTTTTTCACAGTATGGTCCTTGAAGAAAATGATAATATCTGTAAGATATATTGGAATAAACCATAGGAAGGCTGGAAGCAATTTTCTATAGTTTGGTGAAAAATTTTAGTGTGTTTTTATATTATATAATTATGAAGACCCAGCACAACATAAATAAATAATATTTTTTAAAAAGGTTATATGCCTTAAAGAGTTATCAATATCCATTTGTGTTGACTTTTTAATGATCATCTCTTATTAGTCAGTATGAATGAGAAACTTTGTTCATATAATTTGTTAATTTTAAATATATAGTTTTTAATTTTTAAAATGTATAATAGTTGCCAAGAGAATCTAACAGCTTTTTATTCTTTCATAGGCAAATGTGATACTGAAATTTGCTGTGATGATGCAAATAGATTTTTCAAATCAATGTAGCTTTTTCGTATTATGTGCTTCAAAGAAGTGATGAAGCTCTTTAATATGAAGAAAAGACTGGTGTTATCTGAGCAGTTACCTTGCAAGTAGTTTGAATGTCATTAAAAGAATCCATTGGCACAAAAATATGGCTGCATCTCCTGTGTGTCAGGACCAAGACTTCAAGCTGATGGCTGGTGAAGTGCCTGCCCTGAGCCTCTTTGGGTTGTGATCTGGGCCTGTGGGCACTTGGTACCGAAACCCCTCCAGCAGCTCCATGATCCCAGGGCTACAAGGCAGAGATGTGCTCTTGCCTGGCTAGAGGGCACCCCTTGGATTGGTTTAACAGATTGGGACAAAGCAAGGAGTGTGGGATGTGGCTGGTTGTGCTCATTGCTAATAGTGATCTCATAGTCAGAATTGTTCTGCTTGGGACTCTCTCTTGAGTCTCCAAGGAGCCTCTTGATTGTAGGTGACTAGCTACAAGTGGCCGCATCAGACCTTCCCTGACTGCCGCAGTCAGTGTTTTACAGAGCAACCGAGTCCCACTCTCAGTGCAACAGTGGATGGCACGAAGCACACCATGGAAAGCTCCAGTCTAGAAAGCCCAAGGAAGAAAATATTGACATTAATAAAAGAGTGAAAAGAATGACTTAATATATGAAAGCTACACACATATAGGGGCTTCTCAGCTAGCTTAGTGGTAAAGAACCCACCTGGCAATGCAGGAGATGCAAGAGACACAGGTTCAATCCCTAGGTTGTGGAGAGCCCCTGGAGTAGGAAATGGCAACCCACTCCAGTATTCTTGCCTGGAGAATTCCATGGACAGAGTTGCCTGGCGGGCTATAGTCCACGGGGTCGCAAAGAGTCAGACATGACTGAACGACTGAGGACACCTGCATACACGCACACATGCACATATATATTAAGATAAATATCTGAAAATCACTGGATTTTCTATTTACTAACAATAACTAGTGATGAAACATAATGGAGAAAAATATTGCATTCCCAATAGCAACAAAAGAGATGAAATACCTAGGAATAACTTAACAAGAACTATGAAAGATTTATATGAATAAATGACAAGATTTTACTACAAGATATAAAAGAAGACTTCAATAAATAGAACCATACTGTGTTCTTGGATGGGAGAACTGAATATTATAAAAAATGTCAATTTCCTGCCAAATTAATTTATAGTTATAATATAACTCCAATAAAAATCCCAATAGGGTTATTTTTGGAATATGACAAAATCATTCTAAAATGCAGCTGGAGGACAACAGGCAATAGGAACTACTATATTTTGAGAAAGCAAAACAAAACAGGTGGATGGCAGAGAGGGATTAGTTTTCCCAGAAAGTGAAAGACAACAGAAGAACAATAACGCTTTCAATTTGTTTCCATTACTAGTATAGTTTAGTGAAACAGAATAGATAGGCCAGAAACAGACCAAGGTTCGATCACTGGGTAGGGAAGATGCCCTGGAGGAGGGCATGGCAACCCACTCCAGTACTCTTGCCTGGAGAATCCCATGGACAGAGGAGCCTGGAGGGCTACGTCCATAGGGTCTCTAAGAGTCCAACATGACTGAAGCGACTTAGCACAGCAGGGCCTGAGTTCACGTGATGATATGATGATGATAAAGATGGTGTCACAGAAAGGACTCAAGTGGAAGGTTCTCCAATGAAGAGTGCTAGATATTTATTGGTGTGGACGGGAGGGGTTGGAGAAAGGAAGGGAGAGAAACTGTTCCTAAATGTGTGTTTCTGTGCACAGAGTCTTCACCTCGAGTCCCATGCCCCACTTCTCTCCCGAGTCCTCACTTTCTCCTTCCTAGAATGAGAGGAGGGAAATACTTCACGATGAGTTTGGAAGAAGAAATAGAGTGTTAAATGGCTCAGGCTCCTCCTCTCTTGGATCTGCTGGGCTGCAGACTGCTGTTCTGCCCTTTGCTCTGTGGCCTCTTATTGAGGAAGTTCTTGCTCCTGTCTGACGGGAATTCACTGGGGTCTAGCACAACCTGCTTCCCAGGTGGTGCTAGTGGTAAAGAACTTGCCTGCCAAAGCAGGAGACATAAGACAAAAGCAGGTTCTATCCCTGGGTCTGGAAGAGCTCCTGGAGAAAGGCATGACAACCCATTCCAATATTCTTACCTGGAGAATCGCATGGACAGAGGAGGCTGGTAGGCTACAGTCCATAGGGTCTCAAAGAGTCGGACACAGTTGAATTGACTTAGAAGGGCCTGAGTTCATGTGACTCCAACAGTTTAGTCCAGGGGTGAGGTGTATTAACAGGTTATTCTGGCTGTTTATCTAAAATTACATGTTCTAATCAGCTTTACCCAGAAAGAAAGAAGACGACATCTGGCTGCATTGTGCGTTGTGTCTTTCTCTCTTAATAGGTTTCCAATTCATGATGGGGAAAGGATATTATTTGTTGGTCCATCTAAAACTCCAAAACTGGACCAAATGGTTGACTGGGGGAAAAATTCATATCATAGCACATGCAAATATATGAAGATTAGCTTTTATAAATGACAAACTATTAGAAACAAAAACTGGAAAATAATATAAAATGTCTGGATCAGAGAAGACTCTCCATGGTTACAAACAAATGCAAAGATCCCAAAGGCAAAGATACAAAGCTCTAACAAGATTTAAAAATGGTGTGTACATATTAAGAAGAAAAAAATGAATGAAAAGGCAATTTTCAAGCCGGAAAATTATTTCTAGCAAACATTACACACAATTACTGCAATAGATTTCTCAATAACATAGACAAAATGACCAAGAACATGAATATCTCAATGGATGAATGGGGAGAGATATTCAATAGGCAATCCACAAAAGGAAAAGTACATATAGCTAATGAATATGTGAAAAATATCATATTCACAAATGATCAAAGAGATGCAATTAAAGTGAAACACTATTCTTTGTGTATCCAGTTGAAAAAAATGATAAAACAAAAATATTAGTACTGGTGAGGGTATAATGAAGTGATCACTGCAACTAATAGGAACATAAATCAGTACTATTTTTCTGAAAAGAAATTTGGCTACATTTATCATGAGTCTTAAAATGCTTAGGCCTTTTGCTCCAATAAATCTAGGAATCTACCATTAAGAATTTGCAGAAATGTCAAATAAAGATTTATGTGCCTAGGCTTTTATGATAAATTGAAAAACATATGTTATGTCCAACATTAGTGAAAGTAAGTACATTATCATAGAATATTATATGACCATCAAAATTAATCTACAAAGTACAAAGTGCTTTAAAATTACCTAAGAAACTCGAACACATCAACAACAAACTTAAAACCCTATTAAAACAAAATCATTTAAGTCTGCTTGTGAGTAGATTTAAAATTCAGCAAGATTGCCTAAGTTAGAAGTAGGTGAGGGAAAGAGGCCAGAAGAGTAGGGACAAAATAGAGCTGGAAAGAACCTATTACAAAAATGAAAACAATTGCTCAAATCTAAACATTGGCTGGGGTTGGGCAACAAGTCTGACTCTACACAGATACAAAAGGGAAAGATGTTTTGGAACATCACAGTGTGGAATTTGCTAGGGAGGCAACTTGAGATAAATACAAAGATTGTTGTTGTTTAGTTGCTAAATCGTATCGAACTCTTTTATGACCCCCATGAACTGTAGCCAGGCTCCTCTGTCCATGGGATTCTTCAGGCAAGAATACTGGAGTGGTTTGCTGTTCCCTTCTCCAGAGGATTTTCTTGACCCAGGGATTGAACCCATGTCTCCTGCTTGGCAGGTGGATTCTTTACCCCTGAGCCACCTGGGAAGCCCACAGAGATCGTTAGTCATGATTAAAGTCACATATGAGTTCAGCAATATGATTTTGTGGAGGATCCCCTTGGCAGGCCTCTGTGATTTTTCTCCAGCGACTCTCAGCAGTTTGAAAATAGCAGAAGCCTCAGCATCAGAGGCTGAGAAAATGAGTGTTGGGTAGATTCAAGTTTGAAAATGGACACAATGAAGGTGGGAGAAAACTAGGATGGTAAAAGTATCTGGGGTGCTGTGTTGAGAAATCACATTTATTCACTCAACAAAAAGTTACACTTTTTGACACATACTGTGTGCCAGGCACTGTCCTATTGATTCTTGGATGCATCAGTGAACATAACTTTAAGGTCTCTTTATATGAGAGTGGGTGGGGAGAGGGCACAGCATAAATAATAATCACAATAGCACTGCTGTGCTCAGTCGGGTCCGACTCCTTGCGACCCCCTGGGCTGTAGCCCGCCAAGCTTCTCAGTCCTACAGTCCTCCAGGCAAGAATATTGGAGTGGGTTGCCAGTTCATTCTCTAGGGGATCTTTCTGACACAGTGATAGAACCCTGGTCTCCTGCATTGCAAGCAGATTCTTTACCATCTAAGCCACCAAGGAATCCCCAATAATCACAAGACATGTGCATAATTAAGAACAACAGAAGTGATTGGGCAGAGTGTAGGGCATTGGGAGTGTGGGCTAGGACTGGGGAAGGGTGTGTGATCGGGCAGTGAGACTTAGTGGAGGTGAGGGGTGAGTCAGGAAGATGTCTGGACCACCAGGGTCTGGAACAGGCAGTGAGGAAAGAGGGATGAAACAGGGACCTAGGTCTTAGATGGAGAGAGTGAGAAGGTCTGGGCACAGTTCATGTGGGAAAGAGAGAGAGAAATCACAAAGCTGTCCCAGGAGTGGGGAATTCCTGAGCTTGGAATTTTAGCTATTCACAACTCTTAAGCTCATTTTCCTTACAGAATTATCAGTATGTTAAGATTTTCCAGTTACTCTTTTCTTCCTTTGTTTCTTCTTGTTTGACTTTTATAATGGCTGAAGAATCTTTACTTAAATGTAGGCTAGGTTTTCCCCCCCTCAATTTTGGTTTAACGAGGTCAGAACAAGTCAGAAATTTCCAAGCAAAAACCTGATGTCTCCAAACATCTTGAGAAGAATTTAGAAGACTGGTGGAAAATGTGTGGTTAAATTGTTAGAAAACATGTTGGAAAATAATCAAATAAAAATAGATAATTATTCACTTTAGAGGATATACAAAACAGTACAGGAAAGGGCATATAAATCATAGCACAACTTCTGACTCAGTTTGAGTAATGTTATCAGAATGAGTGAGCAAGAGGAACTCAGTAAGGGGGAGGCAGCGGTCAGATCCCACTCAGACCCAGTGCCTGGGAGCTGTCTGAACCATGCACAAAGGGGAACATGGGCCAGCTTGGCACCAAACCGAGAAAGGGTCTGACTCTCCCCATATGACCACCACTGGCCTGCCACCCTTTACAGAGATTTCATTTGCTTGCTAAAGAATTGGTCCAAAATGGCTTGCAAAAAATATCCCAGCAGGCTCTTGACAAACCCCCAAATGGGATGGGAAAGAGTTAAACAGGATTGGATTGTCAATAAATGATATGTAAGAACATCAACATAAAAAGCTTTCCTGTCTGTCTCAATTATTTAATCTCTGACAGTTCAGATGTTTATCCTCCCTGCCCCAGTGTTAATAAACACTGACATCTGAAGTGAAGTGAGCTGTTTCTACATCCTTCAGAACTGGAAATGGAGGTGTTGAGGGAATGTAGATGAATTCAGCTCCTTTTTAGTTGTTTCCTGCAGGAAGTTGGTCCAAATAACCTGTCACATTACCAGAAATAGGAGAGGTTGCAAGGTTTTTTTACATGGAGTGAGGATTCCAGGGGGAATGATCAGAAGTTTTCTTAGAAAAAAAAAAAAATGATAATGGAGGGAGATGGTGAAAGATATTCTAAGGAATATAGAATTAAGAATATGTGAGATACCAGAAACTAAGAGAGGCTTGCCTTATGGACTATGGTTTAGGGGTATAAGGAATTATGGTATTAACTAGTCTCTAGCTTCCAGAGAGGAAAGGCAAAGACCCTCAGTGATATCAGTCTAATAACTGGTCACACTTAGAGACTGGGGCTACAGGCACCACCTTTACCAGTAATACAGCAAAGTTCTGCGAATCCATGATTCTCTGTGATCCTGGAGGCTCCTCTTCCTGCAAGGTTAGGAAGGGAACTCTTTGGTTCCAAGACTGCTCATGTCTTGCAAAAATTAGCAGTGGTGCTCAATGGCTTGGAAGTCTCTGTGTAGTCATTGTAATTTGGGATACTGTCTATGATAGGAATAATGAACATCACCCATTTAAAAAGACTGTATTCATTTTATCATTTCAAGTAGTTCTAGAAGTTTATAGTTATAACTTTGTTTTATTTCACATCATTGTGGCCCCTGTGATGTATGAAATGCTGAAATTCAGAGAGAAGACAACCCTAATTATGAATTTCCCTAAGGGAAAATAGGTCATGCTTTTTAACGTAATTACAGCTATATTCACATATATGTGTGCTCAGTCATTTCTGACTCTTTGCGACCCTGTGGACTGTAGCCCACTAAGCTCCTCTGTCCATAGGATTTCCCAGGCAAGAATACTGGAGTGGGTTGCCATGCCCTTCTCCAGGGGATCTTCCTGACCCAAGGATCAAACCCATGTCTCTTGAGTCTCCTGAATTGGCACACCAATTCATTGCCACTAATGCCACATATACAGAAAGAAAATCCCTAAGAAAACACACCAACTATTGACAGTGAATTTTTAATTGTACGTGCAGATGTTTCTTTGGTTTCTAAAATGTATACAATAAGCATAAATTATTTTATAATAAAAAACAACAAAGGTTGTCTTGGAACAGAAACAGAACTTTCTTCTCTGCAGCTGAATCAGAACAATCCCCAAATTCTCTGTCATGTGGGATAAGAATGCAATTTTAAAATAGAAAATACTGAAGAGTAAGTTCTTGGGATGTGGGAGGAAGTGTCTTCAGTTCCCACATGTTGGAAATAAGGTCAAAAGCTAGCAGTTCACAGGAAATGTAGCTTCTGTCTTGTCTATAAGAATTTGGTTTGCCTGGAAGTAGTCACCCATCAGTTGTAAGCTACCCCAGATTTATGAAATCCAGAAAAAACTTTGATTGAGTCACTCACTTTGTCTGGAAGGTTCTTCTGGATAGGAGCCCTGACCTTGTCTCGGTACTGAAAACCGAGAGAGAGAGTGCAAGCCTAACTTTCTTCTTGCCTCAGTCTCGCTTTATAGATGCACTTGATGGAAACATGTTCTTGAGGTAAAGTGTAAATATTTTAAATACTCATGGGTCAGACATTACCAGTGCTTTAATTTTTCAAACATTTATTTATTTTTGGCTGTGCTGGGTCTTCATTGTGGTATGCAGGCTTAGCTGCCCTGCAGCACACACAATCTTAGTTCCCTGACCAGGGATTGAACTTGTGTCCCCTGCACTGGAAGGCAGATTCTTACCACTGGACCACCAGGGAAGTCCCCCATCACTGCTTTCAGATCAGCTTTTGGAAATGAAAATTTCAAAATCCCATTTGGTAAGATAGAGGGTTCTACTTTGGTTCCCTCCAGCAATTCAATGAACAGCAGTTGAACAACCTGTACGGTTGACTTGGCTCTGTATCGTCCCAGTGATTTTAGGAGAATCACCTTGGTCTCTGCTTCTGACATCTGGTTGCTTGCCTTCCAGATGACCCCCAATATTTCCTGCCTCCTCCTATCCATACCCTTGGATAGTCCCCTCCCACTCTGTACCAGGTAAATAAATGGGATTTTAGTGTATATTCTATATGCAAGAAACTGAGCCTCAAAGGAGTTAAGTACCTTTGTTAGTATAATGGGCTAAAGCTGATATCAAACCCAAGACTTAGTTCACCTTCTCATGATGCTGTTCCTTGAAAGGAGAGGAAATGAAATGAATGAAATCGGGTGTTTTCCACTGATTCAAATGGTTGCTCACAGGGTTAAGCAGTGCTCTCCCACCCAGTGGCAATATACAAACACATATTTACCCTTCAAAATTCTTTTCAATTAAATACATTAATAAATGATGAGTAACATCAAGAGGCATGTGCACCTTGCCTCCTGTCCTCCTCTGTCTTTTTAATTAATCAACCCACCCCCTCTTATGTTGGTACCGAGATAGATTTACATAATATCCTTGTTGCCATGGCTGATATTGCCCTTTGTTAGTTAACTCTTAAAGGGGGAGTCGTGTAAAAGCCTGTAAATGACCGCATGAATTATGCATAAGGGCTCAACTCAAGTCATGCATATAAAATGGGCATTAAGATTGCAACCTTTACTATCTTATTCTTGTACAAAGATCTCCACACAGGGCTTGCTAGCCTAGGTTGCAGCTCTCTCCTGGCACGAAATGGAGTTTGATTTATTGGTTTGAACTAATTTACAAAATGGAGACCAGTAACCAAGAAAATCAAGTTGTATAAACACAGTTGGCAATCTGGCAAATGATAATTATACACTTTTTAAAGTTTCCTTGTACCTTGTAGAACATTATATAAAACTCTGTGGTCACAGTGAGTGATGAAATTTAATTCCTTTTCCTCTTGCCCAGCCAAGAAGAACCAGTTTGAGACTGGTGAATGTATATGCTGGAAAGTTCAGAAGGTACTAGAGGAGATTCATATTCAGACCTCATCTCCTATTCTCCAACCTTAATCTCTGTGAAGCCTTTGACGATCAAACTGAGGGACAGTCCATTGCTAACTTTAGAAAGATGGTGATACAGTTAGTTCAAACCCATCTTCTCACCAAATGCTTAGGCTCTTAAAGATTCAAGGATACCTCACCAAGGGTGTCTTGTCTGTTCTTTTGTCCGAGACTCTAACTAAACTCTGGGCTTCCCAGGGGGTGCTAGTGGTAAAGAACTCGCTTGCCAATGCAGGAGACACAAGAGATGCAGGTTTGATCTCTGGGTTGTGAAGATCCCCTGGAGGAGGAAATGGCAACACACTCCTGTATTCTTGCCTGAAGAATCCCATGGACAGAGGAACCTGGTGGGCCATGGTTTGTAGGGTTACAAAGAGTCAGCCACAACTGATTGACTTAGCATGCACACTAACTAAACTATAGCATGGCCTGTTGGAAAAGGGCATCCCTACATGGTTTGATTGGATCTTGTTTGGGAGAATTTGGTTTTGTGTTTCAACCTAAGTATAGCTTGTTGATGCTTTCTGATGATGGTAATGGAAAAATCAAGATTTGGGTCAGCTGGTTAGCATGCCTAGTATAAGCCATGGCCATCCTCACCAGGCTTCCTGTCCCTTATGTGGTCTCCCTGCCTCCCTGCTCACTCCTGCCCATTTCCACACAGGAGCTGAAACCACCAATGGCTTCCTGTCACACTTAGCAAAAAGTCTAAGCTGCTCACCCTGGTCTGTGATGCCTCTATGATATGGCCCCGCCTGCCTTTCCTAACTAATTTTATACTACCCTCCCCTTGCCCATCACTTTCCAACCCCTGTTTCTTTTCAGTTTTTTGAACATATTAAGCTTGCTTCTACCTTTGGCCTTGTTCCTTTTGCCTGGAATGACCCCAATGCCATATCATTGCCTTTCCAGCTCCTTCCTGTCATTTCCATTTCTTATTAAAAGTCATTTCTCTGGAGCACCCTTCCCTGACCACTCAATCTGAATTAGTAATTTGAGCACATAACTTGGTTTCATTTTCATCTTATTATGTCCTGAAATTTCCTTGTTTATCCAATCTATTTTACTGTCTGGCTTTCCCCTACCAAACTATAAGCTCCAAAGGCGGGAACCTGCTTTGTAGAACTGCTAGTGGCTGGCACTAGCAAATGAATGAATAAGTGCCTTTGCTTTTGTTTGCATCATCATTTTGGAAAAATATGTTGGTCTCTTTTGATTTGAATTGAGTTCAATCGTTTTGTAAAAACTAATCTTTCCTAGTTAAAATCAATTCATAGTTTAATAAAAACAACTACAGGAGCCAGCTCAGGCTTCCATAAGTTAGTGTGGGGCTTCCCAGGTGGCTCAGTGGGTAAAGAATCCACCTGCAATGCAGGAGACGCAAGAGATGCCAGTTCGATCCCTGGGTCGAGAAGATCCCCTGGAGGAGGGCATGGTAACCCACTCCAGTATTCTTGCTTGGAGAACCCCATGGACAGAGGAGCCTGGTAGGCTATAGTTCATAGAGTCACAAAGAGTTGGATATGACTAAGCACACACCTCTCACATGTATAATTCAAATCTCTGACTCAGATACTTGCAAACACCATTCAAGTTACAAAGACTGGTTCTGAGACTGTGTTCCTTTGCCTTCATGAGGGCTCCAAGGACCCAACATAAGTCCTGTGTTTTCCGTAAATTTACTGACCCACAGAATTGCTGTCCTCCTCAACTCCCTCCTCCTTTTATAGTACTGAGTATTCCACTCATCATCCCTTAGAGATGATAATTAACTATTAGATAATCTCTGCTCTATTGGGGGGTGGGAGTTGCAGGTAGGTTGCTAACTCTTTGAAGACGGCATGAGGGTCTTTGTCCCTTTCTTTCTCCTGAGCTTCTGTCTTAGAGCCTTTCACACTGTGCTTGTCCTATGAATAGACTGTTGACCTGCAGAACCCAACTCCAGCGGCTTTTCCTCCAGCTTTGTTTATTTTTAAATGACTGTCAACTCTTAGCAGTGGTGGAGTCCCAGGACAGTGTGCCCCTAATTTTGGTCATGGTCTATGGCAGCAGGCAGGGCAGAGTTCAAAGTGGGGATTGAATAGTAGAGTGCTTCCCCTTTTACTTGTGGTTGAGAACACTCAGTGAGTGAAGTCATTCTTAGCTAGAAATGGGTTGTAAAAAGGCAACAACTAGATTCCTTTATCTCCCAGAATAGCTTTTCCCGAAAGAGGGAGATCTTTGCAGCTGAGATAAAGCCTAATTTTAGCTGATGCTGCTGGGCATCAGTTGGGCACCCTGGACCATGACATTCTCCCTCCATGGCCAGGGACCCATGAGCATCCCTTGCCAGATAAATGATGATGCATTAACAACAGGCTCCAGACATCTTCTTCCCCTGGAAAGCAATTTGAATCCTGGAATAAACCATAGTATAAAGTCCTTAGTATAAAGATACGTGTCGCCGTCCATGGGGTTGCAAAGAGTTGGACACGACTGAGCAACTGAACAACAATAAAATGGTGAAAATCTCACTTTTCTTCACAGCAGACAACATTTCCTCTCTCTGTAGGAAAACTGCTACTCTTAAGTGATTCTTTTTTAAAGACATTTGGCAGGAGGGTGGGCATCTGAGTTATAATCTTAGGTCCTGGCACTGCCTTCTAAGGAAGGTGCATTCCAACAATTAAAAAAGCACAAGGACAATTCCTCCCCCCAGTTCTTTCTCACTGGCAAGGTGTTTCTTCTCTCCTACAGATTAATCCTTTCATCGTAAAAGCCTTTCTGCCTTTCTGTACTGTACTTTTATTAAAACATAACTCTCCCTGACAGGGATGGACCCAAAGACGTCCATCAAGGGATCGTTATGGAGGTGGTCCTTCATGTACACTGCTTGGAGTCCTGTAATAGTATAACAATCCTATAGTATAGAATTGACCACACTACTTTTTTTCACGATTGTCATCCCACCAAGTAGACAGGGACCCTAGATAGCAGACACCTTATCTTAGCCATCTTTTCACCCCCAGGGTCTAGTCCAGTGCCTGGCATACAATGGGGCCTTAGAAACATTTCTGAATGAATGACTAACAGTGTTAGATGCTTTCAAGTCTAGAAGCCAGCTGAGCCGAAGAATAGCGCACAGATGCTGGCACAGGGTAGTGGGGAGGGGGTCTCCACAAACAAAGGGAAGAGGACCCCAAGACTTCAGAATCGTTTGCCTGTGGTGACACACAACACAGACGGTAACAAGGAGAGCTGCCTCAGTAGGGAGAGAGTGAAGATTCTTGAGAGATGCCTCTGTCCTACTGACAAGCCCAGGCCCCTCCTTCTGTGACTGTGACGACTGACTGAAGCTGTTTCATCTCCTCACTCATCAGTAAAATTCTTCCTTGGCTACAGCATTTGGAGTGCGAATTCTAAAGATAACCCTGGGAATGACACCTTCACTAAACTGAGGGAATTAATCTGGGCTTCAGGATGGGCTGTGCCTGAGATAATGGCAACTTGGTTTTCTCAGGTCAAATCTCCCCCTGAAAGGCGAAAAGCATATTTCCTTGCCGTCTCCATGCTGAGGGCTGAGGCTGGTAGTGGCTGCTGCCCGGCCACAGGACGGTCCCCGTGGTGCATAGGATGATAGAACAGTGGGCCCCTGTATAGCTACCCCCACCCCATGGCTTCCCACGTGGAGTGAGGCAGGATCCTGGGGGCTTGGCTGAGATGGATTATCCCCTAAAGCACAGGACAGTCAGTGCCACATAGGCATTTCAAAAAGAGTTTGCAGCATGCTGTCAAGATGCGTACTTGTCACCGAGCGGTGTCTGGGTTCCTGTGGCAATTTTCTGGCTAGGAGCTATTGCTGCTTCTGTCATGACAACAGCAACAACTAATCTTCTTAGGAAGCACTTAGTTTGTGCGAGGCATAGTTCTAAATGATTGTGCATGTACATGTGTGCATGTGTGCTCAGTCCCTTCGTTGTGTCCACCTCTTTGAGACCCCTTGGACGGTAGCCCACCAGGCCCCTCTGTCCTTGGGATTCTCCAGGCAAGAGTACTGGAGTGGGTTGCCGTTTTCTTACTCCAGGGGAATCTTCCCAACTCAGGGATTGAACTTTCTTCTCTTGTGTCTCCTGCATTGGCACGAGGATTCTTTACCACTACTGCCACCTGGGAAGCCGCAGGTGATCATTCGTGTATGAATTTACCTAATCCTCATAGCACCCCTGTGAGGCAAGGACTATAAGCTTCCCCGATTCACAGATGGGAACAGATAAAGATGGGCACAGTTTCAGGGCTGAACCTTAGCGGTCCTTTTCCCATTTGAGAGTAATGTTTGTACAACAAGGCTGGGCTTTTGGGTTTCCCATATCAGGGACTCTCTGTCTGACTGGTTCCACCTCCTGGCTGTCTGCCCTCCTTGTGGGACCCTTACCTTGACCTTTCATTTCCACTGAATGTCTGACAGTCAATTCTGAGTTCTGTCTGAGTGCCCTGGGCCCATACCACAAACCAGCCCTGCCTCACCCCAGCACATAAAGAGCTGGCCTCTGGAATCCCTGCCTGGGGTCAGATGGGTGGTTCCACAGGCTGCCTGGCTCCAGAGGGAAAGCACATGGTGGGGCAGAAACACCAGGTCCTCTTGGGAAAGCAGACACCCAGCCACGGGCAGGGCTTCCTATGGAGGCAGAGGAAGCCCATGGACGTTCCATTTCTATCATTGGGAGTGCTCTCCAGCTGCTGAGACTTTGGAGGACAACCTCAAGTCCATTGCATGGGCATCAAGTATTCTGATATTGGATGGAAGACTTCCTTAAAATTGGCCTCCTCCGTTACTGTCTGCCTTTCTTCTATACAATCTAAATCTAGACTAACCTCCTACTTGTTCTTTTAGACTTTATTTTTTAGGTCTTCACAGACTTAAAAAATACTTTATTCATTTATTTGGCTGCCTCAGTTCTTAGTTGCATCACATGGGATCGCCATTGCAGTGCTCCGACTCTAGTTGCGCTAGGCAGGCTCACTGGCTGTGCAATGTGGACTTAGTTCCTCCGAGGCCTATGGAAACTTACTCCCCTGGGCAGGGATCGAACCCATGTCCCCTGCATTGGAAGGCAGATTCTCAACCATGGGACTACCAGGGAAGTCCCTTCATAGACTTTTTTAAAGAGCAGTCTTAGATTCAGTGCAAAACTGAGTAGAAAGTACAGAGCTTCCCGGTCTATCCTCTTTCCCTGTGCATGCCCTTCTTTCCTCCACTATGAGCATCCTGCCCCAGAGAGGTACATGTGTTAAAATCAGCGAACCTAGAGTAACACACTGTGATCCCCCAGAAGCCATAGCTTACATTAGGGTTCACTCTCAGTGTTGTACAGTATGGGTTTAGATGACTATGTAATGATATGTGTCCATCACTAACAGTATTGCCCTAAATATCCTCTGTGCTCTGTCTGTTCATCCCTCCCATGCCCTTAACTGTTGGCAACCACCAATCTTTTTATCGTCCCCAGAGTTTTGCCTTTTCCAGAATGTTATAGAGTTGGAATGATTCAGCGTGAAGCCTTTTCAGAGTCAACCTTCTACTTTTCATCTTTCTATTACTTCCTTTCTCAGACCCTTTTCAAATTCAAGGTTTGGGTCCTTGGTCGTCCTGGGTAGTCACATAGTGAGCACAGCTGGTGGGGCATCTACATAAAGAAAAAGACCGGGGAACACAAGGGATCTTCAATGGCCAGAAATTCCCCTCCCACTCTACCTTCAGTTGAGACTGCCCTTTCGGTTAAGATGTTGAAGTTCCCTGTTAAAATACAAACGTAGTATCTGAAGGGGTGATTATTATTAAACAATAACATTCTGACTCAATAGCTAAAGGATAACAAGAATCTGGGTGAATGTGCCCAAAAGGTAGGGCTTCTGGGAGCCAAGGAACTAACTAAGGAGTTTCTTGGGTTTGTGTAGTTGCACAGTCTTGACACCTGGAAAAGTGGAGAAACATAGAAAAATGTGTTGGCATCATGGCAGGAACACACACTTGGGGGTCAAGGAACAGAATAAAGTATTCCCTAGTATCTTAGTTATCTGTTTCTATGTTGCAAATTACCCCCCAAATATAGTGGCTTGAAACAATGAATATTTGTTATCTCACAGTTTCTATGTGTCAGAAATTTGGGAGCCACTTAGCTGGTAGGTTCTGGCTTACGGTCTCTTGTGAACATGTAGTCAACATGTTAGCTGAGGTTGCAGTCATCTGAACACCTGACTGGGTCTAGATCCTTTTCCAAGGTGGCTTACTCACAAAGCTGTTGCTAGGAGCCTCATTTCTTTGCTGCCTGTTGGACAGGGGCCTTAGTTCTCTCCACAGGGCTGCTTGAGTGCCCTTACAACATGGTCACTGACTTCCCCAAGGGTGATGAGGTCAAACAGGGAGAAGGCCACAATGCTTTTTATGACCTGGTTACTATACAGTCATTTCTACCATATTCTTTTTTTTATTAAACATCAGTTACTAAGTCCATTTCAGGCTGAAAGAAAGAGGAATTAGTAGACTCTACTTCTTTTAAGAAGGAGTTTTGGAGAATCTGTGGACATATTTTAAAACTTCTCTATTTTTTTTTATGTTATATATATTTACATAGCCTGAACTCTTGGAAAAGTGGAGAGATAGAGAGAAATGTGGTATAGTGGAAAGAATAATCTATTTGGCATCAAAGCCCTGGTTTGAGTTCTGGCTTTTCCATTCACCAGCTGGTGACTCCTAGGAAATCACAAGTACTCGGAACCGTCCTTTTCATTATCAGAATTAAGTGGACAATATGCCTTCCTTACAAACTGCAAGCCTTGTAGAGGCTGAGCATGATGTGTGTGAAAATCTATTTATACATCATAAAATGTTATGCAGATTTATGCTGCTTTTATTTTTTATTATTATTATTTTTAATTTGGGCCACTCTAGTCTTTGTTTCAGTGTGTAGGCTTTTTGTTGCAGTACGTGGGCTTGTTTAGAGCATGGGCTCTAGAGCGTGGGCTCAGAGGTTTCCGTGCCAGGGCTTAATTGCTCTATGGCATGTGGGGTCTTAGTTTCCCAACCAGGAGTCAAACCCATAGCCACTGCACTGGAAGGTGGATTTTCAACCACTGGACCACCAGGGAAGTCCCAACTTACTCTGTTTTTATATTCCGGCTGGCTTTACATGTGGTAAAGCAAAATTTACCCTCTTCTCTTGTGGGCAGAACCCAAATATCTGCCCCTTTCTCATCATAAAGTGATGGTCCCAGAGTTCTTATGCAGTTTTCTTTCAGGATCAGGGTTTTAGGTTTCAGGGAATTCATGGGGTTAGAACTTCTTGTTACTTACCCTTTCCCAAATTCCGCCGGAGGCCTGGGTGAAACATTCTATGAAGACAGCAGTCCCATTTCTTGTAGAAACAAGTTGAAGACATCTCTAATTAGGATCAGATAGACTCCAATTCAGAAAACAGATGCATTTTTGTACCAACAGAACATTTTATTTACAGCCGTTTCTTCCTATTGCTAAGCCATGCTTTATTTTCTGTTTTGTTTAGTAATGTGGTAGCAAATTTTCATTGAAATGATATAAAAACAAATTTGTGTGTTGGGGATGGTATAATTTTCTTTCCTTTAAACTCATTTCCATTGGTTATTGCAGGTCAGGTCCATTTTTAAAAGAATTGTTTGAGTCATTAAGCACTGAAAAATGTAGACCTTAAACAACAGACTGGTTCCAAATAGGAAAAGGAGTACGTCAAGGCTGTATATTGTCACCTTGCTTATTTAACTTCTATGCAGAGTACATCATGAGAAACGCTGGGCTGGAAGAAGCACAAGCTGGAATCAAGATTGCTGGGAGAAATATCAATAACCTCAGATATGCAGATGACACCACCCTTATGGCAGAAAGTGAAGAGGAACTAAACAGCCTCTTGATGAAAGTGAAAGTGGAGAGTGAAAAAGTTGGCTTAAAGCTCAACATTCAGAAAATGAAGATCATGGCATCTGGTCCCTTCACTTCATGGGAAATAGATGGGGAAACAGTGGAAACAGTGTCAGACTTTATTTTTTGGGCTCCAAAATCACTGCAGATGGTGACTGCAGCCATGAAATTAAAAGACGCTTACTCCTTGGAAGGAAAGTTACAACCAAGCTAGATAGCATATTAAAAAGCAGAGACATTACTTTGCCAACAAAGGTCTGTCTGGTCAAGGCTATTTTTTTTCCAGTGGTCATGTATGGATGTGAGAGTTGGACTGTGAAGAAAGCTGAGCACTGAAGAATTGATGCTTTTGAAGTGTGGTGTTGGAGAAGACTCTTGAGAGTCCCTTGGACTGCAAGGAGATCCAACCAGTCCATCCTGAAGGAGATCAGCCCTGGGATTTCTTTGGAAGGAATGATGCTAAAGCTGAAACTCCAGTACTTTGGCCACCTCATGCGAAGAGCTGACTCATTTGAAAAGACCCTGATGCTGGGAGGGATTAGGGGCAGGAGGAGAAAGGGATGACAGAGGATGAGATGGCTGGATGGCATCACCGACTCGATGGACATGAGTTTGGGTAAACTCTGGGAGTTGGTGGTGGACAGGGAGGCCTGGCGTGCTGCGATTCATGGGGTCGCAAAGAGTCGGACACAGCTGAGCGACTGAACTGAACTAAAGGCTTGTAATGATGCCAAATGATGTGCTTGTTCCAAGGGACCCTGTGATTTCCACCTTTATCTCCTAAAAGCTTCCCATGTTGGGAACGATGTTGGAATTGTAAAAGATTGTAGACGTTTAGATTTTATGGAGTAATCAGTGAAATCAGTTTAAGCGGTGTAGCCATTCAAACAGGTATCATCCAAAATATTGTCTAGATGGACGGTTAAGAGGGAAGGAAATACCTCTTGAAAACTGGAAATGGGCTCCTGCAAAATTCACTGTAAGCTTTATTTTTCAACCAGGCCAAAACTACCAGCCAATCAGGACTTTCCCAGTGGTCCAATGGTTAAGAATCCGCCTTCCAAAGCAGGGGAGGCAGGTTTGACCCCTGGTTGGGGAAGTAAGGTTCCACATGCTGCAGGGCAGCTAAGCCTACATGCCTCAACTGAGACTCCACTCAGCTCCCCCGCCCCCCCACCAAAAAACTACCAGCCAATCATGTGTGGCTTTCTCTGTGACATGACTGAATGTGACTCCATTTTTCAGGGTCTTGGTCCACGTAACATTTCCACTCTTCTGGGACATGATGGACCCAAGCAGACTGAGCCCAGATTATTTTTAGGGCAAGTCTCCCCTTCAACCCAGTCACAGGGGATTCCCGTTATCTCAAGGCACTTAACACTCGTACAGTAAAGTCAGTTTAAATTCTCTAGAAAGTATTTAATAATGGATGAGAGATATATTTTTTAACCAAAAGATTGGCTAAAGTAGAGGAAGATAGGGATGAGTAGCTGGAATCAAGATTGCTGGGAGAAATATCAATCACCTCAGATATGCAGATGACACCACCCTTATGGCAGAAAGTGAAGAGGAACTAAAGAGCCTCTTGATGAAAGTGAAAGTGGAGAGTGAAAAAGTTGGTTTAAAGCTCAACATTCAGAAAATGAAGATCATGGCATCTGGTCCCTTCACTTCACGGGAAATAGATGGGGAAACAGTGGAAATAGTGTGAGACTTTATTTTTTTGGGCTCCAAAATCACTGCAGAGGATGACTGCAGCCATGAAATTAAAAGACGCTTACACCTTGGAAGAAAAGTTACAACCAACCTAGATAGCATATGCAAAAGCATATGCAAAAGACATTACTTTGCCAACAAAGGTCCGTCTAGTCAAGGCTATGGTTTTTCCAGTGGTCATGTATGGATGTGAGAGTTGGACTGTGAAGAAAGCTGAGCACTGAAGAATTGATGCTTTTGAACTGTGGTGTTGGAGAAGACTCTTGAAAGTCCCTTGGACTGCAAGGAGATCCAACCAGTCCATTCTGAAGGAGATCAGCCCTGGGATTTCTTTGGAAGGAATGATGCTAAAGCTGAAACTCCAGTACTTTGGCCACCTCATGTGAAGAGTTGACTCATTGGAAAAGACTCTGATGCTGGGAGGGATTGGGGGCAGGAGGAGAAGGGGATAACAGAGGATGAAATGGCTGGATGGCATTGCTGACTCAATGGACGTGAGTCTGAGTGAACTCCGGGAGTTGGTGATGGACAGGGAGGCCTGGCGTGCTGCAATTCATGGGGTCGCAAAGAGTCAGACACAAGTGAGCGACTGAACTGAACTGAACTGATGGCTCCAAATTGGAAACGATTCATTTTCTATACAAGCCCCTTTCTTCACTATGGCAGAGATCACCAGTTGTTAAAGTGTCAGAGTTTTCCCTTTACTCTCCAGAATTTACAGAAACATGCCTCTAGTTTTTATTGAATAATTAAACTTCAAATATGTATTTATTTATTTGGCATGCCAGGTCTTAGCTGTGGCCCACAGGGTCTTTGATCTTTGTTACAGCACATGGGATCTTTAAGCTATGGCATGTGAACACTTAGTTGCACCATATAGGATCTATTTCCCTGACTAGGGATCAGACCAGGGTCCCCTGCATTGGAAGCATGGAGTCTTAGCCACTGGACCCTCAAGGAAGTCCCATGCTTCTAGTTTTTAGCTGGACACAAGGTCATCCAACATCACTTGCAGCTCCGTACACTGTGTACTGAAGTTCTGGGTGGTGTTACGTTAAACAGAAATAGGGTCTGCACTTCCCAGGAAGTTTTCTCGAAAGGTGGAGCTCTTGCTCCTCCCCTTTTCCTCTTCTAGTGACTGGAATGCAGAGATGATGGCTAGAACTGGAGATGTCATCTTAGATTGGGAGGTGGTTTTAGAAATGGGAACCACATACAGCAGAGTCATAGAATAAAAATAGCCAGGCCTACCCTTTAACTCCACACATCCACTGAAAGTTTGTCCAGCTGGCATCTTGACCTTACCATGTTGCCTCATGATGCTGTGACCATAGGAACAGTGTTACCTGGTGGTTAAGAATGCCAGCTTCCCAAGTCAAGTGATTTGGGTTGAAATCCTGGCTTCACCATTTACTAGCTGTGTGACCTTGGGCCAAAATGGCAACCCACTCCAGAATTCTTGCCTGGAGAATCCCATGGACAGAGGAGTCTGGTGGGCTATAGTCCATAGGGTTGCAAAGAGTCAGACACGACTGAAGCAGTTTAGCACAGCACATGATCATGTAGTTCAGTTCAGTTCAGTCGCTCAGTCGTGTCTGACTCTTTGTGACCCCATGAATCACAGCATGCCAGGCCTCCCTGTCCATCACCAACTCCCAGAGTTCACTCAGACTCACGTCCATCGAGTCAGTGATGCCATCCAGCCATTTCATCCTCTGTCGTCCCCTTCTCCTCCTGCCCCCAATCCCTCCCAGCATCAGGGTCTTTTCCAATGAGTCAGCTCTTCGCATGAGGTGGCCAAAGTACTGGAGTTTCAGCTTTAGCATTATTCCTTCCAAAGAAATCCCAGGGCTGATCTCCTTCCAAATGGACTGGTTGGATCTCCTTGCAGTCCAAGGGACTCTCAAGAGTCTTCTCCAACACCACAGTTCAAAGGCATCAATTCTTTAGTGCTCAGCTTTCTTCACAGTCCAACTCTCACATCCATACATGACCACTGGAAAAACCATAGCCTTGACTAGACGGACCTTACGTAGTATCAAGTGACAAATTCCTCCCATTTTGCATACTGGTACATTTTAGGTCAGAAATTTAGATAGGGCATATCAGGACAGTTGGTCTCTGCTCTCTGGTGTCTGGGGCCTTAGCTGGAAACTCACAGGCTGAGGGGGTAGCTCTGCAGCTGGGGGCTGACATCATCTGAAAGCTCCTTCACTCCCACTTCTAGCTGTTGAGGCTGGCTGGCAGCTGGGACCTCAGCTGAGACTATCAGCCAAAGAACTGCACACAGCCTCTTCATATGGCTTGGGCTTCTTCTCTATGGTGGTTATACTCCGACAGCAAGTGTCCTGAGGAAGCCAAGTGGAAACTGGATCACTTTGCTGAAAAAGTGAAAGTCGCTCAGTCATGTCTGACTCTTTGCGACCACATGCCATGTAATTCTCCAGGCCAGAATGCTGGAGTGGGTAGCCTTTCTCTTCTCCAGGCAATCTTCCCAATCCAGGGATCAAACCCAGGTTTCTCACAGTACAGGCAGATTCTTTACCAGCTGAGCCACAAGGGAAGCCTGCTTTGCTGATCTAGCCCCAGAAGTCACACAGCATTTCTTCTGTAACATTCTGCTCATTGAGACAGTCACACAGCCCTTCACCCCCACCCCCAGGTTCTAGGGGAGGGGAGATGGATGCCAACTCTGATGGGGAAGTGACGAGGTTCTGGAAGAGCATGTGTGCTTGGAACTATTATTGGAGCTAATTTTGGAAAAGAAAGTCTGCCATACTGTCTCAAGCTTCCTGTTCTTCATCTGCAAATGAGAATAACCATATCTAACCTCATACGGTAGCAGAGACACTGAAAATATGTAATCAGAAGTATAGCCTGGACACTTACCAATCACAACAGTCACCAGCATGAAACCTTTAGTCTAGAGGACAGTCCTGGATGTCCCCAGAGAAGAGGAAGGCTGGAGAGAAGGTTGTGAACATGGGGAGGAGGGCTGTCACTCAGTGGTCCCTGGGCAGTGCATATTTTACCAACCAGTAAAGAAGATTTCGGAGAAGGCGATGGCACCCCACTCCAGTACTCTTGCCTGGAAAATCCCATGCATGGAGGAGCCTTGTAGGCTGCAGTCCACGGGGTCGCTAAGAGTCAGACATGACTGAGCGACTTTGTTTTCACTTTTCACTTTCATGCATTGGAGAAGGAAATGGCAACCCACTCCAGTGTTCTTGCCTGGAGAATCCCAGGGACAGGGGAGCCTGGTGGGCTGCTGTCTATGGAGTCGCACAGAGTCGGACATGTCTGAAGTGACTTAGCAGCAGCAGCAGTAAAGAAGTATTTCAGTAGCTTAAAAACCTACTGAAGGCTGAATGTCAGCTCTGCTCGTAAGGTTGTTTCGAGGGTTAAATAAGACACATGTGCTTGGCACATGGTGAATAAACAGAATAGACAGCAGCTATTATTGTTATAGATGGTTTTGGTACTTTTCCATTCTAACATGCAATGTGAAGACTAAAAGCTTAAAAACACGAGACCTCTCTGTAATGTTTCTCTTTCCTTTAACATGAGGACTCACTGTCTTTACCTCCCCACAAGCTTAAAGGCCCTGTGAGCATCCAAGGTCTTTAACAAAACAAGTGGATGACCTTTCAATGGATAGATTTTTCTCAAGAAATAAGGAGCCTGTTTTTTTTTTTTTCCTTCTTACTGGAAACCATGAGTCAATGACAGCATTGCTCTGTTTAAGTCTCTTCAACAGTTGTACAAAGCTTGAGATTTTCCTCCATGTTTTGGTTACACGTTGTCTGTGAATTGACCTGGTGACGGAATAGAAACAAAAGAGTATTGCCCGGCTGTAATTTCAGAAGGGATTTCTGTGGCTTCATAGAGAAGTGTGCTTTGCACCATGGAACCTCGTATCCTAAATTTAGAATAGGCTGAGAGAGACAGTTCAGAGCTGTAGTTCCTCATAGCATAGGAACCTTCTTTAATAGTGAAATTAGGCTTCCAGAACCTGACTCACTAGCACATTTCCTGGACATGAAAGAGCTCTCCAGAGCTGGGCTGGCAGATATCTGAATTCTCTGGAAAAAGGCTGATTGATGGTGAAGGATTTTCCACAATGCTGGGGAGCCACATTTTCTTCCACATCAGCTGAGAAGGTTCAAATGAAAGCTGATAAATGCTGACAGGAAGGAAAGCTAACTTTAGCTTTGAGCAGCTACACAGCCATCTAGGCCAGAACACCCAGATATCTCCTTTGTTCTGTCCCTGAGCCACTCCCTAGTTCTCTGGGCTGCTATTCAGTGTGTTTCTGCTGCAGGAGTAGGCTCCACACTGTTCCTGCTGGCGTCTGATTAGGACCTGTTGCAGCCATGGTCTTCTCCACCCTGAGGCAGTCTCTGGGATGCTATGAATGTTGGGATTTCACCCTGTGTGGATTGAGGTGTGTGTGCTCAGTTGCTCAGTTGTATCCGACACTTTGTGAACCCTGTAGCCTGCCAGGCTCCTCTGTCCATGGGATTCTCCCGGCAAGTATACTGGAGTGGGTTGCCATTTCCTACTCCAGGGGATCTTCCCAATTCGGGATTGAACCCACATTTCTTGAGTCTTCTGCACTGGCAGGTGGATTCTTCACCATCTGAGCCACGTGGGAATCCTGTGTGGACTGAGGTGGGAGACAGTAAGTCCCCCATAGCTCCTGAATTAGTACAGGAAGGGTGCTGTATGACACTAAACTCCCTTGGGCAAAACTGGGGGACTGCTGAAAGGCAGTGTGTACGTGGCACCCGGAAATTTCTTTCCTCGCCCGTCTTCACTGGTTTCCGGTCTGGCCCTCCACCATCTTCTCAGGCCTCTAGGTGAGCTCCTGGGCCATCAGGGAAATCCTGGAGTGGCTGAGTCTGCCTCTACCCATTCCTTCTCTGTTTTTCTTTTTGTAGCCCAAACATGGAACCCTTCTTCCTCTCTCAGGTGTTATTTATTTGCTTTCACAGGCAAATAACTGACCTCTTGGCAACACTCACTGGGGCCACCATATATGAGAAGTGAACAGGTATCTCCTAGATCTTTTACTGTGACCTGGAGACCTTCACTTAACCCCATTAATCAGAGGAAGACGAATTTTAATTGGGTTCTCATCCAGTCATCTACTATGAAAGCAAATTTCATTAACCTCTTGGTTAATGAAAGGCCTTAACAAAGCTACATGTACTTCACCTAGCTGATCTTTACTGATAGCAGATTCATTCTCTTTTATTTATTTATTTATTTTTTATTCAGCAAACACTTACAGAGTGCCTATTGCATACAGGGCACTGAGTTGTGGGGAGGCAATGACAGTAAATATGACAGAGGCATCCCACTTTGGTGAGAGACAAATGAAGAGATGAGGTGGGAGCAGAGTGGGGTCACTCATTCAGCCTGGGCTCACTGGAGTCTGCTTCCCAAACTCAGCGCCCAACTGGAAACATGATCAGAAACTTAAGGCCGTTGGAAAGCTTTTTCGGTGGGTAGGATAAAGTGTTCAGGAAATAGTCGCTCGTGTGTTTTCTCAGCTCCTGAGAACCACGGAGAGGGAGGGGATCTTGAGGACACATTGAACAAACCTGGAAGGCTCTCAAATGTCTCCAGTGAGCCCAGCTAGGTAGGCAGTAAGGAAAACTTTGGAAGGGTTTCTGTTTAGTCCACTCATTGTGGAAACTCAATAGTCTACATTTTGAAGAAACTTTTTATTTCGAAGATCAAAGCCAGTGTTTCTCAAGTGTTTTTAGAGTAGGATTTCTACATCATGTTCCAGTAACCCTATATATTTAAAAAATGATTTCTACCTGAAAATTGGTTCACAAAACAATACTTAAACTATGTGAAATGCACTCTATTTTCTCTCTTTTTCTTTTTCCCTTCTCTTCCCTTCCTCTTCTCCTTTCCCTTCCTTCCTCCCTTTCTTCTTTCTCTCTTTCCCTCCTTCTCTCCCCATCTCCCTCTCCTGCTGGTAACTACCCACTAAAATAATTTAACAGATAACTAATGAGTTTTTAATGCCCACCTCTAGAACCCTGAGGGCTTCCCTGATAGCTCAGTTGGTAAAGGCGTATCTTGGGCTCTGCCCATCATGTCTGCAAGAAAGGCACTTAGAGGTCAAGGTGGGAGCCCTGGCTGGGACAGGAAGGCTCGCCAGAGCAACATTTTGCTCTGCACAACTGAGTGAGTTTATTTTTCTTCCTGTGACTCATGAAGCTTTCAAGATTGGCTACAGCAGGTCTTGCTGCACCATAGAACAACTTTATTCTATAATCCTCAGAGCTTTCTGAACCCAATAAATCCAAACACTTGGAAATGACTTCAAATTGTTAATTGGAGTCATTTTAGAGACGTCAACATCAGAATTAGTTCATGCTCATAAAGAATACTCAGCTCACATTTAATACTTTTATTTCTTGAATCCGAGTAGTTGTTAGAAAAACCCTATTCAGCGTGGTTCAGTGGCTGGGGTTCCTGCCAGAAGTCAGGCATGTCACTAAACAGAGGGTGCCCCAGTTGGTTCATCCATTAAATGGAGGTAATAGGGGAGCTCCCTGATGGTCAAGTGGTTACGACTTCACCTTCCAGGGCAGGGGGTTCAGGTTAGGGAGCTAAGGTTACATATACCTTCAGCCAAAAAACCAAAACATAAAACAGAGGCAATATTATAACAAATTCAATAAAGACTTAAAAAATGGTCCGCATAAAAATAAATGGGGTCAATAAGTCCTGCTTTCATAAAAGTGTTGTGAGAATTAAAGGGTAGCAGGCTGTCATGATCTTCACAGAATTCCTGGCTTAGGGCAGATGCACAGTGGCAGCTGAGGTTCGGTAGTGCTGCTCTCCAGCACGCCGACTCCAAACTCATCGCCTTATCCACCTTGCTCAGGTCAGCAGTCCCTGCCCATAGCTCTAGGAGAGGGTTTTGCTGAGATATATACTAGGCATATTGAGATTTCTTTGTTTAGATCCTGCTTGATTCCCCCCCCACCCCAGACAACCTGCCTCACTTGTTGGAAAATAGGAGAGCACTTGACTACAACGAGGAAGTGAAACTCTCCACTGCTTTTCAGGAGGATGCATAAGTGAGGCTGTCCCTATGCATGAATATGCAGTTGCTCAGTCAGTCCGACTCTTTGCGACCCTTTATTGACCATAGCCCGCCAGGCTCCTCTGTCCATGGGATTTTCTAGGCAAGAATACAGGAGTGGGTTGCACTGCCCTTCTCCAGGGGCTCTTCCCAACCTAGGGATTGAACATGGGTCTCTTAAACATCTCTTGCATTGGCAGGTGGGTTCTTTACCATTAGTGCCACCTGGGAAGTCCCCAGACTTCCCATAACTATTTTTGTGGGGATGTCCTCTATGCAGAAGACTCCCCCTTAAGGGAGAGACACAGACAAGACTCCTAAATGTGACTGAGTTTGGATTAAAGAGTGACAACCATGATCTGTGATTTGGGAAAGGGGAGAATGGGGACTGAGGGGGATTCCATGGACAACTGAAACCTGGAGAGCATTTACTATAAAACATTTATTTTGCACCTTCTGTTCACACTATCCCGTACCAAAACACACAGACCAGCAAGAGCTTGCTAACTAATTGAGAGTTAAAATACATTTGTAGATTAACTTTCAAAACTGACAAGAACTCATGGGCCACTGAAGAATGATGCTCCATGCCTATTACTTTTTGTTACAATGTGTAATGCACTCTGGACGTTTTCCAGACAGGCGCCATGGAGGAGGCTGGACTGAAGCTGAGTCCTCCTAGGGATAAACTCCAGATGAGTGAATAGGATGGGGGGAAGCCCATACAGTGGAAGAGAGTGCTTTGGGGAGAAACTGAGTGTCCCAGTGGGGGTAGAATGGAGCACAGGGGTGTGCACATGTAAGAAAAAAGATTGAACAGTTAGACAGGAGCCAGATTGTACTTGCTACCCAAGGTGCTTTTATCCAGCTGTTTCATGTTCAGCCTTTCACCAGATTGCTAACAAGTAATGGAAGGACCAGGGCTAGATTAACATCAATCTATGGTCTAAACACAGACCAACAATGATGCCTCCTTGGGTGTTCCATTACTTCATTTTTTTAAATTTTTTTAAAAATAAATTTATTTATTTTATCCATCACTTCAAATAAAGGATCTGTTACATAAATCAGTTGAGGAGTTAAATGCTAGTCAGGCCCAGCCCTTCTGTTTATGCTAGATGGAATGAAGTTCTTGCACTGTGAGATGGAAACAAATGAGCTATCTGATGACACCTTCAAATCAAACTTAAAATTTAGTCACTTGGTGGGTCAAAGAAAATTGTTTT
The DNA here is from genome assembly GCF_032452875.1 of Bos javanicus. Classification (NCBI taxonomy): domain Eukaryota; kingdom Metazoa; phylum Chordata; class Mammalia; order Artiodactyla; family Bovidae; genus Bos; species Bos javanicus. The sequence continues at coordinate 107,449,638 of NC_083868.1, forward strand.
TAATGATTTTGATTGAAATTGAGCTTAAGTGGATAATGACAATTACAAAAAATTCAACTCGGGTCTAGAGGGGCAGTGAAGAGTTAAGGGCCTGAGCTAGAGGTGCCCTTTCCTTTGGGCAATGAAGGACTTGCTAATTTTTGCTTCATATTTAATGCAGGACTAGTGAGAACAAGAAAAAGAAGACAGGGCATGGATACTTCCCAGGCTTATGTAAGGTTAACTGGGAGGGGATGGCTGTGAGCATATTGAGGCACTTCTGTCCCCAGGTCTGACCCAGGATCTGTCATATAGAATTTAAATGAACAAACATTTATTGACCGTCTACTATGTGCCGGTTTTCAAATCAGCAGTAAATAAATGACCAAGACTGACCTTCCTTGAAGATCTACTCATAACCTGGTGAGGGAGGCATGCAGTGAGTAGGTGAAATATACTGTGATCACAAATAAGACAGCCCCATCACAGACTCAATGGACATGAACTTAAGTAAACTCTGGGAGACAGTTAAGGACAGGAAAGTCAGTCCAAGGGGTCACAAAGAGCCAGACACAACTTAGCAACTGAACAACAAGGAAGTGGTGTGTGGGCTGCCTTTGGAGGAGAGGAGAAAGCAAAGGGTTTTTGCTAAGAGGACAATAAAAAGCATTTTAGGCAGATCTGACTCTTTGAAGGAGATCAATGCATACTTGTTCAATGAATGAAGGCGTGATTAAAGAACATGTACCCAGGCATAGCACAATGCACTGGCATAAGGTAATATACATACAATCCAGAGAGAGAGAGTGCATCATTTGTAGTAAGTTTCATATACAAGGAAACACTAAGAAAGCCAGTCCTGACCTAAGATGTGTACTGCTGCAGAGGTTGTTGCAAATGGTTCCCACGTACACCATCCTGGTAGAGAACTAGTTAGTTAGATATTTTGGTTGGCCCATCAATAGAAAGACATCAAAGGAGCTATGAAAGGACAGGTGTCCATAATTCTAGTGAAATGATTGGCTGGATACCAATACAAACTCCAGGTTTTATAGGTTTGTATCTATATTTTATACACATATTATGTATATATTTTATATGTATATGTATGGCTATGTTTTGTATATGTATGGATATGTATAAATATGTATGTATATGTAATGAGGCTTCCCAGGTGGTGCCGTGGTAAAGAATCCGCCTGCCAATGCAGGAGACTCGTTTGATTCCTAGGTCAGAAAGATTCTCTGGAATAGGAAATGGCAACCCACTCCAGTATTCTTGCCTGGAAAACTCCATGGACAGAGGAGCCTGGAGGGCTGCAGTCCATGGGGTTGCAGAGAGTCAGACATGACTGACAACTGAGCATGCACACGACGCATGTATATATAATATGTATATATCTTATGTACAAATTGGAGAAGGAAATGCAACCCACTCCAGTGTTCTTGCCTGGAGAATCCCAGGGACAGGGGAGCCTGATGGGCTGCCGTCTATGGGGTCGCACAGAGTCGAACACGACTGAAGTGACTTAACCTTAACCTTATGTACAAATACATTTTTAGGAGCAATATATGGAGCAATATAGAATCACATTATTCGCCCCATCCTTCCCAAGGTGGATTGTTTCAGAGTCGAGAGGTCAGCCAGATGCACAGGGATGGAGCACTGCTAGTTTTCCTAGGAAAGGACTGGCATTAACGGCCAGGCTCATAAGAATGCGCGCACATTGTTGTTTTCTATTGCCTTCTATTTTACTTTCCTTTCTCTCCTCAGAGTGTGATCAGGAGGGAGCAGAGTTCCAGGAGCACAAAAAGCAGAAAAGGACAGGTAGAGTCTCTCTCTCATGCTGCCAGGTCAGGGTGGGGACCTCTCTGCAGCTCTAAGGACCAGCTAGGTAGGCAAGGCCTTCAGGGGCTTTCTAAGAGTCTTTCCCCTGATCTCATGACCATGTTTACCGTGTGCTTAGTTGGAACCTTCTCCCCCCCGCTAATAATATGCCTTGTATTATGTAATAATGTAATCATATAGCCCCCATCAGAGCACTAGTATTCATATCATCTCATCTGAAACTGACAGAAGCCCTTGTTCTGTGCTTTTTACAGATGCAGCCCAGATCTCCACACTATAAAAGGCCTCTGCATTGAACAAGCCTGTGTGACGTGGCCAGGAAGCCACAGGGAGATGCATATGCCAATACACATAGAAATAGGGCTCCTTTTTTTTTTTCATAAAGAAAACAGGCTTCATTTTTCCCTAGTGCCACTGAAACTAAATGCTTGAGCCTGTTTTTATATGCAGAAATATCCCCAGTGCAAAAAGAAAGTTAATTCAAGAAGCAAATGTCTACCTACAGGTATCTGAAACAAACATGGTCAGGTAATCCAGATTTCAAAGGAAAAATCCCAATTGCTAATGTTTAGTAATTGTATAGCTGATTTTATATTAATATAAAACGCTAAATTTCTTTGAATTTTGCCTCAATAGAGATGTGTTGTGTGACACTAAATGTGAGACACAAATCATATAATGATTTATTATCAGATTTTATGTCCTAATTTTTGTTTTTGAAAAATGGAGTCACCATTCTTAAAGGAAAACAGTATCAGCCTTCAAATTAGTGTCCTAAAGTAGACTGACCCCAAACTGACTTTATCAGGAACCGGATTGGTATAAGGCAGGGCTATATCTCCAGATCACGGCAAAACTCAGTGATGGACACGGGGGTACACCCATCAGAGCAGTGTGAGGCTGAACCACATAGGGACTGGTCCAGAGCTCCTTACCCTGCCTGTGCCTTCCAAGAAGGTTTGCTTCCAGATATGAGATATAAGCCAGACTTACAGGTATAAAGAGATAGAACCCACGGCTATCAGAAAAAAAGGGATGAGGGGTTAAACAGATCACTGTGGTAAGGCCATTTGTCCATTATGCTAAAGAATATCAGACATTAAAAAAAAATTTTAGAATTTTATATTTGTTCCTAAATTTTTAAACAAGTTCTTAAACTTGTTAAAATTATGTGTGAGATAAAAATAAGTTGGTTCTCATAAGAAAGAATGCCATTTTACTATTTGTAGCAACATGGATGAACTTGGAGTGGAATAAGTCAAAGACAAATGCTGTATGGTATCACTTATATGTGGAATCTAAACAATACAGCAAAGTAGTGAATATAACAACAACAACAAAAAAATGAAGCAGACTCACAGATAGAGAGACCAAACTAGTGGTTACCAGTGGGGAAGGGCAATAAGGGGTGGAGGAGCGGGAGGTACCAACTGTTGGGTAGTCTCAAGAATGGATTATACAATATGTGGAATATTGCCAATATTTTATAATAATTGTAAATGGAAAGTAACCTGTAAAAATGGTATTAAAATGTTTAATTTTTTTAATTTTTAAAAATTTAGAAGTTTTCCAAGTGATTACAAAAACAAAATTGGCTCTGAGTGAAAATATGAGAATCACTACGGTGAGGAAGGTATGTAAACTTCAGGGCAAAGCCATGAAATAGATGTTTCTTTTGGCTACTCTAACACCTTTCCAACTTCATATTTTCTGTCTGCTCCTGATCAGTAATTTCATGGTAGATAAACTGTTGTTATAATTAACTGCAAATACATATAAAGCATAGATGCATGAAAAGTTGTAGCTTCTTTACATTTATTGGCTAGGCATTTATATATATATATATATATAAATTTTCAGGCAGACAGAATTATGCTTTGACATCTGTATACACTAAAAAGTGATCAACACAATAGACCACAAGTCTTTTTACTATCCATCACCAAACAGCTGACCTCCTTCAGCCATTTCACCCACTCCCAATCCCCTTCCCTTCCAGTAACCATTAATCTGATCTCTGAGTTTGTTTTTGTCTTGTTTGTTCATTTGTTTTATTTTAGGTTTCACATATGATTGACATCATATGGTATTTGTCTTTTTCTGTCTGACTTATTTCACTTAGTAACTTCAGGGTCCATCCATGTTGTTGTTAAAGGCAGGATTTCATACCTAGTTTCTGCTGAGTAGTATTCTACTGTGTATGTACCACATCTTCTTTATTCCTTCATCCACTGATGGACACAGGTTGTTTCCATAGCTCGGCTATTGAAAATAATGCTGCAATGAACATAGGGATGTATATATCTTTTTCAAATGAATGTTTTTGTGTTCTTTGGATAAATACCCAGAAGTGGAATAGCTAGGCCATATGATACTTCTATTTTTAATTTTTTGAGAAATCGCCATACTGTTTTCTATAGTGGCTGCACCAATTTTCAGTCCTGCCAACCACAGATGAGGGTTCTCTTTTCTCCACACCCTCTATAACATATGTTATTTCTTGCTTTTTCAGTAATAGCCATCCTAACAGGTGTGAAGTGATATCTTACTGTGGTATTGGTTGGTGTTTCCCTGATAATTAGTGACATTGAACATCTTTTAATGTGCCTGTTGGCCATCTGTATGTCTTCTGGGAAGAAAAAATATCTATTCATATCTGCTGCCTATTTTTTAATTAGATTTTTGTTGTTGTTGAGTTTATGAGTGACTCGGGCATTGTCTTAGCATCCGCACAAGGCAGGAGGAAAGAAATGTCTCATGAAGCAGGAAAAATTGAGGCACAGCTATGTTGAATGCTATCTGGCACTCCAACTTGTAGGAAAAATAACCTTCGATTTAAAGCTATTGCATGAAAATCATACTAACGTTAAAACTTTAGGTACTCAATTTTAGTTGAATCAGGTAATTTCGGCCAGAAACTAGCAAGAGCAAATCACCAAAGAGACTATTTCTTGGCATTCAGCCAATCACTCAAGATCTTTAATGCATATGGGTCCTCTCAAGGGCCATCATACTTTCTTGTGGTGCTCCTTTGGGAGACTTCATAAAAAACTGATTCCACAGCTAGGAAACTCTTTTTTGTGGTTTGGAGGAAAACATGCATTATGAAAAATAGTCATTTATTTTTTAAGTAGCTTTGGCTTCAAAGATATGACTGGTAAAAACAGTAGATAAATCACATTGGAGGGGAAAAAGAAAATAGGTTATCATTTCCCAGACCGAGCTCCTCTGTGTAATAGTGTCCCCCGAGATGTTGATTGGTGTTTAGTGACAAGTAAGAGAGGGATCCCTTGTGGCAGTTCTGAGCCAATTGTCACCCTCTTGGAGATTTGTAATGCACATCAGCACTTTAACAGTTTTGAGAAGACCTGTAGATAGTATTTAATTCACATATTCAATCAACAATACTTATTGTACATTTCTTGTGCGTCAGGTACTTTCTGGGCTTCCCTGGTGGCCAGTGGTAAAAGAATTCGCCTTCCAGTGCAGAAGACTGGGTTGGGAAGATTCCCCTGGAGAAAGAAATGACAATTCATGCCTGAAGAGTCCCATGGACAGAGGAGCCTGGCAGGCCATAGCCCGTGTGGTCCCTAAGAGTAGAACATGACTGAGCAACTAAATACCAACAACAAGTACTTTCTAGGTACTGAGACAGGGTGATCAACTTAGCCCCAGCACTCCCCCTGCTTACATTTGACTATGTAATCCTGATGTTAGTGTAATCCACTAACAGGGCTTGTTGCTAAAAATGCCATTTATGAGATGTTGGCTGCGTCTTCCTGAGCTTATGTGAGCCTCCAGCCAACAGGATTTGGAGGCTTCCTCCCTCTTGAGAATACAAACTTCTTCAGGGAGATGAACTGTGAAGCTGACAAATAACATTGGGTGGGATTTGCCCATAGACTGTCAACTATGAAACCGAAGATGAGATGGTAAATGAACTTGGGCTGAAACAAAAAACAAAACCAAAATTTCAGGACAACTGAGTCATCCATCCAGAGGCCCTGTGGAGACTCCAGGTTTGAGGCAACAGAATGATATCTTAGGAAACCAGACTCAAGTGGGAGGGCTTGAATCCAAATGTGAGAAAAGCCAACAGTTCTTGAAATTGTTGAGGCCTGTTTATCATCATTTTTCTAAGGCACCTATGACCTTGGCCAAGGGGAAGGAGGGGACTTTTAAGGACAGAAGTGATAGCTGAGAGAATGTGGCTGCTCATATGAAATCTTGTGCTTTACTAATGATCTCATATTCTGTTCAACACGGATCAATAGTTGTTTGGCAGCTCCTTTGAAAAATGATAGCTAAAAAGATAAAGTCATAGGATCAGTGAAAAGTATGTGTGGCCTTGAAACACACTCTCCCAGATTCTCTGCATAGCTTTGGGAGCAGAGGATAACAGTTGGGGAAGGGTTACAGGACTGAGTGGCTAGGTACGTTATTTTCTCATTTTTCCCCTGTGGATCTGAAAAGACCTTACTCACATCTTCCACATAACTTTTAATATATCTGATGACTGTTATCAAGTGCCCTGCTCCGCAAAGCCCCACCAGCTTCCCCAGGCTTTTCTTCTTCAGTCTATTTATTCAGACAAAAAAACGACCTCAATTTCTGTAGCCTTCCCACACAATGATCACTTTTCCAGCCCATTTATCATTTTCATTGATCACCAAAGAGTCTCTTGGTTTCCAAACTTATTTAGAATCCGGACTTCCCCAGAACTGGTCCATGCAAGTCCATCTGCATCAAGAGGCACTCTCCTGTCAAAGTCCAGGGCCTGGGTGGACTCCAAACCCCACTTGAGATGTGGTGTTAGAGGTGAGAAAATGTGCTTCCAGGGGGCAATATTTATTTCACATACGTCTCTAAAAATAACTGCTAGTTTCTTGCTTGAAAAAGGATGTTCAATCAACACATGGTTATATTTACATGTCAAATTTTCATCAGTCTTTTCACAATGGCCTTTCAAGGGAAAAGACTGATGGGAACTTTTGAACACTAAGACCTCATTTCTTTCTGAGGGTCTTCTGAGGATGGAGCCCAGGCAGACCCAGAACACTATGCTCCTGAATCATTACTTTATGGGACGACCCTGTGGGTTCAGTGATTGAGAATCCACCTTGCAATGCAGGAGACATGGGTTCCATCCCTGGTCAAGAACTAAGATTCCCACATGCTATGGGGCAACTAGAAAGTCCATGAGCCACAGCAAAGACTCAGCACAGCCCCACCTCATCCCCTAAAAGATTTCCTTGGTGGTGCAGTATATAGGAGTCCCAATTTATCTACTGCCAGTGCAGGAGGCTAGGGTTCGGTCCCTGGTCTGGGAAGATTCCATGTGCTGCGGAGTGGCTGGGTCATTTGCGCCACAGCTGTTGAGTTTGAGTTCTCGAGCCTGCAAGCTGCAACTACTGAGCCCAAGTGCTGGAGCTCTTAAAGCCTTAGTGCCTGGAGCCTGTGCTCCACAGCAGGACAGGCCACAAGGATGAGAGCCTCCTGCACTGCAACGAAGAGTGGTCCCCCACTCGCCGCAACTAGAGAAAACCCGTGCGCAGCAGTGAAGACACGGTGCAGTCAGAAACAAAATTGAAAAAAAAAAAAAAAAAAGAATTATCTCTTTCTGTCTTGGAGACCTGCCTCATGAAACCCTCCTTCTTGCACAGCAAGAGGAAATTCCACTCACCCTGACTCCACTCACATTTGTGGGATTTTTCATTTTCCTCTTTCCGAGGTAACTGTCTTTCTTCCAACCAACCCACTCCATGTTGGCACCTCTTCTTTATTTTGGTTTCTCAGATAAGTGAAGGTCCTGCTCTTACAGGGGGCCCCACCCCCACCCCATGAGCTCACAGGTCTCTGCCTCTCTCACTTCTCTCCCCATTACTGCTAAGCCCTGTGGGTTTTTCAAACCCTCAATATTGAGTAACGAGACTCTGTCAGGGTGGTTTGTTGTGAGAGTAATGCGTTTCTGGTGAAAAGGCTCAGTATTTTGGTCTTGCTGTTCATACCTGCTTGAAGCCAAGAGAAAATGAATGTTCCTGTTTACCCTTTTATGAGAAACGCCCACAAACGCCTCAAACCTCTTCCTGAAAGGCCCTGCTCTGGTTCCCTCTGGTGTTCACTTTCGAGAGGGAGTCCCTGACCTTTATGGAACTGGCTTCAGTGAAGAGCTTCTACCCTTTGAACATGAGTTAGGAGTCTCATTTTCCAAGAGCTCTGTTTGACTGAGATCTCTGAATCCCTCTTTAGAATTCAGCCCAGTCAGATCCCAGGACTTCTCAGTCTTAGTTAAAATGTCCAACCTTTACTCAAGCCAGAGCTTTGACCCTCCTCCCTGTGGAAGCTGGGGGAGGAAAGCCTTTCAGAGGAAGTGACATATGAGCTGAAGGGCCAGGTCACTTGAATCATAGCCAGAGGAATGACGAAGGGTTAGCCAGACATACTCTTGCTTACATAAAATCTAATCAAGGCCTCGATTGTCTTCATAAATCCAACTTTGACCTTGGTCTACAGCTCTCTGTAATCTCTCCAGCCTTTCTTCACATTCCATGACCATCCTCTACACATATTCTTCACAACATTGATTTCTCGAAAGCCAAGGGCTTCCTCTCGTGAAGGCCTATGCATATATTCTTTTCTCTACCTCGAATACTTTAAAAAAGAGATTTATTTATTTTCTGGCTGTGGTGAGTCTTCATTGCTGCGTGTGGGCTTTTTCGAGTTGTGGTGAGTGGGGGCTACTCTTCTTTGTGGTGCAAAGGCTTCTCATTGTAGTGACTTCTCTTGTTGAGGAGCACAGGCTCTATGGCACGAGGGTTCAGTAGTTATGGCTCCTGAACTCTAGAGCAAAGGATCAGTAGTTGTATGGGGCACAGGCTTTGTTGCTCTGTGGCATGTGAGATCTTCCAGGAGCAGGGAACGAACCTGTTTCCCCTGCATTAGCAGGCAGATTCTTAACCATTAAATCACTAGAGAAGCCCCTCAAATACATTTTCACCCATTTCTCCTTCCTCTTGCTTCTGCTTAGTTCAGTTCAGTTCAGTTCAATCGTTCAGTCATGTCTGACTCGGCAACCCCATGGACTGCAGCACGCCAGGCCTCCCTGTCCATCACCAACTCCTGGAACTTACTCAAACTCATGTTCATTGAGTTGGTGATGCCATCCAACCATTTCATCCTCTGTCGTCCCCTTCTCCTCCAGCCTTCAATCTTTCCCAGCATCAGGGACTTTTCCAGTGAGTCAGTTCTTCGTATCAGGTGGCTAAAGTATTGGAGTTTCATCTTCAGCATCAGTCCTTCCAATGACTATTCAGGACTGATTTCCTTTAGGATTGACTGGTTGGATCTCCTTGCAGTCCAAGGGACTCTCAAGAGTCTTCTCCAACACCACAGTTTAAAAGCATCTATTCTTTGGTGTTCAGCTTTCCTTATAGGCCAACTCTCACATCCATACGTGACTACTGGAAAAACCATAGCTTTGACTAGACAGACCTTTGTTGGCAAAGTAATGTTTCTGCTTTTAATACGTTGTCTAGGTTGGTCATAACTTTCCTTCCAAGGAGCAAGCATCTTTTAATTTCATGGCTGCAGTCACCATCCCCAGTGATTTTGGAGCCCAGAAAAATAAAGTCAGCCACTGTTTCCATTGTTTCCCCATCTATTTGTCATGAAGTGATGGGACCAGATGCCATGATCTTCGTTTTCTGAATGCTGAGATTTAAGCCAACTTTTTCACTCTCCTCTTTCACTTTCATCAAGAGGATCTAGCTCTTCTTCGCTCTCTGCCATAACGGTGGTGTCATCTGCATATCTGAGGTTATTGATATTTCTTCCGGCAATCTTGGTTCCAGTTTGTGCTTCCTCCAGCCCAGCATTTCTCATGATGTACTCTGCATATAAGTTAAGTAAGCAGGGTGACAATATACAACCTTGATGTACTCCTTTCCCTATTTGGAACCAGTCTGTTGCTCCATGTCCAGTTCTAACTGTAGCTTCTTGACCTGCATACACATTTCTCAGGAGGCAGATCAGGTGGTCTGGTATTCCCATCTCTTTCAGAATTTTCCACAGTTTGTTGTGATCCACACAGTCAAAGGCTATGGAGTAGCCAATAAAGCAAAAGTAGATGTTTTTCTGGAACTCTCTTGCTTTTTCAATGAGCCAATGGATGTTGGAAATTTGGTCTCTGGTTCCTGTGCCTTTTCTAAAACCAGCTTGAACATTTGGAAGTTCACAGTTCACGAACTGTTGAAGCCTGGCTTGGAGAATTTTGAGCATTACTTTACTAGCGTGTGAGATGAGTGCAATTGTGCAGTAGTTTGAGCATTCTTTGGCATTGCCTTTCTTTGGGATTGGAATGAACACTGACCTTTTCCAGCCCTGTGGCCACTGCTGAGTTTTCCAAATTTGCTGGCATATTGAGTGCAGCACTTTCACAGCATCATCTTTTAGGCTTTGAAATAGCTCAACTGGAATTTCATCACCTCCTTTTGCTTTGTTCATAGTGATGCTTCCTAAGGCCCACTTGACTTTGCATTCCAGGATGTCTGGCTCTAGGTGACTAATCATACCATCATGATTGTCTGGGTCGTGAAGATCTTTCTTGTATAGTTCTGTGTATTCTTGCCACCTTTTCTTAATATCTTTTGCTTCTATTAGGTCCATACCATTTTTGTCCTTTATGAGCCCGTCATGCATAAAATATTCCCTTGGTATCTCAAATTTTCTTGAAGAGATCTATAGTCTTTCCCATTCTATTGTTCTCCTCTATTTCTTTGCACTGATTATTGAGGAAGGCTTTCTTTATCTCCTTGCTATTCTTTGGAACTTCGTATTCAAATGGGTATATCTTTTCTTTTCTGCTTTTCATTTCTTTTCTTTTCACAGCTATTTGTAAGGCCTCCTCAACAGCCATTTTGCTTTTATGCATTTCTTTTTCTTAGGGATGGTCTTGATCCCTTCCTCCTGTACAATGTCATGAACCTCTGTCCACAGTTCTTCAGGCACTCTATCAGATCTAATCCCTTGAATCTATTTTTCACTTCCACTGTATAATCATAAGGGATTTTATTTAGGTCATACCTGAATGGTCTAGTGGTTTTCCCTACTTTCTTCAATTTAAGTCTGAATTTGGCAATAAGGAGTTCATGATCTGAGCCAGTCAGCTCCCAGTCTTGTTTCTGCTGGCTGTATAGAGCTTCTCCACTGGATCATCAAAAAAACAAGAAAGTTCCAGAAAAAACATCTATTTCTCCTTTATTGACTATGCCAAAGCCTTTGACTGTGTGGATCACAATAAACTGTGGAAAATTATTTTTTTTTCTTTTTTTTTTTGGAAAATTCTGAAAGAGATGGGAATTCCAGACCACCTGACTGCCTCTTAAGAAACTTGTATGCAGGTCAGGAAGCAACAGTTCGAACTGGACATGGAACAAGAGACTGGTTCCGAATTGGGAATGAAGTACGTCAAGGCTATATATTGTCACCCTGCTTACTTAACTTATATGCAGAGTACATCATGAGAAACGCTGGGCTGGAGGAAGCACAAGCTGGAATCAAGATTCCTGGGAGAAATATCAATAACCTCAGATATGCAGATGACACCACCCTTATAGCAGAAAGCAAAGAAGAACTAAAGAGCCTCTTGATGAAAGTGAAAGAAGAGAGTGAAAAAGTTGGCTTAAAGCTTAACATTCAGAAAACGAAGGTCATGGCATCCGGTCCCATCACTTCATGGCAAATAAATGGGGAAACAGTGGAAACAGTGGCTGATTTTATTTTTGGGGCTCCAAAATCACTGGGGATGGTGATTGTAGCCATGAAATTAAAAGACGCTTACTCCTTGGAAGGAAAGTTATGGCCAACCTACATAGCATATTAAAAAGCAGAGACATTACTTTGCCAGCAAAGATCCGTTTAGTCAAGGCTATGGGTTTTCCAGTGGTCATGTATGGATGTGAGAGTTGGACTATAAAGAACGCTGAACGCTGAAGAATTGATGTTTTTGAACTGTGGTGTTGGAGAAGACTCTTGAGAGTCCCTTGGACTGCAAGGAGATCCAAACAGTCCATTCTAAAGGAGATCAGTCCTGGGTGTTCATTGGAGGGACTGATGTTGAAGCTGAAACTCCAATACTTTGGCCACCTGATGCAAAGAGCTGACTCATTTGAAAAGATCCTGATGCTGGGAAAGATTGAGGGCAGGAGGAGAAGGGGACGACAGAGGATGAGATGGTTGATGGCATCACCGACACAATGGACATGGGTTTGGGTGGACTCTGGGAGTTGGTGATGGACAGAGAGGCCTGGCGTGCTGCGGTTCATGGGGTCACAAAGAGTTGGACATGACTGAGCAACTGAACCGAACTGGTAGAGCTTTTCCACCTTTGGCTGCAAAGAATATAATCAATTTGATTTCGGTATTGACCATCTGGTGATGTTCCTGTGTAGAGTCTTTTCTTCTGTTGTTGGAAGAGGGTGTTTGCCATGACCAGTGTGTTCTCTTGGCAAAACTCTGTTGGCCTTTGACCTACTTCATTCTGTACTCCAAGGCCAAATTTGCCTGTTACTCCAGGTGTTTCTTGATTTCCTACTTTTGCATTCTAGTCCCCTATAATGAAAAGGACATCTTGAGCTTCCTTGGTGGCTCAGATGTTAAAAAATCTGCTTAATTAACCTTCGCTAATTCTTCAGATCTTAGATTAGATATTTCTTCTTTCAGGAAGCCTTCCCTGACCACCCAGTTGACGCTATGATCTGTAGCCCTGTACTTGTTAGTCCTTGTGATTGCTTGTGTCCCCTCTGGACTGTGAGTTCCTTAAAAGCAGGGGTCATATTTGCTTTATTCACTCCTTGATCTCTGACATCGGCACAATGCCTGGCACATAGTAAAGGCTCTGTAAGTATGGGAACAATGATGGCCTGAAAGCAATTGTGAGATCCTGAAAGCAGCTGGAGTTTGGAGTCTTTTCAGACCAGTTTCCCTGAACTGCAGGAGAATGAGAGGTGCTGATGCTGATGCAGCTGGGACCTGGAAACATCAGCACTGAGGAAACCAAAGTCTGTTCCTCTCTGGCAGCAGGAAGGAGCTGCGAAAATGTACTGATGTGGGGGAAGAGAGTGTCTTTGCAAGCACGAATCAAGGCTGGCAGGCTTGAGGCCTCTATCTGGATGCCACAGGTCTGCTCTTCCCAGGGCCAGCTGGAGTGCTTTGCCTGGCAGCCCTCTGCAGGGGGCTTTGATGCCACATTTCACAAGCTGCCTGGATCCAATCAGCAGATCTGTCTCAACACATCTGTTGACGTTCTTCCTCTGAAATATCAGCCCTCACTAAATACTGATGATTTGTCCTTTCAAAGTCAGGTCAAGGCCAAAGGAGGCCAAAGGATTTGAGAGAGAAGGGGGGAGAGGACTTAGCTGGGAGGGAGGCCAGAGGTACTGTTTTCTTGGTCTCCATTGCCTTGGGGCTTTTCTTTGTGACCAGAGATGCTGGGAAACCAACCATGCCAGCCTGACTAAGGGCTGGAAAAATATCAAAGGACAAACTCCTCTCTGGCGTGTCCTTAGAGTTGTCACTGATAGCATCTCTGCTGTCTGACTCAAGACAGGGCCGGATCTGGCCTGCCAGATGACTGGGGGAACATCCTCACCAATGTGGGGAGAAGGCTTGCAGCCTGGCAGAGGGGCCAGCATCCTACTCTCTGCTCAGTAAGGTAGGTTCAGAGTGTGGATGCTGAAGCTAGACTATCCAGGTGTGAAGCCCAGCTCTGCCGTTTCTTCCTGGCTATGTGATCTTAGGGCTTCCCTTGTGGCTCGGTGGTAAAGAATCTGCCAGCCAATGTAGGAGACGCAAGAGACTCGGGTTTGATCCCTGGGTCAGGAAGATTCCACGGAGTAGGAAATGGGAACCCCCTCTAGTATTCCTGCCTGGGAAATCCCATGGACAGAGGAGCCTGGTGGGCTACAGTCCATGGCGTCACAAAGAGCCGGATGCGACTGAGCACAAACATGTGATCTTAGGTACATTACTTAAAAGTTCATTTTTTGTTTCATACCTATTTCACATTTTGTTTTCTGTCTTCCTAACATCCATTTTATTTTGTATTATGTATAAAAATATGGAATACTTCAAGAATTTTCATGTCATGGGCAAGGGCACACGCGCCATGATAATCTACTCTATATCTGGGCAGAGCAGGACCTGATGGTCCTTGCAGCCCCACCGTGTCCTCTGCCTGCCTTTTGCAGTGGAAAACTTTAGTCAAAGAGTCAGTTTAATCAGAGAAATGAGGACATGTGCAAAAGTGAAAGTGTTAGTCGCTCAGTCTTGTCTGATTCTTTGCAACCCTATGGACTGTAGCCCACCACGCTCCTCTGTCCATGGGATTTCCCAGGCAAGAATACTGGAGTGGGTTGCCATTTCCTGCTCCAGGGGATCTTCTCAATGCAGAGGACATGTGAAAACAAAGGAAAACTGTCAAAGGAGACCAAATAATAATAATGTACTCATTAAGCATAGTCAAGGACTTTTAGTTCCTTCTTAAAGACTGTTGATAATATTCTGGTCCATATCCTGTGAGCTGTCTTATAGCTACTGAAACCCCAGGTGGAAGAAGTTAACTACCTGATGACCAGACTATACCCATGACATAAAGTGCCACAGTTCCAAGAACTGGCCTCAAAGAAATGGGAACAGATGGACCCTGGAACTGAAGATTAACTGTACCTAACACAATCAAGATGATGCTGTTCAGACCACTGATAACTGGTTTGAAGATGACTGTCAGAGTCTACTGTGCTGCTTCTGCATGTAGTCCCCCTACCTCACCCCACTTTCCAGCATCTGAAATAAAGCAAACTTTCTTTTCCACCAACCTGGCCTGTTTATTGGCTTTTGAGCAGCGAGCAACTGAACACCACACACCTTGTGGTAACATTTCGTTCCAATTTTAGTATATATGCTGTCGAAGTGAGCACCTATTTCACGGTTTTAAAGTCTTTAGAATACTGCCTGACACCTAGTAAATATGGAAGCAGCATTTTCACTTGTAAAATTGGAGAACTGGACCCAATGAACTCTGAGAATCCTTTCAATATAAAATTCATAAACACTAACATTGTAAATCAACTATACTCAATATAAAATTAAAAAAAAAAAAAAGCAACTCATAACCTGCTTGAGTTCAAGTCCTAACTCCACCATATGGGATTTCTCAAGGTCAGGGACTGGCCATACCAGGGTCAACTTTGTCCTCTCCAAAGGGCCTGGGCCAGTACCTGACACATAGTAGGTATTCAGGACATTTTGAATGTGTGTATGAATTGTTTGGTGGGGATCCTATAAAGAGGAGTAAAGAATTGTTATGGGGACTTCTCTGGTGGTTCAGTGGTTAGGACTCTGTGCTGCCAATGCAGGGGAGTGGGTCTGACTCCTGGTTGGGGAACTAAGATCCCACAAACCACTCTACATGGCCACAAGATAAAAAATAAAATAAAGATTAAAAGAAGACTTGTTATGAAGCATAAGTGCTGCTCTAACAACTGGACTAACTGCTCAAGAAGGGCCCTTCATGAAGGGGATGAGGCCTTCTGTCCTAACAGCTGGATTTGTGGTCTTGAGGAGCTCTGAAGCCATGAAGAAAAGAGAGCCAGAATTCGGGGGGCCCAGAGAAAAAGAAATTTGTGAGGAAACTCACAGTTCTCTATGGTCTGGGCCTTGGACAGGGAAACTGGCTCCAGCTGACCTGGAACCCAGCTGTCCAGTAGAATGGTAAAACCAGTGGCCCTGCTCTACTCTGTTGTGTGCCTGGGGGCAGAGCACATGCTATGTCCAACAACCAATTTTAATAAACCGGTCAGTGAATGTTAAAGCCTTTCTCACAATATGGAGAGAAGAGATGGCTGCATGCATGCTCAGTCGCTTCAGTCCATGTCTGACTCTTTGCAACCTTATGAACTGTAGCCCACCAGGCTCCTCTGTCCATGGGATTCTCCAGGCAGGAATGCTAGAGTGGGTTGCTGTGCCCTCCTGCAGGGGATCTTCCCGACCCAGGGACTGAACCCACATCTCTTACATCTTTTGCACTGCGAGTGGATTCTTTACCCTCTGAGTCACCTGGGAAGCCCAGAGACGACTAGTCGTTGTTCAGTTGCTCAGTCGTGTCTGACTCTTGGTGACTCCATGGGCTGTAGCACGCCGAGCTTCCCTGTCCTTTCCCAGGGATGGCTAGATGCATCTCTCAATATATTCTCTCTTCCTTTCTAAGGAAGTCAAATTACGTAACTTCTTCACAGAAATGTTTAGTTATGGAAATGGTTTCAACATACTTTTCCATTTGCAGAACACCCCTGCAGGGCAGAACCCTTCCTTCTGCCAGTTTTGGAGATTTGATTCAGAGTGGTTGCTAAGACCACATAACTAGGTGATCTCAGATTTGCAGACTGTGAATCTTGTTGGTTTTCTCTCTCCTTTGCCTCCCAGTGTGCGCAAATCTCCAGATTAACATGAGACCTTTGGAATGATTGAATAAGGAAGAAATCTGGAGAACACATATGTGGGGTGCTTGTGATTATGGCTCCAACGTTCAAGCTGACACCACTGCTGCTGTTTACCGGAGACAGAGCATGAGGACCCAGCGCTGGCTGGCACAGCTGCAAAAGGTGTTCAGGTCACCCATGAGTGAGGCTTTTAAGAGGGCACTGGCTACTGAGACAAGGTAGATGTTGAGATCACAGTAGGCAAATTCTTCTATAGGAGGGAAAGCATTAGTTCTTCAGCTTGTTGCAAGATCTTGATATTTAATGCCTTCATAAAGAAAAACATAACTATATCACAAATTTGTTTCACGAATGTATTTCCCAAATGTTTCTCAATATAGTTTCTTTTGTAATGCTGTGTATTTTATTTTATGCATTTAAAAACCTTAAAGCAATCTATACTTTTACCAGGCTATTAAATGATGCAAAATAGGTGAAGAATTCTTGAGCTGGAGGGAGATATATGTGAAACTAACCAAGTTTAAGCTTCAAGGTCTCTCACTTTACCATGGTTTTCTGGACTCTGTTCCTAAACTTCTATTTGTCACTTTTTATTATTTTTTTAAATGACTCCAACATTTGTACATGTTTCACACTCTACGGTACAAAACTTTTATCCACAAAGCATTTAGCTTGGTAGTTGGCACATTGTAGGCATTCAATAGCAATTTTTGGTTAATAGGTTCTGGGAAATTTATCATTCTTTTGGTATTAAATCCACTGTGGTTTATTATACTTACTGATGTTCAGATTTTGATCCTTTTTTTTTTTGGCCAGTAAGAACCTCTTCATTTTGGCTTGTTGTTTAATCGCTAAGTCATGTCCAACTCTTATGTGATGCCATGTACTATAGACCACTAGACTCCTCTGTCCATGGGATTCTCCAGGCAAGATTACTGGAGTGGGTTGCCATTTCCTTCTCCAGGGATTTAGCCTGCATCTCCTGCATTGCAGGCAGATTCCTGACCACTCAGCTATCAGGATGCCCCTCAATTCGTTAACTGGGTCCTTTTATAAAATTGTATTTTATAAAAATATACAATGCACATAGAAAATGTACCTATCATTCAGAGTATAACTCACTGAATTTTCACAAATTTGGTTCTGGGAAATTTAAATCATCCTCAAAGTGTATCTTGAAATCTTGCAGACCACAGCTTGATCTCTTCCACTCTCTGTGAGAGTTAGCGTGTGGGTGGTTGGGGTACGGAATGACTACAAAAGTCAGCTTGGAGGGCTGTGGGATGAGAAAAATATATTTGAGATGCAGAGAAAGCCCTGGAGGAGAATGTATGCAATTACTTCTCATCTGGGGCCTCTAGCAGTGCAGACATAGGTGTCTCTAGAGTGTATCCTCTTAAGTTTTGAAGGAAGATTTGAGAACTTGGTTTGAGGATATGAAGCCTAGCATGAGCAGAGAGATCTTTTACATTTCTTCACAAAATCTTCACCAGGCAACTCCATACCCCATGCCGAGCATTGTCCCAGGTGCTTAGGGGCTATAAAGTTGATGCAGGCACAATTGGGTGCTATAGTCAGGATTTGAACCCAGGCCTTCTGACTCTCTGTTTTGTATTCTAAATTAACACTATGTTGTCCAGTTAGAAAATACACAAGTCAGCCTGGAGCAATTAAGAAAGGCTTCTAGGAAGAAGTGTCATTTTTGAGCTGAGTTGAATTCAGTAAGTGAATGAAGAAGGAAGCCTAATCTAGGGAAACTAAACAAAATGTTCAAAGGCTAAAAGGTGTAAGGAGAGAAAGGCATATTCAAGCAACGGCAAATTATGGGGAATGGCAAAAAGTAACAATAATAATGATGAAAGGAGGGTAGAACATGCATAGGAAGTGGGAGGAAATGAAGCTGGGGAATAAAGTGGGGCCCAAACCATAAAGAATTTTAGACTCCAAGCTACTTTGCAATATGTCTTAATGGCATTGATCAGTGGCTAATGTTTCAGGCAGGATGGTGGCTTCATCAGCACTGTGATGCGGGATACTGGGCGATCTTCCAGGACAATGTTTCCCAAGCCCAGTTGTTTACCTACTAATGTAATCATTTTTTCTTCTTTGAACCCACTTTTTGTCTAGCCTTCCTCACCATGGTAAATGGTACCCACAGATTTCTGTGCCTTGGGTCAAATATCTGTTAGTCATCCTTGATTCCTTCTTTCCTGCACCATCTCCATCCAACCCATCAACAGTTCTTTCTGTTCTGCCTCTAAGATGCATCCCAAGTCTATTCATTGTTCCCCACAGCCATCATCTCTGGCATGGATGACTGTATTTGCTTTGTCATGAGGTTCCTGCCCTCTTGCAATCTAGTCTCTGTGTGGTAGCGAGAGGGATCTTTGGGGAAAAATCAGATGTCAAACCCCTCCTTCAGTTCAGTTCAGTTGCTCAGTTTAGTTCAGTTCAGTCACTCAGGCATGTCCGACTCTTTGCGATCTCATGAATTGCAGCATGCCAGGCCTCCCTGTCCACCACCAACTTCCGGAATTCACCCAAATCCATGTCCATCGAGCTGGAGATGTCATCCAGGCATCTCATCCTCTGTTGTCCCCTTCTCCTCCTGCCCCCAATCTCTCCCAGCATCAGAGTCTTTTCCAATGAGTCAACTTTTCGCATGAGGTGGCCAAAGTATTGGAGTTTCAGCTTTAGCATCATTCCTTCTAAAGAATACCCAGGACTGATATCCTTCAGAATGGACTGGTTGGATCTCCTTGCAGTCCATGGGACTCTCAAGAGTCTTCTCCAACACCACAGTTCAAAAGCATCAATTCTTTGATGCTCAGCTTTCTTCACAGTCCAACTCTCACATCCATACATGACTACTGGAAAAACCATAGCCTTGACTTAACGGACCTTTGTTGGCAAAGTAATGTCTCTGCTTTTGAATATACTATCTAGGTTGGTTATAACTTTCCTTCCAAGGAGTAAGCGTCTTTTAATTTCATGGCAGCAATCACAATCTGCAGGGATTTTGGAGCCCCCAAAAATGAACTCTGACACTGTTTCCACTTTTCCCCCATCTATTTCTCATGAAGTGATGGGATCAGATGCCATGATCTTTGTTTTCTGAATGTTGAGTTTTAAGCCAAGTTTTTCACTCTCCTCTTTCACTTTCATCAAGAGGCTTTTTAGTTACTCTTCACTTTCTGCCATAAGGGTGGTGTCATCTGCATATCTGAGGTTATTGATATTTCTCCCAGCAAACTTGATTCCAGCTTGTGCTTCTTCCAGCCTCAGCATTTTTCAGTTGTTCAGTCATGTCCAACTCTTCGCGACCCCATGGACTGAAGCATGCCAACTTTCCCTGTTCATCACCAACTCCTGGAGCTTACTCAAACTCATGTCCATCGCATCAGTGATGCCATCCAACCATCTCATCCTCTGTCGTCCCCTTCTCTTCCTGCCTTCAGTCTTTCCCAGCATCAGGGTCTTTTCCAATGAGTCAGCTCTTCCAATCAGGTGGCCAAAGTATTGGAGTTTCAGCTTCAGCATCAGTCCTTCCAATGAATATTCAGGACTGATATCCTTTAAGATGGACTGGTTGGATCTCCTTGCAGTCCAAGGGACTCTCAAGAGTCTTCTCCAACACCACAGTTCAAAAGCATCAATTCATCAGAGCTCAGCTTTCTTTATAGTCCAACTCTCACCTCCATACATGGCTACTGGAAACACCAAAGCTTTGACTAGACAGACCTTTGTTGTCTAGTAATGTCTCTGCTTTTTAATATGCTGTCTAGCTTGGTCATAGCTTTTCTTCCAAGGAGCAAGCATCTTTTAATTTCATGGCTGCAGTCACCATCTGCAGTGATTTTGAAGCGCAAGAAAATAAAGTCTTTCACTGTTTCCATTGTTACCCCATCTATTTGCCATGAAGTGATGGGGCCAGATGCCATGATAAGTTCAACACTTGAACTTTAAGCTAACTTTTTCACTCTCCTCTTTCACTTTCATCAAGAAGCTCTTTAGTTCTTCTTTGCTTTCTGCCATAATGGTGGTGTCATCTGCATATCTGAGGTTATTGATAATTTTCCCAACAATCTTGATTCCAGCCTGTGCTTCCTCCAGCCTGGCATTTCACATGATGTACTCTGAGTATAAGTTAAATAAGCAGGGTAGCAGTATACAGCCTTGATGTACTCCTTTCCCTATTTGGAACCAGTCTGTTGTTCCATGTCCAGTTCTAACTGTTTCTTCTTGACCTGCATACAGATTTCTCAAAAAGCAGATCAGGTGGTCTGGTATTCCCATTTCTTGAATAATTTTCCACAGTTGGTTGTGATCCACACAGTCAAAGGCTTCGGCATAGTCAATAAAGCAAAAGTAGATGTTTTTCTGGAACTCTCTTGCTTTTTCGATGATCCAATGGATGATGGCAATTTGATCTCTGGTTCCTCTGCCTTTTCTAAATCCAGCTTGAACATCTGGAAGTTCACAGTTCATGTACTGTTGAAGCCTGGCTTGGAGAATTTTGAGCATTACTTTTCCAGTGTGTGAGATGAGTGCAATTGTGCGGTAGTTTGAGCAATCTTTGGCATTGCTTTTCTTTGGGATTGAATGAACACTGACCTTTTCCAGTCCTGTGGCCACTGCTGAGTTTTCCAAATTTGCTGGCATATTGAGTGCAGCACTTTCACAGTATCATCCTTTAGGCTTTGAAATAGCTCAACTGGAATTTTATCATGTCCTCTAGCTTTGTTCATAGTGATGCTTCATAAGGCCCACTTGACTTTGCATTCCAAGATGTCTGGCTCTAGGTGAGTGATCACAGCATTGTGGTTATCTGGGTCATGAAGATCTTTTTTGTATGGTTCTTCTGTGTATTCTTGCCACCTCTCCTTAATATCTTCTGCTTATATTAAATCCATACCATTTCTGTCCTTTATTGTGTCCATCTTTGCATGAAATTTTCCCTTTGTATCTCTAATTTTCTTGAAGAGATCTCTAGTCTTTCCCATTCTGTTGTTTTCCCCTATTTCTTTGCATTGATCACTAAGGAATGCTTTCTCATCTCTCCTTGCTGTTTCTTGGAACCCTGCATTCAAATAGGCATATCTTTCCTTTTCCCCTTTGCCTTTAGCTTCTCTTCTTTTCTCAACTATTTGTAAGGCCTCCTCAGACAACCATTTTGCCTTTTTGCATTTCTTTTTCTTGGGGATGGTCTTGATCACTGCCTCCTGTACAATGTCACAAACTTCTGTCCATAGTTCTTCAGGCACCCTGTCTGTCAAATCTGATCCCTTGAATCTATTTGTCACTTCCACTGTATAATTGTAAGGGATTTGATTTAGGTCATACCTGAATGGTCTACTGGTTTTCCCCACTTTCTTCAATTTAAGTCTGAATTTGGCAATACGGAGTTCATGATCTGAGCCACAGTCAGCTCCTGGTCTTGCTTTTGCTGACTGTACAGAGCTTCTCCACCTTTGGCTACGAAGAATATAATCATTCTAATTTCAGTATTGACCATCTGGTGATGTCCATGTGTAGAGTCTTCTCTTGTGTTGTTGGAAGAGGATGTTTGCTACGACCAGTGTGTTTTCTTGGCAAAACTCTGTTAGCCTTTCATTCTGTACTCCAAGGCCAAATTTTCCTGTTATTCCAGGTAGCTCTTGACTTCCTACTTTTGCATTCCAGTCCCCTATAATGAAGAGGACATCTTTCTTTGGGTGTTAATTCTGGAAGTCTTGTAGGTCTTCATAGAACCATTTAACTTCAGCTTCTTCAGCATTACTCGTAGGGGCATAGACTTGAATTACTGTGATATTGAATGGTTTGCCTTGGAAATGAACAGAAATCATTTTGTCATTTTTGAGATTGCATCTAAGTACTACATTTCAGACTCTTGTTGACTATGAGGGCTACTCCATTTCTTCTAAGGGATTCTTGCCCACAGTAGTAGATATAATGGTCATCAGAGTTAAATTCACGCATTCCCATCCATTTTAGTTCACTGATTCCTAAAATGCTGATGTTCACTCTTGCCATTTCCTGTTTGACTACTTCCAATTTGCCTTGATTTATGGACCTAACTAACATTCCAGGTTCCTATGCAATATTGCTCTTTACAGCATCGGACTTTACTTCCATCACCAATCGTATCCACAGCTGGGTGTTGTTTTTGCTTTGGCTCCATCTCTTCATCCTTTCTGGAGTAATTTCTCCATTCTTCTCAGGTAGCATATTGAGCACCTACCGACCTGTGGAGTTCATCTTTCAGTGTCCCATCTTTTTGCCTTTTCATACTGTTCATGGCAACAATACTCTCAAGGCAAGAATACTGAAGTGGTTTGCCATTCCCTTCTCCAGTGGACCACATTTTATCAGAACTCTCCACCATGACATGACTGTCTTGGGTGGCCCTACACAGCATGACTCATAGTTTCATTGAGCTAGACAAGGCTGTGGTCCATCTGTTGAGTTTGGTTAGTTTACTATGATTGTGGTTTTCATTCTGTCTGCCCTCTGATGGATAAGGACAGACCCTCCTCACATCCCTTAAGTAACAGCTTCTCATTGCCCTTGGAACAAGATCCAAGCTCCTCACGGTGGCCATCAGAGTCCCAGCCCATCTCCAGGAATCTCAGACTTAGTTTACTCACCCTCCTGTTTGCAGGCCCTGGCCAGCTGGCCCTCTGAAGGTTTATAGGACTTGCCAGATTCTTCCTGACTAATTATTTTGACTTCTATTTCCTCTTCCTAGAAAACCCTTCCCTGAGTGGTTCCAGTCACCTACTTCTCGTCCACTTTCCAGCCTAAATATAATTTTTAGAGGGGCCTCCACATACCTCTTAAAGTTATTCACTATCACAACACATGGGGCCTTTCTGTCATACTTCATTAAAAATAAAAATAAAAGAGACTTCCCTGGTGATCCAGTGGTTAAGAATCTGCCTTTCAATGCAGGGGACACAGGTTCCATCCCAGGTCAGGGAACTAAGTATGATCCTACATGTCATGGGGCAACTAAGCCCAGGTGCCCCAACTATGAACCTGCAACTACTGGACTCATGCTCTGCAACCAGAGAGTCACATCCTGCAGGAAAGATCCTGTGGGATGCAATGGAGATCTCATGTGCTGCAACTAAGACCCAACATGGTCAAATAAATTAATTAATGAAAAAAATAAATTAAAAAGTCTAATCTTTCCCATCTAAATTTGGTTTATTATGCTTACTTGTTTGAGGTCTGTCCTGTCCTGAGAGAATGCCTGTCCTTCACCATGGTGCCCCTTGGCCTCCCACAGAGGCTGGAGACTGGAGAACTCAATAAGCATTCGTCGACAAAATGACCAAATGAATAAACCAGTGTAATTTACTCTTTCAGAGCAAGACTTCTTTCTTTTCTTGCTCTCTCCTTCTAATAACGGAGATGATGCTGAGTGGAAAAACAAAAAAACCAGCTTATTCCCCCTCAGTTCAGTTCAGTTTCTCAGTCGTGTCTGACTCTTTTCGACCCCATGAATCACAGCACATCAGGCCTCCCTGTTCATCGCCAACTCCCAGAGTTTACTCAAACTCATGTCCATCAAGTTGGTGATGCCATCCAGCCATCTCATCCTCTGTCGTCTCCTTCTCCTCCTACCCTCAATCCTTCCCAGCATCAGGGTCTTTTCCAATGAGTCAACTCTTTGCATGAGGTGGCCAAAGTATTGGAGTTTCAATTTTAGCATCAGTCCTTCCAGTGAACACCCAGGGCTGATCTCCTTTAGGATGAACTGGTTGGATCTCCTTGCAATCCAAGAGACTCTCAAGAGTCTTCTCCAACACCACAGTTCAAAAGCATCAATTCTTTGGCACTCAGCTTTCTTCACAGTCCAACTCTCACATCCATACATGACCACTGGAAAAACCATAGCCTTGACCAGACCGACCTTTGTTGGCAAAGTAATGTCTCTGCTTTTGAATATGCTGTCTAGGTTGGTCATAACTTTCCTTCCAAGGAGTAAGCATTTTTTAATTTCATGGCTGCAATCACCATCTGCACTGATTTTGGAGCCCAAAAAATAAAGTCTGACACTGTTTCCACTGTTTTCCCATCTATTTCCCATGAAGTGATGGGACCAGATGCCGTGATCTTCATTTTCTGAACATTGAGCTTTAAGCCAAAATTTTCACTCTCCTCTTTCACTTTAATCAAGAGGCTTTTGAGTTCCTGTTCACTTTCTGCCATAAGGGTGGTGTCATCTGCATATCTGAGGTTATTGATATTTCTCCCAGGAATCTTGATTCCAGCTTGTGCTTCTTCCAGCCCAGCGTTTCTCATGATGTACTCTACATATAAGTTAAATAAGCAGGGGGTGACAATATACAGTCTTATGTACTCCTTTTCCTATTTGGAACCAGTCTGTTGTTCCATGTCCAGTTCTAACTGTTGCTTCCTGACCTGCATATAGGTTTCTCAAGAGGCAGATCAGATGGTCTGGTATTCCCATCTCTTTCAGAATTTTCCACAGTTTACTGTGATCCACACAGTCAAAGGCTTTGGCATAGTCAATAAAGCAGAAATAGATGCTTTTCTGGAACTCTCTTGCTTTTTCGATGATGCAGCAGATGTTGGCAATTTGATCCCTGGTTCCTCTGCCTTTTCTTAAACCAGCTTTAACATCTGGAAGTTCACAGTTCACGTATTGCTGAAGCCTGGTTTGGAGAATTTTGAGCATTACTTTACTAGCGTGTGAGATGAGTGAAATTATGCAGTAGTTTGCGCATTCTTTGGCATTGCCTTTCTTTGGGATTGGAATGAAAACTGACCTTTTCCAGTCCTGTGGCCACTGCTGAGTTTTCCAAATATGCTGGCATATTGAGTGTAGCACTTTCACAGCATCATCTTTCAGGATTTGAAATAGCTCAACTGGAATTCCATCACCTCCACTAGCTTTGTTCGTAGTGATGCTTCCTAAGGCCCACTTGACTTCACATTCCAGGATGTCTGGCTCTAGGTGCGTGATCACACCATCGTGATTATCTCAGTCATGAAGATCTTTTTCGTACAGTTCTTCTGTGTATTCTTGCCATCTCTTCTTAATATCTTCTGCTTCTGTTAGGTCCATACCATTTCTGTCTTTATTGAGCCCATCTTTGCATGAAATGTTCCCTTGGTATCTCTAATTTTCTTGAAGAGATCTCGTCTTTCCCATTCTATTGTTCTCCTCTATTTCTTTACATTGATCGCTGAGGAAGGCTTTCTTCTCTCTCCTCGCTATTCTTTGGAACTCTGCATTCAGATGCTTATATCTTTCCTTTTCTCCTTTGCCTTTTGCTTCTTTTCTTTTCACAGCTACTTGTAAGGCCTCCTCAAACAGCCATTTTGCTTTTTTGCATTTCTTTTTCTTGGGGATGGTCTTGATCACTGTCTCCTGTACAATGTCACGAACCTCCATCCATAGTTCATCAGGCACTCTGTCTATCAGATCTAGTCCCTTAAATCTATTTCTCACTTCCACTGTATAATCATAAGGAATTTGATTTAGGTTCTTCCCCCTAGTCTCCTCTTTTTCCTTGGCCAAACTTCACTTACTGGTTATGAAGATAAATTTCTGATGCTATTTTTTTCCCCTAAGGCACTCTTCAATGTGCTGACTGCTGAGGCCTAAGGTGACAGCTTTTCATCAAGTCTAGGAGGTGTTGCCTGCCCCTGCCAGCCAGAAAACAACACCAAGTCAGAGCAAGAGAGTAGAAATTAAGTCAGCCCATCACTCCATGCAAATCCCAGAGTAGAAGGGACAGGAAAGCCCATCTTGGGCTCAGCCCCTTTGTTGTATAAATGAGCAAACTGAAGCCTCAAGAAATCAAGGAAACAAAATCTTGTCCTGTTTCTCCTGACTGTCCCCTCATTGCCACCTCTGCCTGCCCCTAGTAAGAGCCTGGATCTGCATGAGGTCATCATCCTATGGTCTGTTCCTCGCAGGGTCTGTTCTGATAGAAATGCGGAGGGCTGTGTTGTCAACAGCCTGCTTGTCCTTCTTGAGCAGTTAAGGATGCCTGACATCTTAGAGAGTCCTCCACAAATTTGGTTCCACTTCCATGAATTTAATGAGACTTTATTTTCATTGTTAACCCAAGTCATGCCCTAGGGGTTAATGATGTTTCTAACTCTGTGACTTACAGTGTAGGTGTACAACTTTTCTTCATGAATCTTTAATTTACTTCTTGCGAGATCTGAGGCAGAGACACTGCAGGCAGCTTGAGAGTCTCACATGACTCAAGTGTCTCATGGACCTGCAGGTATGCTCTGTTGAACTCCCACAACTAATTTGAATTAGTTATCAAGATTAAAAATTGGGTAATTTTATACAATAATCTGAGATACAGCCTCTCCTGGAAAAATACAAATACCCAGAAGATCTGGGCCACAGTCGTTCATGGTAATAGTTGACTGGAACTGGGACGAGGTCACCTCACGTAGACCTGGGGACACTCCCTCTTTTAATGCAGAGTCACCCCCACTCTCAGTTGCCTTACATACAGCTGGCTTCATTCTTTTACTTGCTTAGCTGTTAATTTTTCCTTTTTTTGAGTGTGCAATCCCTAGAATAGCTTTTCCACAGAATTCTGGATCCTGAGGTCTACTGTCATGGTCATGATGATGTAGACCTTCACACAGCATGTCCCAGCCTTGGTCTTCCCAAGGTGGAAACAGCTCCCAGGACCAGGGCTGGTGCTCTGCACTGGCGTGTGGTTATTAGGTGCTTTCGCCAGAACAACTGTGAAATCTACAGCAAAAGTTAGTCCAGAGGGATTTGGAGGAAGAATGCAGGAAAAACTCAAGATAAAGTGTTAACTATTTTAAATTAGGAAAAGGACAGGTTCAGAGAGACTTCCCCCCACCCCCGCCATACTCATTTACTGAATATTTTTAAAGGTCTTACTATATTCCCAGTACAAATAGCTAAAAATATAGGTCATTCCCATCCACTTTCTACATTACTATCTGCTTATGGTCCTCCCACTCTTCTAAAGTAGCTCTCTCAAAGGGCATTCACAGTTCCTGCCATGGACTGAATTTTTCCCCCAGCCACCCACCCAAATTCACATTTTGAAGACTTAACCTTCAATATGATGATATTGGAGATGGAGCCTTTGGGAGGTAATTATGTTTAGGTGGGGTCATGATTGTGGGCCACCAGATTGGTGAGTTTATAAGAAGAGATGCTAGAGAGCCCCTCTGCCCATACGCCACACACTACTATGCTGTGTGAGAAGACAGGGAGAAGAGAGCTGTCTGCAAACCAAGAAAGAACTCTCATTAGAACCTCACCATACTAGCACCCTGACCTTGGATTTCCAGCCTTCAGAACTGAGAGAAAATAAATTTGTGTTGTTAAACCACTCATCTATGATATTTTGTTAATTTGGGTATTCTGCAGCCCAAGCTGACTGAGGAAGGGGGAAGTTCCATCCTTGATCTTATCCCTTTTGCTTTGATGCTTTTTTCCTGGGAAATTTCATCTTTTTCTAATGGTTTCAAACTCTTTCCTGAGCTCTAAATCCGTATCTCATTCCTCTGCGTGTGTGTGTGTGAGGTTGAGTTGTGTCCGACTCTTTGAGACCCTTTGGACTATAGCCTGCAAGTCTCCTCTATCCATGGGATTACTCAGGCAAGAATACTGGAGTGGGTTGCCACACCCTCCTCCAGGGGATATTCTTGATCCAGGGAATGAATCCGTGTCTCTTACGTCTCCTGCACTGGCAAGCAGGTTCTTTACCACTAGCGCCACCTGAGAAGCCCAACACCACCATCTCCACTCACAGACATGTAAACCACAAAGACTCAGATAAACCACTGCACTTCTGCCCATGAATTGATCTCTCTCCTATGATTTTGTTTATTCTTGTCACCATTGAATCTATCTTTCAACCTAGAAACTTGAAGTCATATGTGATATATTCATTAGATGATTGTTTTCCGAGCACTTACTATGTGCCAGGAATTTGTTTAAATGCCAAGGATACAATAATGTGTAAACTCCCCCGTCCTCATGGGGCTGCCATTCTGGGGGGCTGCTCCTGCCGCCATATCATGTTGGTTTCCGTCCTTGGCGCTTAAAACCTCTTCAATCTGACCCTCCCCATTGCCCTGTCCGTCACCCCTGCTGCTTTCCTCATACTCTCATCACCTCTTACCTGGATGCTTCATGGCTTCCTAACTGGCCCCTGATACCAATCCGCTGCCACCAGCCACCAGGTTGACCTAGAAAAGATCAAAACTACTCCACAGCCAAAGACTCTATCTCCCTTTCCGCCAAGGAAAGGAACCCTTTTGTTTGGCTTAAGGCATATTTTCTTTCCTGATCTGGCTTTTTCCGACTTCTCTAGCATTTTTCCTATGAAGTACGCAATATACATGGACTAGTACTTACGGTGTAAATAATCAAGGTGAACTTTTTACCCTTCCCCAGACACGTCAGGTTCTTTCCTGATGTTTCATTATCTTTGCATTCACTGTTTCCTCGACCAGCAGGGTCCTTCCTCTACCTCTTCTTGGCCTGAAGTTTGAAGAGCCAGTTCATTTTTAAAAAAGTTATTTTGGCTGTGTTGGGTCTTCGTTGCAGCATGCAGACTTCTCTAGTTGAGGGTATGGGCTTAGTTGTGGCATGGAGGATCTTAGTTCCCCAGCCAGGGATGGAACCTGTCCTGCCTGCACTGGAAGGACCAGGGAAGTCCCTTGAAGAGCCACCTCAGATACTATGTTCTTTCTGAAACTTGCTTAATTTTTCAAGGTTGTTTTCAAGGCTAGTTGCTCCTATGCCTTTCCTCTTCCCTTCCAAACTCCCACAGAACTCCCCTGGTGTACCATTGAGATATTTATTGAGTTCTACTTTTATTATCTATCTGCTTTGAGGACAGGATCTACATCTATTTCTAAATCTCAATGCCTGCATTTGCCACATCATTACCAAAGATGCAATCTCCCATCTCAAAGAAACTTTGCCCTGATAGAGAAACCAAACCTGGGTGCACACATCTGGGAGTCCATGGTCAATGCTGTATAATGTGAGATTTGTTCCTAAGTTTCTCAAAGTGTTTGCTGATTTGTGAGGAGGAACTTTTTCTCATTATACCTTTTAATTCATTTCTTCTGGTGGGTTCCATAGGACTGTGCATTAGTTTCCCATGGCTGCTGTAACAAATTTCTGAAAGCTTGATGGCTTAAGACAACAGGAATCTATTCTCATGGTTCTGGAGGCCAGAAGCACACAATTGGTACCACTGGGTGGAGATGAAGCTGTGCGCGGGGCTGCTCTCCCTCCAGAGGCCCTATGAAAGGATCAGTTCCTCAAGCCTTCCAGTTTCTGGTGGTTGCTGGTGTTCCTTGATTTGCGGTTGCATCATTCTAATCTTCAGGGTCAGTCTTCACATCCTCCTCCGCTTTGTCTTCATATTGCCTTCTCCTGTGTGTATGTGTAACCTCCCTTCTGTGATATAAGTGATTGTATTCAAGATCTACCTGAATAGTTCAGGATCAAATCCTCACCCCAAAATCCTTAATTTAATCACATATGCAAAAAATCCTTCTCCAAGTAAGACATTTATTAAATTCCAGGGATTAGGACCTGATATTACTGGGGGCCATTACTAGGCCTAGTAAAGAATGTTTCGCTGTTGGTGTGTTAACCTTGAATTCAGAAACTTTTAGTGTTTGTATGAAGAGTCACCTTTTCTTATACAGGCAATTAACAATTTTGTGTTTTCTTACTGATTCAAAGAATTTTTTTTCTCCTGGCTGTGCCATGTGGCATGTGTATCAGAGCTCCCTGATCAGGGATTGAACCTGCACTCCCTCCATTGGAAGGTGAAGTATTAAACCTCTGGACAACCAGGAAAGTTCCTCAAAGAATTTTATTCTTCCTTTTCATTTTCTCTCCCACTTTCTGTGCACCTCCTTCTTTGCATTCTTCTTCTTTTTCTTCTTTTCTATTTTACTTTGGTCTTATTTTCTTATTTTTAAATAATTCAAATAATTCTTTTCCTTTTGTGTTTGTAACAGCTTTATTGAGACATAATTCACATACAGTTTACCATTTCAGTTGTAAAAGTCAACTGAAACTATCATCCCTGGTGGCTCAGTGGTAAAAAATCTGCCTGCCAGTGCAGGCAGACACAGGAGATGGAGATCGAACCCTGGGTTGGGAAGATCCTCTGGAGAAGGAATTGTCAACCCACTCCAGTATTCTTGCCTGGAGAATCTCATGGACAGAGGAGCCTGGTGGCCACAGTCCATGGGGCCACAAAAAGTCAGACATGACTGAGCATGCATGCATGCAGCTACCATCACAATCCATTTTAGAACATTTTTCATCACTCCAGAAAAAATACTACTTATCCTTGAGCCATCCGTCCTCAGTCTATACCTCCCCACAAGCCAAGTCAATGGTGCAACCTTACTTTAGCTTTTCTTCTATGTTTCAACCTTCTCTCTCTCATTTCTGCTTCCTGGGATCTTGTTCCAAATAAACTATTTATATGCAAGCCTGTGTCTCAGGCTCTGTCTCAGGAAACCCAGAAGATAGTTTTGTCTGAAAAAATAAGTTGGTAGCCTTTTTTTAAAAATAAAAATTCTATAGTAGTTATTTTTTCTTTTTTATTTAAATTTTTATTTTTTGGCTGTAGCATGTGGGATCTTAGTTTCCCAACCAGAGATAGAATCTAGGTTCCCTGCATTGGAAGTGCAGAGTCTTAACCACGACCACCAGGGAAGTCCCTCTCACTTTTCTTGGTCACTGTAGTCAAGACTTTATTTATTGTCTCTTTGAAGGATTGGCTTTTAGTTTTACTGATCATCATTAATTTTTGCTTTTGTATTTATTTCTTTTTTCCTGCTTTCTTTGAGTTTGCTGTGCTGTGCTGTGCTGTACTTAGTCACTCAGCCACGTCTGATTCTTTGCCGCCTTATGGACTGTAGCCCACCAGTCTCCTCTGTCCATGAGATTCTCCAGGCAAGAATACTGGAGTGGGTTGACATTTCCTTCTCCAGGGGATTTTCCCGACCCAGGAACCAGGGTCTCCTGCATTGCAGGTGGATTCTTTACCAGCAGGAAAGCCCCTTTCTTTGAGTTTACTTTGAGTCAAATGCTTCCTGAGTTAACTCATTTATTTTCTTAAAATAATACATGAGATATTCCAAACACCCAGAAAGCCAAAAAACACTCCCCATTAATATATATGTAATAAACATCAATGTAACTAAAATCTGGGAACAATTCTGCACCTAATTCCAGTGTGTGGGAATCTGGGAGGAGGGTTTCCCACACCAGAACACAACTCTCCAACACCAACTGAGTGTTCAGCAATTCAACACAATTCTTATACTCTCCACTTGGAAAGAGCATCAGATTCTGCAGGTTAAGGAATTCAGTCTCATAAGAATACCCTCTCCACCCACATTGCTTCAGATGCTGCTTGTGCATCTGACTATAGATGGGAGTTTCAACAACACCTTCCTTAGGTTTGATTAATTTCCTAGAGCAGCTCACAGAACTTAGACATTTCACTTACTAGATCACCAACTTATTATCAAAGGCTATAACTCAGGACAACTCAGATGGAGGAGATGCATGGGGCAACGTATAGGAAAGGGCTCAGAGCATCCTTGCCCTCTCCTGGCATACCACTATCCCCCAATATCCACGTGCTCACTGATGTGGAAGCTCTCTGAACCCTGTCCTTTGAATCTTTGGTTGGTGGTTTAGTCACTAAGTTGTGTCCAACTCTTGTGACCCCATGGACTGTAGCCTGCCAGGCTCCTCTGTCCATGGGATTCTCCAGGCAAGAATACTGGAGTGGGTTGCCATTTCTTTCTCCAGGGGATCTTCCCGACCCAGGAATTGAACTAGGGTCTCCTGCATTGCAGGCAGATGATTTACCAACTGAGCTATGAGGGAAGCCCAAAAGCTGGCTTGTCAGGAGTGGGATTCGAACCCATGCCTCCAGAAGACACTGTGATCAGAATACAGTGCCTTAGACAGCTTGGCCATCCATCCTTGAGTCTTTACAAGGGTTTCCTTAAGTAGTTATGATTGATTAACTCATTGGCCATTGAAAGTTGATTCAAGTTTTAGGCACCGCCCCTTCCAGGAGCTCAAGGGGTGGGACTAAAAGGTCCAACTGTTTAATCCTTTTGTTGTTATTCTCTGGTGAGAAATCTCCCATCCTCAGGTGATGCAGGAACTTTCCAAAAGTCACCTTATTAACATAATAAAAGACATCTTGATCGCTCTCAACACTCGTGAAACTCCAAGGGTTTTAGGAGCTCTGTGCCAGAAACTAGAAGGAAGATCAAATATATATTTCTTTCTATAAATCACAGTATCATACCTAGATTTTAAGAATCAGATTTTTTTCACTTATTGACTAAAGACTTCTTATTTATTAATAAAAGATTTATGACTACGCATTTCCATACAAATATGACATTCATTGCACCTTGATTTTTGTTGTTTGGATTATCTTTTGTTTACCAATATTTTGAATTTTTCTTGCAATTTCTTCTTGTATTCATACATTATTAGAATGATGTCTTTAAAATCCCAAGTGT
Organism: Bos javanicus; assembly: GCF_032452875.1. NCBI lineage: Eukaryota > Metazoa > Chordata > Mammalia > Artiodactyla > Bovidae > Bos > Bos javanicus. Next base: position 107,482,541 of record NC_083868.1, read on the forward strand.
ATTTTCTCCCTGTCTTTTCATATTGATCTCTAATTTTATTGCTCTGTGGACAGAGGATATTAAATCTATTCTTTTAGATTAGTTGATACTTCTTTTATCGATTTGGAAAAGATGCTTATGACATATTGTTGAGAGAAAGCATCATGTTAAAACTGATTGTACTGGGGAGAAAAAGTGTGTACATGCTTGCAGGAAGAAAGGGAATTTAAGCCCAAATATTTATCTGCCAAATAGTTATAGCCAAAGTGAAAGGAGAATATGAAAGCTGTTGTTTGTTTGTTTTATGATTCATTTCACTTCTTGAACCTTCAATAATTTCTGCAGTGAACATGTATTCTCTTAAAAAATTAAAAAACAGTTTAGAGTTTTTAAAAAGTATCTTTCCTTGTGAAAATAATCTCTGCCATTCAAAAAACTTAAAAATAGAGAAACATGTACTATAGAAAGTTCTTTCTCAATTTCTAGGCATACAGAGCACATGTTTATTAATGTCAAAAATGGTATTATATGTAAATATATGTATTATTTATGTATATACAGATATTCCTGCAACTTGCTTTCATCCCTTAAAATTACATTATGGAAACTGTGCTTTGATATAGCAGGCTGACCACATGGTTTACACACTTATCCTCCTTAAATCTCGTTGAAATGACAGCACAAAAGTATCCCTAAAGAGACCAAATCATGAAAATAATTTTTGAAAAGAGTAATGAAAAATAAAACATAGAGAGTCTCAGGAAATGGTGGTACCCAGGAAGGCAGGGAGAGGTGGCAGGGGGAACAAACATATTTTATTTGGGGGAGCAGATAACCTCCACTTCCTTCTTGGCTGCAGTCAAGAGTTTATTCTTTAGAAAAATGGATCAGGGATATTCTTAACTTGGGGATACCAGACATGGAAATGTCTCCCGGATTTAAAAAGTGAAACAAAGAAACATTATAGAACAATACACATGTACTAATCCCTTGTATGAATTTCCTTAGCAGTTCAGTGGTAAAGAATCCACCTGTCAAAGCAAGAGATGGGGTTTTGACCCTCGGGTTGGAACGATCCCCTGGAGAAAGAAGTGGCAACCCAGGCCAGTATTCTTGCCTGAGGAATCCCATGGACAGAGGAGCCTGGTGGGCCTCAGTCCATGGGGTTGCAAAAGAGTCAGACATGATTTAGGGACTAAAAAACAACATTAGGCCCAGTAAAGCTTATGGAACATTGATGGGAGTTTTTCCAGCTGGCTTTGAACCTTAGAGAAAGAAAGGTCTTGAAGCATTCTTGCCATAGGCTGCACCAGTTCACACTGCCACCAAACTGTTAGTCACTCACTTGTGTTCAACTCTTTGTGACACCATGAACTAAATAGCCTGCCAGGCTCCTCTGTCCATGGAATTCTCCAGGCAAGATTACTGGAGTGGGTTGCCATTCCCTTCTCCAGGGGATCTTCCTGACCCAGGGATTGAACTCTGGTCTCCTGCATTGTAGGCAGATTCTTTACTGTCTAAGTTACCAAGGAAGTCCTAGTCCTAGATATTACCAATTATTCATTTTTCTCTTTGCCAGTGTGTTGGGAATAAATGTATCTAGTTCACATAATGCCCATTATTAGTGAGGTTGAGGGACTTCCCATATTATACAGTCATTTGTATTTCTTTTATAAATTGCTTATTCTCTTCTGTCACTTAAAAATTGAATTGTTAGTCTGTTTCTAATACTAAGTAAAATGTTTTAAGATGTGATTATGTCTTTTTTATGTGTCATAAATATATTTGGCATACTGTTTTAAGCAACTCTTTTCTTTGTGTGTGTGTTCACAGCTACGATTTATCATAATAAAAGGATGCAGAGCAAAATCGGCAAAGAGAAGAGGTACGTGGGACAGAGACCAGAGGAAACCAGGTGTGGGCTTTCAAGACTTAATTTCCATTGGAGTCATTGAACGCATTAAAATTTCTCCAGCCACAAATTGGGACAACAGGTGTGAAATGGTGTCTACCAGGGGAGCTCATTAAGACTCAGGGATCAGGGTTTTTACTGGGAGTTGGTTGTGTAGGCACACGCTGCCAGAATTTCATACTCTTAGAAGGAGGACAAGTATTCAGGGTAAGACTCACTGTTGACACGATGAAGCACTCTCGTTGAAAGAATTATTTTCTAGTTATTTTAGTGCTGTTTGTGATGCTGAGTGTATTCTGGGACAGTCACTAATCTACCAAGTTTACAAATTTACACCAGAATGAAAGAGTGTAGCAAGCTCTTTCCAAGTGCTTATTCTCCTAGCAGTGTGTCCCCACACTGGCTTAGTATGGATTGGTAAAACATGAAAATTCTCCTCCTCAGACTCTTAAATCTTTGAAAGCAGAGACTATATTCTTCTTAACATTTTTAGTAAAAAGAGCAAAGCATTTGAATCATAATTTTTCCTTTTTTTATTTTGTCATCCAAAATACAAGTTGCATCAAACACACTGACATATATAATTTTCTTTATTGATTAAGAGTCCTGTGAGCTTTTGGTCTTAAGAATTAACTGCATTCAGTGGTAGGTTTTTGTGGCCTCTTTGAGTTCTCTGGCACCAGCAGTTAGGAAATACTGAATTATCTGGTTAGTGAATAATAGGATAAGAATTAGAATAGATAATGAACAGCTAACCTTTATAGTGAAAGTGAAAGTCACTCAGTCGTGTCCAACTCTTTGCAACCCCATGGACTATACAGCACATAGAATTCTTCAGGCCAGAATACTGGAGTGGGTAGCTGTTCCCTTCTCCAGGGGATCTTCCCAACCCAGGGATTGAACCCAGGTCTCCCGCATTGTGGGTGAATTCTTCACCAGCTGAGCCACCAGGAAACCCACCAGGGAAGCCACCAGGGAAGCCCTGAACCTCTATAAACAGCTACAATGTGTCTGGCACTGTCCAACGTGTGCTACATGCATTATGTCCTTTATTTCTGAAAACAACCCCATGGGACAGGTACTACAATGACTCCTATTTTCTAGATGAAGGAGTAGGTGCTGGGAGGTCAGTCAGATTGTCCAGCCTTACGCGGTTACCTGGGCAAGAGCAAGTCTTTGAAAGCAGCCAGGCTATGCTCATCGGCCACACTTGAATCCATTACACACACTGCCTTCTGAGTGCTTTGTTTTATTTTGTTTTGATTTGATTGTCTTCACCTTTGTTTTTTCATTTAAACCCATATGGTGTAGATTTTAGTTTACATGGCATGAAAGTGGGAAATCAATGTAAAGACTCTTAGCGTGTTTAATGCTGAACTCTCCAAATGCCAAAGCCTTTGACTGTGTGGATCACAATAAACTGTGGAAAATTCTGAAAGAGATGGGAATACCAGACCACCTGATCTGCCTCTTGAGAAACCTATATACAGGTCAGGAAGCAACAGTTAGAACTGGACATGGAACAACAGACTGGTTCCAAATAGGAAAAGGAGTTCGTCAAGCCTGTATATTGTCACCCTGTTTATTTAACTTATATGCAGAGTACATCATGAGAAACGCTGGACTGGAAGAAACACAAACTGGAATCAAGATTCCTGGGAGATATATCAATAACCTCAGATATGCAGATGACACCACCCTTATGGCAGAAAGTGAAGAGGAACTCAAAAGCCTCTTGATGAAAGTGAAAGAGGAGAGTGAAAAATTTGGCTTAAAGCTCAACGTTCAGAAAACGAAGACCATGGCATCCGGTCCCACCACTTCATGGGAAATAGATGGGAAAACAGTGGAAACAGTGTCAGACTTTATTTTTCTGGGCTCCAAAATCACTGCAGATGGTGACTGCAGCCATGAAATTAAAAGACACTTACTCCTTGGAAGGAAAGTTATGACCAACGTAGATAGCATATTGAGAAGCAGAGACATTACTTTGCCAACAAAAGTTCGTCTAGTCAAGGCTATGGTTTTTCCTGTGGTCATGTACAGATGTGAGAGTTGGACTGTGAAGAAGGCTGAGTGCCGAAGAATTGATGCTTTTGAACTGTGGCGTTGGAGAAGACTCTTGAGAGTCCCTTGGACAGCAAGGAGATCCAACCAGTCCATTCTGAAGGAGATCAGCCCTGGGATTTCTTTGGAAGGAATGATGCTAAAGCTGAAGCTCCAGTACTTTGGCCACCTCATGCGAAGAGTTGACTCATTGGAAAAGACTGTGATGCTGGGAGGGATTGGGGGCAGGAGGAGAAGGGGATGACAGAGGATGAGATGGCTGGATGGCATCACTGACTCAATGGACATGAGTCTGAGTGAACTCCGGGAGTTGGTGATGGACAGGGAGGCCTGGCGTGCTGCAATTCATGGTGTCGCAAAGAGTCGGACACAACTGAGCGACTGATCTGATCTGATCTGATGTTTCTAAGAGATTAAGAATCACTGAAAATATTCTGTGGTATTTCATGTAGCCCTAAGCAAGAACTGAAGTCATATTTTGGAATAATTATAATTTTGACCCATACCTAGAATATGGCATATGTATATATACACACATATTAATATATATGTATACATATACATAGGGCTTCCCTGCATAGAACAAAATATGTCAGTCCCCAAACCAAAGAACTAAAGAGCCTTTTGATGAAAGTGAAAGGAGTGAGAAAGTTGGCTTAAAACTCAACATTCAGAAAACAAAGATCATGGCATCTGGCCCCATCACTTCATGGCAAACAGATGGAGAAACAATGGAAACAGTGAGAGACTTTATTTTCTTGGGCTCCAAAATCACTGCAGATGGTGACTGCAGCCATGAAATTAAAAGACGCTTGCTCCTTGGAAGAAAAGCTATGACCAACCTAGATAGCATATTAAAAAGCAGAAACATTACTTTGCCAACAAAAGTCTGTCTAGTCAAAGCTTTGGTTTTTCCAGTAGTCATGTATGGATGTGAGAGTGAACTATAAGGAAAGCTGAATGCCAAAGAATTGATGCTTTTGAACTGTGGTGTTGGAGAAGACACTTGAGAGTCCCTTGAACAGCAAGGAGATCCAACCAGTCCATCCTAAAAGAAATTAGTCCTGAATATTCATTGGAAGGACTGATGCTGAAGCTGGAACTTCAATACTTTGGCCACCTGATGAGAAGAACTGGCTCATTGGAAAAGACCCTGATGCTGGGAAAGATTGAGGGCAGGAGGAGAAGGGGATGACGGAGGATGAGATGGTTGGATGGCATCACTGACTCAATGGACATGAGTTTGAGTAAGTTCCAGGAGTTGGTGATGAACAGGGAGGCCTGGCATGCAGCAGTCCATGGGGTTGCAAAGAGTCAGACATGACTGAGTGACTGAACTGAACTGAACTGAACTGAAACAATAACTTCGTTCAGTCCTACAGTCTTCTCTCAGAATTCTAGTTGTGCACAGTCCTGTATGGGATTGTCTTTTGTCCTAAAGTCTTCATCTTTGGACTTTCCAGACTGGGGAAGAGTTCAGTTCTCAGCTTTCAAGCCACAAAAGGAGGTTTTATTACTCTATCTGTAGTTAATACAGTTTTTTTTTTTTTACTTCTGTTTTCTTTTCCTAACAGGCTCATTTAGCACATCAAGTTGCTTCTGAAGAATCAAGACAATCTGTGTATGCTGAGTGATGTTCAGTTACCTTCTGAGTGGCAGGTCTGGCTGGCACAGTGATGTTGAGTCCAGGCTCCCTTCCAAAGGCATTGTTATTTATAGGAGAATGTCCACTCAAGCCAAGGATCAATGCTGCTGGAACACTAAGAAGCCAAATAGAAGTAAACTGCTCATCTTAAAACCCAAGTTCCAGACTTCCAATAGGGAAAAGTAAGCAAGTCAGCAATCATCCCCCTAGAAAAGAATGATAAAATGAGAACAGCACCCATTTCAGGGCTCTGGAAATTGACTAAAGGCAAACAACAAGCTGGAAAGTGTTTTTTTTCTTCATAAAGAACCTCTATATCTTATTCAGAATAGTGGAGTTTTTTGGCATTCTTGCCTGGGACTGCTCCCAGCTAGTCCTGTGCCAGCTCAGTGAGAAGGTTTTGGCTGGATTGGACATACTGAAAAAGCCTTCAGCTTCAGTCCTGGTGCTCATTAGCTCAGTCATGTTCAACTCTGTGAGAACCCATGGACTGTAGCCCACCCGGTCCCTCTGTCCATGGGATTTTGCTGGCAAGAATACTGGAGTGGGTTGCCATGCCTTCCTTCAGGGGATCTTCCTGACCCAGGGATGGAATCCACATCTCCTACATTGGGAGGTGGATTCTTTACCACTGAGCCACCTGGGAAGCCATTAGTGCTGGAGGGAGTGCAACTGAATTTCAGTAGAAAACCCAGCCCTGGTTGTGTTAAAGGAATGATCCCGGTGGCAAGCAAACAAGGAAAGCCAGCACTTTGTTGACTTGAAGCTGCAGTCCAGGTTGGGAAAGCAATATTATGGGTGACAATCCAGGCATTGAATAGGGAGATCCTAGAAATGAGACACTACAGAGCAGCTTGAACAATTACCCCACACCCCCGGTTGTCTTCTGAGCATGTGCAGGGCAGGGTGGTGGGGGACCAGAGGTGATACAAGCCATTCCCCCATCCTCAGCTAACTGATGTCATGACCTTGCAGAGACGTGGATGGGCATGAGAAAACCTTACTGGGTTGATAGAAATGTTCTAAAACTGGATTGTGGTGATGTTTGCTCAACTCTATAAACTTATCCCAAATCACTAATTTTATACTCAAAACATATTTTAAGGTATGTGAATTATATATACATCAATAAATCTGTTAAAAACATTCAAGTTCTAATAAATAACTCTAAGAAATGTTTTATTGTCTTTTGGTATATTATAACACTTCAAAATTAACTTCTGTCAGGCAATAATTAACTATTTTTGGTAATAGATATTGGTCATCTGCAATGAATTCTTCAGCACTCTGTTCTGCTAAAGAGCTCAGAAGACTTTAAATACCTAAGATCATCAATATACAAGGCTCACTTGAAAACCTTATATTAAAAAAATATAAATAAGCTCATAATGTGTCAACATTTATTGAGCTTGAAGTTTGCTACAGAGGCTAGTAGTCATGCTGTTTAAATTGGACTACTCTCAAGGAACATACTCTGTTACAGTTGTAACTTAACATATAATACTATGTTAAAAGTAAATATTATATTAGTATTACTGGGGTGAGGCTGGGGAAAAAAGATGCAACCAATAATACTTGATAAATTATAAAAGACCTATTGCACTCACTACTGAATTTAATCCTTATAACAACCTTGTGGGTTTTGACAAAGGGCCAGAAAACTTGTTCAAGGTCACAAAGAAGAAAGAAAGAAAGTGAAGTCGCTCAGTCATGTCCGACTCTTTGCGACCCCATGGACTGTAGCCTACCAGGCTTCTCCATCCATGGGATTCTCCAGGCAAGAATACTGGAGGGGGTTACCATTTCCTTCTCCAGGGGATCTTCCTGACCCAGGGATCGAACCTGGGTCTCCCGCACTGGAGGCAGACGCTTTAACCTCTGAGCCACCAGGGAAGCCCATACCTCAAGCCAAAGCTGAGATTTGAATCCATGTGGTTGATTCTCAAACAAATGTTGGCAGGGATCTGGGGTAACTGGTATTCATACACCATTAAGAAGGGTATGAACTAGTAAATTTTCCAAGGAAGATAACTCGGCCATACCTATCAAATGACAACTGCATATGTTCTTTGTCTTTGGAATTTCATTTCTAGGATGTTTGTATTATAGTAGAAAAGACCATCCATAAGAAATTAGTTAAATTAGACCCAATTTATAAAATGGAATCCTATGTAGTCATTGAGAAAGAGATGTCTCTGAATATAGAATATGAGTAGCATTACCTGCAAGATACATTATTAAGCTAAAAAAAAAAAAAAAAGCTGTTCCCCACACTTTTTGTATGCGTGTGTTGTTTAAAAGGGACTGTCTGCTTAAAGAGATGGGGAATTTTGAATACTGTCATGAAGCCAATTACACAATTTTTAACTGAGGTCTGTGGTTAATTTTTAACTGTTGCCTGTGGTTTCCATATTTGCAAGTAGCAAAGTAGTGAGTTGTCGACTAGGATATGGGACTGCCTAGTAATAAACTGACTGTTTTTATGGTGGTTAGTGTTTTCGAATTCAAGTTAGTGTGCCCAACACACAGTGAAATGTCAGCGTTTGGAGCAGAGAAAAAAGTTTGTTGAAGAACTGAGCAAGGAAGAATAGGTGGTTCATGCTCATAAGATCCAAACTCCGGCCTGGGTTTTAGGGAAGAAGTTTTTCTGGGCAAAATGTGGGGGGAGGGCTGCAGAATGTATAACTCTCCTCTGATTGGTTAGTGGTGAGGTATATTAACAAGGTGGTGTTCCAGGAATCTCAGTCATCAGCCTGCTGGTTCCTACTTGTCTGGGAGTCCATGTGCTTGTGTTCAGCCTGAAGTTCCCATCCTTCACCGTGGTGGGGCCTTAGTTCCTGTAGAAGACCTCAGAAATATGTATCAGATTGTTCTCCCCTCATCCTCCACCCTAGCCTATGAGGAGCTAGGACCCTGACCCATCAGTGCACTGGTGTTGCTTTCTGCATCCCCTCACTTCCTTATTGAGTAACTGAATCTGCTCTTTGGAAATCAGGGAAGGTCTAAGAGGCTGAAGCCTTTATCCTAAAAACAGGAAAAGGGACATGGAAAGGTCTTTGTGCTCAGGGTTTTATTAGTTAGAAGGAATTCTTCCTAACTTTTCTTCTTAAATTCCGGAAGCACTTTTTTTCTGATTTGGCCCACCTACATCTTCACAGTTAGAAAGAAACTTAGAAATATAGTAGCTCAGTATTTAAAACAGCAGGATTTCAGTCTCCTAAAGAGTCTTATCATCAATTTTGTGGGCCACAATTAATATGATTTCAATCATTAAAAATATAAAAATTAAGTATGTAAAAAACAAAGTATCAAACTACATCGTATATAAAAGGCTGCATTTCATACTTGGAAACTGCATTTTACAATATGTGTGTACATATGTGTATTTGTGTGCAGCATGAGTTCATGTGTGTATGTGTGTGGCCTGCATGTGCATATGTTTTTTGTGTGTACATTTTTGTGTGTGCTATGTGCTTATGCATACATGTGTCTATGTGATGGTTTAAATGTATTGTTCACTGTTGCTGCTGCTGCTGCTAAGTCACTTCAGCTGTTGCTGCTAAGTCGCTTCAGTCGTGTCCGACTCTGTGCAACCTCATAGATGGCAGCCTACCAGGCTCCCCTGTCCCTGGGATTCTCCAGGCAAGAACACTGGAGTGGGTTGCCATTTCCATCTCCAATGCATGAAGGTGAAAAGTGAAAGCGAAGTCGCTCAGTCGTGTCCAACTCTTAGCGACCCCATGAACTGCAGCCTACCAGGCTCCTCCGTCCATGGGATTTACCAGGCAAGGGTACTGGAGTGTTGTTCCTGGGCTAAAAGCTTTAAATCTATTGTCCTAGTGCAAAATACCTTATTTTGTGGGTAAAGAAATGGAGGCTCATACAGGCTATGTGACTTGCCCAAGATGAGTAACAGAGCTAGAATTCCTGCTGATGTGTCTAGACTTACAGGTTTCCTCCTTGTTACATCATATTTCATAGATGCCTCTGTGGCCAGAGCCACTGAAGGACTTTGCAGAGTGGAAAGGTAATTGGATTTGCTTTTCTGAAAGAGCATAAGGAATGATATGCTGGATGGATTGGAGGGAACTTTGTGGAGGCTGGAACTCTCGGGGAGTTTTTATATCAGCCCTGGCAAGAACTTGGGACTCATTCCACTAAGGCATTTGCTCTAGGCATGCTGAGGAGGAAGAAGGTGTGAAATGGATTTAGAAGGCAGCCATGACAGGATCGGGCTTCCCTGGTGGCTCAGGTGGTGAAGAAGAAACTGCCTGCAATGTGGAAGACGTAGGTTCAATCCTTAGGTCAGGAAGACCCTCTGGAGAAGGGACTGGCTACCCACTCCAGTATTATTGCCTGGAGAATTCTATGGACAGAGGAGCCTGGTAGGCTACTGTCTATGGGGTCAGCAAAGAGTCAGACAAAACTGTGAGACAGATCACTCACATGACAGAATCTGGTGATGAATTTGAATTTGAAGTGGTTTAAGAGAGAGTCAAGGAGTTCCAAGTTTAAGGCTGGAGTACCTGGATAAATAGCAGGGCTGTCTGCTAAACAAGAGAAAATAGGAGCAGGAGCAGTTTTGGGGGCAAAGATAATGAGGATAGGCTTGAGATATCTTGGGAAGCTTTGAATACAGACTTCCAGAGGGGTGAGAAATCCAACTTGGGACATGGGAGAGAGCTCAAGAGTGGAGTGCATTACCTGGGTGTCATGTGAAATGATAACTGTGAAATGATCTCTTTTTTGGGATTTGCCGGTCCCTACCCTTGAGTGTGGTTTCCAGGGTTTCTTATTGGAAAGCCATGAGCAGAAACTTCTCACGGAACATCACCTCAATCAAATGCCACAGAACTGCAAAATGAAACCACTGGGGACACACCCAGAAACCAAACCATCAAACTCTCCTCTCAGAAGCTCTTCCTTTATTTACTTCTTTGGTTTCCATTTGTACCAGGATAATAAAACAACTCTTTTTTTTCTTTTACTTGGAACCTCTTTATTCAGCCACCAGGGACTTCCCTTTTGTGGGGGCAGCACCCATCCCAAGGACTTACCCCAGAGTCCTCAAAACAGAAGCAATTACATTTCCACTCGAACTGCTCTTTCTCTGTCTAAGGAATCTTCCTCACCAATAGTCCTGCTACCCATTTATGGGAAATTTGGCCTTGGGGCTCCATTTACAGATATTAAATTCACAGTGAAACTGTAGAAGACTCCCATTCATTAGAAATTCCATTCATGCTCTCCAAGCTAAAAAACAGAAACCACATTTTGGGTTGTAGAAGTAGCCACTTTAAATGACCCAATTAACCAATTGTTTCTGTTATGAGAGAGATATATATTTTTGTGAATTCCAAGGGAATTCATGAAATAGCAGGAGAAGCATTTTATTATTTCACTTTTTATATAGATGCTAAGGCTTTGTTGGGAACTTACAGGGGTACAGGGCAGGGACATTTCTCAGTGGCAACTATCAAACTGGGGCATTTTAAAGAAAAGTAGGTGCAGGTTTTACCTGAATTGAAGGTATCCAGAGATTTTCCACTGGCCGCAAATATAACATCTTTGTTATATCCACTGACTGGATTCATGACCTTGACAAACTGCTTCACCTTCCCAGGCTTAAAATTTCTTTTTCAAGAAAAGGCAAAACGTTCTTTCCACACTAGCCAGAGAGGGGTCCATATGGCGGCATGTTCTGGGCTCCTGTTTGTAACTTAAAGGGAGAATTTCACAATATCTGGAGTCCTTGATGTCCTTCAAATGAAGGAGGAGGATGTCCTCAAATCCCTCACAGAGGAACCCACTTAGGAGCACTAACCCTGACTTCCAAATGGAACAGCACATCTACAAAAGGAAAAGTGATGGGTTACTTTTAACCTGGTGTGCTGCAGTCCATGGGATTGCAAAGAGTCGACATGACTGAGTGATTGAACTGAACTGAACTACCTCGTTAATCTGAAGTGGACCTGGGGAAAACTCGTGCCATTGTTGACGCTGAAAACCCAGCTGATGCCAGTGTCTTCTGCTCCAGGAATGCTGGCCATTCAGCCAAGCTGTGCTGAAGTGCGCTGCTGCCATGAGAGTGACTCCCATTGTGGGGCACTTCATCCATTCCTGTAAACATTACTAATTTACAGAGTAGAAAGCTTCTGCTCTGTCTTCTGTGGTTACAGACCCTAGGGGTGACCACCAGTCTCACAGAGGTGTCTTATGGTAACCTACCTACTGTTGCTCCAGGTCACCCAGACTCCCTGGTGCTGTGTGGACACTGCCACCCCTGCAGCAAGAGGGGAGTTCCCGGGGTCTGTTGTGGCCATGCTAGCCCGGGGATTCTGCGCCTGCAAGGCTCCTTCTCAGGTGCCCACTCGTGGGAGGTCAAGCGCTATCTCTGCTTCTACAGGGATCCTGAAGAAACTAAAAAGAAGAGCAGGCAGCTGTGAAAAGCCTGAGACTCAGGAGGAATTTCAGGGTGAATGAATCACTCCAGGTCCTGAGTTTATTTCTACTCAACCACAAGTTGCAGACAGGTCTGCAGGCACAGATGGCCACAGTGCCTTCCAGCAGCTGCTCCTGGAGGACCACGGCACTCTGCCCGCCTCTGAAGGCTGGTCTACAGCTGCTGTGGCTCAGGCCACTGACCCAGGAGGAACAACAACCACCGTGGTCTTACACGGCTCCTTCACATACTCTTAAACAGAAAATGTAAATAAGGCTGATGGAAAACAAACAGTTTATTTAAAAAAAGAAGAGAAGGAATCAGATGGTTACTGAATTTTCTTCTGGATCTAAAAAGGCTTTGATTTTATAAATGGTTCTACAGTATTTCCCCTTTAAAGGACAATTGTGTCAGACATTTTGGAAAGATAAATACAATTTCTTTGACTTGCAATTTCACTCAGCTAATTAGTCAAATTTGCATGGAGAGCCTGTTATGTGCCTGGTACTCTGCCTGGTGCAGGGGAAACTTAGGATGAAGGTCCCAGTACCCTCTGCCCTTGCAGGTTACAGGGGAGACAAGACAGCAGTGTTTGAGGATCAGCAATAGCCTGAGCTTACCATTTCTGACTGCCATGTCCATGCCATGTCATGCTCAGTGTGGAACAGAGTCAAATTCTGATAACTTATTGTCTGTCTCCTCCACTAGTGTGGAAGGCAGGAATTTTGTCTTTTTTGGATGTTGTAGGCCCAATAATTGGAAGAATGTCCAACATATTGTTGATGATTGACATACAAGGTAGAAGGATGGGGCACAAATTCGAAGGATATATTTAAAAGTGGTAGAAGAATGAGCTAATACAGTGGTCTTCAAGGACTTCCCCAGTGGTTCAGTGTAAAGAATCTCCCTGCAATGCAGGAGCCGAAGGAGACGTGGGTTCTGTCCCTGGATAAGGAAGATTCCCTGGAGGAGGAAGTGGCACCCCACTCCAGCATTCTTGTCTGGAGAATCCCATGGAGAGAGGAGCCTGGCGAGCCACAGTCCATACATAGGGTTGCAGAGTTGGACACAACTGAAGTGACTTAGCATGCATAGTGTTCTTCAAACTGCAGTATGCTTATACCAAAAGACTTTACAAAGACTTTCCAAGAGATGGCTGGGCACAGACAGCTTTAGGGAACCAATTTCTAGATCCTCAACTTTCCTATGAGTCATTTCTCAAATTTGAGCTGCCTGAGGGGCACCGAGAAAGTTGTCCTGCTGGTTTCTTCTCCATCTTCCTTTTTCCAATCCTTCTCCTCTTACTTAACAAACGAATGGCTTTTCTCACCAGTCTCACTGAGACGCATTCCCCTATGTGGTAAAAAATCACCTGTGAAGAAACCTGGGCAGTATAGGAACAAGTGTGAAACAGTATATAGCTCTAATCACTGGCTAGTAAATTGTTGCAACCCAAGGGGTTTCCAGTACTTTGCTATCAACAAAACTCAAGAACTAATGGAGTTGTCATCTGAAAGATCACTAAAAGTAATTTTTGATGATAGATCACAGCAAGTTTTGGCATATAATTCAAAGGGAACTCAAAAAATTGATTGACAGTGACATACAAGACTCCTTCCACTCCTACCCACTTAATTATGAATAGGCTTTTTTCAAGGTTTACATCCTTAAGTACAAATAATGGGAATAGAAATGATGGAGAACTCTGTCTCATTCTATCAATAAGGAATGTTTATTGGTAGATACATGAATTAATTGGAAAAGACCCTCTCAATAAAATGGCCATTTCCAATACAATTTCTCTTTTTAGTCTATAATTGTTCATCAAAGTTTATAATAGACTTTTGTTGCTTTAATCAATTGATTAACAATAATAATTGTAACAGTAACAAATATAGAAGAATTTTGTTACTTAAAACTTTATGGTCACAGGAAACTTAAAAATTTAAATTGATATTTATGTGTGAAGAAGTATGATAGGGTGATAAATAAAACATTTAAAAATGTTTAAATGTCAATAAAACATTAAAAAAAACCCTAAAAATATGTGAGTACTAAATTTTGAGAGGCATTAAAATGGAATATAAGTTTGAAAATAAATAAGGGGCTTCTCTGGTGGTCCAGTGGTTAAGAATCTACCTTGCAATGCAAGGGACACTGGTTCGATCCCTGGTCTGGGAAGACTTCACATTCGGCAGAGCAACTAAGCCTGTGCACCACATCTACTGAGCCAGCACGCTAGAGCCCGAAGAGTCACAACCATTGAGCCCACATGCTGCAACTCCTGAAGCCTGAATGCCTAGCGCCTGTGCTCTGCAACAAGAGAAGTCACCACACTGGGAAGCTCACATGCTGCGGTGAAGAGCAGGCCCTGCTCATCACAGCTAGAGAAAGCCCAAGTGCAGCAACGAAGGCCCAGTGCAGCCAATAAACAACAAATTTTTAAAAAGAATAAAGCATAGCTTAGTCATTTATCTTTTTAAAAATGGATATGATAGTCAAATTGACTTGGTATTTAAATTCTATTGGATACATTTAAAAGATGCATTCTATTGGGTATAGCAGATATATATTTTTCCTTTATTTATTTTTAATTGAAGGCTGATTGCTATTGTGTTGGTTTCTGCCATACACCAACATGAATCAGTTATAGGTATACACATGTCCCCTCCCTCTTGAATCTCCCTCCCACCTCTCATCCCATCCCACCACTCTAGGTTGTCATGGAGCCCCCGTCTGAATTCCCTAGCAGATATATTTTTAAATGTTTATATTTAGAAAGTTCTGGAAATGATTTTTTTGCAATTCCTTAAATATATGGTGGACAAATTTTGAAGTAACCTTAAAAATGTATGAGGAGGGCAGGGTTTTGACCATTTTTCTGGGGGCTCTGTGAGGGACTAAGTTTGAAGACCACTGGGCTAATACTCTAAGTGTGACATTCTAATCCTGGCTGCACAGTTACTATCAACTCTTGGGAAATCCCTTCTTAATCCCTCTATGTCCATTTCTCTTTCTGCAAAATAAAAAGGACACCTGCTTGCTTTCCCTTATTCTCAGGAATGTTCTGAGATCATATGAGATAATGAACTAATGCAAAAAGGTCCAGATTATTTCCTGAGGGCAAGTTGGACAACTCTGGGAAGTTTCAATAACTTTTTCAGGTTAACAGGATACTGTTAGTTCCCCAGAAAACATAATGAAAGGTATTCTTATTACTACCTTGACTTTACTGTGGCCTCCCATTTCCCCTGGTTTAGATTCAGCGGTTGGAACTTTATGAAAGAGATCTAACATCATTAGGGGGTAGTTTCTGCATCACTGCATCACGGGGTTAGCAAGAAGGGACCTAACTCTATTTCAGGGCTCCGCCCGAGGTTTGACTCTAATGATCAGTAAGAGAAATCACAAACTACACAACAGGAAAGCCAACAAGACTAAACTCTCTTCCCACATGTATTTTTAGCTCAGAGAACATTGACTCAGGTTCTGAGTGTTGTCACTGTTAACACCTATTCAGGTAACTGAATAAAAAGCCTTGAACATCATGCAGAGAGTTTCTACTTTATACTATGGGTGACAGATATTAAGACACTGAGCAAATGTTAAAATCAGATGTTTCTTAGAAACATTACAAGATCACTTAGCCATGTGGAGGATGGGTTGAGGTGATAGGAACAGGGCCACAAGATCAGAGACAAAAGTACAGTTAGGACTCCTTCAGTCTTGACAGAAATCCGACTCAACTAGTATAAGTAAAATGGGATACTATTGACTGCTATAACAAAATGTCTGGGGGTGGATCTGGCTTCAGGCTAAATCCAAACTCATAAGATGTCATCAAGGTTTTCTCTTTCTCCTCCACCACCGCTTGACTCTGCTGCTCTCCTTAGCTTCTTATTTCTTGAAAAAAAAAATTAATTTATTTATTTGGCTGTGCCAGATCTTATCTGCAGCATGCAAGATCCTTAGTTGCAGCATGTGGGATCTAGTTCCCTGACCAGGGATCCAACCCAGGCCCCCTGCATTAGGAGCATGAAGCCACTGGACCACCAGGGAAGTCCTCTATCCTTAGCTTCTGATGCGTGCTCTCTCTCCACATAGTATACAAGAGGGATGCCAGGCTCTTATTTTCTCAGTTGAGAAAATTCAATATCTGTATATCAATTCCAGGGAAGCTTCTGACTGGTGCTGCTGCGGTCACATGCACATTAATGAGACCATGGAGGCTGGCAGAATGGGTATTCCTTTGGGTTTGACTGCCTAGGTCACTTTCGTGATAGAGGAAGCTGGCAGCAAGTCTTACAGCCTCGGCAGAACCACATAGAGTTGGCAAAGAGATCCCCAAAGAAGCCAGAAGAACGGTAACATGCACTGAGAATACAAAGGCCATAGCTATTAACACCACTGACCGAAAGAGCAGACTCTGATTACAATAGGATACTGGAAATATGAACGAGAGGAGGGACCAAAGAGATTTGGGATGCAGGTAAAGTTGACATCAAGACTGGTTTTTATTGACTTGACCTTCTAAAACAAAATAGATTTCCATCTTGGGCAACTACCTGGAGATTCTGCCACTTGGAGGAGGGGTTTCCAGGCTTTGGTAGCCAGAGAAAGCTAAATAAATATGGAAAGATAAATATATGTGTTTGTTGCTCAGTCATGTCCAACTCTTCGTGACCCCATGGACTCTAGCCCACCAGGTTCCTCTCTCCATAGAATTCTCTAGGCAAGAATACTGGTGTGGGTAGCCATTCTCTTCTTCAGGAGATCTTCCCAACCCAGGGATCAAACCTGGGTCTCCTGTATTGCAGGCAGATTCTTTACTATATGAGCCACCAGGAAATATATAGATTAGAATATATAGACAGGGATATATTTAAATATAAAGATATTTATTTGGTTATGATACTTTTTTGGTTCCTCAAAAGAATTTGAAGCAATTTACAGGGATTGGATCCCCTGGAGAAAGGAACAGCTACCCACACCAGTATTCTGGCCTGGAGAATTCCATGGATTGTATAGTCCATGGGGTTGCAAAGAGTTGGACACGACTGAGTAACTTTCACTTCACAGGGATAATAAAGTAACTTAAGAGTTAAACCATCCCAAGTTCTTAACTAATTCGTCATAGGTGGGATTCGGAACTTGGAAAGTAAAGTTTTGTTGTTCAGTCGCTAAGTCAAGTTCAACTATTTGCATCTCCAGGGACTGTAGCACACAGGCTCCTCTGTCCTCCACTATCTCTCAGAGTTTGCTCAGATTCATGCCCATTGAGCTGATGATGCTATCTAACTGTCTCATCCTCTGTTACCCGCTTCTCCTTTTGCCTTCAATCTTCCCCAGCATCAGGGTTTTTCCAATGAGTTGGCTCTTTGTATCAGGTGGCCAAAGTATTGGAGCTTCAGCAATAGCCCTTCCAGTGAATATTCAGGGTTGATTTCCTTTTAGATTGACTGGTTTGATTTCCTTGCTGTCTAAGGGACTCTCAAGAGTCTTCTCCAGCACCACAGTTTGAAAGCATCAATTCTTGAGCAGTCAGCCTTCTTTATGGACCAACTCTCATATCTGTACATGATGACTGGAAGAAACCATAGCTTTGACTATATGGACCACTTGACTAAATGGTAAAGCTATTGTTTTCCTAAAGACCTGGCACCTCCACTTGCAGTGTCGTGAAACTGGTCCGTGATTTGGATGGTTTGTATGACCGGCCTGGAAAGTGAAGCCAAAGGAATTCCCAATGAAAAGGCTTTCATCTTGAGCCAAGAAGCCTGAGTAACTTTGAGTTGGGAATGACCATGAGTACTTGTCTCAGAAATCTGAAATGGCCCTAAGATTTGGCTTTCATTTTCTTGTGTGATGTAAGAGCAATGCTGTTTGCCCAATTAATTGGTGGTAGAGGAAAATCCATGCAAGCACCTGAAATGAAAGTAATTTGTATGAGAACTTCCTGCTTTCTTTGAAATTCAAAATTCTGAGGATGTGTGAGTATATTTGGCCCCAGCTTGTATGTATAGAGGCTCTTAAGATATGAAATCAAAACAACTTCGATGCTTTAAAGGAGCAGTTAACTGCCTCAGACAAAAAACAACTTTTGAATGATTTTATAGTCCAGAATTCTTGACAATGAATATAATTTGGGAAGTGATACACATATGTGTACTTTTGCAAAGAGGAAGTGGGCACTGAGACTTTTTAGTTCCGAGAGTTGAGGAGGGCATTGTTGGTATGATATTGGCACACCAGTTATGCAGATCAGGGAACTGGGCTGATTATAATGGAAACAAGAGATAGAGAAAATAAGACTTGAAAGGGATGCTCGGGGCTGGTGCACTGGGATGACCCAGAGGGATGGGATGGGGAGGGAGGATGGGGGGGTGCGGTTCAGGATGGGGAAGAGATGTACACCCGTGGCGGAATCCTGTCAATGTATGGCAAAACCACTACAATATTGTAATTAGCCTGCAATTAAAATAAATAAATTTATTGTAAAAAAAAAAGAAAGAAAGGGGCAAATGAACATCAAACTTCAAGTGTGGTCAAAAGGGGAATAATTTCAAACTATTACGTTTTATTTTTTACTGTTGGATTGACCCCTTCTTTTTAAAGCCTATTAATTTGTATTTCCTGAGTGCCTCTTACAAATACAATCTTGCCTAATGTTTGTGAGGGAAGAAGCCCTCAGATCAGCTTGGAAAGAAGAGGAAATGCAGATGAGGCTTTTAACTGTTTCTGTATTGCCTATAGAACTCAGAAAACCTTAGCAGTTCAGTTCCTTCAAGGCTGGCCTTTGCTAAATTGCCAAACCCCTTCTAGGCCTCAGAACTACTTCAGGTGGGCCTGGCTCTGAGCTTCACCAAGTCCCACTGGAGACTGAAGAATGTCCTCAAGAGACATTGCAGGTCCCCTGCAAGGCAAGCCAGGCAGTTCTCTAACTCTGACTCTCACAGAGGAAACACCCACAGGAGACGGCCAGGCAAATGTGTTCCAGCGCCACAGTTTCATCGTGGGCAGGCCTGCGGCAGAGGCGCCGGGGTCTGTAGACACTGCCTTGTCCCCTGGGCTGCTCGCTGAGGCGTTTCCACTGTCTGTCCTCACGTTCGCCTTTCCTGCTCTGGGCCTCGGCCCTGGAAGTGAAAGCTGCTGTCTCTCTGAAGACCCAGCACCCCCCACTTGCAGTGTGGTGAGACTGTTTGGGAACTCCGAAAAGACTCATGTTCTGTTTTCCTCCCACTCTTAGTTTAGCCAGAACTGCAGGGAGTTGGATTTATTTCTCCCATATGAAATATCCCCGCACGGAATTATTCTTCCTGAGGCGTTTATTACTTCCCTTAAAAAATTACTTAGCCTGACAGAGTTGCCTGGTGCCCCGCTCTCAATCTGATTTGCATCTGAGGCAATGACACATCTTAAAATCAGCCTTCTTAAGCAGCAGGGACAAGAGTCCACATTACTGGAAAGAGGAAACGGATGCTTTGTGATAAATAGTAAAGTCCTCTCTCTCTGTTGCCTGTGAGAGTCCACACCTTGAACTCTCACATCTGAATCGCTACTGAAGTGAACCCACGGTTGTCTCTCAAATGTCATTTCTAATACGTGGGGGATGCTCTGTGACCTAAAAAGCCCCCTCACAAAGTGACTGTAATTTCTACTGAGAACTAACAGACATCTGGAAGGAAGTAACTTTATGAGGCAGAAAATTAAAGAACTCACTTGCAGCCTTGTCTATACTTTACCAGAATCAGGATACATGCCACTATTTTCTGCAAAGCCAGAAAGCAAATAAGGTATTGATTGAATATAAAAGAAAAAAGTCTCCGGTAGTAAATAATCACCGAGAAAGTTTGAATGCCTAGTCTGGAGGGTGAAAATAAAATCTGTTTTACCGTTAGTACTGCTCTTCTACCTTGTGCTGTTAATACAGTGTGCAGAGCAGTGGATTCAGGAGTTTTAAAAACAAGGGCCACGTTATGAACACAGGCAGAGCATTGTTCTCAAACAGAGGGATGTTCAGAGAGAAGGATGCTATGGCAAAGCGTTACTTAAACTAATTAGTCCTGGTAAGTCATTTCCTACCAAAGCTACGAAATGAAAGGACTATTTCTGAGGACTGAGACTTTTCATTCTGCGCAGCTAGGGGGTTGCAAAGAGTCGGACATGACTGAGTGACTAAGCAGAGAGAGAGACCATTAGTTCATAAATTATTAAATATAATACTAATTTATACCAACAACTGACTATAAGCCTCAATTAAAATATCCTGGAAAACTCATTACCCATCAACCTATCTTATAATGAATATGTCATATCCTATTTAGAAACAAATAAATGAACGTCAGTGCAAAAGGTAATTGCATTTCTAAGCATCAGAATTCAACTGGGGTGGTAATGGTTGAAGCGTGGTGCTGAGGATTGCAGACACCCATGGCTTTTCCAGAGGATGCCAAAGTAGTCTCCTGTAGTCACTTGATAAACATTTATGTTTGTGACACCATAATAAAATCCAGCTTCTTTTTTCTGGCATGAACTGATTGTTTGCTCATGATGAATCTTATTTTGACCTGATCTGGTTTCTGTCCTGGTGGCTAAAGGAAAATATAGACTGGGAGACAGGATTTAAGCTGAACTGAAGAGGTCCATAAACTGAAAAAGGGTTAGTCACTGACCTAGAAGAGATTTTCTAGAGGGAAGAAGCAGAGCCTCTAGCAGTGTGGTGTGGCGACTAAGAAAATGGAATTTGTCTTCAGAGACCTGGTTTGTGTTCCAGATCTTTCGTAAAGGACTGTGGCTGTCCTCGTTAAGGACTTGCATCAGCTATGGTACTGCTAGTTGGGGTGACAAAGAGATTTAATGCAGTATAATGGCTCAAATATAGAGTTTGTTTCTTTTCTGCAACCATCTGAGGCAAACCCTAGTCTACAGCAGGCAGCTCTTGTTCAGTGGACTCAGGAACCCCAACACCTTCCATATGGTGGCTCTGCCTTCCTCTAGGTCCTTGGGATTGTGGCTGGTGCAAGGAGAGAGAAAGCACGGAGATGGCCCTTCTTCAAAGCCTCGCTTGGAATTAAGACACATAATACTTATTTCACTCCACTGGTGAAAATCAGGCATCGGTCACAGCTACATGCAAAGGGACGGTGGGTCTGAAACCAGTCTCTGTCTGTTTAGCTGCTTCCTAGGAACAACTCTATTACAACTCTGTAATTCTCTGTAAGAACATGGTGGAGAGGGATGGATTTCAGCAGATGAATTACCTGCCAGAGGGCTATCTGTCAGAGATAGCAGAGATGACATTCTGTGGAAGGAAAGTCTTTGGGATCATAGATCCAAAACTTGAAAAGGGAGGGACTTAAGGAAGAGTCAACCGGATAGGGGGTTTCAAGCTTGAAAGCAGTGAGATTAAACCTGAGTGACAGTCATGCCAAGGGTCTCCTCCCGCAGCTAAGGGGAGGGGTGTTAGGCATCAGGAAGAGTAGGGTCACACCCATTAGTGAAAGCATTGAAATGGCGGGTCCCAATGGTCAGCATTTCACTTCAAGAGAGATTCTGCCTTCTTCTGTGCTGAGGGCTATCGTTTCAAAGATGGCTGGGGTTTGCCTCTACCCTCAAAAAGGAAACAGAAAAGTCTGTGTTCAGGAAGCAGTGGATAATCCTTGGAGCCTAAGTGTGGGTATATGTGTGTGTGTGTGTGTGTGTGTGTGTGTAATAGAAACAGTTGTGTCAAGGAAGTGACACCTTCGTTCTACATATGAATTGGTGTTAGTCAGATTGGGGGTGGGGGGTGGCCCAATTTTGTTTTAAGAAATTGAACTTCTCTACAATAGACTCACCTAGTCTTCCCCACCTTAATTAGCTCTCTGTATTCTAAAGTGGGCTTCCCAGGTGGCTCAGTGGTGAAGAACCTGCCTCCCAAAGCAGGAGATGTAAAGAGACCCAGGTTTGATCCCTGGGTCAGGAAGATCCCCTGGAGGAGGAAATGGCAACCCACTCCAGTATTCTTGCCTGGAGAATCCTACGGACAGAGGAGCCTCGCAGGCTGCAGTCCAAGGGGTCGCAACGAGTCAGACGTGACTGAGTGACAAAGCGCACATGCGCTGGGTACCAGTTATTTTATGGAGACTATTTTATTCAATCTTTAGAGTAACCCCAAGAGATCCTATGTGCAGGAGGTAAACTAAGATAACATAAAGCTTTAGTGACTTGCTTAAGGTCTAATTACTGGGAAGACAGTGGAGTCAGCCTTGTGCCCAGTCTCTCTGGCGCCAGAATCCATGCATTCTCCCTTACACTTCTTTCTCTTAAAATTGGGAGGAGAGGTGGCCCAATTTTTAGGTCAGGAATTCTAGCATCTACCTAAGCCAGGTAAACTAGTAAGGGTCCTAGCTAATGCATGGAGGGGTAACCTAGAGCAGGTGAGAATCCTTTTGGGAATAATCCCAGTCCTTGCTGAAAAAGCAAAGGGACTGGAAAAACTCAATTTTGAAAGAATCCTCTTGGAGGTGAGTCACTTGGTGACCTCTCTACCAGGGGTAGGGAAGTGTGACAGGGACACTGGTACAATTTCCTTTGAGGGTCTTCGGGTAGTGGGTGAAACTCCTCTATTTTCAGCTGGCTTTGCCCCCAGAAGTGTTTTGAAGGGACGGGGAAACAGTGGAAACAGTGTCAGACTTTATTTTTGGGCTCCAAAATCACTGCAGATGGTGACTGCAGCCATGAAATTAAAAGACGCTTACTCCTTGGAACGAAAGTTATGTCCAACCTAGACAGCATATTCAAAAGCAGAGACATTACTTTGCCAACAAAGGTCCGTCTAGTCAAGGCTATGGTTTTGCCAGTGGTCATGTATGGATGTGAGAGTTGGACTGTGAAGAAGGCTGAGTGCCGAAGAATCGATACTTTTGAACTGTGGTGTTGGAGAAGACTCTTGAGAGTCCCTTGGACTGCAAGGAGATCCAACCAGTCCATTCTGAAGGAGATCAGCCCTGGGATTTCTTTGGAAGGAATGATGCTAAAGCTGAAACTCCAATACTTTGGCCACCTCATGCGAAGAGTTGACTCATTGGAAAAGACTCTGATACTTGGAGGGATTGGGGGCAGGAGGAGAAGGGGATGACAGAGGATGAGATGGCTGGATGGCATCACTGACTCAATGGATGTAAGTCTGAGTGAACTCCGGGAGTTGGTGATGGACAGGGAGGCCTGGCGTGCTGTGATTCATGGGGTTGCAGAGTCGGACACTACTGAGCGACTTAACTGAACTGTGGGTGTAATCTGACTTCTTCTTTTTTTTTTTTTAATTTACTTGTTTATTTAGCTGTGCCAGGTGCTAGCTGGGGCGTTTGAAATCTAGTTCTCTGGCCAGGGACTGAACCTGGGCCCCCTGCATTGGCAGCTCAGAGTTTAAGCCACTGGACCACCAGGCAAGTCCCTCTTCCTTCTCGAGTAAGGGGATCTTCAGTTACAATTATGGGCTTCAAACAACTGAAGGGTTTCAAGGCCATGAATTTCTTCAGAACGTATTTCAAGCCAGAGAGACTGCATTGCTTAAGACAAAGAAAGCTCACTTCTAAATTTTTATTGGAAAGGGCAATTCTGACAAGGATTTAAAACAAATGAAGATCGTCTTTCTCGGTGGGCCGAGTTTTAGTGTCAGGATTTCAGGTTGCAGATGTGCTGTAGGAGGTTTTCGTCACGCACCTCTCTCACTTGGGCTCAGGCATTTTTGTGGCATTCATCCTTGGTTGGCTTTCCCCCAGAGTTCCAAATTAATAGGAATGTACTTTAATAGATACTAAAAATAATTTAAGAAAAGCTAAAAAGAAGGAAGTTCAAGGCCATGGTTCTTAACATTAGTGTCACAAAGGGAACTTGAATAAATCCTGATGCCCACGCCACATCCTGGACCAATTAAATCAGTGTCTGTGGAGGTGGCATGCAGGTGTCCATGGTTTCTGAAGTTCCCCAGTGACTCCACTGTGCTGCTGAAGATGAGAACCACTGGCGAAGTGACTAATATCCTCACCTAGCTGGAGCAGCAAAGCTCCAGCAGCTATGCCTGGATTTTCAGGGCTGGGGTCACCTCAGGGGAGCGCTGACAGCCAGTGCAGGGCTTTGGGGCTTAGTAGAGACCTTGACAAAGGGAGGACTTGGGGCTCCACCCGCCAGCCCAGTGGTGAGCACCCTGCTCCACTCAACAGTCAACTCTCAAAAACCAAATATAATTATGGGCTGCATTATTTTTTTATTCCAAATGAAAATAATCTGATTGAGGCCCATAAAGAAATGATGAGTGTTTCAATGTAAGATGGCCTATTTTAATAAATAAGAAGGCTCTGAAACCTGGCAACTCTGAATTACTTAATACTTATCAGAATATTTTTAAAAAAGGAAAACGGAAACAGTGGATTAACCTTCTATCTTTGGATTATATCATGGACCTTATAGTGAAAACAGGTGGTCTGTGGGTGGTTCTGGAATGCTGACTGCTCATCTCTGCTTTAGTTTATGATTCTCTAATACCTACATGGACATTCGTTGATGACATTGATTTTCTGAAGTGTGTTAGTCGCTTAGCTGTGTCTGACACTTTGTGACCTTTTGGACTGTAGTCCGCCAGGCTCCTCTGTCCATAAAATTCTCCACGCAAGAATATTGGAGCGAGTAGCCATCTCCTCCTCCAGGGGATCTTCCCAACTCAGGGATCGAACCTGGGTCTCCTGCATTGCAGGCAAATTCTTTACTGTCGGAGCCACTGAAACTTTCTACCTACTGAGAAACACTCTGTAATTGCGTTAGACTTGGCATTTTTCTTCACGTGGCCAAAAGAAGTGATCAAAATGTGAAAAATGGCACCAGTTAGCCTTGGGAAAAGTGTAAATATAGGTGTCTTTTGTTCATGCGGCAAATGCGGTTTGGATGCAGCCATTGGCTCTGACAAGTCCAGCAGCTATTAAATCGTGTGTATGTGTTAGTTGCTTCAGTAGTGTCTGATTCTTTGCGACCCCATGATCTACAGCCCGAGAGGCTCCTCTGTCCATGGGATTCTGCAGGCAAGAACTGGAGAGGGTTGCCATTTCCTTCTCCAGGGGATCTTCCTGACCCAGGGATCACACCCACATCTCTTGTCTCCTGCACTGGCAGGCAGGTTCTTTACCATTGAGCCACAAGTGTTGAAATTACAACTGATAACTTTAAGCAGGGACGAACGTGCTGGCTCTGATGTTGTTGATATTGCCTTCTTTGGACCACACACACACACACACACACACACACACACACTCACACACTCACACTCACACACAGGCTCCCAACACTCCACAATCTTCCTGGCAATTCCCTGCACTGCCTGTTCTCTGGAGCCCTTTGTTTTTCACTGATAAAGGCTTCCAGTAGGAGATTTCAGTTGAGGAAGAGTGAAGACAGACATATATAGCCAGGGCTTGCTAGTGAGCAAAAAGACATATCCTATGAAACAAAGTTTTAATCTTTATTTTACATATTTATACATAAAACTTTTAAGGAACCCTCTGAATCCAACAGAATGTTAATAGCACATCTAAAAATGAACTTCAGGTAGTCAACATTCACAAAATGTTGAAAACTGATTAAAATATACATATTACGGAGAGCTACAACTTCACTACGAGGCAGGCATGTATTTTTTGACTTGGATAGCACCGTCATTTACAGTTCTTCTTTAAAACTACAGTGAAGAATGACAGCAGTCAATGGTAAAATACTGCTCCAACTCATAATCTCTAAACAAATAAAAATAAAGTTAAAACTACCCTCTTTGATTAACCATGACTTGTGGTGGTGTAAGTACTATACATTTTTTTGTAACAATATTTTATTAAAATGCCTGATATTGAGTGGCACAGTAAAAAAATTAAAATAAATTAAGAAGTAAAGGCCAATCACTGGACGTTAAGCTTCAGACATTATCAATGACTAACACTGATATTTGTTTCTGTGCCACCTTTAGCAACAGCATTTTTACAACCACAGAAGCAAAAGAAGGTCTAGCTTGTCCTCTGGTTGGATGGCTTCTTTTCACTTTGCAGGCATTTTCTCGGCCAGGTGCTTCTGTTGACTCTCGGCATGTCTGTGGAATGAATAACACATTATTTATCGCTGAGGAGGAAGATCCAAACTACTCTTCCATTGGCAGCTAAAACATCCTCCATAGTTAAATCACGGGAATCAAGAAACAGTACTCAATTCAAAAAAAGAGAGAAAAAAAAAAAAAAAGAAACAGTACTTAATTGAAATGAATGTGCCTTCTTTTGATTTTTTTTCATGGCCAAGCTGCCTGGCATGCAGGATCTGACCAGGAATTGAACCCGGGCCCCCTCTGCATTGGGAGCACGGTTTTAACCACTGGACCACCAGGGAAGTCCCTAACTTTGGATGGTGATGGATCTTAGATGTCCAACCAGGGACTGAAGCTGTGCCCTCAGCAGTGAAAGGGTGGAGTCCTAACCACTAGACTGCCAGGGAATTCCCTTCAATTTTTACATTCTATGTATGATTCCTTTTATCTAGTAAGTCACTGGATTAGCCTGAGACGTGTAGATGCCATTTTTCTTTGAGAAGAAAAGTGTTGTGTTTAAAAACGAAAAGGGAAAATTAACTAGGATAATTTATTCAGCAAATGTTTAATATGGTCTTCTCTGTGCCAGGCACACTGCTTCTGGTGATGGGGATTTGGTGGTGAGCAGACAATGAACTCTTTGTTCTCATGGGGCATATATTTCAATGGAAACAGACAAGAAAGGAACGGACAACAAACAAGGAGACAGCAGACAGAAAATAAGTGCTAAGCGAAAAAGTCAGAACAAGCTATTGTGACAGAAAGTTAACTGCACAACTACTTTATCTAAATATGCACAAAGATGCAAATTTAAGTATTAACAAGGCCCCTGTTAATAATACAATAATTCAATATCATTCTTACAAAGGATAGTAATGTCTTTAGAACAAATGATAGGCTTTGGTGGATGCAAAGATTTCCCATATTTGATACTCTTCCTCCCCTCAATTAGTCCTAAGGGCATGATTGTGTCAGTGAGGGTGGGGACAGGGCTGGGTAAACTTTCTTACTCATCAAGTCCTATCATGGCCTGTGAGCCCAAAGGCAGGCCAACCCAGCAGCTGGCCAGTGGAGTTAGAGACAGGGGAATGGCCAAGCTGCTGACATCACTCAAATAGGCACTAACCAAACGTCTTCTGGGAGAGTGGTAGGGTCTGAAGGTTGTAAGAAACAAATGTTTTGAAGGAGGATCTTAGGAAATTAAAAATTGGGCAAGAGAAAAGTTATCTAATGCTGTGCTTTCCAGCTGTAATCAAATGTTCGGGGGCAATTTCTGTGCACTGCCTTGACTTGGGTAGTCAGTGACATCAAGTGTAACTCACTGGTGTTAATGATGCAGAATGTTTCATATCTATGGCACAGGGAAGAAAACCACAAATATTTTCAGAAAAGGGAAGTGACAGTCGTGCCCTTGCCACATGCAGCAGCCCACAAATAATATTCTGATATTCACCGAACACTAAAGGGACTAGGGAAAAAAGATAACAATAGCACTGTATCCCCAAGAAAAATCATGCCTTTTAGCAGATCATCTTTTTTATGTGTGTAGAAGAATCTTGATTATTTTCATAAAGTAGCTCATGGGCCTCACTTGAACAAATTCAGCTCAAGAAATATTTTGATACCCAGTGGCTAAGATTCCATGTAGCTAATTAAATTATGGTTCTTATAGCAGCTTTAAATATGTATCTCTTTGTGTGAGTGTGTTGTGCAAACCTACAACACGAGGTTTTCTGAGAAACAAGGAAAGAACAGATAGGGAATAGCTTCAGAAAATATTGAGAGTTGGGTGTTATTTCTGAGACACATACAAGGGTGAATTTCATTAAAATTTTAGACAAAGGAGGGAAAGAGTTTCAGTTTATAAAACTAAAAGGTTCTCATCAACTATTTATATGAAAGTCTTTAGTAGAATTAATTTCACTCAAGCCCTACAAGAAGGAAATGGCAACCCACTCCAGTGTTCTTGCCTGGAGAATCCCAGGGACGGGGGAGCCTGGTGGGCTGGCGTCTATGGGGTCACACAGAGTCGGACACGACTGACATGACTTAGCAGCAGCAGCAGTAGCAGCAGCAAGCCCTACAAGAACTCCTTTACATCAACAATCACTTTTGAGGACTTACTATGTGTTTGGCAGCCCCTGTCTTAGGCTCTGAGGACTCTGAAATGAATGAAAATAAACATTGTGTCTGAAGCTGAAGATCTAATACTTTGGCCACCTGATGTGAAGAACCGACTCATTGGAAAAGACCCTGATGCTGGGAAAGATTGAAGGCAGGAGCACAAGGGGGCGACAGAGGATGAGATGGTTGGATGGCATCATGGAGTCAAAGGACATGAGTTTGAGCAAGCTCTGGGAGACAGTAGAGGTCAGGGAAGCCTGGTGTACTGCAGTCTATGGAGTCGCAAAGAGTTGGACATGACATAGCAACTGAACAACACAGCCAGGCTGGGAGAGACAGCAAACAAATGAAACATAATATGATCAGGCCCCACTTGGGAGGAATGCCGTGCTGCCAGAAGCACAAAGAGGGTCCTAGGCCAGTCTTGGGGGTTCAGGGAGCACTACTTCAAAGAATTATCTAAACCTGTGGTTTTCGAATTAGGCTTTCCTGATGACTCCTGTATTGGAGTCATCAGGAAAGCTTTAAAAAACTTCTAATGCACAGAAGTCCCTGTCTCACAGAATAGTTAAATCAGAACCTCTGGCAGTGAGACCCAGGCATCAATATTTTAAAAGCTCCCCCGGTGATTCCAATGTGCAACTGAAATTGAGAACCATGGACCTGAACTGACACCTGAATGGTAGGAGCTGGACAGGTAAAGGGAGCAGGTGAGCAGGGCTTCCTGGTAGCCATGCTCTCAGTCTCTGGGATCTGGCTGCAACATTCTGGCATGGCCACCTTTGGGGAAGTTGAAGTATATTTAGATTCCCCCCACCCCGTCCAGCTCCATGAGCAAAATTATATTTTTGCAGCCAGAAATGGACATAGAAACTACTCCCCACCTGCTCTTGTTTCAAGGGTTCCTCCAACACCTTTAAATAAGTGACTCCTCTTCTCTAAACCCCATGGTTCTGCCCTCCTGTCTCCCACGATCATACCATCTGCAGAGTAAACACAGAACACTGCAGACCCAGGTAAAAGCTGAGCATTCCGAGGAGAGGGAGGAGCCTCTGAATGTCTTCCTTGCACCAAGGAATGCCAGCACTGCTCTGAGGGACAGAGAAACTGCCCTCTGTTACCACTGGCAAGTCACAGAACTGATGAAAGAGTTTACGTATTTTTCAGAAGGTGCATGTCCTTGTACAGTTTACTACTGATTTCCCATAATCTTTTTTTTTTTTAATAATTTTATTTATTTATTAGCTGTGCTGGGTCTTTTGTTACTGCATGTGCTTTTCTCTAGTTGTGGGGAGCAGGGGTCACTCTTTAGTTGCCTTGTGTGGGATTCTCACCATGGTGGCTTCTCTTATTGTGGAGCACGGGCTCTAGGGCACTGGTCTGCAGTAATTGCGGCTCACAGGCTCTAGAGCAGAGGCTCAACAGATGTGGCTCAGCGGCTAAGTTGCTCTAAAGCTCCTGGACCAGGGATTGAACCCCTGTCTCCTGAATTGGCAGGTGGATTTCTTTACCCGTGGGCCACAAGGGAAGCCCCTGATTTCCCATAATCTTAACCCCTATATGCAAAGTTCTTAGCCTAACAAAAAGGGAGGTGTCTTACAATTGCTGGTGCAGTGCCTGAATATATCTGTAGGGGGCAGTAACAATATTTGAGTGGTACCCTATTTCAGATGTAGGCAAACATGCTAAGAAGGTAGGAGAAGACCTTCTGGTTTTTTGTTTGTTTGTTTTTGTTAGGAGCAATGGCAATAACATCCAAAGCATGTGAAACAGAGTGCTGCCCATAGGTCTTGAAAAACAAACTTTAAACATAGTTCTGTAGCCTTTATTTTGCTACCTGAGCTATTTTTATAACGTTGCATTTGGGAAAATATTTTACGCAGTGTCTCACACAGAGAAGAGGTCCCTGTGGTTGAATGCTGAGAGCACTGTCACTACATATGTTGCCAAGCTTCCCTTGGATGGTTCTGGATCACATGGTTAATTCCTTATGTTATTGTGACAAGCAGTTTTCTTTCTTTCTTTGGGAGCCTCTACTCTCTGAATACCATTTCTGGGATTAATAGTAATTGTTGCCTTGCGGCTTAAAGACTTCCTATAAACTGACTCAGAAAAGGTGTCATAAGACTGTAGGAATGCTCACAGTTTTTTAATGCACTTCACATACTTATTGTGAGAGGCGTTTCCACAAAGAAAATGACAAAGAAATGCAAGATCTTGACCAGCATTAGTCTAGTTTCCCTATTCCCCAGGGAAGGAGGCATTCTTCACCTCTTTACAGAGAGGGGGCCTGGAGCCAGGCTCAGCTAGAAACCCAAGTCTTGGAGTCTCCCCATGGTGAGAGCAATCTGGTGGTACTGGTGCTGTGGAAAGATGCCAGGGTCCTTGCCTTCTGGGCATGGCAGATGTCATCAGGAGTTGGGTCAGATAACAGCAAGTGCCACTTGGGGGCACCCACCATGTGCTGGAAACATGCCAGCATGGAAGGGCTTAGGGACAACTCCCCAGGGGATCTTCCCGACCCAGGGATCAAACCCTCATCTCCCGTGTTGGCAGGCAGTTTCTTTACCACTAGCACCACCTCACTCCTGCCTTAATTCTTAAGCTTCTAATCATCCCGGGCTTCTTTCCTTTTTGGGAAGGGTGAGGCCCCACTGACCTGGTCAAGTCCTCGATGTCCACCAGCATGGCGTCCTGCTCCGTGTGCAGCTCATCTCGGATAAGGAGCAGCTGGACCAGCTCTTCATTCAAGCCTGGGGCAAAGGAAGGAGAGCAATAGAAATAGATAAAGCTGCAACAAAGTCAGGATATGAAACTACGTATGGACCACTGTATGTGTACCATATACACACACACATATATACAAACAGCTAAACACAGGAAGAAAGTATTTTTGCTGAAATGTTAGGGTTCTCATTAGTTTCTCAGAAGCTCAGGAGAAGTCACCCATTTGAGAGTACTAGTTTGCCTACTTACAGAAGTGTTGGAAGAAAAGGAGTATGAAGTAAATCCAGTTACATTCACATTAATGTGGGAAAAGAAGTGGTTAGCTGTTAGGAAAGTAGCTCGTTAGAAGAAGCGGGATTTTATTTTGAAGATACGTGAGTGTAAAAGTCTGGGGCATGTTGAGTTTTCCACTGTTCATCTTCAGGGGGTTCCAGCCACACTGAGAGCTGGAGGGGCTGCCACACCTGACGGGCACCACATAAGATGCCCAGCTGGAGAGGGAGAGGCCCGAGGATGCTCCAAGGTTACCTGGGGCCACGAGGAGGAGCAGCTCAACGTGCAGGCTGTTCAAAGAAAGAGTAATATCTAAAGATGTGGGAGAATGAAATACGAAGGACCTGAAGAAATAATCCCTGGTCTCCAGACAACAGGTGCTGAGGAAAAGACTCCTTAGGATTTATACTGGGAATAAAATAGATGGAAACATGGCTAGTCTTCCTGAAATCTGTGCACTGGGTTAATCTGGCTTCTGCCATTGGAAAATATAAACAAGCCCGGGGCTGCTTCTTGCTTTTTCCCCTCATACTGACTTAGAACAAAAGCTTCTGGGTCTGAACACATGCACATGTGGGGAGAGCATTCATTTGGCAAGAGCTCTAGGCCCAGCAACAAAAGAAAGGAAGAGGGTACTCAGCAAGGTCCTCCTTGAAAACGCTGGATTCAGACCTGAAATGATGCATTTACCTGCCTTTAGTTCAGATTTGTTTCCAATTTTAAAAAGGAGGAAAAAAAATCATACAAAGAAATCTAAAACTTCCTGTACTCCTGAAAAGGACTAGCTGGCAATGTTATTATTTAAAAGTCTAAGGAAGATATTTCGATGGTAAGAGATCAGAAAGCCTTTTAAATCCTTGAAGGAAAAATACTCCTAGTAATTTATTCTCAATGAAAATGAAAATGTAGTAGAACTTCAAAAAAAATCCTATGAATCTATGGTTTCCTAATTAAAATGTGAATCTTTTCTTTTGATTTTAAAATACTGAAGGTATTGGGTTAAGAAGTTAAGACTCTGTGCTTGCACTGCTGTGGCTGTGAGTGATCCCTCGGGGAACTAAGATCCCTCATGCTGCCTGGTGTGATTGCCCCACCTCCCCAAAATACTGAAGGTATTAAATTGCCACTGCGCATTTTATTTTTCTAGTGAGTTCTTAGGGCAGCTTTCTATACTGGCATAGTGCATGCGAATGTCTTTTCTATATGAAGTTTAAAATTTTTTATTATGGACATTTTCAAAGTGATACAAAAGCAAAGAGACGTGTTTAATGAATCCCCTTGCCCTATGCATCCAATCAGCTTCAAAAATAATCAACTCCTGGCCAGTTGTAACTGACCTTTCTCCCCTTCTCCAGTGAGGTCATTTTAAAGTGAGTTTCAGACATCCTATTGTTTCATACATAAATGCTTCAGTATGCATCTCTAAAGACAGGGCTTTTTAAAAAAATTAACATAACCATAATGCCTTTATTGTACCTGAATAAGTCAATACATCTTTAATAAAACATTTAGTCAGTGTTCAAATTTCCCCACTTGGTTCCCAAATGCTTTTTTATAGTTGGTTTGCATTGGGTTGGCATGTCTTTTAGGTGGTTTTAATCTATCAGCAATGGACTTTATGGACTCATATGTTTCAAGGCTGGAGTGCTCGAGAGTTCATCTGGACTCAGCAAGATGCCCCAGTGATTGAGCTCTCTCTGTTACTGGCCCAGCACGTGCCCTTCTCTGCACAACCAGCTGAGTGAATGCCACTCACTCACCACAACTCCCAGCACATTTCCGGCAGAGGTCCTTCTTTACTCTGGGGGTAAAAGGCCCACTCCTTCTCACCCTAAAATTTTCACCTATCAGTCCTATACACTTTCCACCTGAAGTCCCACAACATAAGCTGTTTTGGATCTGATGAGTTAAAATAAATGTACATACAAATAAAGCTGAGCATATAATTGTATTCGTATAATACATATACAAATATATATAAATATAATAAAAGACCTGGACCTACTAAATTGTATTCTACAAACAGGTGTTGTAAGCCAACTATATGCCAGGCACTGTGCTAAAAGCTGGGGATTTCAGATGAATAAAAAGGACCCTTAATCTCTGTGAATCTTGAAAAAGTCTTAAAGTTTCTCAACATTTTATAGTCACAAATCAAAGGAAAAAAGAGAGCGTCGATTCTCTTCCTTTCCTTGCAAGGGCAAAGAGGGCCCCAAGGAAACGTGATATCCCATGATATTTAACAATCATATCCCATTTGCCAGAGTGTCTCACACTTACTTTCTATCTGGGAATGGAGATCATTGACTATCACTTGTAGCTGCCCAAGAGTCATGTCTCTCAGGTCAGTGGGCTTTAAACTTCTTTTCATCAAGCATTCACTTATATGAGGCAAGTGTGGCAGCTGAAGACACAAAGGGAAGAAACAGATGAGAGCAGAGCAGTAAGCACACTGAATACAGGACCGAGTTTTCTCCTAAAAAACCCACCTTCACTCACCCACTTCAGGGTCCTCACTGAAAAGCTTTCCCTGTCTGACTTTTCCAATGCAAGGCCCTCCATTCACACATCACACATTCTCAAATGTTATCAGCATCATAATGGGACACTACTCAAATCAAATGCCTTTGGACTGGTCTACAACTTAGAGTCAATAATTAGATCCACAAATGAATTACCAGGGAGCTCAAGCAGTATCAGTTACATAGATTAAATTATTATGATCCATTATTTATTAATTAATAGCATGCTACAAGCACTGTGCCAAGTGCTTTGAACACTTTTTCCACTGAACTCTCACAATCATGCTCTGACACAGGTGTTATTATTATCCCCATTTTGCAGATGAGAAAACTGAGACTTGCCCAGAGCCCCACAGTAGATGGATGGCAGGGCTCGTCTTAAGCTCCAAAGGTCAGGACCTTTGTCCACTCTATCATACTGTCTTCACTAAACAGTAGGAACAAAGAGTTAAAGCAATAGTGAGTTTGCCACAGCAATGGGTTCTTAAACTGAGACTGCTTTAAAGGAATTAAAATATTCTCACAACAGCTAATACTGCCCCGAAAACAGAGTAGATATGAATGGGGAGCAAAGTTTACGTTTGTGAAATCTGTAGCTTATGCATCCTTCTGTGATACAGTAGGAAGGAAAAAGAAACAGACTTAAATATTTCTCAATGACGTTTTACACAGTGCCTTCTAGAAACCCAAGTTTGCATAACTCTGGGAAAGGACTGAGACAGCCTCAACCTTTTGCAGCCAACACTCGCCAGCCAACCACGGCATGCAAGCCCCCAGTCAGTTGCGTTTCAGCGCTTGCTGCTTACGAGATCAGCGACGGGAGACTTTTTCCTGTTCTGTTTTTCCACTTCTACTTGCATTTTGGCCATTGGTTTGGCCATGGCAAGGGCCATTTTGGCTTCGGCTTGCAATTTCTTTTGCCTTGTGAGGAAATCCATGTCATCCAGGGATTCGGATTCTTCTTCAGTAGTGTCTCTGTCTGAATAGGAAGAGCTCTGTTTGCTCTGCGAAGGGAAAAAAAGCAGCACCTGAGCTTTGTGTGCTGGGTACCACCTTTGGAGATGGACTATAGCCTTCCCTGAGCCCTCTCTCAGAGCGGCCAAGAGTCCGCTCCATCAACACAACTCGTGATTTGATCTGTACTAATCACAAATAACTTTTATTGAATGATTATTTATTTACCATTAGCATTTAATGGGTCAGGAGATTCCCCTGGAGGAGAGCATGGCAACCCACTCCAGTATGCTTGCCTGGAGAATCCCATGAACAGAGGAGCCTGGGGGGCTACAGTCCAGGGGGTCAAAAAGAGTTGGACAGGGCGGAAACAGCTTAGCACACAGCATTTAATGGAAACAATGTGCTAGCATTGTTCTAAGTTCTTTGCATATTATTTTTTTGCATTTATTTATTTGCTACTTTATATTTAATAATTGTATTTCAATATAATTGGAGAAGGCAATGGCAACCCACTCCACTACTCTTGCCTGGAAAATCCCATGGATGGAGGAGCCTGGTGGGCTGCAGTCCATGGGGTAGCTGGGAGTCCTACATGACGAGCAACTTCACTTTCACTTTTCACTTTCATGCACTGGAGAAGGAAATGACAACCCACTCCAGTGTTCTTGCCTGGAGAATCCCAGGGACGGGGGAGCCTGGTGGGCTGCCATCTCTGGGGTCGCACAGAGTTGGACACGACGGAAGCGACTTAGCAGCAGTAGCAGTAGCAGCAATATAATTATTTTTTAACTTTTTAACTAATTTTTATTGGCATATAGTTCCTTTACAATGTGGTATTAATTTTTGCTGTACAACAAAGTGACTCAGTTATATGTATGTGTGTGTATATATATATACACTCCTCTTTTTTAGCAAGTAACATTTTCAAAGGTAGTTTATCTCCGTAGTATCAATAAAAGGCTGATTTTAGCATAAAAAGTAACATAATTAATAATAGGGAAAATATATATTTATAACAAACTTGAGACTTTTCTTTCTTACTCTCAAAACTTTCTTGAAGTGAACAGACTACAGCAAAATATTTCACCCAGAGCTAAGGTGGTGTGTTACTCCCCAAGTGGACAGGATCTCAGCTATCCAAAGAAGTTCTCATGTGGCACTGTACTTAACAACTAACACAGTTTCCTGTTAGTTGGTCTTCGATAAGAAAGGTGCTGGATAGAGCTCCCAGAGAGTAAAGAAATTCAGGAACAAGCACTCAGGATCATCAAGCCATCTTTTATATAAGTGTGCAAGGAAAAGTGTTGTTTAGTTGCTAAGTCGAGTCCCACTCGTTGCGACACCATGGGCTGTAGCCCGCCAGTCTTCTCCATCCATGGGCAAGAATACTGGAGTGGGTTGTCATTTCCTTCTCCAGGGGATCTTCCCGACCCAGACATCTGACCTTTGTCTCCAGCTTGGCAAGCGGACCCTTTACCGCTGAGCCACCAGGGAAACCCCGCAAGGAAAAGTAAGCAATGCTTAACCCACATTATCTTTCGGGTTTCTCTGAGTGGTATTTTAAAATGTGTCCACTGCTAGTCTATGCTCATATTTCTAAGACCAGTGGGGAAGGAATGGTATCTAGCACATTTTCTATTTTTTTATTTACCGCATTAAATTAACTTTTATTGGCATATAGTTGCTTTACAATATTGTGTTAGTTTCTGCCCTATAGCAAAGTGAATCAACGATATGTTTACATATATCCCCTCTTTTTTGGATTTCCTTTCCATTTAGGTCACCATAGAGCACTGAGTAAAGTTCCTTGTGTTGTACAGTAGGTTCTCATTAGTTATCTACTTTACAGCTAGTAGTGTATATATATCAATCCCAATCTCCCAATTCATCACCCCCTTTCTCCTTTCCCCTCCAGCATCCAGATGTTCTCTACATCTGTGTCTCTATTTCTGTGTTGCAATAAGATAATCTATACCATTTTTCTAGATTCCACATTATGTGTTAATAATATAACAAATGATATTTGTTTTTCTCTTTCTGACTAATTCAGTCTTATGACAGTCTCTAGGTCTATCCAGGTCTCTGCAAATGGCACCATTTCATTCCTTTTTATAGCATATTTTCTTTTATAATTTTTAGGGCCTATGTGATTTTCTTGATGATTTAATACGAAAGTAGTTGCTAACTTTAACAGAACTTAAGTATCCTCAGATCACAGTTTTAAGTTTTCAATCACTCAAATTTTAGGAGCATCTCATGTTAAGAAGGGCTTCCCCAATGGCTCAGGCAATAAAGAATCTCCTGCAGTGCAGGAGACAGGAAGATCCCCTGGAGAAGGGAATGGCTTCCCACTCTTGTATTCTCGCCTGGAAAATTCCATGGACAGAGGAGCCTGGTAGACTACATACAGTCCATGGGGTTGCAAGAATCAGACACGAATGAGTGACTTTCACACTTCACATGTTAAGAAATGTCATGAGACATCTGTTTTTAAATCTCTGCAATGTTTGTTCCTGATCAACAATAGAAAAGAAGCTAAGTGACCAGGAAAGCACACTCTGAACCTCAGTGGCAGCTTGGAGACTCACCATGGGAGACAAGGGGGTGTCCAGGCTGGTTTCAGTCTTGCTGTCATCAGCATCGCTGTCCTTATCACTGCCGCTATCGTTGACAAAGCAAATCTGCAGGTTCATCCCACTCTGCAGGCTGGGCAGAAGCAAACAGAACACTAATTCCACTCAGCTATTTGTTATCCGGCAGCATCCAAAAACAGTCTGGTTTTGCTAGAGAAAGCAGTTTAATGTGTTCTTCACAGGGAGCAGTGAGTGATCAATATTATGCCCAATTCATAAATGGTAACTTTTACTAGAGGATAAGAAAGATACATTGATAAACAGTAAGGTGATAACTTTTAACTCCTATTGTAGTAGCTTTTTTCCACACAGAAATTCATTGTTGTTTGAAAACTAATTTCAAGCCACATTATAGCACCCGGCACAATACCAAACACATAGTCGGTACATGATAAAAATGTGTTGAGACACTGAGTTTACATTTTTGTCGATGAAGGTGAATGGATCCTCAGCCAAACAGGGCTGCCTGGTGTCATCTAATGTCCTGCCCCATGGGGACAATCCAAAGATGCTCATTAAAGCCAGCATCCCAGGGCCAGAGCTCTCAGAAAAAAAGACTTTTTTTTTTGCCTCAAATAGAAAAAGATCAGCTATCAGACAAGTTGATCTTTGCATCTCTCACTGTGACAATAATGCCAGAGCTGATTAGGCGTTAGGAAAATTTTATTTGAGGCAGTTGCCAAAAGTCAACTGAGGGAGCTCATTTATGTCATTAAGGAAAAAAAAAAAACACCAGAGGTTCACCCTAGAGAAACTTTAGGAAACTTCCAACCTAGTTATAAAGGCACAACGTTGGAACACAGCAAGGCTCTGTAGACCACCTGGCGCCCCGAGCCTCAGAGGCAGAGATGTCTTGGGAGTTCATTATGTTTGTGGCGAATCCGGGAAGCTCCAGGAGGGATGTTTCTGGAAATGTGGTCACAAAGGGCCGCCAGGCTGTGTATCTGCCACACACACAGCCAGGCTGAGGATCCAACTCTGTGTCCTAATGCTCATTTGAAGGCCAACACGTTTCATGACTTTGACAACAAAGAGTTTTTCAAGAAGCACTTTTTATTTTCTATTTGAGGCAAAAAGAAGCATCCGTAGTGTCTCCAGCCTGTGTGTAAGCTTTGAGAAAGAAAAAGCAGAAAGAAACTCCTTAAGCAGCAGGGGTCCTAAGGAGGGTAGTGTAAGCCAGGTTTAGAACAGTGGACGCTGAATCTGCTCTGGCATTACTGTCACAGTGAGAGACGCAAAGATCAACTCGTCTGATAGCTGAAATTTGCATTTTTAAAAAATTCCAGTGGGTAGGGATGCTCTGTACAAAATGCTCAGATGACTCACTGAAAGCACTGGTTTGATTGAAAACAATGCAGAAGTCAGAAAAAGTACTGATTTAACACAGGCACCACTGTTACGTGTATGTACTGCCCCCTGTTGTTAACTTCTGTGATTACTGAGAGTCCCAATTTATTTCCCCAGGAAGGAAATGCAGCCTTTCTTTCAGTAGGTCCAATTCTGTTGCTCCCCACCCTCCTGTGCAGGCCAGCAGAGTCAGGCCCAGGGCTGGCTGCAGAAGGTGACAGGTTCTTCTGTGATCAGCTGAGGGTGCTTGGAATCAGCAGGACTTAGGTTCGAATTCTCACTTCATTCCCTAAGCACAATACTCAATCTGTATCCTCATCTGTAAAACAGGGTGTCTAATTTAGTACTTTGTAAGAAGGAAGCTCCAATACTTTGGCCACCTGATGCAAAGGGCTGACTCACTGGAAAAGACTGTGATGCTGGGAAAGATTGAAGGCAAGAGGAGAAGGGGATGACAGAGGACGAGATGGTTGGATGGCATCACCGACTCAAATGGACATGCGTTGGTGGACTCAATGGATTAAATGGACACAATGAACAAACTCCAAGAGATAGTGAAGCACAGGGAATCCTGGTGTGCTGCAGTCCATGGGGTCGCAGAGGGTTGGACGTAACCAAGCGACAGAAAGACTGAAGGTGGGAGAAGGGGACCACAGAGGATGAGATGGTTGGATGGCACCACCGACTCAATCTACACGAGTGAGTAAACTCCAGGAGTTGGTGATGGACAGGGAGGCCTGGCGTGCTGCAGTCCACGGGGTCACAAAGAGTTGGACACGACTGAGTGACTGAACTGAACTGAGTGACAGAACAACAAAGAAAGATGAGAGGATTTAGCTCAGAGCTGGCATAGGACAGGTGGTTTTTACGCGTTCATCATCCTCCTCTCTACTTTCTGAAAGCCTACACAAAGGAACACAGGATTTTTTTTTTTATACATACACAGATGCTTTACTAGTATATTATGCATGTTATAAATAGGTTACTATATACATTTTTGAATGATAAGATTATTTCAAATGAATGGAACAGGATTTTAAAGGTGATGTGACTTTGTAAAGAGACCCTTGAAGTCAGGTACTTGAACACCTGGCCTGTCACAGCAATTCCTGATGCACAACTGACTCTCTGAGAGCGTCCTGAGCTGACTTGAACTGTTAGGCAGCTTGAACATTTATTGAGATGGAACTTGTCTCCTTTCAATTTTCTTCCATTAGAATATTTTTTTCTGGAGTAATCTAATATGTTCAGGTTACCCTTTGATCCCATATAAATGAAGCTTTAAAATTCATTGTTTGTAGTTGGTAAAAAATTTTTTTAAAAGTCAACCATTTTTAACAATAAAACTCAAGATCCATGGATTGGACAATAGTGGGAAATAAAAGTGCAAATTAAAAACAGACATATTTTAAAATAAAGACATTTCAAATTAAACCTAATTTGAATCTAGAATTATATCAGTTCAGTTCAGTCACTCAGTCGTGTCCGACTCTCTGTGACCCCATGAATCCAGCACGCCAGGCCTCCCTGTCCATCACCAACTCCCAGAGTTTACTCAAACTCATGTGCATTGAGTCGGTGATGCCATCCTGCCATCTCATCCTCTGTCATCCCCTTCTCCTCCTGCCCCCAATCCCTCCCAGCATCAGAGTCTTTTCCAATGAGTCAACTCTTTGCATGAGGTGGCCAAAGTACTGGAGTTTCAGCTTTAGCATCATTCCTTCCAAAGAATACCTAGGACCGATCTCCTTTAGAATTATATTGTATTTCCTATTTCTAGAATAAAGTCTTGAAGAGTAGATGATACTACATAAACAGATTATAAACACACAAAATTACCTATAATACCATTGCAAAATAAAGTTTAAAACATCCAAAGAAATATATTTCATTCTGAAGAAAGCTTGATCATAAATTCTGATGTTTTGCCCCCAAACTGACCTTTGTGCTAAGGACCTTAGACCTAAATCAACCATCCCACACAGGGTTTCTAACTCAGGAAAGGCAAAGAAAAAAAAAAAGGGAAGGATTTAGTAGTTGGAGCAAAATGAAAAAAAAACACCTCAGGTAGAAATTCAGAAAATCGCCTTAGTAACACATTATCACCGTGGGAAGCTGTGCAGACCTTCTTACAGGGCGAGCCTTATAATTCCTTGTAGCGGTAATCATCAAGAATGTTACTCTCAGGAAAAGGAAATTATATGACACAGCAGCTAATAGTTCAGCAGGGATTTTAGTAAAGACATCTTAAAACAGACTCAGGTTTCAAGGAGGATTTGTTTGCCTTTAGCCTTTAAGCGGGTTTAAGATGAAGGCGGCTTTTAGGAAGACTCGACCACAGCTCCAAGCAGCGGCCGGGCTGTAGGGTGAGTGGGCTCCCCTGGTGCTGCTCAGGGTCTCTGTGCTGCAGGGTCGGGGACCATGACCCCTGTTTGGGGCCCCTTCCCACCCTGGGGAGGCATGGCCGCCCTGAGGCTCTTCCTCTGGCCGCCTGGAGCCCAGGCCTCTGTCCTTCCCACTACTGTGGGGCCTCACTCACAACAAGGCTACACAGTCTTGGGAAATTCCAGCAGTTGGGGGGCTAATTTGCCTGGATCTCTCCAGCACAGTCTGAGGTGAAAACAAAACACCGTCCTCTTCTTGTTAATTAGTGTATAATTGAAAGCATCCAATTCGAGGTTACTTGATGTTTGGAGTGGCGCTTGGCAGACTGCTACGTGCAAAAGGCTGCTTGACATGTGTCTTGCCTTGGATTTGATTTCTGGAAGGTCTGTGTCCTGGTCACCCCAGGAACTGCTCCTCCTTATGCCACGAACAACCATACTGTTGGCCCAGGGTTACTGACAGGGAGCCAAGCGCCTGAGAAGGGGCTGTCCTAGATGAAGAAGGCCCAGAAATGCAAAGAGATAAAAAGACCAAGTGTGTCTTCTGGACGTCCCTGTGAGTTCATGTGGCTTTTTGAGTTCCTATCACCCAGAATTAGGAAGGCATTTAGTTGAGAGGCTGTTCAGCCTCAGTGTCCTCTTGGCATTCATAGTGAGGGAAGCTGTTACTTGGGGCTTCCTGGGTGGCTCAATCTGCCTGTAACTCAGGAGACTCAGGTTCGATTCCTGAGTTGGGAAGATCCTCTGGAGGAGGGCATGGCAACCCACTCCAGTATTCTGCCCTGGAGAATCCCTATGGTCAGAGGAGCCTGGTGGGTTATAGTCCATGGGGCTGCAAAGAGTTGAACACGACTGAGTGACTAAGCACAGCATAGCATTTACATATATAGGGTTTCCCAGGTGGCTAAGTGGAAAGAATTCCCCTGTAGTGTATGAGACCTGGGTTCAATCCCTGGGTCAGGAAGATGCCCTGGAGGAGGGCATGGCAACCCACTCCAGTATTCTTGCCTGGAGAATCCCATGGACGGAGGAGCCTGGCGGGCTACAGTCCATAGGGTCGAAAAGACTTGGACATGACTGAAGTGACTAAGCAGCAGCAAACTGTTACTTAGAAAATGTTTGCACTGATTTCTCATTACCATCACCAGACATATTATGAAAAAACACACAGAATTGAGAGAATGATGGAGTAGCAAAGATCTTACCTCCTAAGAAACCTAGCTACCTGGTGATAACATTTGGTAGAAAGATAATACTTTTTTTCCCTTCACAATACAAGGAAAAGACCAGTTTACTCCCTGGAAGAAGTGATGGCTGGTCCTAAAGTTTGCTGTGACTTCTACTGGGGGCAGCAGCATTGGAAACCCAGCCTTTGTCCTGGCCTTGGGTTTCGATGACTGAGAGTGGCCTGATGTGATGGCCAGCTCCAAAACCCAGAATTAATTTTGTGTGTCTCAATTTTAGAAACAGGAATCTCCAGCACCAGCTGAAACTTCCCGCATTCACACAGAAATGTTTAAGATTCTTTGGTTCTATACCCTACACCACACGTTGGTTAACTTCACCTGGACAGTTGCATTAAATGTGAGTTTAAAAGTATGTTCACTACTTTCTTGCCCTGGGTTGAACAACCATCTGTGGATTACGGGCAAGGCGTGCTCAGTCGCTCAGTCATGTCCGACTCTTTGTGACCCTATGGACTGCAGCCTGCCAGGCTCCTCTGTCCATGAGATCTTCCAGGCAAGAATACTGCAGTGGGTTGCCATTTCCCTCTCCAGGAATGGACAAGACAGGGGTTACTTAAAGAACTCAGATATCTTGCCCCTGATCTGTAACAGCCTGATTGTTAAAATGTCACAATTCTTCTCTTCCCTCTGTCTGCTCCCTCTGTAATAAGATTGTGGCTTCTCCATCCAGAGGTAGAGTCTATCTCCTGATCCCTGGGATGCCCTCCTGATCTGCCATGGCCAAAAGAGTGCAGAGGAAGTGATGGCGTTAGAGTTCTGAGTCTCCCCCTGCAGGGAAGCTGCCAATGCCCAGGTCCGGCTCGGCCTGCTGGCAGAAGACAGGCTTTGTAGCACAGAGCTCAAGTGGCAATTGTCCCAGCTAAGGCCCCAGGCACCTGAGAGAGCTGTGAAGA
Source organism: Bos javanicus (assembly GCF_032452875.1). Lineage (NCBI taxonomy): Eukaryota > Metazoa > Chordata > Mammalia > Artiodactyla > Bovidae > Bos > Bos javanicus. The sequence continues at coordinate 107,525,791 of NC_083868.1, forward strand.
GCAGTAGAGCACCTTGCCAACCCATAGCTGACCACAGACCAGGAGGAAGCCCCATGTGAACCCAGGTCTGACCAGCAGTAGAAATCAATGCTTATCATCTGATGCCACTGATGTGGGTGGGTTTTTTATTATATATCATCACTGTGGCAGCAGATAACTGGTGAAAGGTTACAAAGCAAGACTACAGGCTGTACCTCCAGTGGCCTTTCCCCCATACTGCACTTAATCTCAGGTGTGGATTTATCAAGTCTTGCCTGTGATGGCAATATAACTTTAAGCGCATATACCTCCTGTTGTTGTTTTTTGTTTAGTTACTAAATCGTGTCTGACTCTTTTGTGACCCCATTGTCTGCAGCCCACCATGCTCCTCTGTCCATGAGATTTCCCAAGCACGAATACTGGAGCAGGTTGTCATTCCCTTCTCCAGGGAGCTTCCTGACCCAGGGAGCAAACCCGAGTCTCCTGCATTGGCATGCAGATTCTTTATGGCTGAGCCACCAGGGAAGCCCATGTATTAGTCCTGAAGTTGCCTATAATTTCAAGGCAACTGTATGGTTTCCTTAAGAAACAGAGTAAAAGGGAACTTGAAAACGCCTAGGCATTTCAAACATGCATTGCTATCTTCTGTCCAAAATCACTGTGGTTGTGAGAGCCTCTGGCTCTGCTGTTACTCATTACTCAGTATTCCCAACTAGTCTGTGGCTGGGCTGTTAAAATATACCTTTATTTATTTTAATGGATCTTTGATGCATTATTCAAAGGCTTTCTACATAAAGTTTTTCTATATTTGCTGTTTTATGAGAATTTCAAAGGAGATGGAATATAAAATGTATGCTGTAATTAACCAAGGGTAGCTGTAAACACATTTCATTTTTCTAAGAATTTGTCATGAAGAAGGAATGTGGGAACACCTGAGGTCTGGGTAAGTTCTAGATACATGGGGTGTATGATGGTGTCTATATAGGATGCACTGAGGTGGGTTAAAATGAAGCGCTGCTGAGGACTTCCCTGGAGGTCCAGTGGTTAAGACTCAGAACTTCCACTGCAGATGGCATGGGTTTGATCTCTGGTCTGGGAACTTGATGCTTTTGAACTGTGGTGTTGGAGAAGACTCTTGAGAGTCCCTTAGACAGCAAGGAGATCCAACCAGTCCGTCCTAAAGGAAATCAGTCCTGAATATTCATTGGAAGGACGGATGCTGAAACTCCAATACTTTGGCCACCTGATTCGAAGAACTGATTCATTTGAAAAGACCCTAATGCTGGGAAAGATTGAGGGCAGGAGGAGAAGGGGGATGACAGAGGATGAGATGGTTGGATGGCATCACTGACTCGATGGACATGAGTTTGAGCAAGTTCCAGGAGTTGGTGATGGACAGGGAAGCCTGGTGTGCTGCAGTCCATGGTTTTGCAAAGAGTCGGACAGGACTGAGCGACTGAACTGAGAACTAGCATTCTGCATGCCATGCAGCATGACCAAAAAAACAGAAAAAAATTGTGAAATACCTTTCCCATTTCCCAAACCTTGCTCTTCACTCTTCTTTTCCCTACTGACTGTTTCATATTGACATTTACCATGAGATTTACAGAATTACTATTCAGAAAAGGAAAGGCAAAGTTTCTGTTTCCCAATGTTTGTTATTGTGAAAATACACTATTTCTTATTTTACTTTAGTGGGACTGTGTTAACTTCCTTTTGCTAAAGACTGTGTAATGCATGGGGTGATCATTTGACTTTTAAGAAATTTAAAAATTTAAAATTGAAGTATAGTTGCTGTACAATATTATATGATACAGGTGTACAATATAGTGATTGACAATTTTTAAAGGTTATACTCCTCTTACAGTTACTATAAAAATATTGGCTCTATTTCCCGTCATGTACTACATCCTTGTAGCTTATTTTACACCTAATAGTTTGTATTTCTTACTCCCCTCCCCCTCGATGCTTCTCCCTCTTCCCCCTCCCCACAGCCATCTCTCCAAGGTGCCCAATGTGGTAACCACTAGTTTGTTCTCTATAACCGTGAGTCTGTTTCATTTTTGTCATATTCACTAGTTTGCTGTATTTGGTAAGATTCCACATGTAAGTGATATCATACAGTATTCATCTTCCTCTGTCTGACAATTTCACTGAATCTAATGCGCTCCAAGTCCATCCATGTTGCGGCAAGTGATAACATTTCATTCCTCCTTAATGGCTGAGTTAAGCTGACTTTTTAAAAAGAGTGATATTCCTACAACAGGTTCAAATACTGCTGGTCTAACATATAACATCACACACACAGTGATGCTTACAAGTATATTAGGAAAAAAGGGGATGTTTAACTATTCATTCATTCATTCGGTGATCAGGCAAGAACATCTCTGAAAACCCCACAGCACTGGTCAGCCAGTGCTGAGCCTAAGATCCCCCCCATTCCTCCCTTCCCCACACCTCCTCAGGCCAGGACACAGGCCTTCTAGTTCCCTACAGTCCCACCTATTGCCTTTTATCTGGGCAACCTCATTCCTTCAAGCTTCTTCCTGGCCCATGCAGGCATATTATAGTTCACAACCCCTGAATTAAGTGGATCATGGAGGTAGTTGATCTAGGAAGAGAAACCAGGTCTTTGAACAGGTACCAAATGCTTGGATCATTAAATCACAATATACAAACAGAAATGTGGAATATATAAAGCACTGGGACAAAACTGAAAAACAAACACTTACTAGACACTCCTTATCCTACATATGAGAAAAGAAACACTTTCACTTAACCTGAACGTTAATTAGCAAGTAAGGTGTTAACCAAGAAGAGCGAATGAGCAGGGAGCCAACTGCAGAAGAAAGGCCGTCTGGCCACTGGAGGTGGGGTGAGAAAATGCAGAGAGGGATGGAAAGCCAACCCTCCAGCAGTTATGTGTCAGCGAAGTTAAGGGTTGTTTCAAACTGTGTGCTAGAGACGGGACTGGGGTCAGGGGCCATCATGTCTCTTCATGTCCTGTCCTGACCCCACATCTTACAGGACTCAGGCTTCCGGCTTCTTCAGCAAAAGCAGAGGAAAGCAGCTCCGAGGGTGGGAGAGTGTGGACGGCCCTCTCTGGGTTTTCTTCTCCCAGTTTCGGGCAGACCTTTTGTCTGCTCTCTTTTCTAAGGCTCGTTAGTTCTGGACCCTCCATCTGTATGTGTTCACATGAGAGCTGGTGGGCATCCAACTCCACAGAGTCTTCTCACTACTTAAGAGGCTAGGGGTGGACTAGCACTCACCAGCTTTTCTCTGGTGAAGTGCCAGCCTCTGGAGCCTAGCCTGATTCTTCAGGGAGCCATAAATACCTGCATTCCTCAGACAGCTGCTGGTTCTAATTCCACATCAGTATCTAGTCCCTTCACTAATGACCACTTACATGTAATTAAATTTGGAATTATAGGGTCTTAATGTTAAAAAATGCATTTTCACCAGAAATATTTTCTGCATGAATTGAAGACCAGAATGAGACCTCTTCTGATACTGCAATAATGATGGAATAAAACAGTCATCTCTCCTAAGTGCCAAATGTGGTACACTTTCATCTTAATTAAAGCCAAATGATTTCTAAGTCATCTACATCCTCAAATACAAAGTTACCACTTTTGAGCATCTACTATGTCGTAGGCACTTAATAAATATTATCTCTAATTCTCAGATACACATAAAACAAGTATGATGAACTCCACTTTACATATAAGAAAATCAAGGCTCACAGATTAAATTATACAAGGTCACAAAGCTGGCATTTTATTGTAAGAGAGTGTGGTGCCAGGCACTTTAACAAGGCTAGAATAAATTCATGAATGGAAGAATAAAAGAGAAGATGAAAAAATAAAAGCAAAACAAAAAACAAAAAACCGGAAACAACTTCAATGTCTAACGATAAGAGATATAAGTATATTATGGTGAAATACATGATTGGCCATTCTGTGGCTGGTAAAAACAGTTATGAAATGGGCAAATGATCTTGATGTATTGTTAAGTCAAAAAGAAAAACCAAACTCTAAAACAATAGGTATAGTATGATTCCAACTCTGTAAACAAAAATGTGGAGATACATGAACAGAAAAAGTGGCAGGAAATACACCTAGATATTTTTTGACGGAAGAAATTCAGCTGACTTTTAACTTCTCTCTTTTGAGTGCCTCTAAATTGCCAACATCCGCTGGATCATCGAAAAAGTAAGAGAGTTCCAGAAAAATATCTATTTCTGCTTTATTGACTATGCCAAAGCCTTTGACTGTGTGGATGACAATAAACTGTGGAAAATTCTGAAAGAGATGGGAATACCAGACCACCTGACCTGCCTCTTGAGAAACTTGCATGCAGGTTAGGAAGCAACAGTTAGAACCGGACCTGGAACAACAGACTGGTTCCAAATAGGAAAAGGTGTACGTCAAGCCTGTATATTGTCACCCTGCTTATTTACATCATGCAGAGTACATCATGAAAAATGCTGGGCTGGAGGAAGCACAAGCTGGAATCAAGATTTCCAGGAGAAATATCAATAATCTCAGATATGCAGATGACACCACCTTTATGGCAGAAAGCGAAGAAGAACTAAAGAGCCTCTTGATAGAGTGGAAAAGTTGACTTAAAGCTCAACATTCAGAAAACTAAGATCATGGCATCCGGTCCCATAACTTCTTGGCAAACAGATGGGGAAACAGTGGAAACAGTGGCTGACTTTATTTTTTGGGGGCTTCAACATCACTGCAGATGGTGATTGCAGCCATGAAATTAAAAGACGCTTACTCCTTGGAAGGAAAGTTATGACCAACCTAGACAGCATATCGAAAAGCAGAGACATTACTTTGTCAACAAAGGTCCATCTAGTCAAGGCTATGGTTTTTGCAGTAGTCATGTATGGATGTGAAAGTTGGACTATAAAGAAAGCTGAGTGCAGAAGAATTGATGCTTTTGAACTGTGGTATTGGAGAAGACTCTTGAGAATCCCTTGGACGACAAAGAGATCCAACTGTCCATCCTAAAGGAGATCAGCCCTGGGTGTTTATTGGTAGGACTGATGTTGAAGCTGAAACTCCAATACTTTGGCCACCTGATGTGAAGAGCTGACTCATTTGAAAAGACCCTGATGCTGGGAAAGATTGAGGGCAGGAGGAGAAAGGGACGACAGAGGATGAGATGGTTGGCTGGCATCACTGACTTGATGGACATGGGTTTGTGGACTCTGGGAGTTGGTGATGGACAGGGAGGCCTGGCATGCTGCCGTTCATGGGGACGCAAAGAATCAGACATGACTGAGCGACTGAACTGAACTGAAGTTGCTATGTGTGGGCATTTAGCAGGAATTAAAAAAGGAAAAGGAGAGAAAATGGGCGAGTTGATTAGCACTTGTTTGTTGGAGAAAGGTGAGTAGGATTAAATATTTGACAGCTGGAAGAGGACCACTGTGTGTGTGACTCAGATGGTATCTATGCAGAGACCATGACTCATGCATGAGTCAGGGTGGCTTTTGTTTCTGGCAGGGAGCTGGGGTGGGGGCGGTGGAAGATCCTCTTTGAGGGCAGTGAGAAACATATTTTCTTGCAAATGGACATTTCCGTGGATGGACTCTTTGATTCAACTGTTGTCATCCCTCCCCAGCCTAGGCTTAACCTCCTTCTCCTTTTTGTATCTGCACAGATAACAGCCTCTTAAAGCAATGGATATACATTTCACCGTTTGTATTTTTTTCTTTTTTTTTTGAACTTTGCCTTAAAAAAAATTTTTTTTTTGGCTCTGCCACACAGCATGTGGGATCTTAGTTCGCTGACCAGGGATCAAACCCACATCTCCTGAAGTGGAATATCCCCTGGAGTTGAAGCATGGAGTCTTAACCACAGGACTGCCAGGGAAGTCCCTCACTGTATTTTTAAAGCCAGCCTGCTTATTGATTCTGCTCAGCCCAGGTGGAGTTTAAACTTGTATCTGCCTGACCCGCTGATGATTTTCAGCTGCTAGAGCTGAAGTTCAGCTCATACCCCTTCCAGACCTGTGATAAGGCCTGTGCTGCTGCTGCAGTTTAGCTGCTTAGTCACGTCCAACAATCTGCAACCCCATGGACTGTAGCCCGAAAGGCTCCTCTGTCCATGAGTCATCCCAGGCAAGAATACTGCAGTGGGTTAGCCATTTCTTCTCCAGGGGATATTCCCGACCCAGGGATTGAACCCTCATCTCCTGCTTGGCAGGTGAATTCTTTACCATTGAGCCACCTGGGAAGCCCTAAGGTCTGTGAGGTTAGGTTAAAGATAGGGCAGTTGAAGACTCAGTGCTTGTGGATGTTTTCGACTGGTATCATTGGATGTGGTGCAGATTTTAACTACAAATTCTTTTACTCTCTTGAACACTGAATTACTGCTTTCACCACTTTTTATGTTTATGTTTTAAAAAACATTGGGGTTACCATTTAGGCTTGGTCCCATAGTAAGCTTTATCTCAGAGACTTTCTGTTTCATGATTTAATATGTGGTCATCTGATTCCATGGGGTCGTGAAGACATGACTGGGCAACTTCACTTTCACTTTTCACTTTCATGCATTGGAGAAAGAAATGGCAACCCACTCCAGTGTTCTTGCCTGGAGAATCCCAGAGATGGTGGAGCCTGGTGGGCTGCCATCTATGGGGTTGCACAGAGTCAGATACAATGGAAGCAACTTAGTAGCAGCAGCAGCAGCAGCAGCAGCATCTGATTCCATTCAGTCATTAGGAGAATGCAGTAGATTTACTGAATTGTGCTAATTCTGTGACACATGGTTATTCATCTTTGGCCATCTTTTAAAGTCCAGATATGTCTCACGATCTCAGTCACCCACATAGCTGGCAGCATAACTGTTCTACTGAGCAGTAGCCCCATCAGCCAACAAACCATATGAGGACCGATGAGAAGGAGGTAGGCTCTGGAAGTTGGCTATCCATGCCTTCTGATGGAAACATGCAGAATGGGGGTGTGGCTTGGAAGGTGATATGCAGCACCTCCTGATGGCACAAGGGGTGACACTGTGGGGAAAGATGGACAACTCCAAGGGAAACTGGTTAAAGGAGAATTGAATTGTGAATGTGAAAAGGGTGTAGGACTACTTTAACCGATTTCCCTTTTTCTTATTTTTTTGTATGCACAAAAGACACATACAACAAAAATGTATATCCAAATAAACCCAAAAGAGCTTTTCAATAAAACAAAAATTCTGGAATTCCCTGAAAATCCAGTGGTCAGGGTTCTGAGCTTCCACTGCAAGGGACACAAGTTTGATCCTTGGAAACTAAGATTCCACATGTACATGGCACAGCTCCCCCGCTGCCCTGATTAACAAAAAAAATAAAATTCTATGTGTTAAGGTGGCATGTGTCACCATTTAACTGACAGTGATTTTCTGAAATATCTTGCATGGGTTTTTAATGCATGTGATAACCTGATTGAGCTATGGTTTTTCCAGTAGTCCAGGATATGAGAGTTGGATCATAAAGAAGGCTGAGTGCTGAAGAACTGATGCTTTCGAACTGTGGTGCTACAGAAGACTCTTGAGAGTCCCTTGGACAGCAGAGAGATCAAACCAGGCAATCCTAAAGGAAATCAACCCCAAATATTCACTGGGAGGACTGTTGCTGAAGCTGAAGCTCCAATATCTTGGCTACCTGATGTGAAGAGCCGACTCCCTGGAAAAGACTGATGCTGGGAAAGATTGAAGGCAAAAGGAGAAGGGGGCAGCAGAGGATGAAATGGTTGGATGGCATCACCGACTCACTGGACATGAATCTGAGCAAACTCCAGGAGAGAGTGAAAGACAGAGGAGTATGGCTCTCTCTAGACCAAGAGGTCGCAAAGGGTCAGACATGACTTAGCAACTGAATAACAACAACAATCTGAATGAGAATGATCTGAGGGGCACAAAAAATTTGATAACAAAATCAAACAAAAGGATTGTGTTAAACCTCCAGATGACAGAGCTCACTTGCAGTCAGTAAGGCTTTTTTCTCGTAGCAGCGAGTGCTTACGTAAAGTCTCAAAGAATCCGGTCCTCATATAAGCTGTGTGTGTCCAGGCACACGGGAGGGACCACTGTCTGTAGGGAGTGCAAACGGCAATAATAAAGTCATGATAACTTGTCAAAGATGATGTGCCAATGAAAAATCATTTCTACAAGTTCTTTTAATTAAACATTTGGCTGTCCACTGGAACCATTTTTAAATATAAAATGCCAGCCCTGTGGCCTTTTTCTCCTCATCTCCCACCCTTCTGCAGTAGCTCTGACAATTGAATTCTCACTGGTGATAATAATAAAATTCATAAGACAGAGTACAGCTAGTTATGCCTCTAGCAAGATGTCAAATTTCACTTGCACAAAATTAATTGCACCTAATTAAACTGGGGTCATTGGCATTACCGTAAAGTGAGGCTATTTATTAGACAAAGAAAATTTCACAAATATCAATTTGCTGTCCTTTCAGGTTTGTAAAAGAGAAGAATTGCTTACATAATTAAATTTGTTTTGCCATTTTAATAGTATTAGTCCTTAAAAGATCCTCTTCAAAATTTCCTTTACTTTTAAAATTGTGTAATATTTTAGAATACTGGAGGTAATTCTTGGAGGAGGGCATAAAAAATAGTAAGAGTTTTCTGCAGAGTACCTGATGACATTTCAAATAGTATATTAAAAAAAAGAATTTGTAAACTATCATTTGCAATGGCATGTACCTTGGAATTACTCATATGAAGGATATTCTATGCAAATTAATAGTGCGCTTGTGTGAGATTAATATGAAGTTTAAAAGATATGTCACACATTTTAAATAGGTTGCTGGAGTATGTACCTATTTCACTGCATTAAAACAGGACAACCTCTTCTCACCCACACTGGGTATATATGACCACTGTGCTTATTTCTAGGAATTTATGCAAACATTATTACTGTCAGAGACCAAAGGATGATTTACTTTACTGGCAAAATGATGCTGCTTTGACCTGTGATTCCATGGCATATTATACATTCAGATTCTCAGTTCCTCACATTCAAAGCTCCTATGAATCCAGTTTCTTTAAAGGTGCTCTGCCGCTGCTGCTGCTAAGTCACTTCAGTCATGTCTGACTCTGTGCGACCCCATAGACGGAAGCCCACCAGGCTCCCCCGTCCCTGGGATTCTCCAGGCAAGAACACTGGAGTGGGTTGCCATTTCCTTCTCCAATGCATGGAAGTGAAAAAGTGAAAGTGAAGTCGCTCAGTCGTGTCCAACCCTCAGCGACCCCATGGACTGCAGCCTTCCAGGCTCCTCCGTCCATGGGATTTTCCAGGCAAGAGTACTGGAGTGGGCTGCCATTGCCTTCTCTGAAAGGTGCTCTAGGTCACTGTTATCTGTCCTACTAATACAACTCTCTGGGCTATATAGTGCCTCCCTACTCCCCCTCCCCGCCACCCAGCCCAAACACAAAAGGAGGTGGTGGGTTAATTTTATTGGTCTTGTCTCAGTCATTCACCAATAAACCTGTAAGAACAAGAAAGAAATGCATTTTGATTTGGGGATGTTGGAATGGCTGAGACAAGCAAACAGTAATCATTATTCAAACCAGCATCTAAAAAACTCTCTGGGGAACTTCAGTTTTTCATAATCTTCACGCTGCATGGAGAGAGGGGTATATAACCTTTTCTAGGTTACAACATCCCATTGCATATTTTATGAAATAGACTGTATTAAATTGCATTTATATTTATATGCATGTAAATAAAATCTGGGCTTCCCTGTTGGCTCAGTGGTAAAGAATCCACCTGCCAATACAGGAGCCTTGGATTGGATCCCCACAGATTGGGAAGATCCCCTGGAGAAGGAAATGGCAATCCACTCTACTATTTTTGCCTGAGAAATTCCATGGACAGAGGAGTCTAGTGGACTATAGCCCATGAGCTGGAGATGGCTTAACTACTAAACAACAACAAATAAAATCTAGGGTAAGGGAAGAATAAGAGTGGGGGTCAGGTTTATTTTGTGTTTACTCTGAGAAAAGGAGAATGGAAAAGGCAGAAATAGCTTTCTCTAAAATGTCCAAACAGGTTGTCCTGTTTGAAAGATGAAAGATTTCCTAGATGTCTATTACTAATGACCACTTTGTCTTGTATTTTCATAGCAGCCAAGCCAGTTTCCATTCCTTTGATATTAATAACATTAAGCTATGTAAACTAAGAATCCAAAATATAATGCTGATTCAAAATTAATTTGGTCAATGAGAAAAATTTTATAGCAAAGTATTATACTAGTCATAAGAGAAAATGAATATTTTTTGAGAACATGAGTAATTTCTTAGAAAGCTTATTTCAAAAATAGGTAATTCATTTTCCTCATTTCCTTTTAAGCTTTTAGCTGAAGCATTTTTAAATAGAAAAAACCGACAAAGGTCATACGATCTCCATTTGAAAAGGCTGATTATGTGTGGATTAGCAAATTTGGAAGAAAAATATGGCACTTCCTGTACTTGCCACATTTCAGTATAAGTCAAATTTAATTACTTGAGTTATGAAGCAATATCAAAAATTCTTTTGCTGCAGTATTGGGCATGAAATGTCTTTATGGGATTATAGTAAGTCTAGCTTACATTTAATAACTTGTCATTCTTTTAAAAAGTGCTTTAGGAGATAGCACCAATTAGAAAAATTCAGTGGGGCTGAAACCCAAAGGCCAACTGAGAAGAACTTACATTTGCAGTAGCAGCTTAATAAGCACGTCTTCCCAAGGGACCTTCATGCCACTTCACAATTTCTCACATAACGCGTATGAAGTTAATTTTTACAGGTAATCACACACCCTTTAAAATGCATAATTAGAACTCTATTATTTTGCCAAAGGATCCTACTTAACCAGGTAAGCCCTGCCTTAAAAGAAAGCTTAGCACTTCCAAACCTGTTGCTTGGTCAATTAGTTTTAAGTCCTCAGTCTCATTTAAAATTGAGTACTGAGCTCCTTAAAGTAGTAAATTCATCTAATATTTACCTGGTTTTGATTATTTAACTACTTCAGCACGTGTGCTTAGGCGCATTTTGGAGTGCCACATCGAGACCTCAGAGTTCTAACATCCCTTAAGTACTTCTGTAAGGAAGAGGTAAGGTATTTCCAGCTTAATGAAGAACTTCAGGCACTGTAATACATTAGAACATGAATTCTAATAGGGATGAAGAATATGGGTTACACAATTGCAACTGAACATCTCCTCAGGCTTTTCTCCTACATTATTACTGAACAAAGGGAATGGCAGTCAGTCTTTGCAGACTTAAAATTTACAGGGATAAAGTGATATTTCTTAGAAACATTAAGTATCATTATTAACCATCATCCAAAAAGTCATCGTGTTCTCGGAGAGGATGATCTCATCCGAGGATGAAAACATCTGAAAGAACAGGATATAAATAATCTTCCTTATGGCGAGTCAACAAGGGTAGCTTGTTCTGAGCTCCTGTGAAGTACATATGTGTTTAGAGAGCTGTGTCTCCAAAGGGCGTGGATGACTCACTGATTCTCAAATGATGCTCTGCTATAATAGTGTCAGGTGGGCTCTGAGGGTTTACAGGGGAGGGGTGGTGAGGAGCAGTGAGGGTGGAATGGAGGGGCACTAAACGGAAGTGGTGGGGGAGGCATATTCTGGGCAGGGTTCTCCCAACCCCTCTCCTTCAGTCCTCCTGAACCAGAGGTCAGCTTTGTTTTACATACATGGTTTCGGCACATGATTTTATCTGCAAAGATATTTCTTCTATTAAAAATAGTGAAAACCTTTTGGGACTTCCCTGGCAGTCCTGTAGGTTAAGACTTCGCCTTCCAATGGGTCAGGGGGCAAGTTAGATTCCTGGTCAGGGAGATCCCACACGCCTCATGGCCAAAAAACCAAAACACAAAACAGAAACAATATTGTAACAAATTAAATAAAACCTTTAAAAATGGTCCAGATTAAAAAAAATATCTTCAAAAAATAATGAAAATCTTTATGAGACATCCAGTTACAAATGGCATATGGAACACAGGTATTTATTTACTCTTGCTTCTGAAATCCTACTAAAATAATATGAAAGGAAGGAAGAAGGTATAAACCTACAGGGACAAAGAAAATGGAAAAGGAGACAATGGCACACAAGAGAGTTAGGAAAAAAACAAAACACAGATGGATGAGCGGTATCTGACTTTATTTCAATTTGCTAGATGCCTGCAGGGGAGGCTGGTGGGAGAAGCACGTGCATTTTCACTGCAGGATCCTGGAAATGCTCAGGTACATCTGAAGCTGGGAGAGTGGGGTAGACTGTACGTGGAGGAAGATTGATTAAGCAATTGAAAGAAAAATCTAGACCTTCTAACTTGCCCTGTCTACCTATGGTCTGGCAGAATGAGAAAGCGTACTACCTAGAGAGGCTGAATGAGAGGAGTTCCAGGCTGGGGCTCCCTCAGGCACAGCTGAGGTGGCAATGAAAGGCCTTATTGAAATCATGGGAATTAAGTACATGATGAATCGTCAACCATTAGCCTGCTCGAGTCTTACACTAGCAGCCAGGCTTAAAATTCCTCAGGACAAAGTTGGAGAGGTTGTCTCTGGGTAACTTACAGTCCAAGAGAAAAGAGATTTAGATACTTTAAATTGGATTCATCCTAACAAAATAGTTATGTTTTCACCTGACCATTCTAAACTGAAGTTTGTGCATGCGTGCTAGGTCACTTCAGTTGTGTCCATCTCTTTGCGACCCTGTGGACTGTAGCCTGCCAGGCTCCTATGGGATTCTCCAGGGTGAAAACACTGGTGTGGGTTGCCATTTCCTTCTCCAGGGGATCTTCCTGACTCAGGGATGGAACCGGTGTCTCTTTCATCTCCTGCACTGGCAGGCAGGTTCTTTACCACTAGCGCCACCTGGGAAGCCCAAGGTGAAGTTCATCATTCATTAATTGAGTAACTATTCAGTGACTGACTATTAGACGCTATCTAATAGTTATGATGGTGAACAAAACAAAGATCTGCTCTCTTGAGGTGAATATTTTAGTACTAGAGAAAGACAAAGAACAAGTTAAAAGTATATTTAATACAATGTCAGGTAACGATAAGGGTCCCAAAGAAAAACGAATCAGGGTAAGAGGCTGGGTGTTGACTTTTCAACTGGGTGATCAAGGCATGTCTCTCTGAGGAATCAGTATATGGCTAACAGGCCCTAACCAGAGGGTAGTGTTAGGACTTGGAGCTAACAGTTCTTAGAGTTTTATACCTAATTATTAACAGAAATGAAAACAAACAAACAAAAAATAAACTCAGAAGAAAAATCGTGGGCCTACAGAAATCAGAAGAAAACATTTTGAACAATTTAACTAAAATTAATACCTTTAGTGAAATGAGAAAGTATGATGTGAAAAAATTTGAAAACATAAACAAAATGGATAACTTCTTAAAAAATACAACTTACCAGAACTGACTTAAGAAATAAAAAGTAGGTACAATCTTAAAATCACTTAAAAAACGGAAGCAGTTAAATCAAACATACAAGTAGGCACCAGGCCCAGAGGGTTATACAGGTGAGAAACAGCTCATTCCAATATTATGTACAATGAAAACAGAATAAAGAATCCAACAGAAATTTGAATAAGGTCCAAATAGATACACCACATAAAGGGAAACAAAGAGAGTTAATAAGCACAATGAAATACCATTTAATACATATGCAGTTAAAAAATATAAAAGAAATTGGCAATATTGAGTGTTAGAAAGGCTATGGATCTATAAGAGCTTTGAGCTATTGCTGGTAGGAGTGTAACTTGTGCAATTGTTTTGGAGAACAGTTTTGGCATTATTTTCTAAGTAGGAACATTCATGTATTTTCCTAGGAATTCCACTCCTAGGAATGCACCAAGAGAAACTTGCACACGGACAGCAGAAGACATGTACAAGGATGTTTAGAAGCAGCACTATTTACAAGAGCAAAACCTTTGGAACAACCTTTGAAACAAGCCAATGCCTTTCATCAGAAGAGTGGCTCTATGAATTGGGATACATTCACACAGTGGAATGTAATAGAGAACTCCAACTATGGACTGGCAAAGGGAAAAAAGGGGCAATTAAAATTTCAGAATAAACAATAAAATTTCTCAAGTAATCATAGCTTACTACATGGTTCAAGGTGAATAATATATGATCTTAATAATGTAAAATCAAACAATTATTTTACCCCAAATTCTGAAATAATTACACGGGGAGGATGGGGGGATATATAGATATGTCTGTGGGAGGGCTGTAACAGAGAGTTAAACCCACGCTTTCTGTTATTTGGTGGTCAAAAGATGGTTTAAAAGAAAAGCTAAGAAGATCAGCATTTTATTCAAAGACATAAACACCAGCAGCAATAGCTAAGGAGTTAAACACTATTATTTCTGGAGAGTGAGATAGGATAGAGAGGGATAGGACCAAGGACTGTTACTTTTGTGTTGTTATTATACACTCTGTAGTTAATTCTACTTTACTTTTAAAGCCATGTAACACACACACACACACACACACACACACACACACACACACATACTTTGATTCTGAAACCCAGACTTCCCATTTGGACCAGATGGATATGACATGGCCAAGCAAAGAGATGGGATTTCTAAAAGAAAAGTTTTTGGGGCTTTGGAGAGAGAGTAGTAACAGAGATCTAGAAGACTATCTATGGGTCTACTCTCCTCATTTTACACAATTGAGGAAACTGAGGTATGGTAAAACTAAGTACATTGTTCAAGTCTCAGACTTAAGCTGACTAGGATGAACCCTCAGGTGTCCAGGTTCCTAGGCCAGAGTCCTCCTGCCACTTCCCACTGGGAGGAGAAAGAGGTGCTTCAACAGCAAAGGCAAAGGCTTCCAGCTCTGAAATGACATATGAAGAGATGGAGGGAATCCTCTGAGCCTGTGCTGGCCCCACGCCCACCGAGGAGGACATGCCTGAACACTGCGTGGCCAGGTCTCAGCTCCTGACTCCAGGCTCTAACCCACTGGCAGTAACTCCTTATATGCACATATGTGTGCTTTCTGATTTGTGCTGATTTAGGTAAATCTGTAAGGATCAGACAGAAGTATGAGGCTTACTGAAAGCCAGATAAAATAGATACCAAAGTGTCTAATACTGGACCTCATACGAAGCAAAGAGTGGAAACCAGTTCACTGGTTGAACAAATGCACGAATGCTATCATTTGTCTCCCATACTTGGTTTATCATGGTAAGTATATCTAGTATTTATACAGGCGATATTTGCTCTTAAGAGAGTCCAAAGGAAGAGACAGATATTTTGACAAGAAACAGATATCTGAAGAGGGATCAAGAGAATGCTGATGCATCTTCAGTTACTACCATCTTTCAAAAACAGTGTTCTACGCGCTTTCACCACCTGGAATACCTGTACTCGTAACAGTTAATTTTGCAAACTGTCTATACCCCCTCAAACAAAGTGTGACCTATGGACTGGCAGAGGAACATCAGCTGGGAGCTTGTAAGAAATACAGAATCTTAAGCAACCCCCAGACCTACTGAATCAGAATCAGCATTTTAACAAAATCCCCAAGTGACACAACTTGCACATTAAAGTTTGAGAAGCTCTGGTCTACAGTCCTATTTTCTAGGTAGAATTATAATTTTAACATATTTTCATTGGAATTAGAAGCTATGCAAATAATCAATGATACCCTGAAATCAAGATTAAAAAAAAAAGACAGGTTAAGCTTGCAGTAAATATTCAATGATCAAAGTGGGAATTGTATTTCTCAGTTACCAGTATTCATTGTTATCAAATGTATCAGAGGGGTGAGTCTGGATGTTTTGGGATTGCTTAATGGCAAATCTGGTGGTCTGCCACAATGTTCCAAATATCGGTTGGCTTGCTTAAGAGTGTAGCTTTATTTCCCCATCACAAAGTGAAATCAGTATTGTGTCTAAAAATGAAATATAGAAATCTGACCCCAATGGCTGGGCAAATGGGCCCCAAATCCCCAAAACTAAAACCCAAAAGACCAACCTAACAAACAGGTGGGGAGGGATCTGTCTAGCACACAAATAAAGGTGGTAGTATTATGGGGGAAAAATACTCAAGGATTTAAAGGATATCTCATTAAACATACAGTCAGATGACAAAATCCATTAGGTATATATGAAAAAAATCAACTCAAAACAACACTCACCGGGAGGAAAGGCTTGGCTTCCCACTTTTGCTACAGCTGGTATAAATTCCTGGGCCATCATCAAAGAAGCTTCCCAGTGCCAACTTCTGTCGGATAGATTCCCTCTCATTTTTCTGTGCCTAAAATTTCAGGAAAATAAAACATGCCGATAAGCAGGCAGATACATCACAACCAGAGGCAATCTAACTTCTAGGTCTCTTAGAACTGTAATATTAGACAAAAATAAAATAAAACAGGCCACAGCACAAGAGCATTTGAATTAATAAGAGCTGAAATGCAACCCATCATTCCTGACTCCAAGTCTGTGAGTTAATTTCAGTTCTTCAGAGCCCATTATGATCACTAGTCTAGGAAATCACCCTCATGGTACTAAATGGTTGTCATCAGGATGGAACTACAGCTGACTCTTGAACAACATGGGTTTGAAAGAAGACTTTTTTCAATAGTAAATACTATAGTACATCCATGACTGGTTGAATCTGTGAACCACACACAGGCATGGCTGACTTTAAGTTACAGGCAGATTCTCTACTGTACTGAGGGTCGACACCCCTAACCCCTTGTTAAAGAGTCACCTGTAGATTATTTGGTGCTTTCATCTTTCTTCTTACCTGCTAGATATGACAAGAGTAAAAGAGTAAAGGCATGGAGGACAAGCACTTTGTCCTAAATCAAATCGCTTTTATCTTAAATGAGGGCTCATGTCTTTTGCCTTCTTTACATGGTCCCTTTCAGTCCACTTTCTCTTTGGCAAGAACATCAATTCATTCAACTGACAGGCACCAAGCCTCTATGAGAGGCAGAAGCCATACTGTGACGCTGGAAGCAGGGCTCAGGATGGATAGACAGAGCCTCTGCCCCCGCCCAGCTTACAGTCTTGATGGGGACATTTGTTTTTGTTCAATATCCTGATCTCACCGGGTTTAGAATGTGAGCAATCCTAACACAGTGCTTGGAATAGCTGGAGGATTCTCACTGGACCCATCTGTTTCATATTTTGAAGGGAAGTCAGGTCCATGTGCATAGGAACAGAATTTGGTAAACTACACTACTGGGATAATTTGGATATGTTTACAACACTTGGCTTCCCATAAAAGTCCCATAAAAACTCACCATGCTGAACTTCTAAACCCTTTAAACAACAGGAGAGGAGATTAGACATGATTTCCTTAGTTAAAAATAAACCCACAAAAAACAAATATAATGAGTTGGATATTCTGGGGTGAGAATGAGACTTAGGTTTTCTGTTTTTGTGGGGTGAGGGGTCTGTGAGAAGCACCATTTTAAGTTTTGAGCAGGGAGCTGAAGACGATGCTGACCAAATTATATTACACAACACAGCTCAGGTGATGGGGTGTGGTCACAGAATACCCCATCACCCTGATTCTCCCAGGAGGTGGTTCTGGAGCCACATTTGCTGCCTCCAGTACCCACAAGTTACAGCGGAAGCTCTGATCCACCATCTGAGCATCACTGTCACAGTAATGAAATGTACAACCTACCGTAAGGACAGGCTGAAAAAGGGCTTCATTTCATTCCCAAGTGAAGGGCAATATACTATAGGCTAAGGAGGCTGTCTAACATGGTAGTTACTAGTCACATGTAGCTATTTACATTCAAATTTAAAATTAATTCAAATAAAAAATTCAGTTTCTCCAGTCTTACTACTACATTTCAAGAGCTCCAGAGCCACAGGTGGCTCTAGCAGATACCATATTGGAAGCTCAGAATAAAATATCCGACAGCGCAGCCCCGCTAAGACAGCGTTAGCTTCAACAGTCTGCACCAGGATTTCCTGCAGAGACTTAAAAGTGCACATTCCCATCGCTTCTGAGCCGTCTGGCTAAGATCAAGTGTAAAATACACACTCCTAGTCTCTAGCACCGGATATTTAGTTTCAATAGGCTTTCCTTCTAGTTCAAGGAAAGCTCTTTATTTTCCTTTTTCTAACATTTAAAAATTCTTGGACACTATAACCATTCTTTCAACTTTCATATTTAGCAATTATATTTAAATCTATCCATCTACTCAGGTATCTTCCTATTTTGTCACGTATCCAAGGAACTGTGTCATACTAGCAGCTATAGAGTGTGTGTGTGTGTGTGTGTTACACAGCCACAAGGTAAAAGACTGCTTCTGTACAGTTACAGATGTGATGCTGATCTCATTTGATTACTGGGCTAGCATAGCACTGAGCCCTGAGAAGGTAACCACAAGGTTGTAAAGGGAAGTAAAGAATGCTCTTAATTTCACTAACCACTTGCAACTGTATTTTTGGAAACCTTAGTTAAAGCAACCCACCCTTCCAAATATGCAGGGCTGGTACTTACTGGTGATGGTCCTGCCAAAATAGAACCACACTTGACATCTTTACTTAAAACAAATTCATTTCAAAATCCCAAAATCTGCTCCGCAGATTTAACATAGTCAGAGAACTTATTTCTGAATCCATGTAACAGACAAGAGAGATTATTACTCAATGTCCTCTACAGTCAGAAAACTGTTGAGTGGAATGAAATATCCAAATATAAAATCAGTAGATCATAACATGAGTGTTAATGACCAATATTGTCCAACATTATCCTGGGGTCTGGAAGAGGTTTTCTTTAAAAAAAACACCTATCCCGGGTGTAAAGGTGTTAACATACCCTTAATTCCATGTCTGTCCTGATTTACTTGGTATGTTAAAGCGATAGATAGCAGCTGCTAAGTCACTTCAGTTGTGTTCAACTCTGTGCGACCCCATAGACAGCAGCCCATCAGGCTCCCCCGTTCCTGGGATTCTTCAGGCAAGAACACAGGAGTGGGTTGCCACTTCCTTCTCCAATGCATGAAAGTGAAAAGTGAAAGTGAAGTCGCTCAGTCATGTCCGACTGTTAGCAGCCCCATGGACTGCAGCCTACCAGGCTCCTCCGCCCGCGGGATTTTCCAGGCAAGAGTACTGGAGTGGGCTGCCATTGCCTTCTCCTGATAGATAGTAGAGAAGGTCTTAAAAATATTCTTATTCATGTTAATTACAATTTTAATACCAGAATACTTAATAACAGTTTAAAGAGGTCTGTTTTATGAATGGATAAAGAACTTGTAGTACATTTATACAAAGAAATATTACTCAGCCACAAAAAGGAACAAATTTGAGTCAGTTGCAGTGAGGTGGATGAACCCAGAACCTCTTATACGGAGTGAAGTAAGTCAGAAAAACAAGTGTTGTATATTAATGCATATATATGGAATCTAGATAAATGTTACTGATAAACCTAGTAGAGAACACACTTGTGGACACAGTAGGGGAAGATGAGGGTGGGATGAATTGAGGAAGTAGCATTGATATATATATATATATATATATATGTATGTATGTATACACACACACACATATATACGATCATGTGTAAAGTAGTGGAAAGTTGCTAAATAACACAGGGAGCCCAGGCAGGCACTCTGTGATAACCTAGATGGGTGGCATCGGGGAGGGGAGGGAGGTTCAGGAGGGAAGGGATATATATATATATATATATATACTGGAGGCTATATATATATATATAGACTGATTACATTGTTGTTGGAGAAGGCAATGGCAACCCACTCCAGTACTCTTGCCTGGAAAATCCCATGGACGGAGGAGCCTGGAAGGCGGCAGTCCACGGGGTCGCTGAGGACACAACTGAGCGACGTGACTCTCACTTTTCACTTTCATGCGTTGGAAAGGAAATGGCACCCCACTCCAGTGTTCTTGCCTGGAGAATCCCAAGGACGGGGGAGCCTGGTGCGCTGCCGTCTATGGGGTCGCACAGAGTCGGACATGACTGAAGCGACTTAGCAGCAGCAGCATGTTGTTGTAGGGCAGAAACCAACACAAAACGTAAAGCAACTTTTCACCAATTAAAAAAACAAATAAAATTTAAGAACATAAAGAGGACTATTTTGTAATACACAAATGTCCCCCCCTTATCCTCTTCTCTCTCTGGATCAAGAAAAGTACAGGGGCTTCCCTGGTGGCTCAGTGGCAAAGAATCCACCTGCCAACGAAGGACATAGGTTTGATCCCCGATCTAGGAAGACCCCACATGCCACAGGGCAACTAAGCCCAAGCAACACGACGACTGAGCCTGTGCCCTAGAGCTCTGGAAAGGCAGCTACTGAAGCCTGTGTGCCCTAGAGCCTGTGCTCTGCAACAGAAGAAGCAACCGTAATGAGAAGCCTGGGCACCAAAATGAGGAGTAGCCCCACACTTGCCACAACTAGAGAAAAGCCCATGAAGCAATGAAGACCCGAAACAGCCACAAAGAAACAAATAAATAAAATAACAAATTAAAAAAGAAAAGTATGAGGAATATAAAAGTCACCATAATCCCACCACTGAGACACAGATCGCTGCTAACATTCTGGTATAGTTCCTTTTAGTTTTTTTCTAATCTTATGTGTGTATTTTTCCCTTTTTTCTAAAATTGAGATCACATTGTTTATTATACTTTGAGAACTGCCCTCATTCATTCAAAATCCTTTAAAGATACCATTGTAAATGGCTGCATGCCATTCTATCCTCTGGAGTTATCTTCTATTGTTACCCATTTGGGTTGTATCCAATTAAAAATGACATAGAAGTTAGCATTTTTATATCAGTCCTTGCCCACATGTCTGATTATTTCCTCAGGATAAGTTCCTGGAAGTGGAATTACCAGATCAGCTGAGTGTGAACATTTGTTGAGGCGCTTGACACATTTTGTCACATTGCTCGAGAGGAAATCTGTTCCAATTTACATGCCCACCAGCAACGTGAAAGGGTGCAGCTTTCACTATATCCTGGCTAACACTGAGTATTTTCACTTAAAAAAATGCTATTGTTTTAATTCGATGGGGAAAAAAGGGGCTATCCTTTTTAATTTCTTTGATTACCAGTGAGATGAAATATTTACATTTTTTCAGTTAACATACTAGCTTTTCTGGAAACTACTTACTATGAGCTTTGCTTATTTTTCTATATAGGTCTGAGAGTTCTGAAAATTTTATAGAAAGCATATGATTCATCTTTTTGAGTTTGGAACCTAAGTGTTACATAGTTCAGTCAATAGTGCAGTCCATCTGAAGTATCCGCTGGCTCTGTGCTTGGAAAACCCTTCCCAGTCCAGAAGAAAGGGCTCCCACTTGATGTTGGAGGATTCATTGAGAAAACTTATGTAAATTGCTTAGTAGTAGTACCTGCCCTATGGTAATGTAAATCTGCAATAAATAGTAGCTGTTATGATTAATCCTCCAACCATTCTTGCTCTGAAGATGAGGAAACAGAGGCTGCAGGAGGGATACCCTACTATTAGATAGAAGAGCAAGGATTCAAGTCCATCTTTCTGGGGCCACATCTCCCAGCTCCTCTTCCACATGGAAAGAGTCCAGGCGGACACCATGCTGGAGATAGATATGTATCAACTTCTTTCCTGAAATGGATGTGACGCTTTCTTAAAAAAGGAGAACACACCTGACTTTAAAACATATACTCTGCATGGCTAATCATAACCACAAACATTTACAACACAAATATCTTCTCATTAGAGCCACTCTCTTGCCATCACTGCTCAATCTTCTTTCTGGAACAAATGTGATTCCTAACATTTCAAATTACTATATTCAACTGACTAGTAAAACAGTTTTTCTCTGAAACTTCAACAATTGGAACCCAATTTCCTTCCAGTTGCCCACATGTATAAAGAAGGAGTGTGTGTATGTGTGTGTGTGTGTATGTGAAATGGAATATTCCTTGCCATATCAGTAAACAAAGGATACCATAGTCCTCAGCAATTGCAGCCCATGTATGTGAAATGGAATATTCCTTGCCATATCAGTAAACAGTCCTCAGCAATTGCGGCCCTCTAACATGAGTTGGGGAGCCTTGAGGAAACTCAGGAAGGAAAGAATATCTGTCATCTAGCAGCCATCAGACTGCAGCCACTCCATACGCTGAGCCCTAAAGAAACTCGGGAAGTGAAAACACAGGATATTGGCCCCAGATAGCTGAGGTGCATACCAAAGGAATGATTTGAGTGAGCCTAGACTCTAGCATCTTCCCATACATAGAAAAGTGCTAAATTCCTTAATTTGGGATATCTGGTTTTCTTTAATCAACAGTTATCTTTTGCTGTTCAGATCATCTGCCCTTTATTGCAAAACTTTTCTTTGTAATTGAAGGATAATTGCTTTACAGTATTGCATTGGTTTCTACCAAACATCAACATGAATCAGCTGCAGGTTTACCCATTTCCCCTCCTACTTGAACATCCCTCCCGCCTCTCTCCCTATCCCACCCCTCTAGGTTGTTACTGAGCCCCAGTTTCAGATCCCTAAGTCATACAGCAAACTCCCATTGGCTATCTATTTCACACAGGGAACTGAACTTCCCCGCAATGCCTCCTTGGAGCAGTGCTCTCAGGGTTACTTGAGATGCTGACTACTGGGCTTGAAGTCCTAAAAATTCTCACCAAATAAAACATAACTCTCAACTTCGAGGTTGAAAGTATTTTTCAAGTCTACATTTGTGTGCACGTATAGTTTTGAGGTTCTTTTGTCCTCTAAGGAATTATACCTGCAGGGCAGTTATGTCCTCTAAGCCACCAAAGCCCAAAGATGCCCCAGGGTGAAGAACAGCGGACACAAACTACACTCTGCGACTGTGTTTATGGCAAGTTGAGTCACGTCCACTCCTAAAACAGCCTTGGGAAACACTGTCGTAAAACCAAAGTGAAACATCTAAAATCGATGTTGCTAGCAAAATGCAAGAGGGCACCTGAGGAGCAGCGGCTCATCACTATGAGACAGAATGGCTCTCACGACCCTCATCAAGAGTGAAAATGCTCTCACAGATTCACCATTGTCCAGTCACAGGCAGTTTTTGTCCTCGCCTGTCACCGAATTTCCCACTGCCACCCTCTGAGCCTGGGCAGATAAGGCTCACAATGGCTTTTGAGGGCATCACGTGAGCAGAGATCTCAGAACATGGACCACTGAGCCCTTGGACACTCCAAACGCCGGGGCTCAGCCTTTCCCATTGTGTTCTAATTCCCCAAACTCGACAAGAATCAAGACGGGCGTTTGGTAAAAGCAGTGCTCAGTCATGTCCTACTCTTTTGCGACCCCATGGACTGCAGCCTGCCGGTATCCTCTGTCCATGGAATTAATTTTCCCAGGCAAGAATACTGGAGTGGGTTGCCATTTCCTCCTTCAAGGGATCTTCCCAACCCAGGGATTGAACTTGTGTCTCCCTGCACTGGCAGGCAGATTCTTTCCATCTCCAAATCTGGTCCATCCCAAGTTCTTTTCATATTTTCCTTGGGATGTGGCTGTACCCAGTCCTTACATACCTGTTACCCACACCCCTCCTCTGGTCCTGTCTTCGCCTCGCTCAGTTCTGTTCCCCTTGCTAGCAGCATCTGGTTGCTGATGCAGGAGCCACCTAGTCTTCCACATGCTGATCTTATAAATTTATAAGCAGAAAATTGTGTATTTTGCACATTTCTAAACTTTATTTGACAAACTGTATTTTTGTGAGGGCAGCTGCAGGCCCACCAGCGTTCTCAGAAACACACAACATCCTGTGCCTAAACCTATAGCCAGCTGGCGCTCAGGACACTGCCAGTAGCTGCTTCCTTCTGACCCCTCCACAGATGCTGGTCCCATGTAGCCGGAAAGCGCCTGACCCAGAGGAAGGGGTTCCTTAAAAGCAGGAAGACACGTAAGGAAGCTTGGCTTAGAGAATCAGGGAGAACAGTTGATGCAAACGATTCAGCGGCGCTTTGGGAACAAAGGCAGAAGTGAGCTTAGGCGCAGTGACAACCTGAGGGTGGATGGAATTCAGTTATGGGGAAAGAAGTAGGGGAAAGGAAAGCATTTCTCCCTGGTTTCTTGTTTTCCATCTCTTCCCTGGGTTGATCTTCCCCTCCTCCCCAGCTCCATGGTTTCCTACTTCTACCTGTTCACTATGGGAACAGAAATGGCCTGTTATTATTGGATGTGCTTATTTTACCATGCTGTCTCAGTACAATTCACTGTAAATCCTGTAAGATACCACTTCCAGCAGCCTCCTTCCTGCCTTGCTAAGGTTGTTAACTCTGTCAGGGCTTCTTATACCCCAGGGTGCATACCAATCACCTGGGGATATACATTCTGATTTAGGGCCGGAGAGCTTGCATTTCTTTCTTTTTCTTTTTTTAAAATTGGGGTATAGTTGCTTTGGGCTTACCAGGTGGCACTAGTGGTAAAGAACCCGCCTGCCAGTGCAGGAGATGTAAAAGATGCAGGTTCAGTCCCTGGGTTGGGGAGATCCCCTGGAGGAGGAAGTGGTAATCCACTCCAGTATTCTTCCCTGGAGAATCCCATGGACAGAGGAGCCTGGTGGGCAATAATCCATAGGGTTGCAAAGAGTCAGACACAATTGAAGCGACTTAGCCCACACGCAAAGCCGCTTTACAATGTTGTGTTAGTTTCTGCTGTACAATGAAGTGAATTGGCTATATGTATAAATATATCCCCTCCCACCCCACTCCTTCCATCCCACCCCTCTAGGTCACAGAGGTGAGATCCCTGTGTATGTAGCTACTTCCTACCAGCTATCTCTTGTGCACATGATAGTGTGTATATATATATATATATATATATATATATATCAACCTCATTCTTGAGACCTTGCATATCTAACATGCTCCAGGAGTTGCGAGGAGTTAGTAGGCTCACAGAAGGTCCTCTCTCCCTCTCTAAGCTCAAGAAGCCTCCAGGCATGAATGTTCTTTCTCCATCTTTCACCTAGGCGTCCCACATAAGTCTCAGGAAATGTCTGTTAAAGTGATGACATAAACATTTTCCACCAATGGGGAAAAGGAAAGCAATGTGCCATTGAGGATAAACCTCCTGAGGTCTGGCAGCTGCCTTATTCCAGGAGCTGATGAACACCCTGGTCCCCCAAGGCCCAGGAAGAAACTTGGGCTGTAGGGACCTTGCTGTGAAGCCAGCATGCCAAATGGAGAATGGCACAGGTGTATACCCGCGCAACGTGGTCGTCTCTCTCTGTTCACAAGTTTCTTTAAATCAGTAGTGCTCAAATTTGATTATGCATGAGAATCACCCGGAGGGTTTGCGAAACCATACACTATTTCTCTGATTCAGAAGGTCTGGGGTGAGGCTGAGAAAGTGCATTTCTAACAAGTTCCCTGATACTGCTGGCTCAAACACCTTGAGAACCATGGTTTTAAATACCTGAACCGATCAAGGAACTACACAGGGCACAAAGCTGGTACTCTTCAACGGAGCACAGCTGTGTTGCCTATGGACTGTCCAGATTCCGGATCCAGGTGCACTGCATTGGTAGCTGTCTGCTCTCTGCAGACAGGCCTTGACAGGATGCCTGTTTTGAAGCGATTAATGTGCCCATTGCTTCAGTGCAATCTATTGCCTAGTGATATCTGGCATCATTGCTATTAGCAGCATCTACCGGGGAATGCAACTGGGATTCTGGAGCTCCCTGCAGAAAAGAACTCTTCCTTTAGGAGAATAATAGTGACTCTTATTTCTCTCCTTAAGAAAGGAACTTTTACTCTACATTTATAGGCAGCATTCAAGTGCGAAGGAGTCTGAGACTTTTAAACATTAGGAACCAAAAGGACAAACTATTTGTTAATTTGGAAAATTTTCTTTTAAACAAAAAATAAAAACAAAACCCCCCAAATATTGATAGTATTTTCTAATTATTTTCTCATTGAAACAACTTCAGGTTTGTCACAAGATCAAAATATAAACACAGCATTCTGTAAGAATACAGATTGCATGCTTTTGAATGGCAAGGGCAGAAATACTTGCTCTGGGCAGGTTATTTCAAGTTCTTGCATCTGATTTCATCCGCTGGGAAGGCCTTTACGATTCTTAGTGGAAATGTAAGTTAAATAATTAAGTATCTTCCCATTGTATCACTGAAATGGATATTAAATCTGGGTGCTTTTTTTCAGTTTGTCTTTCTGACATTTTCTATTTCAGACACTTACACTAAACAATTCAGAAAAGTTTCCTGAAGTGCTGTTGAAATCTCTTATCTTTGCATCCCTACACTGATCTGCCTAAACAAGTCCTCTGGACTAGATGTCAGGCCGGGCTGTTGGGCAATGTTGAGGCCTGGGTTTGGCTTGCTCAAAACCAGTACTCAGGAGAGAGCTGCCCTTGGATCAAGTCCAGGACGGGTATCCAAGCAGGGCCCAGGAGCCTCCTGACACCTATTTTACTTAAAAATTTGCCAATAGCAAAAGTGTTGGGATACCAGTCCAGAGGATGGAGATTTTTTTCTTTTTTTCACTCTTGGTTAATCCTGAGGGTGGTTTGGCCTATTTACTGCATTCCTTTTCCTCCAGCTATTGGGAGAGGGTATTAACGAAAGGAGGCAGACAGAAATGCTGGGTGCACCTTGAGCTCTCTCCTTTTCTCAAATGACTGCCTTCAGAGACTACTTTTAACAGGACAGTGTTATCTGGGACTCTATTTTTAACAGGCACCATCTTACAAGTCTGTAAAACCATCTCGGTCATTCGGTGTCACCGTCAGAACACAACAGTTCAAAACACCACTGCAAGGTGATGAAACGGCCAAACTACAATCAGCCACAGGAAGCTGGGTCCCCTACCTCCCATGTCAGGGTGGGCTGCCCACGTGGGGGAGTTGAACACATGTGCGTGACCAGGAAGGAGTGCAGGAGCCCAGAGCAGGGCAGTCAGAGCCAGGAAGACCCAAGTTAACCTCTCCACTGTGACACTTAACAGTGCAAGTTATGAAAACACTTTAAGCCCCAGTTTCTTTTTCTGAAAAAAAGGGATAAAGATACCTTATTTTTTAGGTTGTATTAAGGATGAAATAAAATACTATATAGAAAGTACTTGACCCAGTGTCTGACCCAGAGAGAAACTCATTAAATGGTCCAGTTGTTAATATTAAAGGGAGGGGTGGGGTAAGTTGCTGAGAAGAGTGGAGAAAGGGATGAGAGAGATCCAGAAATGTCCAGAACAGACAGATCCATAAAGACAGAAAATGGATTAATGATTGGGGGGGGGGGGTGGGTAGGTGGGTAGGTGGGTAGGAATTAGGAGTAATTACTAATGGGGACAGGCTTCTTTAAGGAGGGGAGCTGATGAAAACATTCTGAATTAGAAAGCAGTGGTTTGTAGAACCCTATGAATATAACGAAAACCATCAAAGTGTACACTTGGAAACGTGAATCTTAAGGTATGTGAATTGTATCTCAGTTAATAAATAAACCTCACTCTCCCTCCCACAAACTATGTGTGTGTGAGTCTTTTTTAAACTGAGACAAAATCCACATATCATATATCCGAAAAATCTATGGGTTCTAAAAGAACTCATTCCCTGACCACGCTGGCTCACCGAGGTGCACCAACCAGGTGATAAGATGCAAAGAAGCCTGAACGAGGAGCCAAGAGGCTTCACATTTACAAGACCTAAAACCAATCCGGCCAATTTCTCCCTTGAAAGAAAAGGAGACTCTGGCCCAGAGAGTGGAAGAGACTGTCCCTGGGGGGCTGAGGTGGGGCTGTCCAGGGTTCAGTAACTTAACGGAGTTCCTCAAGCGCATTCAGCCTCACAGACAGGAAGACGTGAGGGTGCACAGAGGTCGACGGCTGCTTTTCCTCAGTAATTGCGTGGGGCGGGCAGAGCTCTCGTCTGGAATGGCAGCTGGCATTCTGTGCTCCTGTTTATTGCAGTTTATCTCAAGCAGTCATTTCCATTCACCTTTTTAAAAAAACATGAGGCGCAGCTGGGGCTTCACTTTAAATATTGTTCCTTCCAGCCTTTTAATTTTTTCACGGGCTCCTCCCTAATCTTTCACCATAATTGGATGCACCACACTGGAGACGGCACCCCGGAGAAACAAAGCCTGGCGAGCCGGCTTGCCCATCCTCCAACCACACACGGCTGCGGCTGCGGCTCCTTCTGCCAGGAGTAGCCTGGGGACAGAAAGCCAGGCCGGCTTCCCTGTGTTTGCTCTGCTCTGGCACGAAGTGGGAGCCAGTCCTCTGCTGTATTTCATGTTAAATTTTCTTGATTTCCCCACCCCTCCCCTCCACTGGTACAGTTTGGATCCATCCCTCGCCCTGAGATGGCATGGGCTGTGCCTTTTCTAGGTCCACATCGGCCATCTGAAAATCCCTCCAGGTGGCATCAATTTCAGGGCAGCCTATGTGTGTGTGTACCTCCCCATGTGGACTGTAAGCTCCCTGAGGGAAAGCCCAACCTCCCTTTTGTGATTCTGACCCCGAACCCAGGAGGGCTCTTGGTGAGTGATAGCTGAAGGAATCAGGACACTGACCTGTGTGCCTTTGTGTCTTGAAGACAATGGGCTGTGTGACCAAAGGGCCAGAGGCTGCTCAGAGCAAGGCGGGGCCATAATGCACTGAACGTTCACACCTCGGATTCTGCCAAGGTGCACGCTTTCCTTTCTAGGTATTCAGCTACGTTTTCCATTGAGTACAGTCTTACTACTGTTCCTGAAAAAACCAGAGGTCCTAAATGAAACATCTTTCTTACCAACAGGACCTTCCCCAAGGAAACGAAACAGATGCGTACTCTTTTCCTTCCTCTGCCTGGGTGGAAACTAATTTCAGTCACTGTAAAATGACCTTTCCCCTGAAGGCTGTTTGCCTGACTTTAAAACAAACTTGTAAAATAATCCCTATACACAGGGCGGTATTTATTAGTGCAAGTGGTATAGGAAATTCTATTGTACCCAGGCAGGGATATACCAATTTTCAAATTGTTTTGGACAACTGACCTCAGAATATAAGGAGGTGAAAGAAGAAATTACTAAAACTTTTGCTTTTGGTTATATTTTAAACATCTTAGTTTTGAAAATACCTATTTGTGTACAGTCAGTCCTCCACATCTACAGATTCTGCATCTGTGGATTCAACCAACCACAGATCAAAAATATTTGGAAAAATACTTCCAGAAAGTTCCAAAAAGCAAAATGTGAATTTGCCATGCATCCAGCAGCTATTTGTATAACATTTACATTGTATTTACAATTATTTACATAGCATTTACACTGTATTAAGTAGTAGTAAGCAGGCTTCTTGATGGCTCAGTAGGTAAAGAATCTGCTTGCAAAGCAGAAGACACAGGAGACGTGGGTTCAATCTCTGGGTCAGGAAGATCCCTTGAAGGAGGAAATGCCAACTTGCTCTAGTATTCCTGCCTGGGAAATCCCATGGATAGAACCGTCTGGTGTGCTACAGTCCATGGGGTCACAGAATCAGACATGACTGAGCATTCAGAGGTTAGAGAGAGGTGCTATAAGTAATCTGAAGATTATTTAAAGTATATAGGAGGATGTGTGTGTTATATGCAAATACCATGTCGTGCTTGAGCATCCTGGGATTTTAGAATTTGTGGGGATTTTAGAATCTGTGGGGATCCTGAAACCAATCCCCTGTGGATACCAAAGGACTAGTGTATAAATTTCATACACACAAGATGGATTTTTACAGAGGTATATGTGTAGTTATGGGGCTTCCCAGGTGGCGCTAGTGGTAAAGACTCTGCTTGCCAATGCAGAAGACAGAAGAGACTCAAGTTCAATCCCTGGGTCAGGAAGATCCCCTAGAGAAGGGCGTGGCAACCCACTCCAGTATTCTTAGAGCTTGGAGAATCCCATGGACAGAGGAGTCTGGAGGGCTATGTTCATAGGGTCTCAAAGAGTTGGACACAACTGAAGTGACCTAGCATGCATGTGTAATTATGAGTGGGATACGTGTATGTTAATGGCTTAGGTTCAAAAACATTTTACTGATAAATATGAGATCAAAAAAGCCTGCAGACCACTGCTTTATGGCATCTAAGTATCTAAGTTTTCTACTTAGTAAACCAAACAGCAAAAAAAAAGAAAGAAAGAAAAAAAAATACGTTAGAGGGAAAAAAACTTAGAAAAGGAAGGTTCTAATTAGGAAAAGTGATTTTTATTTTAGGTAACTTCTTTCTTATCTTTTGTGTTTTAAAGAAGGCCTGTATCACCTGGCTTCACTAGACATTCTTAATGAAATGGTTAATAGTTTTTTTTTTTTTAAAGCATAATGAAGCCTTCATAGTTCCATGATATGTATACAATTTGAAAGCACTTTGCCTGAGAAAGGTAGATAAAGCTAAAATGACTAGAGAACGACTCTCAGATTTAGGGTCCAGAATGACACATACAGATCTCTGTGTTTCATCTCTAGATGAAACACATCTAGAAGTTTCATCTAGTAGTCTTCTATACCAACCTCTCAGATACAATTTCTCCTAAAGTCACACAGTGGCGCGCTACTGCCTTGGTGAGATAAAGGGTGATACAATGCAACTCTTGTTTTGTTGTTGTTGAGGTGTTAAAGCTACTTGAGCAATTCATGTTTGACACTTTAGTCAGCATTGTTATCACGCAGCCCGCAGATCATGGTTCAGTCATTCCTGGCATCTGGGCTCTCTCTGTTTCTAAGCAGATAAAACTACAGTAGTCATTACTTTATTGTTACTGCATTAGCAAATGGTACGTCTTTCATTTCTCCTAAGTGAAAACTGACCTACACTTTCCTTTTTGAGAAACGCTGTGACAAAGAAAATGTGACCAGTCCTTTGGCACTGAATGTAGAGGCAACGTGAGACCTGAGCACTTGTTCTACCGGGTTGGGTAAGTGACTCTGACTTCTGAGCATCCCAAGTATCTTTTGCACACCCACTTCTGGCAGGAGGGGACATCAGAGAAGTGTCAGGGTTTCAGGACTCTGAGCATTTATCCCCTCGGGCGCTCATTTCCTTTTGGGGATCACAAAGGACAAAACCCACACAGAGCAACACGGTATGTCATTTAAACCTCTTTTACAAATTTAAGTTTCAGTTTCTGAGAAAGAAAAGAAACTATTTGAACTGCCCTAAGAAATAAAGGATATACTTAAACAGCCCCCATACTCATACACAATTATGCATATAAGATCTAAACTGCCATATTTTACATTATTATATATAAAGATCTATTAAGACAGATCTTCTATCTCAATCTAGGGGGAAAAAAAGTGACATATTTGATCAAATTAAAAATTTAGGAGCAAGTTCTACTGTTTTAGGTCATCTGCTTCTGAGGGAAAGAGGTCTTTCTTTCCAGGTCCTGATTTTTCATAATGTGCTGTGTCGTGACCTACACTTGACTTACAGGAAATAATAAGGGGGAAGGACATAGTGTTTAGCCTTCTGTGGACAGACAAGTATACACTGGTAGTTTAATTTCATGACCTCACCCATATAACTAAAGCTATTTTTACTTGGGGTTGTTATTATGAAATGATTATCATATAAAACATACTAAAAATATATTTACTGACTTGCAAAAGAAAATGCAAGCAAAGAATTAGCAGATACTGTACCAGTTTTTTTTTAAACCCCCATACTTCTCTTAGTAAAACTTCATAGTTTTCATTGTTTAAAAAGATCAAACTGAAAAAAAAGGTCAAACTTAGAAAGATGGATTAAACATGCTAGTGGTTATTTCTTGCAGGTGAACTGTCAACATGTCAATAATTTAAAAATTTATTCCTTTCATAAAAAGCCTAACTAGAAACTAAAAGCACAAGAGAAGTTTTCTTCAACTTCAGGAGAACAACATGTGCATTCTAGTTACTGCTATAATACATTAATGAATACAAGCTGAAAAAAGCAGAAGGAAGTACTCTCCCAACTTAATGCGTTCGATTCTGTGCATTGAGCTTTCCTGAATATATTATGGCAATGGCCACTGAGTGTGGAATCTGGCCACTCCTCTAGGGTTATCTTTCTCCCAGTTAGAAAAATGGTCCGATTGTTTACAAACAAAAGAGCTCTCCCCCCTTACCTTTTTATAATTCCCCTCCATATCCAATAGGGATTCTTGACTGATGATGTCATCCATTCCATCACTGTCCAAATTCATCCTTTTAACTCTTTACAATTTCAGTTAAGAAATAAGATCCCATGAATCCTGATAGGCTGATGTGCTGTTGCCCAGGACCCTGGTTCCCGCTCATGCTGACATGGAGAGCCAGCTAAGAGTCTGTGTCCGGCTGTGTGTGACCTTGCCCCCTTCTGTCCCAAAGACACCGCCCCACCCGGCCCCCCCGGTCTGTTCCACGCTCCGGCACAGGGGCAGCTGCTGTTCTCTAAGGCTTACTCTGCCCTGACACTTGGCTGGTTAAGAGTCCAGACTTTCCACATCTGCTGTCACCTTCTTCCCCTGGACGATCCTGCCTGGATGCCTCTCCCCAGCACCTTCTCTACCTCCAATCCAGGAAAAGCCAATTTAACCCCTGAACTTCCCGCTTCAGGGCTGAGTGTGGATAAGAGTTCTGGAGGAAGCCAGCAATCTTATTCTGAACTAGGGATAGAGTGTACAGGATAAAAATAGATGCAAAGCCCTGCCTCACAGACTTCACTGGCGAGTTAAAAGCTGGGTATTGCATGACAAAACCAAACAGTATAATTTAAAAGTTAACCTGTGAGACAGATGTTTGCCTTTTCCCCCTTGCCTTTTTCCTATAACCAATCATTTCTTCAAATTAAACGTGAAAGTCTCATCTTCAGGGAGAAACCCCAGCACAAGAATGAAATTCTTCTCCAACACAGAGAGGGACCCCTCTGCCCCCGGAATCGTTGCTTTGTTCTAGTAATACAGGCAGGAGAAAAAGATCCATCAACTTTTTTCTAAGAGCCGGTGGCGGGTTTTCACAAAAGAGGACGTTCCTTGCTGCTGCTCTTTTTACCCTTTTCCCATGGCTTTTGGCTTTGTTTACTGGCTTTACGTACAGAGAAGGAAAAGGCCCACAGCTGCAGGATGTTTTGATGCAAGAAGCAGACTAACAAGTGCGCACACAAACACACGCTCCTTGTTATCAAGTTACTACGGCCATAAACTAAAATATATACGCGGTATTTTTTTTGAAAGTTACTGTGTGCAGGAGAAACAGGTCAAAGAAGAATTCAAGGGCCAAGGCTCCATTTAGCAGCATAATCTTACAGTCTGACAGGCTTAGACAGGAAGCAGTAAATGTACCAGTCAATAGGTTTTCCAACGTGAATTCTTGAATTGACCAGCTTCAATGCTGTTAAGAACAGAGTTCTAGGGCAAAATGCTGTTCAAGCCAGCTCTTGACATCTGCACCTCTGCTGACGTGCTCACATCACTTTAGTATTTTCTCTCCACAAATTAAAAAAATAAAATCAATTTGTGGAAGACTTGTAGGATAAAGTTGTCTTAACGTGGTTTTCTGTAGCACTCTTTCCATAAAGCAAATACTTTCCTCTACAGCCCCTAACTCAAATCCAAACCCCTGCTTAACTCTACCCTCACCCCCACCCCAGGCCCTGAGACTGTCTTGTGCCTTTGTCAGACAGTTTGATGGAGTTGTGTCTCCCAAGCCACACTTGTCTTTGGGCAGGCCTTCTCCTAGCAGAGATCTCCCATCTGACTCTCCTCCAGACCCCAGGACCCTTGCTCTGGACAGGGGTCCCCCCACCTGCATGCAAGAAGCCCAGTACACCCTCCAGGCCTGAGAGGTCATGCTGGTCACTGCGTGCTGCCATACGCTGGGTGTTCCCAAAGCCAAGAATTCTCCAGAGGTAAGGCTTTGGGGTTAAAATAAAGGATGCTCGACTTTGAAGGACCTCTGCATACTAAACTCTGCCGAAGGAGGCTAGTTAAAATGAAGCAAGCACGCATCTTATTACATGACATATATCAACATGCTTCCCAGATGGCACTAGTGCTAAAGAATCCGCTTGCCAATACAGGAGATGTAAGGGATGTGGATTCGACCCCTGGGTTGGGGAGACCCCCCAGAGAAGGGAATGGCTACCCACTCCAGTATTCTTGCCTGGAGAATCCCATGGACAGCGGAGCCTGGTGGGCTACAGTCCAGGGAGTTGCAAAGAGTCAGACACGACTGAAGCGACTTAGCACACACGGCATACCCTTTATTGGGGGTTGCTATAGGCTAGGTACTTTACAGGTGCCTCTTACATTTGTCTTCAGTCCTCACAGGAACCCTCTGAGGTGGATATTATCATCAAACTGCATTTCACAGTGGAGTGAGAAATCAGTGAGGCTAGGGAATTGCTCCAGAGTGGCAACTTGCTCACGGTCAGGCCAGAATTTGAAGCACAGAATTTGCTTCTGTGGCCCATATTCTACATGGGTGTGGAGACTGCCTCCTACTGTCTGC
This sequence comes from Bos javanicus, assembly GCF_032452875.1. NCBI lineage: Eukaryota > Metazoa > Chordata > Mammalia > Artiodactyla > Bovidae > Bos > Bos javanicus. The sequence goes on from NC_083868.1 coordinate 107,560,213, forward strand.
CCCTCTAAGAAACAACTGTACCCAACAATAATCAAATGTAGCTTTTAAAAATGGTATCACATGCTGCCACAATTTTCTAAATCACATATCTGTAACATTCAGCATGTGTCACTGCTGTCCCCTGATGATCAGACCTCAAGGAATGAAATAAAAACTCCTTCATCAATAGTTGTGACTTAACACACTGTACAGTGAACTTTGCTTTCAGGTTTACCCTGCTGCTTTTAGACTGATAATGGTTTTTCTCTAACACCGTTACAGTTTCAAGCCTTTCTCTAAGAGGGCAGAGATTTGTGTTATTCATCTTGTTTTCCCCACAGCATCTAGACACCACCTCCCACATGTTAAGTGGACGATGAATATGTTGAATAGATACATGCACAGAGGAGAAAGGTTTGGGCTGCTTACAATGTTTCCTCGGAATGCTGTCCATGGAAGGAAATATTAATAGTTTATATGAGTGCTTTTCAACCGAAATCTTTTTTGGAAACCACATACATTTAAGAGGTAAGTAAACATGGGTCTGCTCAGGTTGAAGGAGAGGGCGTACCATGAATTTCAGTGATTTCAGCCTCTTACCTAGGTTAGCATCTAGCCCATTTAGCTATCTATAATCAGGAGCTAACATGCGAGCGATTATAAAAATTTATTATTTATTTGGCCGTGCCATGCAGCTTGTGGGATCTTAGTTCCCTGACCAGGGATTGAACCCAGTCCATGGCAGTGAAAGTTCTGAGTCCTAACCACTGGACCACCAGGGAATTCCCAATAAAAATTTAGATATTACAAGACTTAGTAAAGTACATAAAACTATACATCTAATTATTATCTTTTGACTTTAATTTTAACAAGCATGCACACACGCTAAGTTGTTTCAGTCATGTTCGACTCTATGACTCCATAGACTGTAGCTGGCTAGGCTCCTCTCTTCATAGGATTCTCCAGGCAAGAATACTGGAGTGGGTTGCCATGCCCTTCTTCAGGTTTTAACAAGGTGGCCTTAAATATACAGATAAAAGGACTGAACTTTCAATATTAACTATGTATATGTATAAACATATTCAAATTAATTTATATGCACCAATAATATATTGACCACATACATATATATGTGTGCGTGTATATATATATATATGCATATTTATCTATAATAGGTTGCCTTTTGGAGAAGGGCATCTCAAAATCCAAGATGGAAATTTCCCAGCTGTACAACAGGAACAAGGGTTAGTCCCAAGAAAGTAATAAAAACCATTCTCCTCCTCTACTCCCTATATCTTTTCTTGGCAAAAGTGATCCTCTACTAAGTTCTATGTAGAGACAAGTGATAAAACACCTTCTTTTAAAAGCTGGTCTCCAGTGGTGATGAATGTATTTTGCGCCCTCCCTAAGTGAGTGCTCGGGACATAGGCTTGTAGCCTAGACCCTTTCCAGAAGGAGCTGTATCATTACTATCTGGATGGCTTGTGCCCGCTTAAAATATATCCTATCTTCCTGTCACAAGGACTGATCTTTGGTGCTTTCTAGAGCTTTGCTCTGTGTCCTCCAGCCACAGCATCTACATCACCTGGGAGTGGACAGGAAATGCCAACTCTCAGTTCCCACCCCAGACCTACTGAATCAAAACCTGAAGTCTTACAAGAGCTCTAAGATTTCTGAGTGCACTTTACATTTCAGAAGCACAGCTCGAGACCTTGAAAAAATTCAGTATAAGCCATTATCTTATTTTTGATCATATTTCTAGGCTTGGTGGTAAGACCCTGACTTTACATGCTTGGGATCAACACTGTAATTAATTTCACTTCCAACAGGTTCAAACGAATACAGGAAATGAAAAAGCAAAACACCACCTTAGAACACTGGAGCTGAACTTAATGTTTGGTGGTTTTGTAGCAGCCGCGCACAAACAAGAGGAGAACAGTCAGTCATGTCCTTACAGAGAACTTTTCCTGGTTTCTTCTTTACCAGGCTTCCCTGGTGGCTCAGGTAGTAAAGAACCTGCCTGCCATGCAGGAGACCTGGCTTCGATCCCTGGGTCAGGAAGTTATCCTGGAGAAGGGAATGGCTACCCACTCCAGGGTTCTTGCCTGGTGAATCCCATGAATAGAGGAGCCTGGACATGACTGGGTGACTGAATCTTTCATTTCCTCTACCGCTGCCCTCTCTAAAATGAACTCTGCCTGCAAAACATGGGGCCAGATACTAATGCTTCCTCTTAGAAAATGTACACAGAGCCACTTACAATCCCTGAGGTTGAAAGGGCCTCTGCTCACCCCCGCTGCCCTGAAATTCAAGGACCAGAATGGAGAGCTTCAGTTTCCTGTCAAGCCATAATTTGAACTGTGAGGCGCATTGGTCACGTGAGCTAATGCTTTTAAATGATCATTATCGGCCACTGGTGGAAATTATTGACTCTGAGAACACAGACCGCATTACTGGGAAATCACTTATGCACTGTCAAAAGATCTTCCTATTCTTATTAATGGAAACTCTTATTTCATCCTGATTAACCCTTTAGCTTCCCACCGCCTCTCCTTCAGCCTTAGCCTCCAAATTCCATGTGTTACACAAACCGACACTGATTTATAATCTCTTTTAAAGTTATTTTTTTTCTTCTGTGCAGTATTCATCTAAATTTGCTTTGCTTTTCAATTAAGGTATTCTGATAGCTAGATAAACCGTGAAAATCTGTATACTGTTTTGCAGAGGACGTTTCATTGTAGATTTAAAAAGTTAAACTAATGGCATTGGGAGTGTGCAGTGGAGGAGGTTAAAGCATTGGAAGGAGACAGAGTGTCAATTGTTTATTCGTATCAGAAAAACTGAGGACCACAGGCGTCAAGCTTTCCGCCCATCTGAAGACCTGAGTACGAGAAACGCCAACTGTGGTCACTGGCTGACGATGCCGCGCTTCAGAGGGGGACCATTGTTAACGCCCTCGTTATGTTTCTCTGTGCTCTTAGCATTCTTTCCCCCTTAATGGCTCTCCTACGCTGACTGTCACTAGGCCTTTGGATGACTGTTTTCTTCTGAACTCGAGCAATTTTGTCAAAGTACTTTCTATTTCAGGAAGCTTGGTAATTTCTGATGCTTCCACATAGTGCTCAGGGGAATACTAAGTACACCAAGATCTCACATTTTCCCTTGGTACGGAGAATATAAATAAATAATAGAATATAATGCTATTAATCTTGAGCTTCTGCATGTAAAGTCTTAGTTACCCAAGATTGTGCGTGTGTGCGTGTGCGTGCATGCACGTGTGTTTGTGTGTGTGTGTGTGAAGGTGAGGTCTCTGCTCTTCATGCAAGCACTGACATGTATCATCGCAATGTGCCCATTTCCTTCCAATCCCCACCACCACTCTCTTTCCAAGAGAAAATACTAGACTTTTGGCTTAAAATATGCATTGCACATTTATTTCTTAAAATCACTTGATGTCTAAATCATGATGTTTGAGGCTCTCAGTGCTACTTTAAATAGGAATGATGTGCTTGTACTAAATTTCTATTTCAGATCAGGCCCACACTGAAACCCTGTTAAAATGATTTTTTTCCCTCCCATCTGGGCACTTATCACTGTGCTCCTTTTGTGGTAAAACATACACATTTTATTTTCAGATATACAGCCTAAAAACAAGTGCAGATGAATTTGTATCCAGAACTATTTTCTTAATTTTTAAGGTGATAGACATGTTATTCCCTCCTCAGACAAACACACTGTATCTCAACAAGGCAAAATACAACTATACCCCCAACCAGGCAAAACAATGAAGACAACGTATTCTTCAACACTCCAGGGAAAAAAATTCTCCAATCAAATAAAAATCTATACAACAAGACATAAAAATAACTTCATTGAACTTTTATTTTACTCATTTATTTTTCATTGAACTTATATTTTAAAAGCCTGTATCAAATAGTGCACTAAATGCTTTGAAATTCCCCTATTAGGTCAGTATATTTTTTTTTCCCTGCTGTGGATGAAACTAGGCTTAAATTGAGTGGAATCTTAGATGAAGTCAAATTTGATACCTTGTTTTCTCATTCACACGAAGAGGGGACTGGAAAATGAGCCCTCTCTTGGCCTGGTGTCAATGGGGACAGGACTATATTTCCTTTCTTTTGTTAACCAGTAAATAACCCACTAGAGAGACTTCCTTGGCAGTCCCGTGGCTAAAACTCTACGATTCCAATGCAGGGGCTGAGGTTTCCATCCTTAGTCAAGTAACCAAGATCCCACATACCATGCATGGAGGCAAAAACAAAACAAAACAAAACAAAACAACCCACTAGAATCTGGGCACGAAGGTTTGTTTACTACTTTCTCCCAGCAAGAGCTTTTTAAGATATCTTGATGTACTACTTAAATTGATATACTCCCTAGTTTTATCATTTGAGACCAATATAGGACACCTTTCATTCTAGGTGATGGGTACAAGACTTCAATTGGGCTGAAACACTTTGACCATGGAATATTTGGTGTTTCAGGAGGCAGTAAAATTACCCCTCTATATGGTAGGAAGATTTATGAAAACTGCAAAATTCAGTATGTTAAGAAAGGTGTCTTGAGGATGACTACTAGCTTCCACTGACCACGGGTGTTTTGAAGAAGTGCCTGGGGACAGACCATGAGGCTCACCTTGGGGAACCTCTCTTGGTGAAGGAGAAGTAGGTGTGGTGGTATACTCTTGATGACTGTCTCTGGGAAGGGTGGGATGTGTGTCTCTTTCATTTTGTTCCTTGCACCATGTCCCTCATCTCAGCACATGGGATGGCAACTGGGCAAGAGGCTCATAAGCCACATACAAGGAGTAGAAATTTTCAGACTTCCCATATTTTCTTTAGGATAAATTTCCAACTCCTTTGCATGGCATTCAAGGCCTAACTCTGGGAACTTCCCTGGTGGTCCAGTGGCTAAGACTGATCTCCCAATGCAGGGGGATCACCTTCACCCACTCCCAGTTGCAATGCACAGATCTGAGCTCCTCTCTGGTATTACGAAGCAAAACCCTCATCCTGGGGACTCAGAACAGGACCAACTGCAGAAAATCCAATCAGTCCAACACACATTTATGGAACACACAATCTGTGTATAGGGCAGGAAATGAAAATCAGGCGTTTGTCCTCAAGGAGCCTGTTGTCTAATCGGGGAGGCAGACTTATATGTCACTAGCTGTAAATGGGTTCTTACAGAGGTAAAAACAAGATGCACTGAGGAGGAGAAAGTTTCCTGATGGAAGTGACACGAGCCTCAGAGTGCATCAGCTTGCAACAGGCATAAGCAGGTGTAGGGGTGGCAGGGATTCCAGGCTGAGGCAGCACAGCAAAGAAAAAGGATTGACGGCTGTGTGGGGGCAGGAGGACAAGGTGGGGAGGGAGGCGTGTTTCTGTCCAGGGTTCAGATCATGGCCTTTTTTAAAAAAAAATAATACATATATTTTTAGTATTTATTTCTTTATTTGGCTGTGCTGGGTCTTAGTTATGACACAATGGATCTTCAATTTTCATTGTGGCATGCAAGATCTTTAGTGTTGGCATGTGAATTCTTAGTTTTGGCACGTGGGATCTAGTCCCCAAGGATCAATCCCAGGCCCCCTGCATTGGGAACATGGAGTCTTAGCCACTGGACCACCAGGGAAGTCCCCATGATTAGGCCTTAAATGCCATGCAAAAGTTTATCCTAAAGAAAATGGGGAAGTATGAAAATTTCCACTCTGCTTTTTCAAGATCAGGAGTGCATTTGAAGGAAGAGTCTCTTTATGCTCCCAAGGGAGGAAAAAGATGACAGTCATTTACATACCATTTCACTTTTTTCCTCTTTCATTTCTACTGGAGCTGAGACCATGAGGGTATGGTTTATATCTGGAGTGGTCATAAAGGAATTTAAGCAACGGAAAGAAAGGGATAAAAGTGTGTCACTGGTTTTATATACACATTAATCCCCATAATTGACTGCAGGGAAAGAGGAGAAAATCTTTGGGAGTTTTTAAGCAAAATGGACCCTTTGACCTAAGCTTGTGCTTTCAAGTTAACAGTATTTTGACGCTTTCTATCTGAGATCATGTAGAGGAATCTGGTCTCTTAAAGGCTGCCAAGCCCGAAGCTGTGGGCAAGGCTCTTTCCTGAAGAGATTGGCTTCCTCCCAAGACTGGAAAATGGAGGTCGATAGCTCTATCTTTTAACACGGCTACAACTGAAAATGACAAGACATGCCTCAGTAACCTCTGTGCTAATGTAAATCCTGCAAGGGAGAAAAGTATACAAAGATGTCGACAACCTGAGAAACTTTAAAAATAAAACAACCATGAAAAATTCTGCCTGAGAATTTCTCTCTGAACATCCCCCTACTCAGATGAATTTTTTCATAGCATGGCATATCCATCCACCTCCAACAGGGGGTTCAAGCTCTAGGAAGCAGTGAAACTCTTTTTCAAAACAATCATCTATTAGGAAAAGTAATACCTGAGAATCAGTTATACTCTCTATATTAGCAATAAATAATTGGGAAGTGAAGCAATGCATGGTTTCCTGGGGCTGCTTTATAATCTTCACTGAGCCCTTTACGTAAACATTGGGAGAAAGTGGCTCTTAATTCATGGTAACTGACTTGTTGATGCAGAAAGGTGGCCTCTGGCAGAGACCTCCCAACTATCATGCCAGGATGTTAACAAGAAAAAATACCATTTCACAGATGAGAAAAGTAACAAAAAATAAAGGGATAATCTGATCCTAAGACACTGAAATCAGGGCATGTTGACGGCAGGGAGTTGGAATAGGAATAGGATTGAAAATCATCCCAATGTCCATCAAAGTGTAAGAAACCACAATGCTATAGAGTGTTTACAGTGCCTTTTTTCTTACTCAATTTTACATACAATAGTCACATGCATCCATATTATTTGAGAGCGTGTTCTTAGCACTGAGAGAGCAGATGGACACAAACCTAAAAATCCTTGTCCCCGTGGAGCTTCTGTGGAGTAAGGAAGACAGAAAATAGACAAAAATGTAGTCTGATGGGCTTCCCAGGTGGCACAGTGGTAAAGAATCCATCTGCCAACGCAGGAGATGTGGATTCAATTCCTGGGTCGGAAAGATCCCCTTGAGGAGGAAATGGGAACCCATTCCAGTATTCTCACCTGGAGAAGCTCATGGACAGAGGAGCTTGGTGGGTTATAGTCCATAGGATCGCAAAGAGTCAGACATGACTGAGCGACTGAACACAGCACAGCACATGTAGTCTGATGGATGGTGATGAACGCCAAATAAAAAAGTAAAGTGTAATAGCAAGATTGGATAGAGTTGGGGAATTGGAAGTTGACACAGAAAGTCCAGAGGAGGCCTTCACAAGAAGGTGACAAGTGAGAGTAAGCTGTGGGGGTCACCAAAAGGAGCAATACCTGATGCCAGGGTGAATCTGAATTTCAGGTAGAAGTGAACAATTTTTTAGTATAAACATGCCCCAAACAGGGCAGATTGCTTGCTAAACCTGCAACCACCTGGGCTCCCTGGAGGGAAACACATACCAGGCAGGAGGGACAGCACATGCAGGAAGCATGAGAAGAGGGGGTGAAGGGGCGGAGGGGGTGGGAGAGGAGTCTGAGAGGAATCAGGGGTGAGGTGATGTAAGACCCTGGGGGCCCCTGGTGGGATGTGGGCTTTTATGCCGAGGAGGAGAATTATGAGATGGGTGGCAGGCTCTGATTTAGGTCTTAAGAGAGCATTTGGGTTCTGCGTTGAACACAGACCACAGAACAGGGGCAAGGGCAGGAGTAGTCTGGAGACTGCTACTGCTCGAAGATGATGATGATGATGACAAAGGTAATAGCAACACACACCCAGACACGCGCACCGAATTATCCAAATGAGTCTGAGGGGAATGGCCTCCGAAGCCCCATTCAGGGTTTCTCCATTCAGAGACCGTGGTATACAGGACTTCCTGACAGTCCAGTGGTTAAGACTCTGCTTCCACTGAAGAGGGTGTGGGTTCCATCCCTGGTCAGGAAATGACCATATGCAAAAAAAAAAAAAGGAAAAGAAAAGGGAGGGGAAATATATATACCTATGGCTGATTCATGTTGATATTTGGCAGAAAACAACAAAATACTGTAAAGCAATTATCCTTCAATTAAAAAAAAAAAACAAATAAAATCAGATGAAAAAAAAAGAAACTATGGTATACATTATGGATGAAATGAATCAGTCCTACAAATAAATTCCTTCTACTCACTAAGATGCTAATCTAGGGACTTTGTTTTAACTACTCTATTATCATCCTTAAGAATAGATAAATCAATAAGCAAGCCTTCATCAGAAAAGGGGACATTTCTAAAAAACATCATTGTTGATATTACCAGTGACCATGATAACATCTAGAACTTAGAGAAACTGCCCTTTCAGAATCTGTGATGTTAGATGGGTTCTAAAACTAAGGTTTCCAAGTAGGATTGAGACATGGCTTCATGGCTAATATTTCTTTATTTGCTGAGTTATGAACAGAGGGAGAGCATTTCAAAAGGACAGACACATAAAGTTCTATAAAACCCCACGGAGATGTAGAATCTATTGCCTATTATCACCTGCCTATTGGACATAATTTTATTCTAAAAATAAGCAATAAGTACTTCAAAAACTATTGAACACACAATCAGTGTTATATGTTGTAGTTCATATAAAAGAAAATCAATTTGTTTTCCTCTGGAAGCAGAAGGCTAAACAACCCCTCCCCTCCTGATGGCACTGCTGATATTTGACCAATCTGTGACTTATAAAACCAGTGACTCCATGTTCAACCAAATGAAAAGATATAGGGAATAATCTTGTAGCATCTTGCCTTCAAAAAATTACATTACATAGCTTCTCTAAAAAGTGAGCAGAAAAATAATTTTAATTATTACAGTAATTTAATCACCTGGAGCCATGCCATAAGTAGCTTAGTCTCTCCATAAAAGTCGACACTCTCCACTCCCCCACTGTATTGTGTGTAAGTTTTGTTGTTTCCTCAGCATCATGACCCTTTTCTCAGGCATGGTAAGAACTATGAAGCATAAATCTTGTTATCTAGGATCTATGGACCTAAATGGACTATAAAATGAAAATACTATAAGACAAGCCCACAATTACAAAATTCCAATTATTAAGCAGAGAAAAAAGTGCATAAACATATTTTCTAGGCATACACTGCTTAGCTGGGAAACGACTGCTTTGAGTCTTGTGAGATGTACTATTCTGCCTGCATACATTCACTACTGTGAAATCCGACCTTCTGAGAAACACCTGCTGGTCTCAGGTATCTTACCTCACACAAGGAAGAGGCATTGTTAAATTAGAGAAATGGTCCCTTGGAGCTTCTAAACTCGGTCAGTTGAGTGATACCCTGATATTAACTATCCATGACTTGGACTAGCCGTGCTTACTGCTGCAGAGAAATTACTCTGAGAACCTTCTCGTTGTCTGTTTACAAGGAGGATATTTTCAGTGTTGCTTCCACAGTTCTAGTCACACTCTAGAACTGGTCTTTTGAGATCCTCTAAGTGCTTACTTCAAAACTCCAGACAGAAAATTAAGGACAGAGATGAGTACATGCTACTAAAAATTCCTATTTTGAGTTTTTTACGCATGTTGGTACCTTAATTCTTATTTACTAGTCATTTAAAACAACATACTAGTAAAAATAAGTTTGGAGAGACCAGTGCAACTTTAAATATCAAGTGCATACCAGCTGGTGTTTGAAAATTTCTCAGATCATCAATTATTACTTCTGATTAATATAATTTCCTTCAAGACAATCCTAAAAACTGGATGTGAAGCAACTTGCCTCCTATGCAATGAGCAAAAATATTTTTCCCTTTTATCTATGTGAAATTCCACCCAGATTTCTCTTTTCCAAAGCCCCTTAAATTCAAAGTTTAACGCGATTTCTCTTATTTTGCAGAGACATACAGAATGTGCAAAACACAGATCACCTCAGCGGATTTCACATATGCTTTAAAGGCCAAGAAGCAGAGTTTTCTGCCCCATTACTCCCCAGAAAATCTAATTACAATTCAGATACTGTATGTGATGGAGGCCAGGAGTGTAGGATGGCAAAATCCCGTGAAAACCCGGAAAGAGGCAACCTGCTGCTCTGGACGAGGAAGGCCTCCTCTCCCAAAGGATGCCGGCCTCACGATCAGGCTTTAAATCTTACCTGATACGAACAGTTCTCCTGATGTACCATCTCAGTGCATCCTAGGGAGCAGACCCCAAAGCAGGACTGCTCAGCGAGGCTGCGGAGGGAAAGCGCGGAGCATCCACTGGCTGAGAGAACGCCCTGGGAAGGCAGGGGCTCCCCGCAGATTAAAATGGATGCTGTTTCGCTGATCAACCTGCGCAGTGGCACTGCCTGCGCTGGGAAGCGCGCAGCGAGCCGAGCTGCTCTCCTCGGAAACCAGCAGTAAGGCTTACAAACATGGAGCTAGGACCGGGCTGGGGGAGGGGGCGCGCTCATCACTGGCACAATCAGCCAATTATATTATCGGCACAAAGAAAAGGATCAGTCTGGGGCTGGTGTGACCTTCTGGTGCTTTATGAAGGCAGTTAACTGATGTGGAAACATTCTAGTCCTCATTAAAGGGGAAAAAGGCCAGCGAGGGAGAGGGAGAGAGGCAGACACAAATCAATGTTGCAGTTGAACATTTCTAACCTCCGGCATCATCCTTCCTGCCCACTGATGTTGCTTGCCTGGTGCTTGTGAAACGAGAGCCCATAAGGACCATTTCAGAACTTTGAACAGGCGAAAGGGAAAACAATCCATTCTGAATTTTGATACCGAAGGGGTGTTCTCTGTGTTGAGTGTTTGAAGTGTTTGTCAACTTTATAGCTAAAATGAGGACCTTCATTCTTTTTAAAAATATTATTTTGGAATTCTTTTGATTTTCTACTCATTTTTGGTTCTTATCTGCTTTTTAAGTCAAACAGAAGAAGATGAAATAATTATTCCCATAACTTTTTAGGGAGAGGGCTTAGTAAAGTATTAAAGTCAGTATAATTCATTTCATGAAAATGAAACTAAAGTGCAAGTTTTTTTAAAAGGTCATATATATATATATATATATATATATATATATATATATATATATATAAAACCCAGTGCTATGACTTGAATATATAGACACCCTCTATATATACAGCAATATGATCCTAGAAACAGACCATTCCATGTAAGTGACCATAATAGAAAGGATTCTGGACTTCCAGATAGTAATCAAAGGACACACAAGTTGGACCATACATGTCTCTGGTAAAAAGAGGAGCCAGTTTTTGACTTCTTCAGGGCTGTTGTTGGATTTCAGTTTATAAGGAGGAACAACTAGGCCTATAAATTCTTGAAGCTTTAATGATAGAAAATTTAAAAAATAAACACAATGAAATTTCCCTATCTATATTTCTCAGTTGCTACAGGCAACTCATTTTGTTGTTTCTTAATAAAAACAAGTGGTTCTCAAAATGATGCTCAAACAAATGGAACCCAGTAAAATCTTGACTGAATTTAAACCAAGTTTAAAAACATTCTTAAGCTATTTTGCTATATCTATCTTCTTCAGTACTCTTTTTAATAACTGCAAAGTGTTCATTATGCTATTAATAAGAAAAACAAGTGCTGTTGCCTGATGAGTGGGATCAACACATTTGACAAGTTTTCATATCAAACTCAATCTTAGAGAGTGCCGAGAGTTTGTGTTAAGGATATTTGGCGAAATATTTTTAATCTTACAACTTAACAACATCTCTGTTGCTTGGAAAGAGAAAAACCTATTTTTCTGAATGTTCTTAATTTTCATGACTTGAGATTCTGAAAGGAGAGAAGTTGGCTGAGTTCAATTCCAGAGACACATTCACAAGCCTGGCTTCAGCTTCCTGGTTAAGACAGTGGAAAGGCGACAGGAAAGACCCAGCTGGTGATCTCACAGGCTGCCATTTCCACATAGGCTCGTTGGGTTCCAAGGAAAAAGCACTCTGGACACGAAACCTGCCAAACTTGAGGGCCTGGAATCTAGGGGATAGCCAGGCCACTAACATGTACAAGACTTCTTAGGCCAGCTTGTTGGCAGGTGGTCCAATGAGAGCTTGATGAACGAAGCAGACAGCTGAGCTAGACGATGAGTCTTCTTAAACAGAACAGAGGACAGCAAGTCTTCAACGAAAGCAAACACCAGGCAACATATCCCCCTCCTAAATTTCATTCCTCCCTCTTGAGCAATCCATATACGACAGAGACAGAGGCTGCTTTGTGGAGTGCCTTGCTATACAACTGCACAGATGAAGGCTGTGGAATCTGAAGTATGTGCAAGGAAAAGTAAGCCAAAGTTCCTTTGCAAGGTAGCAAATAAGATGAAATGGAAATCTTATGCCTGATATAGGAGGCACAGTCGCAACTTTTCCAAGACAGAACAGCTTTACTCCAAAGGCTGCTAAAACTTTAGTCAGGTTACTATTTTGACAATCTAGGACCCTAAGACTCAGGAACATGCTTTCAAGCTATACAAGGCCTAAAAAGTTGCTTTCTGGACTCTGTTCTCTTCTGAAAACTGAGAGCTTCGGGATATATTACATAAACTTCTAAAGACATTTATCATGTGTTGTTTAAAAAAAAAAAAAAGCCTAAACATGATCCCACTCTTCACAGTTGCTGTTCCATAAATAAGGGAAGTGACTCAGAGGTGGCTATGGGGAGAACAGATTTCTGACAATTGTCTCCCAAATCCTGTCAAAAAGCCCTCTCAAGAGGTATAAACAAGATTTACAAAAAAAGGAATATATCAAGCAAGCTTCCTTCTATAGTCATTCACTGGAAAGGACTTTGTGTTACAATTTAAATTATGATTTGCTAGTACAAAAAAACTAAACAGAAATCAGCTGTTCCAAGACCACATAAGCTAGAATAACTTACCAAGATACAGTAACATTTATTATTTTTTGCCTAAAAAATATTGATGAACTGTTTAATATACTTCTGTATGTAGCATAGAGATGCTTTTTGTTTTCTTCTCAGGTCTTCGCAACTTTTCTTCCCATAGAAAGTACTGGGTTTCAGATTTAGATTTTTGGACTAAAAAATATTGATGAACTGTTTAATATACTTCTGTATGTAGCATAGAGATGCTTTTTGTTTTCTTCTCAGGTCTTCACAACTTTTCTTCCCATAGAAAGTATTGGGTTTCAGATTTAGCTGGGGACTTAAGAGATAAACTGTTATTTTCCAGATATGGACACTGAGGCCTAAGAGAGTGGTGACATGCCCAAGAACATAAATCTTCCAGCAACGGCAGTAAGAAGAAAAAAAATCCTCCAGATTTTCTTGTGAGTGAGTTCATATAAAAAATGCTAAATGAAGGCCACAGGACTTGAAGAAATAAACCCCTTTTGACTGAACTAATGTAGGCTGGCCTTGAAATCAAAATCTATGGTAAGGTAAGAGAGAGGCAGCAGAGTGGTTCGACCTAAAACTGAATTCAAGGTATGTTTTAAAAGGAGAAAAATGAGACTACTGCCTCATTAAGCCATTTTTCCTGTTTCTTCCACCAAGCAAACTATTATGTCTTTAAATCCTGAAAAGTACTTTTTCATTTGTGGCAATTAATAGCAACAGAATGAAGATGACCGACAGACACAGGAAAGATGGTCATCGTCACTAATCATCAGGGGTATACATATCAAAACCATAATGAAATATCACTTCACGTCCATCAGAATGGCTGTCATCAAAAAGACAACAAATAACAAATGTTGGAGAGGATGTGTAGAAAAGGGAACCCTTGTATACTATTGGAATGTAAATTGTAGCAGCCAGTATGAAAAAGAGTATGGACAGTTTTCAAAAAAAATTAAAAATAGAACTGCCATGTGCTGTGCTCAGTCACTCAGCCATGTCCAACTCTTTGCAACCTGCCAGGCTCCTCTGTCCATGGGGATTCTCCAGGCAAGAGTACTGGAGTGGGTTGCCATGCCCTTCTCCAGGGGATCTTCCCAACCCAGGGATTGAATTTAGGTCTCCCACATTGCAGGTGGATTCTTTACTATCTGAGCCACCTGGGAAGCCCATATGACCCTGCAATTCCACCTCTGGGTATGTTTCCCAAGAAAATAAAAACACTAATTCGAAAAGACATATGCACGCTTATGTTCACTGTAGTGTTATTTACAATAGCCAAGATATGGAAGCAGCCTGTGTCCATCGATAGATGAATGGATAAAGAAGCTGTGGCATATATATATATAACTCAGCCATAAAAAAGAAGGCAGTTTTTCCATTTGTGACAACATGGATAGATCTAGAGGGTATTATGTTCAGTGAAATAAGTCAGACAAAAACAAATCCTGTATGATTTTATTTATATGTGGAATCTAAAAAACAAAACAAAGGAATAAACAGAACTAAAGAGAAACAGACTCATAGCTACAGAGAATAAACAGGTGGTTGCCATGGAGAGGGGGTAGGGATTGAAAGAAAAAAAAAAGGTAACTATATGAAGTAATGAATGCTAATTAGCTTGATTGTGGTGATCACGTCACAATGTATGTTAATAGGAAACCATCACATTGTACACCTTAAATATATACAAATTTTGTCAATTATACCTCAAGAAAGCTGAAAAAAAGATTAAAATAAATTTTTGCAATAGGAACAGAATGACGGGGTGTTTAAGATAGTAAATATAGTAGTAAAAAGTCATATCTGCAGATCATCTGAGCATACAATTTCAAGAGTGAACTACTGGGGTCAGGGACTGACTTGGGAAAGGTATAAGAGAACTTGCTGGCACAAGCTGAATGACTTGAAAGGGCTTGTTTTACAGAGGAGTATATGTTGTCAAAACCCATTGAATAAAACATTTAAGATTTGTACATTTCATTGTATGTCAAATGTACCTCAAAAGAATAAAAATGATCTGGTTAATGATATGCAGCTGAAGTATTTAGGGGGCAGTTTAGTGATACCTTCCTTTGAAATGCATCAAATAAATGAAATGAATGAATGGAAAGATAACTGGAAAGCTGTGACAAAGCAAGTTTAGTAAAACAGTAATTGTAGAATCTGGATGGTGCATAAATGGATAGTCACCTAAAAAACTTTTCAATTTGAAAAGCTTTGTAATGAAATATTATGGAAAAAAAGGAAGGTATTGGGGGATGGGGAAGATGAACAAGAGAGTCATTGTCTTAAGCAATAACTTTTAAGCTTTTCCTTAGGAACTTGCGGAAAGCAGGTAGACATTGGATTGGATTGGCCAAAAAAAAAAAAAAAATCATTCAGGTTTTTCCGTAAGATGATACAGAAAACCTGAATGAAAAGAAAAGGAATTGTAAGGAAAATTGACCCTGTCCACATCAAGGGGAATTGGGTCCTTGGATGACTTGCCCAAAGAAGATCACAGCCAGCATCACTAATGACAATAAACCTTAGAAAATGGCTTTACAGTTTACAGAGTACCTTCCTGAACATCTTCTTTGACTCTTACAACCTTGTAGCTGAAACAAAATCCTGTTATGTGCCATGTGAGGCAGTGTTTCTGCCCCCAGGGAGTTTGGTGAGGGAAATAAGGCAGTATACAAATGACTATATATAGTGTTGAATGAGTAAAGTGCTACCAAGGAGATTTTGTTTTTTGCTCACTAGGAATTCAGAAAAGCAAGAAAACACTTAGCTAGGTTAGCTGGGAGACTGCAATAATCGTGTTCATTTGGTTTTCTACTTCTTGAGTCTATTTTTTCTATTTCTAGATTAATGTAACTTTCCTTAGAACTTAGATCATGGTTAATTAATTCAGTACTATTATCCCCAACATTTAATACTTGGCATATAATAGGCTCTCAATATTTTTAAATGAATAAATGAATGATTATGACTTTTAGAAAGTTACTTCATTGCTCTTAGCCTCAGTTTCCTCATCTATAAACTAAGGATGTTAATTCCTGGTTTATTGGGTTGATGACATGATAAAATTAGAATAAATGTAAAACAGCTCTAAGGGGCCCTAGAAAGGAACACAAAATAGATTTCCACCCCACCCCCACACCTCAATTAAAAGAAACAACAACAGTCCAAGGAATAAAAAGAGGCTGGAAGGATGGAGGTGATAGTGGGAATGGAAAGTTGAAGACAGAGGGATGCATTTCATGAGACTGTGAAAAATACATTGACGGAACGTAGCCAGTGATCCGACCTGGAAGAGTGAACAGTTCTGAGACCACTGCTGGAGTAAACTTGGTGCTGTGAAACCAAACAGAGAAGTTAGGAGGAGGCAATGATTCTGAGGGGTTGGGTTGCAGTAGTGGTCTTTTATTTTCTACCATAAAGTTTTGAGTTGAAGGGGTAGGAGGTAATGGGGGTTCAAAAGAGAAGTCAGGCCAACAGAACGTGGGGGGTCTTCTGCAGGGACAGGATAGTTGCAGAAATGGATTAGATGAAGGGAGAGATTGAAGAGAAAGGACTAATAAGAAACAGAGACATTGCTATGTTGGGCACATCAATCCCCACAGAGCTGGGGTGGGGGGGTGGGGATTAGACTTGTTAATCAGCTGACCTTGAGACAAAGAGATTACTATGGGTCATCCAGGGCCAAGTGTTATCACAAGGGTCCTTATAAGGCAAAAAGAGGGGGCAACAGAGGAAGAACCAGAGAGATGGCAGCGTGAGGAAAACTCTGCCCAATGTTGTTGGCTGTGAAGACAGAGGAAGGATCCCAGTCCAAGAAGGTGGGAATCCTTTGGAAGATGGAAAAGGCAAGGAAGTGGATTTCCCCCTAGAGCCTCCAGGAGGTGACAGCCCTGCTGACATCAGTGAGAGTTCCTAGGGACTTCCAACCTCCAAAATTGTAAGATCATAAATGTATGTTTATCTATTACAATAAATAAATGTATGACAAACCTAGACAGAGTATTAAAAAGCAAGAGACATCACTTTGCTGACAAAGGTCTCTATAGTCAAAGCTGTGGTCTTTCCAGTAGTCACATACAGATGTGAGTGCTGGACCATAAAGAAGGCTGAGTGCTGAAGAAATGATGCTTTTGAATTGTGGTGCCGGAGAAGACTCTTAAGAGTCCCTTGGACTGTAAGGAGATCCAACCAGTCCATCTTAAAGGAAATCAGTCCTGAATATTCACTGGAAGGACTGATGCTGAAGCTGAAAGTACAATACTTTGGCCACCTGATGTGAAGAACTGACTCATTGGAAAAGATCCTGATGCTGGGAAAGATTGAAGGTGGGAGGGGAGGAGAAGGGGACGACAGAGGATGACATGGTTGGATGGCATCACTGACTCGATGGACATGAGTTTGAGTCAACTCTGGGAGATAGTGAAGGACAGGGAATCCTGGCATGCTGCAGTCCATGAGGTAGAGAAGAGTTGCACACAGCTTATCAACTGAACAGCAACAAATGCATGTTGACTTAAGTCACTAAGTTTGAGGTGGTCTTTTACAGCAGCAATACACAATGAACACAGTCCCCTAGGGTGAAAGCCAGCATTTAGAGGGCAAGAGGAAGGAAGGGGCATGGGGTGATAAGGTGAGGAGAAGAGGAAAACCAACACAGTGGGGGATCAAAGGGAGAGAGCTCCAGGGCTTCAAATACTGCAGGGAAGCACAACCATCAGTCGTTAAATTTGACAACTTAGAGGTCATCAGTTTCCCTCGAGAATAATTTCAATACTAGTGTGTTAGGGGTAGAAACCAAGTTACAAGCCATTAAGAAGTTGAAGAACTGAGTAGAGAGCAGTTTGTAAAGAAGGTTGTGGATAAATTAGAGCATCAGGTTGATAGCTTGAGGATACAATGGAATCAGAGAGGTGGCTGTTGTGGTTGATCTATAAGATAGAGGAGATCCAAATGTCTATGTGGGCATCAGGGAAGGAGCCAGGAAGAAGGGAGAAACTGATGGAAAATAACTGGAAAGACCAGATCCTGAATGAGTTAGATCAGGAGCACATAACAGGGCTTCATTTAGCCTTGAAATTGAAGATACAGGGAATGAAATTACAAAGAAATGTTGAGTAAAGAGGAGCCTGTAGTGGAGATGTGGAAAGATGAAAGAGCACAGACTGGCATCTTGATTGGGTCCTTGACAGAAAGACCTCAAGGATGGGGAGGCTGGCTAGAATGGAATCAGAGAAGGAGGATCAGTGTGGGAAAAGCTCTTCCAAGATATCTTGTAGAAGGTGTTGCTGTATTACTTGAGAATATTCGAGAAATGCTGACTAATGCTATATAAGAACGAGAAAAACAAATGGGATAGATGAAACCTATAAGATGTAAGTACAGACAATGAAGTATGTAAAGGGTTGTGAGACATAGATGAAATGTGCAGGATTTAGACAATGAGGCAGAATTCATGAGATGTGATGTATTAAAGAGTAAGTTAGTAACCTGGATGCCTTAGTAATTCAAGCTGAACACAGAAAGGGATGGAAAGACTAGAGAAGCACTTAATATTCATGACATGCTAAACAACCCCCAGGCCCTCAATATTCACTAGATTTTACACTGTTCACTGGTGACACGCATTCTGTCCCTACTTGTCTTCTGCCCAAGAAATACAATTCCACAACTGCTCATCAGGTGAGGGAGCAAGTTGCAGAGGGAGCCTGAGGGACTTGCCCCGTGTCTCTGATCAAGCAGGCTGTGTCATTGGCAGACACTTTCTGTCCAACTGGGCCTCCTCTCTGAAAACTCAACCCTGGCTTCTGACTGTATCATCAACAAGGAAGGTGGTTGTGGCAGAAAGGTTGGATACACAAATATCACCTAATCCCAGACTCAGGCAGTGCAGTCCTTCACATTCCTATACCATATCCTAAGTAGGATTCTGGGACCAATTCCAGTTGGTGCAGAGGAGGGCGTTTCCCCACACCATGTCATTCTTGGATACCAACTGAGTATCCTACAAGTCAACTCAGTTCTGACACTCTCTACCTGGAGACAGCATCAGAGCCCACAGGTTAAAGGCTCGATCCACGTGATTGACCCCCCTCCCCATTTCAAATGCCAATTGCAAGTCCAGGTTATTACTTGCACTTTTGACCAACGGGCTAGAGATGGGAGGTTCAAGCAAACCCTTCCTTGAGCTCAATTAATTTGCTAGAGCAGCTCACAGAATTCTGAGAAGCATTTCGTTCACTAGATTACTGGTTTATTATAAAAGGATATAACTCAGGAGCAGGTGGTGCTAGTGGTAAAGAACTCACCTTCCAATGCAGGAGACGTAAGAGACATGGGTTTGATCCCTGGCTTGGGAAGATCCCCTGGAGGAGGGCATGGCAATCCACTCCAGTATTTTTGCCTGGAGAATTCCATGGACAGAGGAGCCTGGCGGGCTACAATCATGGGGTCACAAAGAGTCGGACGTGACTCAGTGACTGAGCACTCATGCATAGGCGCCATCAGATGGGAAAGATGGCACAGGGAAGGCGTGGGGAAAGGCTCAGCTTCCACGCCCCCTCCCCCAGCACTCCACTCTCCCTAAACTCCCAAGTGTCCATCAACCTGGAAGCTCTCAGAACCATGTCCTTTTTGGATTTTTATGAAGGCTTAATTTCATAAGTGCAGCTGATTAAATCACAGGTCAGTGGTGATTGATTCAACCTCAAGCGCCTCTCTCAGGTCAGGAGGTGGGACTGAAAGTTCCCACCCTCTATTTCTGTGGTTGACCCTCCAGGCAACTGGTTCCCATCCTGACGTATGTTCAAAAATCACCTCACTAACACAGATAGCAGGAGACGCCTTTATCACTCTCATCACTTAGGAAATTCCAGGGGTTTTAGGAGCTCTGTGCCAGAAAGAGGGAAGAAAGCCTAATGACAATATCACACTAAGTATGCCAGCTCATCCCATCTCCTTCCCTTGCATCTTGATATGCATTTTAAATTGATTGAATAAGCTGTGATCTGAGCATCTTAATTTGGTCTGAGACTTCTTGGAGGAGTGCCTGATAGTGGACTTGGAGACTACTGTTGCACCAAGGTCATTTCCCAGAGAAAAGGATGCTTGGTATTTGTATTGTCCACAACTTCTTCCCACGTCCTCTGAGCCCCAAAAGTGGGAGAGAGAGAAGAGTAAAAATAGGTTGTAATTTTTTATCCTTATAAGAAAATTACCTGAGAGTCTTACAAATGTACATCAATTAATTTACTCAAAAGTTTTTAACTATTCTGACAATGGTTCCACCTGTGTCTATTATTTCAGATATTAAAAAAATAGTTGCCTGAGTAAATTGTTAGTGTGAATCAATTGCTGTCACTTTTTCTTTAAGTATTCAAGCCTGCTTTTCAAAAGAAAACTCACATATAAAACAAACCAAAGTGTTTTCAATCAGAATAAAATTATTTTTCATTCAAATTGATACTATTTACTTATTAAATCCTTAACGGGGAACATGAGGCTGATTTTTTATGTACAAAAATTTGAAAATCGACTTTATAAAAGTCAGTGACAGTATTATTCCAACTGCACGCTTTCTTTATTTGGTTTGTGCCACACCAAGAGAATCCTGTTTCACACAGATAAGTGGTTGGAAATGGTAACAGTCCTTCATAATAGCTTATGCTGCAATCCCCGGATAGTCTTCATTAAACATGTCCAGGAGTTTGAAAGCAACATTAAAAAACATTTGTTTTAAAACTGATTCACTAACAACATACAGCAACAGCTCACATTCCTTTTTATAAACAAGATAAGAAAAGACAGAGTACCTAGACTGACACTAGGTCATCAACCTGGAAACAGACCTCTTCATGTGATACACTGGGCATTCACTTGTGATTTGCACAATCTACCTATTAGGCTTGATGTGGGAATGTGCCCAAAAGATGTGTAGACCTAACCTGACACTGAACTCAGCTGGGCCTCTCGGACAGACTAGCTCATTTTTCCTACCTGGATATGAATTTTCAGCAAGACCAGTACGGAGCCACCACCTTTGTGGTAAATGACACATTTACAAGTTCAATTTTGAGGACTGTAAAAGACTACTTACCCTGGCATGATAAATTAATATGCTGATGTCAGGAAAGTGGGTGGAGAGTTCTTTGCATAGATATGAGGGAATGAGACCCTACAACTTGGGCTGAAATGTCATTATATACTTCTTACCATAGCTTTACAGGAAAACTCTTCACCCAATGCCCAGAGCCTCACAATTTCATTTGTTCTCTATTCTGAATCACATTCACATCTCAGAACTCTTTCATTTCCACTTAGATTTTTTAGGGGCTGAGGTGTTCAGCAGTTCACAGAATAGGAGCAAACGAACCTCTAAAAATACCTCCTGCAGCCCTGGGGTTTCTGCAGACACAATCTGAAACCTGATGCATCAGATGGTGCTATAGCCGCTGCCTCCCTCTCCCTCTAGAATAATGAGATGGTTTATATTTCAATACAATCTGCCAAAGCACTTGTTTATTGGACCCAGTCCTAGTCTTCTCCCCATAGGACTCTCTGGCCAACCCTGCCTGAAATTCACACACTGCATGAGAGTCAGTTATTGGAGAAAGACAGTAACTGACTCCTAGATAAATTTCGGTGAAGTCTATATGGTTTCATCCCAAATTGTGCCAACGTTTATGGACCATTTCTTTTAGTCTCCATTTAGTCTCTGACTTTGGAGTCAGAGAGAGCAGTGGCAGAAAAAGTGAAAAGTAGTGTAAACCTGCCAGGGTTAACACAAGACCTTCCAGAGAAAAATAAGCTGGTTCATCAAGAGGGGCCAAGCCAGAACTCACACAAACTGTGTGTGTGTGTGTATGTGTGTGTGTGTGTGAGAGAGAGAGAGAGAGAGAGAGAGAGAGAGAGAAGTAAGTTGGTTCATCAAGAGTGGTCAAGCCAGAACTCACACAACGTATGTGTGTGTGTGGTTTGTGTGTGTGTGTGTAGGTGAAGAAGGGAACACACCTCCCTTCAGCCCCTAATAGAGTTACCTACCAATATAAGTGCATTTAGCTAAAGCAACAGGAGGTCCCTGACCACAAAAAGGGCAGTTCATTTTTCTCAGGTGGTGGTTGATTTAAAACCAGACTCAGAGTATAGGCAAGGGAACTGACCCTCATCTTGAAGAAAGGTGACCTCTAGTGGACAAGTGTGTTTTGCAATCAGTTCAAACTGAACAGGATTAGAAAACAAAAATAATGTTGAAATCATGCTCCATTGTCTTACTGAAATTTCAGTGATATTTTTAATACTAATTATAAACATAAATACAAAAGTCTTCACTAATATAAGAACATAAATGTCACACTAATGTTAATATATCCAAAGTTACAACCTAGGCCATCTTTGATGGTTTCCAGAATGGATGGAGCCTTGAACCAGGAGTCACAGGCCTGGATTCTGGGCTTGACTGTGCCTCTGATTAGGTGTATTCTCTTGGGCAACTTCATATATAAGAGCCTCTATTTCCTAATCTATAAGACGGGTTTATTTACAAACTATAATCTCCCTGCACCCTCTCTCTTCCCTTCAGGCCATCAGGCTATTGTCTTCTAAAATTAACTTTATTCTTTATGATGAGGCTTTCAAATCAGTATCAACAGCAGCAACAAAACAAAACAAAATTAATATCACATTATATATTAGCACTGGGTAGTTCCACAAAAACTATTTGCTTTCAACTTAAGATCTTTCCTAATATAAATGTTATGAAAGGTAATGATTTTTAACTTTTCTTCTTACACTGACTGTGGGAAAAAGCATTTCAAAAGCTAAACACACTAATCATGAGTTTATTATGAAATTTTAGTTTACTTTGAAAGTTAGAGCTACTATTTTCAAAAAAAATTTTTATAAAATAAAGTAAAAATAATAAAAAGAAGGAAAACATTGTAATTTATGAGTATATATCTCTTCTGAAAACTACCTGCTCACCAGCTTCATATTTTCCTGCCTCATCACTGAACACAGGACAGAGCATAATAATTCAGGATTATACTCAACATAATCTCTACTGCTACTGCTACTGCTGCTGCTAAGTCACTTCAGTTGTGTCTGAGTCTGTGCGACCCCATAGACGGCAGCCCACCAGGCTCCCCCGTCCCTGGGATTCTCCAGGCAAGAACACTGGAGTGGGTTGCCATTTCCTTCTCCAATGCATGAAAGTGAAAAGTGAAAGTGAAGTCGCTCAGTCATCTCCGACTCTTAGTGACCCCATGGACTGCAGCCTACCAGGCTCCTCCATCCGTGGGATTTTCCAGGCAAGAGTACTGGAGTGGGGTGCCATTGCAATCTCTAAGGAACTATTTAATATTAAAATTCTTTAGTGCTCTTTAAATCTTTCCCCCCTCCTCAATACAAGAGTTGTGTAGAAAGGCTACTAGTTATAATGGGATTTAATACTTAGAGCTTCCTCAGGTAGATTCTCTAACAAGCTTTCCCAGGGCCAGGTAAGCAGCAATCTGGAATGGTTTTTATCATCTTTCTCATTCTTGCCACTTAAGAGAGGTATTCAAATGATTTTAATTGCTAAAAGGTAGGAGAGAAAATGCTGGTCTAAAAAAGTGTTTTGAAGGATAATAAAATGCTAGAATATCAATGAATTATTACATTAGCTTGCTTTATCTTAAATCTATAATTAAGAAACTTTCTCATTTTAAAGAAATAAATTTTTTCAGAACAGAAATCTACTAGTTAGGAAATTGTGCTGCTCTGCTCTGACCAGCAGACAAGGGGTGAACTTGTTAAGGGTTAAGATTAGTCATGGGTTCATGAGAAAGACAAATTACATAGGATATCACTTACTGTGGAATCTAAAAAAAAAACAAAAAACACACAATGATACAAATAAACTTATTTCCAAAACAGAAATAGATCATAGACATAGAAAACAAACTTATGGTTACCAAAAGAGAGGGGTGGGGGAGAGGGACATTAGGGATTTAGGATTAATAGATAGCAGCAGTCCCTTCAGTCGTGTCCGACTCTGTGTGACCCCATAGAGGGAAGCCCACCAGGCTCCCCCATCCGTGGGATTCTCTAGGCAAGAATACTGGAGTGGTTGCCATTTCCTTCTCTAATGCATGAAAGTGAAAAGTCAAAGTGAAGTTGTTCAGTCGTGTCCGACTCTTAGCGACGCTATGGACTGCAGCCTACCATGCAGGCTCCTCCGTCCATAAAATAGATAACCAACAAGGTCCCACTATATAGCACAGAGAACTATATTCAATATCTTATAATAACCTATAATGAAAGAGAATGTAAAAAAGAAATATATAAATACATATTATATTTAATGTATATAACTGAATCTCTTTACTATACACTTGAAACTAACACAGCATTGTAAGTCAACTGTATTTGAATGAAATTTTTTTAAAAAGCTCAGTCTTATGGACTCTGTGGGAGAGGGAGAGGGTGGGAAGATTTGGGAGAATGGCAATGAAACATGTAAAATATCATGTAGGAAACGAGTTGCCAGTCCAGGTTCGATGCACGATGCTGGATGCTTGGGGCTGGTGCACTGGGACGGCCCAGAGGGATGGTATGGGGAGGGAGGAGGGAGGAGGGTTCGGGATGGAGAACACATGTATACCTGTGGCGGATTCATTTTGATATTTGGTAAAACTAATACAATTATGTAAAGTTTAAAAATAAAATAAAATTAGAAAAAAAAAAAAAGACACAGAACACAACTTGGGAAAAAAAAATAAAATAAAACAGGCTCTTTAAATAAAAAAATAAAAAGCTCAGTCATGGATTACTCATAAGCAATACATTTAATCTGCACATTAATCCCAATTCCCTAACTTAACCAGTTTTCCTTTGTGAATAGCAAAGAGCATCTCTTTCAGACACATAAGCAGGGTCAACAAAATGCCCACTTCTTGTTGAGTGCTAGGACTTTTCCACTGTGTTCGTGCGTTCGTTATTTACTAAGAAAGCCAAGACAGAAATGAGCAGTTCTTCCACGATCTGGTGCTTCCCAGAACACCTGTCTGCCTCACTCCGATCTCTCTCTCTCCTCATCTGAGATGACGCTGAGGGAAGGTGGAGTTCACTTGCTCACATTCCTACCATTCAATCAAAGGAGGGGAAGAAAGGAAAATAAACATGATCCATTTTGTCCAAACACCCACATTTCCTCTCCTCCTCTCATGGCCTCTGTCCCCAGTGTAACTTGAGGAACAGCTGAAAAAGCTCACAGCTACTTTGCAGACAGACTGCTTTGCACTCTGGTGGTTCCAGCTACTTGTGTTTTGTTTTGAGGTTTTAGGAATCAAATTCGCTTTCCCAAGGACAGAAGTGATTTCTTCACCAGAGCCCTCACTACAACCGAGGCGATCAGACCTTTGACCCTAATTTTAGATGGCATAAATTTATAAAACGTCACTTTCAAAGAAGTTTAGCTTCGTTCATTCACCCAGCTGCCCCCGATTTCATAGTCTCCATAGCTGCATACTTTCTTGATCTCATTCCCAAATTGTTATACAAAATTAAGCGTTTGTAGACTTCCTGTTTGTGAATGAAAAATCCTTCTGAAAACATAAATCAGATTATGTCACGTCTTGGCTTAAAATCCTTCAGTGGTTTCCTACAACATTTAGGCTGAAATTCTAAATCCCTAATGCTGCCTGTCATAGGCCCTGCTCTACTCTCCAGGCTTCCTCTGTGCCTCTCACCTTCTTGCTTACTTAGCTCTGCGCACACTGGCTGCCTTTCAGTTTCCTAGAAAATCCAAGATTGCTTCTGTCTCAGGCCCTTCTCAGACCTGTTTCTCAACCTGGAGTAACACCTCTGGGTTCAAGTTGGAGGCCTTTCCTTAGCCTCCAAGGCTAAATAAGGTCCTGCCTCAGAATCTGCCTGCAATGCAGAAAACCCTGGTTTGATACCTGGGTCAGGAAGATCCCCTGGAGAAGGGACAGGTTACCCACTCCAGTATTCTTGGGCTTCCCTTGTGGGCACAGCTGGTAAAGAATCCACTTGCAATGTGGGAGACCTGGGTTCGATCCCTGGGTTGGGAAGATCTCCTGGAGAAGGGAAAGGCTACCCACTCCAGTATTGTGGCCTGGAGAATTCCATGGACTGTATAGTCCATGGGGTTGCAAGGAGTCGGATACGACTAAGCGACTTTTACTTTCAGGTTCACTTAGCACACCGTGTTTTCTTTTCTTTCTAAGAAATTTTTATTTATTTATTTGGTTGTGTTGTGTCTTAGTTGTGGCACACAAGATCTTCCTTGCATCAGGCAGGATCATTTGTTACCGTGCATGTCACTGCAGATGGTGACTGCAGCCATGAAACTGAAAGACGCTTACTCCTTGGAAGGAAAGTTATGACCAACCTACATAGCATATTCAAAAGCAGAGACATTACTTTACCAACAAAGGTCCGTCTAGTCAAGGCTATGGTTTTTCCTGTGGTCATGTATGGATATGAGAGTTGGACTGTGAAGAAGGCTGAGTGCCGAAGAATTGATGCTTTTGAACTGTGGTGTTGGAGAAGACTCTTGAGAGTCCCTTGGACTGCAAGGAGATCCAACCAGTCCATTCTGAAGGAGACCAGCCTTGGGATTTCTTTGGAAGGAATGATGCTAAAGCTGAAACTCCAGTACTTTGGCCTCCTCATGTGAAGAGTTGACTCATTGGAAAAGACTGTGATGCTGGGAGGGATTGGGGGCAGGAGGAGAAGGGGACGACAGAGGATTAGATGGCTGGATGGCATCACTGACTCGATGGATGTGAGTCTGAGTGAACTCCGGGAGTTGGTGATGGACAGGGAGGCCTGGAGTGCTGCGATTCATGGGGTCGCAAAAGTCAGACACGACTGAGCGACTGAACTGAACTGAACTGAACTGATGTATCTCTAGTTGCCGTATGTGGGCTGAGTTGCATGTTGGATCTTAGTTCCCTGTCCAGGGACTGAACACATGTCTCCTACATTTCAGGGTGGATTCTTAACTACTGAACCACTAGAGAAGACCCAACACCATGTTTTCCTTCTTAGCACTTTATGGCAACCCACTTCAGTATTCTTGCCTGGAGAATCCCGTGGATAGAGGAGCCTGGCAGGCTACAGTCTGTGGGGGTCACAAAAAACTGGACACAACTAAAGTGACTTACAACTAAAGTGACTTACGGAGAAGGCAATGGCACCCAACTCCAGTACTCCTGCCTGGAAAATCCCATGGATGGAGGAGCCTGGTAGGCTGCAGTCCATGGGGTCACTAAGAGTCGGGCACGACTGAGCGACTTCACTTTCACTTTTCACTTTCATGCATTGGAGAAGGAAATGGCAACCCACTCCAGTGTTCTTGCCTGGAGAATCCCAGGGACGGGGGAGTCTGGCGGGCTGCCGACTATGGGGTCGCACAGAGTCAGACACGACTGAAGCGACTTAGCAGCAGCAGCAAAGTGACTTAGCACACACACAGTATGTAAGTATCTGTTAACTTGTGGGATGTATAATGCTGATTTGCTCTGTTGAACTGTGTACTTCATCCAGCTTGTCCATCCAGCATCTAGCACAGTGCCAGGCACACAGCAGGTAATCAATAATGGAAGGAAGGAAGGAAGGAAATCCTTGAAATTCTCTTGCATCAGGTCTTGGGATCCAGGGCAGGACAGTGCCTGCAACTAGCTGCTCTTAATTCAATTCATCATTGTGGCAAAGCTGGTGAAACAGCCACTTCTTCATCCCAAGACAGCGGGGGAGGCCTCACCTGTACACCAAGTGGCTGATGGCCAGCTTGTGAGCTAAGCTGGGTGAGGCATTCTGGCTGCATCTCCCTCCTTGTGAGCAGTGGCTCAGAGGGGCCCCTCACCTTGTAAATTTGCCTCAGAAACTGGATCGACTGTGCCAGCTGGACCTGAGAGAAAAAATAACCATTTACAGCTCCCCATGGAAGGTTAACACATTCTAAAGTGCATTCACTAGACTACTACCCCCAATTGAATTCAAAATTAATTCAAAAAAAAAAAAAAAAGAAACAGCTTAGTGGATTTTTTTCCTCCTTTCTCAATTTGCCACCGGCAACTTGTGCATCTAAAAATAAAAAAGATATTGATAAGTGTACAAAGTTAGAACTCTTACATTTAAGGAATGATAAAGTGTCCCAACTAATTTCCTAACCAAAAGAATAAGATGCAAAATGACCAGTAGGAAGGTGAACTGGGTTTGTGACATTTAAAAATTTGCCTGCCTCCCATGGAGGTTTAGGCTGGAGGGAGAGAAAGCACAAAAAGAAAAAATGAGCACTTTTGTTTTCTTAGAGGAAAACAAACAAAGATGACAGCTTAAAAACAAGCGAGAACCTACAGTTTGGGTTGTGGTTTTACAGAAAGTATTCTACTGTTTGAAGAAGAAAAACTGGATGTGGCTTGAGTCTACCTAATCCCAAAGCGTGCTCTTCGTAGAGAACACCTCCTACTCCACAGTACAGCAGCATCGTGCTCTCCACAGTAAAGGTGCTACCCAAGTTTCAGGACTCCAGGCACTGGCCTGCTCTCTCTCAGTGATGAGTTAATTGTGAATTAGAGTTAAAGAATGGATAGAGTACAGGTCGTGCATACAGGCTAAGTCACTTTAATCACATCCTACTCTTTGCGACCCCAAGGACTGTAGCCCATCAGGCTCCTCTGTCCATGGGATTGTCCAGGCAAGAATACTGGAGCGGGTTGTCATGCCCTCCTCCGGGGGATTTTCGACCCAGAGATTGAACCCAAGTCTCTTATGCCATCTGCATTGGCAGGTGGGGTTCTTTACCACTAACGCCACCCAGGAAACGCATAGTACAGGTCTGGCACTGCAGAATCTAGATAACTAACAGGTGCTTCATTTAGCACAAATCACCACAATCCAGGTTTGATGCCTTAATCTGTGCAGAGACTTCGCTTTTCACAGACAGTGAGAGAATGAGGCAGGTTTGCTGGCTACCCCCAGATCAATAACTGGAATGCACACCCGCCCTGCCCTGGGGTCTCTTTCCTTCCTTCCTCTAAGGCCACTGCTCTAAGATGTACGTTCTACAGGGAACAGATGTCTCCAGTAAAGCCAAGAGAGTTCCTACAAGCAAGTGAGAAAGGCTCTCAGGGAAGGACTCAGTACTCTATTTGGTGTGATAATTGAGTCATGCTTCACTTGGAGTTAAAAATAACTTTAAGATTTTCAATGTATTGATACATGGGGGTAATGAGAATAAATGAAGAATCCTTCTGAAAGTGATGCTGGTTCTTAATGTTGAAAAAAATCTATGATTAAAAATTGGGTGTTTACCCAATGTTCACTGCAGCACTGTTTGCAATAGCCAAGACATGGAAGCAATCTAAATGTCCACCAACAGAGGGAAGGATTAAGAAGTTGTGGTATGTATATTAACGGAATATATTATTCTGAGCCATTAAAAAGAATGAAATAATGCCATCTGCAGCAACATGGATGGACCTGGAGTGTGTCATACTGAATGAAATAAGTCAGACAGAGAAGGAGGTGTTGTTTGATATCCCTTCCATGTGGAATCTAAAAAGGAATGATACAAATGAACTGACAAGACCAAAAGGGACTCACAGACTTCATGAATGAGCTTACAGTTGCTACAGGGAAGAAAAGGGGGAAGGGATAGTTAGGGAGTTTGGAATTGACATGTGTACACTATTATATTTAAAATGGATAACCAACAAGGACCTACTGTATAGCACATGGAACTCTGCTCAGTGTTACGTGGCAGCCTGGATGGGAGAGGAGTTTGGAGGAGAATGGATACATGTATATGTATGGCTGAGTCCCTTTCACTGTTCACCTGAAACCATCATAACATTGTCTGTTAATCAGCTATCAGTTCAGTTCAGTTCAGTCGCTCAGTCATGTCTGACTCTTTTCGACCCCATGAATCGCAGCATGCCAGGCCTCCCTGTCCATCACCAACTCCCGGAGTTCACTCAGACTCACGTCCATCGAGTCAGTGATGCCATCCAGCCATCTCATCCTCTGTCGTCCCCTTGACTTCCTGCCCCCAATCCCTCCCAGCATCAGAGTCTTTTCCAATGAGTCAACGCTTCGCATGAGGTGGCCAAAGTACTGGAGTTTCAGCTTTAGCATCATTCCTTTCAAAGAAATTCCAGGGCTGATCTCCTTCAGAATGGACTGGTTGGATCTCCTTGCAGTCCAGGGGACTCTCAAGAATCAGCTATACCCTAACACAAAACAAAAAGTTTAAAAAAATTGGGTGTGCCTAAGATTTCAGATGTATTCAATTATTTTCTGATTTACAAATGATATAGTTAAGATGTTTTCATTATTTTCAAATTACCCATCACTGAAACGTTGACATGTAGAGGGGAAGATAAATCCAGGGGCCTGACTCTTCCATGGTCATTTTTTACCTGTTATTTGTTCTTTTAGGGGTTGGATTTATAATCACTGGGCCAGCTACATACTCTGTAGGACCCTGTGAAAAATGAAAACGGGGACTCTTTGTTCAAAAATTATTAAGAATTTCCGTATGGCAGCAGCAGAGCATGAAGCCAAGAGCCAGTGCCTTTGAAGTCTGGCACCCTGTGTGAACTGCAGAGGTTACACAGCCATGACACCCATCCTGGGTGGCAGAGGAGGGGTGGAGAAGGAACCAGATATATAGACATTTCCTTTGAGATGTCCATGGGTTCTCAGATACAAAGAAAAGAGTATCTTTGATTTTGGCAGGCGAATATCAATGGCAAGATGAAACTTCCCTCAGTAGGAGAGGAAATGAAACTTAAGAGGCTGCTGAGAAGGAGAGGAGAATGACCTTGACCAAGCACACACCACATGCTGGCTGCTGGGCCCCGAGCTGGCCCTGACACTGGCGCTATTCTTTCTCGTTCCAGCGTAGGATTGAGTCCACACTACAAAAGCAGAGTTAACTGAGGTCAGTGATGGGTTTAAGCTCAGCCGCTTCCAGGTTAAGAGATACAGACACTGGGACAGCTGGGGCTATTCTGTACTAGAGATTTCTCTCCTGACTCATATCCTCCGCCTAAGACCACTCAGCCCCACCAAAGATATCAGCCCAAAGACTCCAGAGGTCTGTGTGCTCTGGGCAAGAACTCACCCTCTGCCTCCAACACGAGCAGCGTCCCCCTCAGTGTTGGTCTCAGAGACAGACTATCAACCTTATTGAGAGGTCTTTTTGCTCCTAGTCATGTTCCTTCACCCCTCAGGGCATCCCTCATCCACCTGTATTCCTTTCTGTATGGCTCTCTAACCCCCATCTCAGGCCGGCTCCTCCCCCTGCCAAAGTCCCCCACAGCCTTCCCACTTCACTGTCTTGCTCTAACAGGCACTGTCTCCCCTATAGCTCTTTGAAGTGGCAGATCTTTGCCTTCCCACCTCCCTCTCACTAAAAGGGTCTATTGGATGGGCAGTGTCTTCCTATTCACCTCCCGCTTCCCCACCACTGCTGCTCTCCCTAACACCCTGCTCAGGCTCCTCAGTCACCCCTAGTTAGCCCTCCAGGTTAAAATCACCTATTCCCCCCCAGGTGACTCTGCCTCAAGCCTTAAGGAGTTCCTCTCCTCTGTGAGTCCTGTTGTATTCCTAGGAATTTCCATGTTTGCTAAACAATCCCCCTAATATCCTGACCTGTAAATTCCTTGACTGCTTCTTTTTTCTGCTTTTGGCTGCGCCTCAGGGGATGGAGGATCTTAGTTCCAGGACCAGTGATGGGACCCTCTGTACCCCTTGCAGTGGAAGCTCAGAGTTTTTCACCATTGGACAGCCAGGGAAGTCCCTCTTCTTCCATTCTATCTCAGTTATACCTACTCCCATGCTCTTATCCTGACCTTGCCATCACTGATCAAGCCTCCTATTCTCCAACAATCTCGCCTGACTCTCTAGTAGGCTAATTTCAACAATTCTTCAACTTCACTGGGCCCTACACCCCATTTCTTGCCCACCTTTCTACCATCCTCTCTCCCTTTACATCCTCCCTTCTCTCTATATACATCTTAAACTCCATGGCCCATCGTTATAACCACCAACTCTCTCCCTGACTTTCACTTGCCCCTCTCACTTTGCACTCCTTTGGTTAAATTCTGACTGTGGATAACTCAGCTCTTTGCTACTCTGTGCTTGTTCTCAGGCTGATATTTGTGGCTGGAGAAAAATA
Source organism: Bos javanicus (assembly GCF_032452875.1). Classification (NCBI taxonomy): domain Eukaryota; kingdom Metazoa; phylum Chordata; class Mammalia; order Artiodactyla; family Bovidae; genus Bos; species Bos javanicus. Next base: position 107,592,308 of record NC_083868.1, read on the forward strand.
CACAAGCATACCAACTGATCTCACTTGAAATTCATGACCACTAACCCCAAGGGCGCCTCGCTGCTGCCTGGCCTCCTCTATATTCCCCCATCCATTCACTCCCACACTCCCATAGACAACCACAACACTCCTTCAGAGTTGTCCAGATTCGCTGTCTACAATTTCTCTCTGCCCTTTCCTCTCTTTTGAACACCCTCCAGAGAGGAGGCTCTTGTGTACCCGATGCCACTGAAATGGTTACATCTTCCTAAATACCAAGATCAAATCTCACTCTTTCTCATGCCACATCAGTGAGTAATAGTCAATACTGTAGGCTTCCTAGACAACATTCTCTCCCAGGTCTTTTCCTACATTAAGGTCTGTCCTCTGTGGATTCCTCCTCATTTCTTCAACCTTTACCCACTGGAGCTGTGCTGTCCAATATGGTAGCCACTAGCTTTGAGTGGCTATTTATATTAAATTATCATTTTAGTTCCTCAGTTCCTAAGTGCTCAATGGCCACACCTAGTGGCTAGTATCCTGGATGAAGTAGATAGAGAATGTTTCCATCATCACAGAATATTCTATTGGGCAGCGCTGCACTAGAACACCCAAGGCTCAGTCCTTGTGAAGGAGGAAACAGAACAGGCTCTGTCTTGAAAGCAGGACTCCATCTTGGCCGGACTGTGGACTTTAAGCTATATGCCCAGTATCTATGGAAATGACATACCAACTGGAAAACCAGGCCCCCGGAAGGAAGAGCCCCAGGGCTCTCCTTTGCTTAAAAGAATACCCTAATTAATACCCTAATTATCTGTGTAACCAAATAGAATCATACATTCTATTATGCTTATTGGGGTATGACCATAAGCCTATTGATAATTGTCCACTGTTAACTACCTAGGCTTAAGGCATATGAATCATGGGTTAATTTTGATTGTATGTTTCTTTTTCCTTTGTTCAGACTAGTTTCAGGGAATTTTGGGATGTGGGTTTGGGCACGTAAGCTTAGGGTATATAAGGTTTTCACAACAACTGGTCGGGGTCCTTGGCAAAGAGGAGACTCTGCCTTGGGCCGCGGGTGTAATAACTGCACTCTACCATCTACATTGTCCTTCTGAGTGAGTTTGTTTCCCAAGGCTACAACTCTTGGGCTTCTTCTCTATCTGAACTCCCTCTCCTCAAAATATCAGCCAGTCGCTTGGCTGGTGGACTCCAATACTTATACACCTAACCTGGACCATTTCCTGAATTTCACATTCCTTTATCTGCCTGCCTACTCACCAATTCCACTTCCATGTTTAATAATTATCTTACTTTTATCAGTCCTAAAGCGAACTCCTGATGTCTTCCAACTCCTGACTTCTGCAACTCTTCTACCTAGTCTTCCCCATTTCAGAACCTGACAGCTCCATGCTTCTAGTTCATCAGGCCTAAACTCTGGGGGTCATCCTTGACTTTTCCCTGCTTCTCACACCCCACTACCTACCAGCAAATCCTCTTTGGCTGAACCTTCAAATACATCCACTGTCTTCCCACTTCTTGCAACCACCATGACTACCATTCTGCTGTGAATCATCACCATCTCCCACCCAGATCTTTTATTCAGACTTCCTGCTTCCATCCTTCCAATTCCTTCCACCTTGGTCTACCCTCAACAAAACGGCCAGAATTAATTCTTCCAAAGGATAATCTGAGTGCATCAGTTTTCAGGTCTGCTCAAAATCTCGTAGCGGGAACGGGAGCCAGATTCTTGCTCAGAGCCCAGGAGGCCTCTGTCCTCTGCCTCCCAGCCCTTAGAGGACATGTTCTTTCCCTTTACCTTCTCAGTTTCTACCACAAAGCCCCCATTATAAGTCCTTGATCAAGCTAAGCACTCTGCTTCTCACGCTTGGAGCTCTCTGCTCCAAGAGAGCTGAGAGCTGAGCTCTGCCCCATGTAGCCTGTGACTTACTCTCATACTTTCTCCAGGTTTCCCTTCAAATGCTTCTTTAATCGTGAGGCCTTATCTGACCCCCCCATCTAAAGTCATGGTATTCTCACCTTTGTGCCACTCAGGGAACTGGATACTGCATGCCACAACGGAAAAAAAAAAAAGGATCCCATATACTGCAATGAAGACCTGGCACAGCCAAATAAATAATAAAAAAAATATTATACAAGTACTTATTTGTTTATTGTTGAACTCCTGGTATCATTTCAGCCTTAGGACTTGAAGGGACCGTTTTGTTTACAGCAGTCTCTAACATGTAGAAAATTGCCTGACATGTGCCAGGCACCTCAACAAACATTTCTTGAATGAATGACCAAACAGAGGCACACATTTTCATTCCTTTCTTACTTTTCTTCAGGTTTTAATTATGTTGCTCTAATAACTACCTGTACCCCTTTGCGGTAAGATCCATTTCAGACAGAACAAAAGCTAAAGATTTTTAAAATATTCTATACTCTATTGATAAATTCATTTGAGAATATATATACATATTCATTTTTCTTTAACTTGTCTGTAATCATAATTTTTACAAGTTTTATTAATCATTTCCTCTCAAAGGAAGACATCATAATTTCAAGTGTTTAGTCTTGGTGTCTAATTTACCTTTAAGTGGCAGAAGTCACTAATGCTTATTCTGATTAAGGTAGGTAAGGGGAGGGGGGGAGGTAAGAATATCTCAATTCTAGAACTGGTTTTGCTCTCTTACTCTGAGAAAAACACTTTCAAATATAGAATTCACCTTGGGGTTGCCCTGATAGAGCCACTTAAGTCTTTTTATAGAGCATCCACCTGAGGTCTGGGCAGAGAATTCTGAGTGACCAACAGCAGAGCTGTGCAGGCAGCCAGGTGTGTGACCCTGGTAACCAGCACAACCTTCATTCAAACCTGGAAATAATCGACTGATCCCAACTATTGATAAGACCCTCTTACCTAGAGAGAGATGGTTCCCAGGAACTGATTACCTGAGCCATCTGCCCCGAGGGTACGGGTACCAGGTAGGGGTGGTGCTATGCTAAGCCGCTTCAGTCTTGTCCAACTCTTTGCCACCCCATCGAGTGTAGCCCACCAGGCTCCTCTGTCCATGGGATTCTCCAGGCCAGAATACTGGAGTGGGTTGCCATTTCCTCCTCCAGAGGAACTTCCCAACCCAGGGATTGAACCCGCATCTCTTAGGTCTCCTGCATTGGCAGGTGGATTCTTTATCACTAGTGCAAGCTAGGAAGCCCAGGTAGGGTGGAGGTGGGGGTTAAGCCCCACCCTGAGGTCCAGCCTCACCTAGGAGACAAGAAAAAATCACATGTGGCAGAATCTGCAGGTAAGGGTGCTGCAGGCACCAGCTCAGCCCCCCTTACACCACTGGCCTGCAGAACAAAAAGCAAGAGACAGATTCTAGACAGCCCCCCAAACCAGGGCTTAATCAAGAGGACAAGCTGTAGCCCTGTTATTTTCCAGTCTCTGTAAATTCCTTGGGAAAGTAAAGATTTCTCTGCTATAGAAACAACCATTTCATCAGGTAGCGTTTTAGGGATAGGAAAATGTTTACTCAACTGGAGTGAACTTGCAAGTGAAAGTCAAACGGAGAAAGAGCAGAACAATTACCTTCTGGTGATGGTGGGTCTCCTCTGTCTTGTTTGCCTTAGAAGACGTATGGATATGGGCTAGAGAGAGTGAGGTGGTTTAAAATCTGTCCATAAATTCTCTGATACTCTCCCCTTGAAGAGGCAGAGCCTCATTCTCTTCCCCTTGAGTATGGGCTGGACTTAATGGCTTTCTTTTAAAGAATAGGAAAAAAGAAGAAAAAAAGCAGAAGGAACACAGAGACTAGGTTAAGAAGCACAGATTTGTCTCTCTCCCCAACCTCATTCACCTGCATTGGGGGAACTGAACTGCCAAGTTGCAAGAACCCTCAAGCAGCCTATGGAGAGGGCCACATAGTGGGGAAGGGAAGCCTTCAACCTCCAGCTCCGTGAGTGAGTCACCTTGAAGAGGACACTCCAGCCCCAGTCAAGCCTTTGGATGACTACAGCCCTGTGGACATTCTGGCTAAAACTCACCAGAGACCCGGAGCCAGAGCCACTTAGCTAAGAAGCATCCAGATTTCTTTTGTGCGTGTGTGTTAAAGAATGTTTTTTTTTTTTTTGATGCAGATCATTTTTTTAAAAGCCCTTATTGAATTTATTATAATGCGGCTCTGTTTTATGTCTTGGTTGTTTGCTGCCAGGCATGTGGGATCTTGGCTCCCCGACCAGGGATCAAACCCACACCCCCCGCACTGGATGGCAAAAGTCTTAACCACTGGACTGCCACGAAAGTCCTGCTTCCAGATTTCTGACCATCAGAAACTTTGAGATGATAAATGTTTGTTGTTTTAAGCTATTCAGTTTTATAGTAAACTGAAAGGGATGCGTAACTAAGACAGATAAGGACATGAAAAGACCACATAAACTTTTCTCATGTTCAAGTTAAGAACCTATAACATATAATTTTGTTAATGAGGAAAAAATAGTCTTCCGCTGAGAGGAAGAAAAAGGACCTGAGAGGAAGAACAGACTGGAGCAGGCCTCTGGGCCAGCCATGCCCAATCCTTGGGCGGGTAAGTTGGCTCCTCCAAGCCTCAGTGCCTCCTCGCAGTGGGGTTCAGAGACCATGTAAGATGATGAGTGCCACGTGCTTGGCGCAGCTCCTGATGCGGAGACTGATGGCAGTGACAGGCATCCTGCCACTCCAGGCCGCCCTGCACACACACAAAGGCCCAGCAGAGCCCAGACAGTGCTCTGCCCGCGGCTCCACACCGCCCCTTCCTAGGGAAGAGGACACGAACCCGAGGTGATCAAGAAACAAGAGAAGCAGGGAGAGAAGCTGGTGACAAAACATTCAGGAGGCTTGTAAGTTATCAGGCTTGCTGCACTACTGGCGGACTCCTTCCACTTTGGTTTCAAATCTCAGTGCTATCAACCCCACTTTAAAGTATCCCTAGCTATTGCTTACAGCTTTTCAACAGCTTTTTAACCTCAGCATGAGACACAGTGCACTCCCTGGGGGGCCACGTGATGAGAGCATTGGCGCTATTACCCTGGTGTCCAGTGCTTTTTTCATTGAGCATCATTTGAGGATGAGTAAAATTTCAACCCAGGGTTCCCACGTGGCTCAGTGGGAAAGAACCTTCCTGCCAATGAAGGAGACACAAGAGACATGTTTGATCTCTGGATTGAGAAGTTTCCCTGGAGGAGGGTATGGCAAACCCACTCCAGTATTCTTGCCTGGAGAAAGAATCCCATGGACCAGAGGAGCCTGGCAGGCTACATTCCATAGGGTTGCAAAGAGTTGGACATGACTGAGCACAGGACAGCACAAAAATTTCCACCTAATTGCAGCTTACCCCTTTACACACTCCTGTCCTATTTGAGTGTGATATACACAACTTTCAGAGAAGGCAATGGCACCCCACTCCAGTACTCTTGCCTGGAAAATCCCATGGATGGAGGAGCCTGGTAGGCTGCAGACCATGGGGTCGCTAAGAGTCGGATACGACTGACTGACTTCACTTTCACTTTTCACTTTCATGCATTGGAGAAGGAAATGGCAACCCACTCCGGTATTCTTGCCTGGAGAATCCCAGGGACCTCGGAGCCCAGTGGGCTGCCGTCTATGGGGTCGCACAGAGTCGGACACAACTGAAGTGACTTAGCAGATACACAACTTTGCAAACCCTCTTTTGGTACTGACTACTGCATGATTTGCTTGAATTTAGGATGTTTGCTGAGACTTGAGTCAACTTCAGGTGCTGAAGGTCTCATCATCAGATGAATGTGACAGGGTTGCATGTTTATTTTATTTTTTAAAAATATCATGAGGATTTATTACATAACTATTTAAAAAATATTTATTTCTTTATTTATTGGCTGCGCTGTGTCTTATTGCTATGTGTAGGGTACTCTCTAGTTGTGGAGAGTGGGGGCTACTCTTTACTTGTGGTGCACAGGCTTCTCATTGTGGTGGCTTCTCTTGTTGAGATGCACGGGCTCTGGGGCTCACAGGCTTTAGTAGTTGTGGTGCAATGGGGCCAGGTGCCCCACGACACGTGGAATCCTCCTGGACCAGGGATCGAACCTGTGTGCTCTGCATTGGCTGATGGATTCTTAACCATTAGACTACCAGGGAAGTCCTACATGTTTATTTTTAAATTCAAAGTTTCCGGAAGGTGGCATACTGTGGTGTATGCACATAAAAAGGAAAACCAAAACAAGTGAGAGTCTGGAAGTCTGTCTGCCTGAGACCGTTCAAAAGTCAAGGCTTAGAGGCTGTGACTGGCAGAAGTCCTGCCCACAGTAAAAAGGCAGTGACGAAAGTACAATGAGGAATTTAACCAGAAGGTGACAGGGTACACTCAATTCCTCCTCTGTTGTCATAAAAAAAGCTTTCCTTGAAAAGATGTTTTAATCCACTCAGTTGCTCACCCTAGGGTCACAGGAGTTAACTTAAATCTGATCTAATCAGTAGTAAGAAGGTGTTTTTTTTTTTTTTTTTTTTTTTTAGTAATCCATGAGGAAAACGAGCTGAATTGTAGGCACTTTTTAAAAAGTCAGCCACAGAAGTACAGATATGGGCTAACACCAAAACGGATGCACAAAAGTGGAAAAATTACTTTAAACGAGGCTAAGCGCTTCTTAGTGTGACTTTCTTTCCCTGGAAACAAGATGCAATTCAGTGTCCACGTTGCTTTGTGTGACCCTTTAAGGTATTAGACTCTGCTACTCTCACTAGTCAAACCCATTGCTTGATTTTCTCTCTAAACCTCACCAGCCAGGCACGACAATCTTTCTTAATCCACAAAGAAATTTTTTTTTTTTTAACTTGAGTATGGGTTGTATTTTCCATGTTCATGGGCTGCTGTCAGCTTAGTTTTATCCATCATAGATATTTAATTCCTTCACTTGGGGCACACATAATCTACTGAATGCTTCAGATAAAGCAGTCATATTGACAGCGGCAAGGAATAGAGATGAAATAGTACAGAACCTCCTTCTCAAACTGCAGACAGGTACACAAACAGACAAGTATACTATACATCACAGATTTATTCTATTTATACATAATTTATGTCATAGGTTAGGGTACCTATCCAAGTCTAGAGAAAGGAGGGGTCAGGGAAGGTTTTCTGTAGTTGGTGATGGCTGAGCTAAGTTTAAGCAATGAGTGGGAATTAACTGGGCAAGTAAAGGACAGAGTAAACAGGATGGAGAAAACATTTCAGGGAGAGGTACAGCAGAAGCAGAGGCATGGAAGCTAGAAACAGTGTGAACCAGGCAGGTCAGAGAGATTGCTTTCTTAGAGCACAAGGGAGTCGCATAAATTGAGGCCAGAGACGAGAAGGACTCATATGGGAGGTCTTTATGCCACATTTAGATTAGGCTTTGGGCTTCCCTGGTGGCTCAGACAGGGAAACTGCCTACAATGCAGGAGAGGTGAGTTGGATCCCTAGATTGGGAAGATCCCTTAGAAGAAGGGCATGGCAACCCATTCCAGTATTCTTGCCTGCGGAGTTCTGTGGACAGAGGAGCCTGATGGGCTATAGTCCATGGGGTCCCAAAGAGCTGGACATGACTGACAGATTAACACTTTCACTTTTTCACTTTTTCCTGAGGAAGTCATTAAAGGATCTAAGAAGGAGACCCACCTGAACAGGTAAGACAGATAGACTAGGGGAGGGACTTAAAGAGTGCAAGGCTGGAGGCAGGGAGACCAGGTGGGAGAAGCTATAGCAGCTAGATTGAGAATTAGTAGCATTTGCAAGATTGGGTCAGTAGCTGCAATGGGGAGGGGAATGATTTGAGACACATTTAGAAGGGAAAACTGGCAAGACTTGGTGACTGATTTAGTCTAGGAAACGAAGAGCGGGGAGGAATCACGTGTATGTTGGTGGTGGCCACTGCCATTATCTGAGATGAAAAGTACTGGCATAGACACAAGTTAGAGGAGAAGATGATGACGAGTTAGTCTGAACATGTTACATTTAAGATAGTTTGTATACTTTATTTATTCTCCCACTGTCTTCAAAAAGTAAAGGAGTGTTGAACATCTCTAGAGGTTCAGTGATTAAGACTCTGTGCTTCCAATGCAGGGGGTGCAGGTTCAATCCCTGGCAGGGAACTAAGACTCCATAGGCTATGCGATGCAATAATAAAAAAAAAAAATTTAAGTATTGCAAAAAAAGTAAAAGAGTGTATAAGCTAAACTTAACTTTGATCTAAAATAAAGGTAACAAATGCTGTGTTAATAGACAACATCGCTGATCCATCAGAGCACCCTGTTCACACAGCCCAGGCACAGCTCCAGCATCCTTCTCAGCACACTGCACTGTCCCCACAGGGCAGCCACCAAGCTTCATACAACATGGCGGCCACTAACAGTCCAATGGAGAGTGCGTGCATTGGAAGCCCATTACGCCTCCTAATCTAAAGGCTTGAGAGAATATCATTCTTTAAAGTTACATACCATCATTTGGAGGTACCCTTGCCAAATTTAAATATGCAAGACTACACTGATCTTCAGTAGCAGGGTCATAGCGAAGTCATAACATATTCCTGGGGCCTTCCCTGGTGGCTCAGATGGTAAAGAATCTGCCTGCAATGCAGGAGACCCAGGTTCGATCCCTAAATTGAGAAGATCCCCTGGAGAAAGGAATGGCAACCCACTCCAGTATTCTTGCCTGGAGAATTCCACAGACAGAGGAGCCTGTACAGTCCATGGGGTCGAAAAGAGTCAGACACAACTGAGCGACTCTCTCTCTCTCACACACACACACACACACACACACACACAACATATTACTGAGAGATTCCTAACTTAGTTTAAGCCAAGGCAGTGCAGACTATGGTGATCAATAGAATTTAGTTTAATGTTTGTTAACCGCCTTCTCTGTGATGGGCCAGTGCTTCTTGATATGATTTCAGTAGGTCATAAGCCTGGAAGGTGTCAGGAATGGGCAAAGATCTTGCTGTTCAGGTGAGATGATTTGAATTTCATCCCCCTCTTTGAGATCACAAGGCACAGCAGTGTATTAGAGACAGAGAAATCCTACAGTAAAGAAATCCACTGAACTAATTTTAGCCTGGTATCATCCAGAGTTATTCTGGCCAGGGAAGCCTCCTGTCACATACTGCAAGTGAAATCAGGAATATTTCAATCCTCATAGCATATCCATTTTCCAAATGAGGAGCAAAAGCTCTAAAGTCCTGAAGGAGGAAACAGAACAGGCTCTATCTTGAAAGCAGGACTCCATCTTGGGCCGGACTGTGGACTTTGAGCTACATGCCCAGTATCTATGGAAACGACACACCAACGGGAAAACCAGGCCCCCAGAAGGAAGAGCCCCAGGGCTCTCCATTGCCTAAAAGAATACCCTAATTATCTGTGTAACAGAATAGAATCATACATTCTATTATGCTTATTGGGATATGACCACAAGCCTATTGATAATTGTCCACTGTTAACTACCTAGGCTTAAGGCTTATGAATCATGGGTTAACTTTGATTATATCTTTCTTTTTCCTTTGTTCAGACTAGTTTCAGGGAATTTGGGGGAGGTGGGTTTGGACACACACGCTTAGGGTATATAAGGTTTTCACAAAAAACTGATCGGGGTCCTTGGCTAAGAGAAGACTCTGCCTTGGGCCCCCCGGTGTAATAAACTGCACTCCACTATCTGCACTGTCCTTCTGAGTGAGTTTGTTTCCCGGAACTCGTGGCTACAACAATCCCACCAGCAGAGAGTGGGCTAGGGAGATCTTAAATACAGATCTTCCCTTTCCAGCTTCAGGGTCCGGCTGGGGCCATATGCTCTCAAGGCCAAGGCTGACTTATCTGGGTTACACATTCACTTTATAAAGGACCTGTCAGGGTGCGCTCCAGTATTCTCATGGGGCAGTACCCACAGCAGGTGGGTCAGGCAGGTTTTCTGGAGCACTCTCCATTGAGAAATGAAATATTTCCTGCCATATCAGTAAACAAAGAATGTCAGACATCAGTAATGGCAGCTACCACAGAAGGTGTGCTGGTGAGCCTTGAGGGAACTCAGCAACGAAAGAATAGCTGCCCTCTAGCAGCCATTCCCCACAGGATACTAGCCCCGATAGGTGCATATCAAAGGAATGACTTCAGTGAGCCTAGACTCTTGCATCTTCCCATACAAAGAAAAGTGCTAAATTCCTTAACTTAGGCTATTTGTTTTCTTTAATTTCCAAAAAAACTTTGACCTTCAGACTACCTGCCTTTTGTTGCAAAACTTCTATATAACCTGGCTCTGCCCCATCCCCCTCCTCCAAGCAGTTTTCTCAGGGTTACTTGAGATGCTACCTTCCAGGCTTAAGTCCTAAGAATTTCCACCAAATAAGACACTGCTGTTGTTCAGTAGTTAAGTTGCATCCAACTCTTTGAAATCCCATGGACTGCAGCACACAAAGCTTCCCTGTCCTTCACCATCTCCTGAAGTTTGCTCAAACTCATGTCCATTGAGTCAGTGATGCCTTCTAACCATCTCATCCTCTGTTGTCCATCCCCTTCTCTCTCAACTTTTAGATTGCATATATTTTTTCTGTTGATATTATCAAGGCTGATACCTCACTTTATCTTTAAAAGTCCTTCACCATGCGCCCCCTTTTTTCTAGGCTTTGAAAAACGATTTCATTTTCTCTGCTGTGTCTTCTAGAGAAGCTGCAGTCTCTAGGCCTTTGTTAATGTCGTTGCTGCTGTCTGGAAACCTTAGGGATCATTTGATGCAGTTGGGTTTCCCAGGAAGTGGACTCTGAGGTGAGGATCATAGCAGGACCTTTGTTGAGGAACTCTGGGGATCAGCCCTTCGAGGGAAGAAAGGCGGCAGGACAGGACAGAAGAGGAGGTTCAATTCTGACACAGCGGCTGCAAAGGCCTCACTGCCCCTGTAAGAGCTGAGAGCCGGGCTGGCCCTGGAGAGTGGACCCAAGCTGGGAGACTCGGGTCTCATCTTCAACCAGACATCGGATATGGGCTTCCCCAAAGAGGTATGACCTTGGGAAGGCAGCTCTCTTTGGCCAAGGGCACCTAGGGCAATCCTTAAAGAGGGTCTCCAATGAAAACTACCGACTGCCAGCCTTCCCAGCAGCAAGGTGGGGAGTGAATGCTTCATTTCTGAAGGGAGTGAGTGGTGTCATGCATCTGGGCTGCCTGAAAGTATCCTCCACCTTGTTCAGGTCATGCTTCCTACTCAATTACTCAGGACCAGCACCTGTCCACATCCTGTAGATGCCAACAGAACTTAGTGTCTGAGGTGCGGGCTCTGTTATACTAACTTCACTTTTAGCATGTTTCATTGGCTTTATCTCCCTACCTAGATTGAAAAGACCATCCACATTTTATATTTCTCTTGTATCCTTAGCAGTGTTTAAGAAAATGATCAATAATGTAATGAAATGAGTAAGGGATGTGGAGCCTGAAATTCTAATTTTAAATCCCAGAATTGCCACTTATAGATGTATGAAATGACATGTATCACTTATAGTTTTGTGAATCTTAAGTTTCATCATTTATAATGTGGGAAAATAGAAATCTTTATTTTATCCAAGCTCCAGGGTTGCTCTGAGAACAGTAAGATGGTGAACTGAAGACGCTTTGTAAACTAATAAGCTAAAACCAGTGTTTTCCAATGTTGTGTACTAGACACCCGTTAAAGGGAAAAAAATATTGAGCCAATAAATGTAAAACTAAGTATAAATTCCTTATGCTGATCATATATAAAATACAAACAAATTTATAAATAAATATAAATAAAAATGATATACAATCAATTTCAATGAGCAAATATGGAGTTATTGTGACAGATGTTGCTGCTTTATTGGCTTTTATACATATGGTACTAACTTCAAGCAAGCTTATTTGGATTGGAGATGCCTATATTCTGTATGCTATGCAATAATCCCATTTTTTCAACACTTGCCCCCATTGTAGCCACTGTGAAACCTGTCATTTAGACAGTGAACCATGACATTCTTTGACCTTCACACTGAAATATTTATGTATGTTAAGTCCTCTTCTATTCCTTTAATTTTCTATTTCATTTACCCATTAGAACATACATCAGGATTTCAATTTAGCTGAACAAAGTCCATAAAACAATGAATTTTAACATTAAGGGACAAAAGAAGTGTGAGATTTATTTACTGAAAACTACAAAAAATATTGCTGAGACAAATTAAAGAACCCTAAATAAATGGGGAGACGTTTTATATTCATGGTTCAGAAGACTCAACATTATTAAGATGGCAATTCTCTTCAAACTGATCTATAGATTCAACACAATTCCTATTAAAATTCCAATAGGCTTTTGGCAGAAACTGACAAGCTGATCTTAAAATTTACGCAGGAAAGCAAAGAACCCAGAAATACCTAAGCAATCTGGAAAAAGAACAAAGTTGGAGAACTTACACTTCCCAATTTCAAAACTAACTACAAAGGTACATTAATCAAGATAGTGCAGTACTGCCATAAGGATGGACATGGAGATAAATGGAACAGAATTGAGAACCTAGAAATAAACCCTTTAATAACATTTTGAAGTATAATTTACATTTTGTGTTAGCTTCTGGTGTACAGAGAAGTGATTCCATTATATATATATAGTACTCAGTTAGGGCTTCACTGGTGACTCAGATGGTAAAGAATCTGCAGCAATGCTGGAGACTGGGGGTTCCATCCCTGGGTCAGGAAGAACCCCTGGAGAAGGGAATGGCTACCCACTCCAGTATTCTGGAGAATCCCATGGATAGAGGAACCTGTTGGGCCACAGTTCATGGGCTCATGAAGAGTTGGACACAACTGAACAACTAACACTTCCACTGTGCTCAGTCGCTACATATATATTCAGTTACACACACACAACATTCTTTTTGGCTTTTCTATTATAGTTTATTACAAGATATTGAATATCGTTCCCTGAGCTATACAGTAGGATCTTGTTTATCTATTTTATATATAGTAGTATCTAATAGTACTATAGTAGTATCTGCTAATCCTAAACTTCTAATTTATCCTTTTCCCCCCTGCTCCCCTTTGGTAACCATGTTTCTTTTCTATGTCTGTGAGTCTGCTTTGGTTTTGTTTATATGTTCATTTGCATCATTTTTTAGATGCCACATATAAGTGATATCATATGATTTTTGTCTTATATTTATAGTCCACCAATTTTTGACAAGTGAAAAAGTTGGCTTAAAACTCAACATTCAGAAAACTAAGATCATGACGTCCAGTCCAATCACTTCATGGCAAATAGATGGGGAAACAATGGAAACAGTGACAGACTTCAATTTTGGGGCTCCAAAATCACTACAGATGGTGAATGCAGCCATGAAATTAAAAGATGCTTTCTCCTTGGAAGGAAAGCTATGACCAACCTAGACAGCATACTAAAAAGCAGAGACATTACTTTGCCAACAAAGGTCCGTCTAGTCAAAGCTATGGTTTTTCCAGTAGTCATGTTTGGATATGAGAGTTGGACTCTAAAGAAAGCTGATCACTGAAGAATTGATGCTTTTGAACTGTGGTGTTGGAAAAGACTCTCGAGAGTCCCTTGGACTGAAAGGAGATCCAACCAGTCCATCTTAAAGGAAATCAGTCCTGAATACTCATTGGAAGGACTGATGCTGAAGCTGAAACTCCAATACTTTGGCCACCCGATGGGAAGAACTGACTCATTGGAAAAGACCCTGATGCTGGGAAAGATTGAAGGCGGGAGGAGAAGGGCCCAACAGAGGATAAGATGGTTGATGGCGTCACCGACTTGATGGACTCGATGCATCTGAGTAAGCTCCAGGAGTTGGTGATGGACAGGGAAGCCTGGTGTGCTGTAGTCCATGGGGTTGCAAAGAATTGGACATGACTGATTGACTGAACTGAACTGAACTGAAACCATTAGGGGAAACTACTACAGTCTTTCAACAAATGTTGCTGGGACAACTGGATAGCTACATGCAAAAAGATGAATTTACACACTTCCCTCATTCATAAACAAAAAATGAACTCAAAATTGACCAATGTAGGGACTAAAACTATAAAACTTCTAAGAGAAAAATATAGCTCTTTTGTGGCTTGGGTTAGACAACACCAAAAGCATGATCAATAAAAGAAAAACAAAGAAAAAAATAAACTTCATCAAGATTAAAATTTTATGCTTAAAAAATTAGCAATAATAGGGACTTCCCTGGTGATCCAGTGGTAAAGAATCTGTCTGCCATGCAGGAGACACAGGTTCCATCCCTGATCCAGGAAGATCCCACATGTCGTGGAGCAACTAAGCCCATGTGCCACAACTACTGAGCCTGTGCTCTAGAGCCTGGGATCCACAACTGCTGAGCCCATGTGCCTCAATTCCTGCAGCCTTTGCACCTAGAACCCTTGCTCTGCAACAAGAGAAGCCACCACAATGAGAAGCCTGTGCACCAAAACCAGAGATTAGCCCCTGCTCTCCAAAACTAGAGAAATTAGTTGCCTGAGCAGCAGTAAAGACCCAGCGCAATCAAAAATAAATAAACAAACAAACAAAATTATACAAAAAATTACCAATAATAATGGGCAAGCCATGGTCCCAGAGAAAATATATGCAAATATTGTTTTTGACAAAGGATACATATCCATAATATATAAAGACCTCTTCTTACAATTCAATAAGAAGACAAACCAGTTTAAAAATGGGCTAATAATTACATGAAGTAAGGTTTAGCATCATTAGTCATTAGGGAAATGCAAATATAAATAAGAGACCGTTTCATGCCCACTAGAATGGTAGAATCAAAAAGACAAAATAATTATTGGTGAAAATATGGAAAAACTAGAACCTTTACACATTGCTGATGGGAATGTAAGATGGTGCAAATACCATGAAAAAGCCTGTAAGTTTCTTTAAAAAAAAAATTAAACATTAATTTACCATATGACTCTGTAATTCCATTCCTAGTATCTACCCAGGAGAGATAAAAATATGTATCACAAAAGACCTGTATGTGCTTTTAGCAGTATTATTCACTATGTCAAAAGAGTGGGAAAAAATCACATGTCCATCAACTGGTGAAAGGATAAATGAAACAGGGCAACCATATAATGGGATTTTAGTGATAAGAAGGAATGAAGTATTGATATATGGATGGAGCTCAAAAATAATAAGCCAAGTGAAAGAAAGCATATGCAGAAGATTGCATATTGAATGGTCACATTTATATGAAATGTCCAGAAAAAGCCAACTTATAGGGACAGGAAGCAGATCCATAGTTACCAGGTATTAGGAGTGGGATTGGAAATTGTCAATGAGCAGGTAGGATATTTTGAAGGTGATGGAAATTTTCTAAATTTGGATTATGGTGATGTTTGCACAACTTTGAAAATTTACTAAAAATCATTGAATGGTACATATAAAAGAGGTAAAATATTATGGTATGTAAATTATATCTCAACTTTAAAAATGAGGAAGCTAATGTTTCCATATAATAGGATGTTTGTAGATAGTTAAGTCCAGGGCTATTATGACGCTTTTTGTACTCACTAGTGAGTGAAAGTGAAGTCGCTCAGTCGTGTTAGACTCTTTGTGACCCCATGGACTGTAGCCTACCAGGCTCCTCCGTCCATGGGATTTTCCAGGCAAGAATACTGGAGTGGGTTGCCATTCACTTCTCCAGGAGATCTTCCCGACACAGGGATTGAACCTGGGTCTCCTGCACTGTAGGCAGACGCTTTACCATCTGAGCCACCAGGGAAGTCTAGAGACCCAGCCTTTTCCATCTTCAGCCATCCCTAGCATGTGTTCTTGCCCTCATGGTTACAGCTTGACCTCTGTCCAAGGAAGAATAGGACAAAGAAGAGAGCATACAAGGCATTAGCCTGCTACATTGGCCACCTTTAAGGATCCTTCTGGGAAGCCCCACCCAATAGCTCTCTTACATATTACTGGCTAGAACAGTATCTTGTGGCAATTCTTAGTTTCAGGGAAGGCTGAGAAATGTAGTAGTTGTTGTTCAGTTGCTCAATCGTGTCTGACTCTTCGTGACCTCATGGACTGTAGCATGCCAAGCTTCCCTGTCCTTCACCATCTCCTGGAGCTTGCTCAAATTCATGTCATGTATTGAGTCAGTGATGCCATCCAACCATCTCATTCTCTGTCATTCCCTTCTCCTTCTGCCTTCAATTTTCCCCAGCATCAGGGTATTTTCTAATGAGTCGGCTCTTTGCATCAGGTGGCCAAAGTTTGGAGCTTCAGCTTTAGCCATCAGTCATTTCCATGAATACTCAGGGTTGATTTCCTTTAGGATTGACTGGTTTGATCTCCTTGCAGTCCAAGGGACTTTCAGGAGTCTTCTCCAGCACCACATTTCGAAGGCATCAATTCTTTGGCACTCGGCCTTTTTTATTGTCCAGCTCTAACATATGTACATGACTACTGGAAAAACCATAGCTTTGACTATATGGACCTTTGTAGGTAAAGTAATGTTTCTGCTTTTTAATAAATGTAGAAAATTGGAATGTAGAAATGTAGGAATATTGTCAAATCAGGAAGAAAGAATGAGTGGATATTGAGCAGAGCACCTAGCCATCTCTGGGGTGGAGACACTTCTTGGGGTCGGTGGAAACACAAATAGAACCAGCACTGTTTACATAATCGAGGAGGACTCAATTATAAAGTGATAATCCAGATGATCCAAATGCTTCTTATTAATCGTTTCTTATCCAAATGAAAACAAAAACAATCAAAGTCTCAGTGAAAACGAAAGAGTTCCAAAGAAACTGTTACTCTGTTGAGAAATACTAATGCGGAACAAATGTCTATTGTTATTCGTATTTTTATTTCTAAGACAAAAACTTGAGAACCGAGCCACTTGGAACAGTAGAAAGAACAGCATCCTTGAGTTTGGAAATGTCTGGATTCAAAACTTGACCAGCCTCTTTTAGTGTCTATGCCTTAGGCAAATGCCAAAGCTTATCTAAGCCTCAATCTCCTCACCTGTACAGGAAGCATGATGACACCTCCTTCACAGGGCTACTGGATAGAGGTGATAAGCCCGCAGGTGTAAAAGCACTTACCAGTGCCTTAACCTCCCTCCTTCACAGATCACACTGCAGAGTGACACAGGGGTGCCTCACGCACCCAACAAAGATTAAGCCCCATTTTTTTTTCCTGCCAAAATTAAACAGCTGTCTCAGAGTTCTTCAGCCATGGTTTCCCTGTATTTCTCAGGCTGAAAATTTTTCTCGAGAGAATTCCTAATTAAATATCATCTATTCAACACACACAATTACAACTGCAGGGTGTGGAAGGGGGAGGGGAAGAGCAAAAAGCCAAACCAAAAAATAC
Organism: Bos javanicus; assembly: GCF_032452875.1. NCBI lineage: Eukaryota > Metazoa > Chordata > Mammalia > Artiodactyla > Bovidae > Bos > Bos javanicus. Next base: position 107,609,647 of record NC_083868.1, read on the forward strand.
ACTTAAGCAAACAAAAAACAAAACCAGGGACTTCCCTGGTGGCCCCCTGGTTAGGGGGGCCTGCCAATGCGGGGGGACCTGGCTTCATCTCCTGGTGTGGGAAGATTCTATATGTCGGGGGCGGGGATGAAATCTATGCACCACTACTATTGAGCCCATGTTCTAGAGCCTACGTACTGCAACTAGAGAAAGCCCACATGCAGCAGTTAAGACCCATTGCCACCAAAATTAAATAATGAAAACAAAACCAAATCAAAGAAAGCACCCGGAAGATAAAAGTTAACATGTAGAGAACAAACTTTTAAAAACACTTTCATTTTTGTACCCAAAGTGTTGTAACCTTCCTAATAGAATTAGGAATGTTATTCATACAGAATCAGAGAGAGCACTTAGAAAAAACACACCAACCACATTTATGTCCTCAGCACATTAAAAAAGTGCGAGGCCTGTGCCAGGTGTTTGGGTAAGCAGGGGTGCAGGTGGGTCTGCTGGCACCAGCCCCAGGTCATCCGTTACTAGTCCATTATTCATACATCAGTTTGACAAAACCAACAGAGATCCTTTTTCATCACTTTCTCCCTGAGGCACAAACACTTTAAAAGAGGAGACTGTTCAAACTGGCTGATTGGGGTCAGTTTGCAACTTCAGTTGTTGCTTAGCTGCCAAGTCGTGACAGACTCTTTGCGACCCCATGGACAGTAGCCCATCATGCTCCTCTGTCCATAGGATTTCCCAGGCAAGAATATTGGACTGGGCTGCCGTTTCCTTCTCCTTGCAACTTTAGTGGCTTTTTAAAAGTCAGTTAAACACTGACCGGATATAATCTATATTTCTATAAGACCACTAGGTATCCCAAAGGAGAAGAACAAATCCAAAGCAGAACTGTGAAATTTGCCAACTGAATGCTAAAATAATATTTAGTACCCATCTTCATTCTCTTCAAAATATTCAATTTTATTAATAATGATAGCCTCAACAATAAATAGCATTTCTTTTACCTAAGAGCCAAGAGAGGGCTTCCCAGGTGGCGCTAGTGGTAAAGAACCTGCCTGCCAGAGCAGGAAGCTGTAAGAGACACAGGTTCGATCCCTGAGTTGGGAAGATCGGGAGGTGGGCACAGCAATCCACTCAAGTATTCTTGCCTGGAGAATCCCATGGACAAAGGAGCCTGGCAGGCTACAGTCCATAGAATCACAGAGTCAGACATGACTGAAGAGACTCGGCATGCACGCACGCGTGAGACAAGAACAGGCTAGCAGAACTGATATACTTTAGGAGACAAGGATATAGTTTGTTTTTTCCAGTCCCTTTGTATCAGTGATTTATTTTTTTCCCATCCTGTGACCCATGTTCCCATTTTGCTTTTCCCTGTGAAAAGGGGGAGAGAAGGACTGTGTGGGACTCCTCTCGGGGAGGAGATCCTGCAGGCTGCGAGTCAGGAGAGGGCCCCGCCCGGACTGAGCCAGCACAGCTTCCCGTGGTGCGCAGCAGCTGGCCTGCCAAAACCCAACAGCTGTCGGGGCTTCTATAGCTGTGGCTGCCACCGTTTCCCAGAACTCGCTCCCGGAGCTTTGACTGCGAAATCCTATCTATCCCTTCGTGCCCTCCACTGCTGAGTGGCAGTTCATTCTTCTCATGGGTTTGTGCAAAAGACCTCTCATCCTGCAAGCTGTTGCATGTACAGTTGAATCAGAAGTCAATGAAAAGCAAAACAAAACAGAACCGCATTCTATTTTCTTGAGAGCCATCCTGTATTATGGCCACTTTCTCGCTTTTCCTTTCCACCCTTATCCCAAAGTGTGGAAGGCAGAAAAAGCCCTGTGACCCAAACACACAGACCAAAGAAGGGGCCCATCCGCTTTGTCAGCAGATCAAAGGAGAGCTCCCAGCAGTTGTGCTTGCTGGTCTGCATAGATGTCAAATCAGTTTTCTCTGCTATCCTACCACGTAGCAACCATTTCACATCACAGAGCATAGGTATTTGGGGTTGCAGGAATATTTTCATATTTATGTATGTATATATCTTAAACACAATTTTGGTAGCTTAGTTTTATTACTGTGAGTACAATTAGGCTGATCTATTTGATCTTTGTAAGTGAAAGCAGTGACTAGGATAGGGAAGAGTAGAGCTGAGCAACATGTGGGTTCTTCACCAAGCATCCAGGCTTGGGTGCTTGGCGTTGCCGACTTCGCAGCCAGGTCTGCCCTAAGAGAGCACAGCCTCCATTTAGGGAAGCAGACATACTTTGAATGACCGTTCGCAGGTGTGACAAGGGTTACAGAGTGTGCCCCGAGGGTGTGAGCCTGCAAGGTCAGGAAGGCCTGTATACTGGATCTTGAAGGGTCTTTGGAACAGTTCTAACTAAAATCACACATTCATTACAGTTTGCTAAGTGGCTTCAGTCATGTCTGATTTTTACGACCCCATGGACTATAGCTTCCTAGGCTCCTCTGTCCATGGGATTCTCCAGGCAAGAATACTGAAGTGAGTTGTCATGCCCTCCTCTAGGAGATCTTCCCAACCCAGGGATCTAACCTGCGCCTGTTACTTCTCCTGCATTGACAGGCGGATTCTTTATCGCTGAGCCACCTGGGAAGCCCTCTCATTTTACAGGTTAACTCAAATCTCTGGATCCTCCCTCCAGTGCTCTACTCCAAACACTAGGGGTCAGCAGCCTTCCAAAAGTCATGAGGCAGCAAAGAGCCCCAGTCCTGGGGTGCTGCTGGGGTGGTAGGGGCTGATTCTCAGAACAGGGAGAATCTAAAAGACACTGTGGATGCCTTCCCAAACCCCACTCCCAGTCTTTTAGTAACAATCTTAACTTTTATTTGCTCAGTTGCTCTTGCAAAGTCCAAGTGATTGGGGGAAACTGATCTGAGAGAGGGATCTGTGGCTCTGCCTAAGTGAATTTGGGCTTCCCTGGTGGCTCAGACGGTAAAGCGTCTGTCTGCAATGCAGGAGACCCGGGTTCTATCCCTGGGTTGGGAAGATGCCCTGGAGAAGGAAATGGCAGCCCACTCCAGTATTCTGGCCTGGAAAAATCCCATGGATGGAGAAGCCTGGTAGGCTGCAGTCCATGGGGTCACTAAGAGTCGGGAACGACTGAGCGACTTCACTTTCAATTTTCACTTTCATGCATTGGAGAAGGAAATGGCAACCCACTCCAGTATTCTTGCCTGGAGAATCCCAGGGACAGAGGAGCCTAGTGGACTGTCATCTATGGGGTCACACAGAGTCGGACATGACTGAAGCGACTTAGCAGCAGCAACAGCAGCAACACAACTCCGGGCATCAGGAAAAGTTGACTTTTCTTAGACTGTTACACACACACACACACACACACACACACACACACATCGAAGGGGTCCTAGTTCCTTCTTGTATTTTTTAAAGATGAGAGGCTATGGTGACCAAGGGTTTAGATTTTTGGAGTCCATCAGACCCAAATTCAAATCTCAGGAACTCCCCTTACTACTTATGTGACTGAGCCTCTATGTCTATAAGTGAGAATGAATAAACCCTACCTTTCAGAGTCACTTTGAAGTTTAAGCATAGTAACATGTAATGGGCTTGGCATTCAAAGAATGGCTGCTATCATTATTATTTCAAAATTCCTTGAGTGGAAGGAGCACTCTGGCAGAAAAGCAGCCAGCTCTCTAAACATTCTTCTCAGTGTATTTATAGTCTGCCTTCCCAATCAAGGGGGTCTGCATCCTCGGATCTTGTATTATGTTTACAATCCACTGTAAATGACTATGGCACTTGAACACTGAGGATTTTGGTATTGGTGGTAGGTCCTGGGTACCAATCCCCTGCAGAAATGGAGGAAGGATTGTATTTACTTCCCACCCATGATGAGATTCTCTGGGTGTATGCTTACTGATTTTATTTTCTTGCCCTCCAAAATCACTCTGGATGGTGACTGCAGCCACGAAATTAAAAGACACTAGCTCCTTAGAAGAAAAGCTATGACAAGCCTAGACACTGTATTAAAAAGCAGAGAATTCACTTTGCCAACAAAGGTCCAGATAGTCAAAGCTATGGTTTTTCCAGTAGTCAGGTTTGGACGTGAGAGTTGGACTGAGTGCTGAAGAATTGGTGCTTTCAAAGTGTGGTGCTAGAGAAGACTCTTGAGAGTCCCTTGGACTGCAAGGAGATCCAACCAGTCAAATGTAAAGGAAACCAATCCTGAATATTCACTGGAAGGACTGATGCTAAAGCTGAAGCTCCAATACTTTGGCTACGTGATGCAAAGAGCTGATTCATTGGAAAAGACCCTCATGCTGGGAAAAACTGAAGGCAGGAGGAGAAGGGAGATGGTTGGATGGCATCACTGACTCAATGTACATGAGTTTGAGCAAACTCTGGGAGATAGTGAAGGACAGGGAAACCTGTCCTGTGTGCTGCAGTACATGAGGTCGCAAAGAGTCAGACACAACTTAGTGACTGAACAACAACAATGCTTACTGATGAGATCAGTTGGCCAAGAACTTTGAAATCCTTGTCCCTTGTACACAGTCTGTATCTATGTCAGGCAGCACAGGCTTTGAAATGGAAGTTGACAGTTTCAGATAGTCATTGCAGTTTTGGAGTTAGTGATTTACTAGTGATGTAATTCCTAGGTAGATTGTGCTAAAGCAGTGTGAAAAGGAGCTACTAAAAAATAAGATTATTGTCATCTTTGATTTTTTTAAATACATAGGCTCCTAAAGATTTCTATCATTTATTCAGAGTAAAACTTTAGGACCTACATTAGCACATCTGTTTCAGTATTTCTGTCCTAGGGCAAGTGCACATATGGTATTCTAGAACAAAAGGTGGATCACAGTCAATCTTTCTCTTTTCCATTCTTTCTGTGGCAGAAAGTCCCCCAATATCCGTTCTCTCTCTCTTCCTATTGACAGCATATGTCCCATTCCCCCATCCCTTCCCATAAGCCCACATATTTCACACTCCTTTGCACCCGGGTGTGTGTGTTCACAACCACGTGACTGCATTCTGGCTAAATGGGTCTAAGCAAAGATGTCATGTGTGACTCCTGGAAAGTGCCCTTAAAGGAGGGGAGACGTGCCCTTCCTCCTCCCCACCGGCCACACTATGGCATGATAGTAGGTGTTTCAGCAGCCAGGCTGGACCACAGGGCAGAAAGTCATGTATTGAGGATGATGGAAGAGCAAAACAGAAAACAGTCATCTTGAAACTGCCTTAGACGCATGACTTTCACACTTGTTTTTACATGCACGAGAAATAAAACACTATCTTATTTGAGGCCCCAGCATTGAGTTGTATTTTTTTTATCACTCGTTGCAAAACCTAATCTGAACGGACACTTGTGTATATCGATTGTTTATGTTTCCTGCGTGCATCTGTGATATCAGAATGGCACTGTGTCTAATGTGACACACCCCTTACAAAGGGGATGTGGATTCATCAGTGATTTCCATCATACTCCCAAATCCCACTCACATCCTACAGAATGAATTCTATCCACGGTATAACATCAGAAAGGTCATCTCTCAGACATGGAAAGAAATACAGATTTTGTTTTTTTAAACCAAGAACAAAACCTTTTATTTTACAGAAAACCCTATCTATTCAAGAAGACTGCTTTCTCCTACTTTGGCTGGCAATTTTATGAAATGAAGACTATTTTCTCAGCGACACAAATGCTCACTGTAGGTTAAAAGTACAATACTTGTTACTTGCAAGCATCAATTAGATACAATGTAGTAAGAGACAGTGGCTTCAGACAGTGGTCAGGGGCTTTGACTTCAGATCTAGGAGCACTTTTAGGCTTTGCCACTTACTTGCAATGTGGCCTTGGTAAGTAACACAACCCCTCACTAGCTCCAGTTTCTTTATCTATAAAATGAAACCTCTTTCAGTATACTTGTAAAAAAAAAAATCAAATAAGCTAATATATTCAAAGTACCCAGCACACAAATAGTGCTCTAATAACAAATGCTTCTTTCCCTTTGCTCTTTAGTTTTTTATTTGTTAAAAAAGAAAGCCTATGGAGTTTAGATCAGTAGAACTGTTATCTTAATAAGTTATAGTCTCTAAAACTTATTGGTTTTATAACTCTATTGGACTTGTTACTTAAGAGTCAGCTTCTTCAACTGTCAATCAGGTTTATAACAAGTGTGATATCATTAATCATAGCAATAACAATTGTTGGCATGTTGCATGATTATCAAGTGTGAGGTACTACACTAAACCTTTTATTTTTATTATTTCAGTGAAACTTGTTTTTTCTTCCTCCTAGAGATGTTTTTAAGAATGTAAGTAAAAATAAGCATGCGATTATAAGGATACAGTGTATAAAAGAAATTTATAAAATTGTAAGGAACATACAAATACAGCAATAGTACTGATCAAATTAATTACTTCTTTTAGAAGAAAATACCTTAATTTTAGAAAGGAAAATATTTCACTCATAAAAGGAGGTGCAAGACATTTGTTTCTTCATAAAACTTGTATTAAATTCAAACAATAATCTACAGCTACATAATGCCAGAATAGAGGCACCTATTTACCTAATTGGTTACAGAATATATTGATTTTCTTTCTTTTATACTTTAAGTGGTCCTTTGATTCATTTGATTCAGGAAAAACTATCTGATAATTCCTAGGAAAAAGGTATTATGTACTCATATGTGGTGTGTATTAATGTATATTTAATATGCCTGCATGTACTTTCTGTTTTGTTTATAAATAAATGTTTGTGTTCCATAACATGTGTTTGTAAATTGACTAGAATTTAGAAGTTTCTCCCTTTAGAGAGAAACAGCATTGGCTAACATCCCCAACTGAAAATTCTTTCTTATACAAGAATATCCTTGCCTAAACAAACTTATTTTTGTATATAACTTTTGTATAAAAGCAAGAACATTTTGGCTAATTTGGGGTGGGCTGCCATCTATGGGGTCGCACAGAGTCAGACACGACTGAAGCGACTTAGTAGCAGCAGCCTATTGGATATAATGGACTGTAGGATTCAGTGGGGAGTGAAAGGGTAGAAAAGCAGATGCCAGAAGTGGAGGTTTTTGTGGGGCAGCCTTGGAAAAGATCAAAGGAGAATCCAGCCCACAGATAATTTTAAAAAATGGACACAGTTGCCAACATTTTAAAACCGGAATTTTCACATTAAAAAAAATCCCATGACCTGCGCTTCTGCAGAGTCACACACAGCTGACAGCACACAGCACTGTCTGGACCCCTTTAAATGAAGCCTACTTTCTCTGTACCTGTGGCGGGGCAGGGTGAAGAGGGGTACTTCCCTTAGTTACAGACCGGCCTGGCCTGTACTGAAGACAGATGAATCTTCACAAATGATTTAAGGTGTCTGGTTTGCACACACACACACCTCTGCCCTGTGAAAATGGAAGACCGTGCACCTGTAGGTCGTGGGCAGAGTGTAATGATGAATGATCTGGCATGGTTCAGTCCCCCTTCTGTCACTGGGACCCTCTTGGCCCACCAGTCGTTGAAGACCACACGTGGAGAACCACTGCCCCACAGCCACACAGCAGCAATTACCATGGCGGTCCGTATTCCTCAAACCCAAAGGACTCATTGCAAAGTTCACCTTCCAGCACCAGACACCATCTGTGTAACACAAAGCCAATAATGATATTCTGCCCCTGAAGGCGTTTGAGTCTGTGACCCTGGCATTGAGTCGCTCTGAATTGGTCCCTTTTCCTTATCTGTTAGTGGAGGAGGAGCAACTGCAAGAGGGGCTCCTGGAGGAGGTCAGAAAACTCTGGCTCTTGGGACTTGGGTGTGTCGTTCTTGTGATCAGAGATGTCCGTCTATCCTGTGCACTAGGAGGCTAGCCTGAGAAACATCCACTCAACTCTACTGACCTCTCCTTGTAAAAGTGAGATCAGCAAGGTGGGCACCGACTTGGTCATAAAATCAGAGAGTCATACATGCTTCATTTATATCCACTTGTGTTATATGCTGAATGTAGCTCCATGAGGGAGGAGCTTTGTTCACTACAGGACCCTAGGCAGTTAGAATGGTACAGTACATGGTACATAATAGATGCTCAATTAATGTGTATGGGATAAGCGAATGAATGAAAGCACCACTTTATTCTCTCTAGAAGCCTCCTCCTTCTAAGACCATGCCTCCATTGTCTCTCACCTGGAAGACCTCAACTGCCATTCAACTGAATGGGACCCCAGACCTCAGCATAGCTCCCCCTCATATCCAATCTCCACTTTGAGTTATCTTTCTAGAATCCAATCTCTGATATCTCTCACTTAAAATCCTGCTATAGGGCTTCCCTGATGGCTCAGTGGTAAAGAATCCGCTTGCCAATTTGGGAGACATGGGTTCGATTCCTGATCCAGGAAGAGCCCACATGTTATGGAGAAATTAAGCCCTCGTGCCACAACTACTGAGCCTGTGCTCTAGATCCAGGGAGCTGCAACTACTGAGCCCATGGACCACAACTCCTGAAGCCCGCATGCCCTAGAGCCCGTGCTCTGCAGCAAGAGAAGCCACCGCAATGAAAGGCCCGCACAGCACAACTTGAGCGCAGCCTCCGCTCACTGCAACTAGAGAGAAGCCCATGCGGCAACGAAGACCCAGCACAGCCAAAAATAAAATAAATAAAACTACAAAAAGAAAAAATCCTACAATATGCTTTTCATTATTCTTAGGACAAAGTCCAAGTTTTTAAATGAGGCCCCTGGCCAGCCTTACTGAGTTCCTCTGCATGCCCAGAGGCCTCTTGAACACCCCTCCTTCCCATCTCCCCCAGGGTGGGTGCACACTCCCATCTCATCCATCAGCAATCAGCATCTGTCTTCCACATGCTCTCACCACCACCCTTCATTCCCTCACTGTGCTTGCTGTGCCCTCTGTCAGATGGTCTGTCTGCAGGCCACACTGTCAGGTGGTCTTGTGACCCTGGTCACTTGCATCCCTGGCATCTAGCTCATGGAAGGCCTGGCACAAAAGAGGCAGTGAGGCGACTTTCACTGGATAAATACATTCTATTTTGCGCTGGGTTGGGTGCCATGCTTTTGGTAATCCTCCACTTCTCATGGATGAGAAAGCTGAGGCTACAAAGGCTAAGTCATTGCCCAGGTTCAAGCACAAGTCTGTGGACCTGAGCCTACTTCCTTTGCACTGTGCCACGTGGTGGCACCTGGCACCTCCTCTTCCAGGTTAGCACCTTGGCAGCTCACTTGTGTTTGATCTCTCCCCACAGCACTCACATGAAAGTTACCTTACCTCAGCAAGAAAGAATGCTACCAGGAGCATATGGAATGTTTGCTGTTACTCAGGAGTGTGAGTGTTGCTTTGAACACCAGAGCAAAGGAATGTAGGTCAAATGATTGCCCTGCCCAGTATCTCCGTCTATTACCCAACTTTTCTCATCCCATGTGTGAGGCCACAAGTGGAAGATAGCTAAATGGAAAATTCTAGAAGCTTTGCAACTATCATGAAAACAAAAACTCATTAAATCAAGGGAGGGATTTTAAAATCACTTTCTGTTTCAGCTTATGATTATTCTAATGCAGAGGTTCAGATTTATTCATTTGTTAAGAGTCAAGCAGGTATACAAAATCACAGCAGACCCCTAAAAACATAAGTCCTATTTAGCTATTATGAAAATAAAGTAAATATGATGATAAAGAAAAATACATAACGATAATTATGGGTCAGGTATACACATCACAAGTTAATCCTCTAACAGCCCTGAAGTTATACACTATCAATGTCTGCATCTGTAAAATCTGCAAAGCACAGAGAGGTCAAGTAATTTGCTCAAGGTCACACAGCTAGATGGGACAGAAAGGAATAGATCTAGCCCAGCTGCCTCCAAAACCTGTGCTAGGCAATAGCAACTTTCTAGTTTGCATAATATGAATATAAATTACAGTCTCTAATACCTAGTTTTATATTTTTAAGAAAAATGTAGTACAGAATTAGTCTAACAACATTTCAATACTAATTGTATCTTACAAATGTGTTGTCTATAATAAGAAACTTCATAAAGTTGATGTTTAATTTCTTTTAAGGGAAGGAAGAGAAAATCCTTTGGAGGAAAAATTTCAAAGAAAGTCTTAAGAAATAAGCAGTTGTAGGAGTTTCGCATTTTAACCTAAGAGAAATGTAAAGACATCTAATAAAACCAAATTTTACAATGACTTGCTGGTTAGTGTTACCAGTGGGGCAAAATAAATATCCAGGGTCAAAAGCACGCGATGACCTTACTACTCTATCAATTCTATGTTGCAGACATGGGAGCAACCATTCCCTCCCATCAATTTAGACAAATTAAAATAATAGATTTTCAAGTCAATAGTTTTTAAGAGTGTGGGGTTGAACTAGCAGCTGTGAATCTCCTGAGCAGCAGAAATCCAAACACCAAACAAAAGAGAAGACAGTCATGGAAAAATGGGTAATTCAGTCACTGATCATATAAGTCCTTGTTCTAACTGAATGACATCATCTGAAAGCAAAACACAGTGATGCTTGTCCAGAAAGTTCCAGTCGTTTCCCTCCCTGACATTCAGAGTGCCTGGTTTGGGTTTTTAATCCCCCTTTCATGATTTCATGGCCTTGGTATGCTCAGAGTAATTATTACGTTGCTTTTGCATGGTTAGTGCAAGACTTCTTTGTCACCAAGGTATGCTCTAGATCAGCACTTTGCTTTAGTACAGTGACTGTCAACTCTTTGCATGGCAACTTCTATTTCCAAATGGCAAACCTCCTTTACCATTACTTACAAGTGTCACACAAAGGGAGGGTTGTAGTGAAACAAGTGGTGTTCCCCTGTTACCTCCAGGTGCTGTCACCCAGTCATGCTATGTTTCCATCTCTGCTTTCCTCTGGGGGATCCAGCGACGATGCAGGCACGACACTCAGCCCTGGCAGGTCTCCTTTGCAAGAAGTAGTGCTTTAGAGACTCAGTGAATTCCAATCAATCACTTCATGTCAACCAACAACCCATCGCCTCTATACACAGCCCATCTCTCACTACATTCTAAAGATTCTCCATGCTTTGCATCACTTCTGTTTCTGCCCTTCTCTCTTCTGCTACCACCTTCTGTCTTAGTTCAGGAGTATACACTTAGGACATTTATCCCCCTCCAAGAATCACTCCCACCACACCAGATGCCACCCCCCAGCACACCCCTCACCTTCCTCTTCCCACACTGTTCAGAGTGATATTGCCAAAAATCCAAATCTGACCTGCAGTGGCTCTGCCTGAGTCCAAACACCTCAGAGAACACAGAAGACGCCTGTGATTTCTCTTTCCCCTACAGCGTTGTCTGTGGTTCACCAAACCTTAGTCTTCTTAGATACATAGAGTTTGCTTCATTTAAAATGCAGATGGCCAGGCTCTAACCTCAGAAATTTTGATTCATTACACATGCTAGAGGCCCGGATTCTGCATATCCGGTGCTTCTAATATACATCTGATGCAGCACAACCCTGGGTAAACGCTGTTCCTCAGCATCCCTCTTGCTTCCTTCTGTACATCCTACTCCACGGCCAAATGCTCACCAATGCAGCCTCTCTTCATAATTTTCCATGTGCCATTTCCTCCACCTGGAATGCCTTCTCCTGCATCCTCCTGGCCAATTCGGGAAGATTCATTACTTTTCTAGACCCAATTAAAGATTCTTTTCCTCTAACCTACTCAGATGAAGTACTCCTTCCTTCCTTCCTTTGGGCCACCACTGTGCCTAGTTCATCACACTGACTACCCTACCCTGAGATGGTATGCATGTGAGGCATCTCTACATGAAAATCAAGATACAGTTTCCAATCCCAGCTCTGCCCCTTCACTAGCTGTCAGTCCATTTGGGCTGTTGTGGCTCAGATGGTAAAGAATCCGCCTGTAATGTGGTAGATCCGGGTTTCATCCCTGGGTTGGGATAATCCCTGGAGAAGGGACTGGCTACCCACTCCAGTATTGTTGCCTAGAGAACTCCATGGACTGAGGAGCCTGGTGGGCTACAGCCCATGGGGTTGCAAAGAGTCGGGCATGACTGAGAGCAACTAACACACACACATACCATAGAATGGGTGATAAACAATAGTCACTTATCTCTTTTAATTCTGGAGGCTGAGATTTTGGTACTTGTTTTTTAATTAAAAAAAAAAATTAAGCCACACCCAGTGGCATGTGGGACTTTAGTTCCCAGACCAGTGATCAAATCCATGCCCCATAACCATTGGGACGCTATGGAAGTCCAAGATTTCCTTTTTTGAAGGGCCCTCTTCAAAGAAGAGTGCATGTGCGCGTGCTAAGTTGATTCAATCATGCTTGACTCTTTGTGACCCTATGGACTGTAGCCCTCCAGGCTCCTCTTTTCCTGGGATACTCTAGGCAAGAATACTGGAGTGGGTTGCCATGCCCTCCTCCAAGGGATCTTTGTGACCCAGGGATCTAACCCATGTCTCTTGCAGCTCCTGCACTGCAGGCGGATTCTTTACTGCTGAGCCTTCAAAGAAGAGGGTTTTTGCTATATCCTCAGGTGGCAGAGAAAGGAGCTCTGGTCTCTATTACTCTTCTTATAAGGGCACTAATTCCATCACTGGGGCTTCATCCTTAGTCTAAACTTAATTAGCTTCCTAAAGCCCCACTTCCTAATATTATCATATCAGGAGTTAGGGCTTGAACATATGAATTTTGAGGATACACAAATATTCAGGCCATAACAGCAGCTGTGATATCTTGGAGGAGTTACTTAGTATCTCTAAATTTCATCTATAAATAGAGCCAAGAACAGTACCTACCCCACTTAGCTGTTGGTTACTATCTTGTAAGTTATCATTAGGGAGGAAACTAAGGCAAAGAGATTAAGTAAAATTCCAAAGATTTCAGGTGGCTCAGATGGTAATGTGTCTGCCTACAATGCAGGAGACCCAGGTTCGATCCCTGGGTTGGGAAGATCCCCTGGAGAAGGAAATGGCAACCCACTTCAGTATTCTTGCCTAGAGAATCCTATGGATGGAGGAGCCTGGTGGGCTACAGTCGATGGGGTTGCAAAGAGTCGAACATGACTGGGCGACTTCACTTTTCACTTTCTTGGGATTAGCCTCCAGGCAGTCTGGTTCGTGCCCACATTCTTAACTGGAGACCTGTCTTCCCTACAAGGAAATGAGCTGGCTAAGGGAGGAACAGAGGTTTGTTGAGCTGCCAAGTGTCTAAGTTTGGTCCTGTCTTACTCAGAGGTCACAGAGTCTTCAGCAAACTGTTTGGCATAAGAACTGGGGTGGAGCTGGTAGGATGAGCTAATGGACTAACTGGCTGTGTCCACATCTCAGCTCTATTGAACTGTTTTCGAATCCTTTACTCAGCTGCCACACTCTCCAGGTCTTCCCATTCTGCTTCACTTCTGCGAGACCAAACTCAACACCACTTCTGTATTCAGATGTGAGAGCCTTCCCCAGAATCAAGTCAGAATCTCTGTTGGTGGGTCCCAGGTACTGGTATTTTTCAGGAGTACCACCCACCTTCCACCCATTAGGCCAATAGGCAGCTAGAGTTGAAAACCACTTCCAGAAGCTTCCCCCTCCTTTGGGCAGCTTCTGGCATCTCAGGATCATCTTTTTGTTGAGACCTATCATTCTATTAGGATCCTATTTATTGGCCTCGCATAGTTCTTCTTCATCATTTTTATGTCAAGAGGACCTCTTTGAGGCCTATGGATGCCCCCCGCCCCCCGCAAGGCCAGTGTTTTTCACATGCATGTAATAAAAACATATGATTACAAGGTAATCAACTATATTGAAATACAACACATTGACCACTAGGGGTGAATTCTTTGACCCTGACTTAAAGGTCAGGAATATTGTTCTCTTGTGTCTAAGGACCGAGTATACATGCGGGGTTCAATAAATGCTTGTTGGAGAAATTCAAGTATAAGTTGAGGATCACTGTTTTAGTAGCAGAAAAGAACCCTATCTGAAGGACAATGTACCATTTAAGAGCTGATGAAATTCAAATGTTATGCAATTTGTTTCTGAAACAAATTCCCAAGGCATCTGAAAAATTTAAAAATTGGTAGTCTTCTAAAAATAAAAAATAAAAAGTTTGAAGATGGTATCATCACCTCCAGCCTTTGCAAAATGTTATTTATTTATTTATTTATTTATTTATTGCCTATCAAAACTGTAGAGAAGGAAGCTGTGGCTAACTCTGGGGTCTCTGTACTCAAATAGGAAAAGTGGGAGGATCTGAATTTTTTTCCTGCTGTGGTAGGCAGAATAATGGTGTCTCCCAAACATGTCCATGTCCTAATATAAATGTCCTTACATGCCAAAGAGATTTTATAGACGTGATTAAGATACTGTGATAGTGAGAGTACCCTGGATTATCCAGGTGGTCCCAATGTATTGATAATTACAAGATCCTTGTAAGAGAGAGGCAGGTAGAGTCAGAGCTGCTGCTGCTAAGTCGCTTTAGTCGTGTCCGACTCTGCACAACCCCATGGACGGCAGCCTACCAGGCTCCTCTGTCAATGGGATTTTCCAGGCAAGAGTACTGGAGTGGGTTGCCATTGCCTTCTCTGAGAGTCGAGGAATAAGATGTAAAGACAGAAAAAATGGTAGGAGTGATGTGGGACCATAACCCAAGGAGTGCAAGCAGCCTCTAGAAGCTAGAAAAGGCAAGGAAACACATTCTCCTTCAGCCTCCAGAAGAACTGACCTTGCCAACAAATTGATTTTAGTCCTGTAAGGCCATTTCAAACTTCCGGTTTCCAGAACTAGAATATAGCAAAGATAAGATGTTTTAAGCCACCAAGTTTTTGGTGATTTATTATAGCAGCAGTAAGAAACTAATGCATCTGCCATGGGTAATAAGTAATGAAATGGCTGATAAATACAACATAAGAGAAAGAACCAAGCATACAGGTTGGCTTGATCCTTTGTGCCCAGGTTTTTCAATGCTGGTGGCTTATCAGAACCTTCCAGATAGATAGATAAATAGACCACACAGACAGACACAACACAACAAGCTAATGCTACGGTCCCAACTGAATCAGAATCTTAGGGTGGGATGGGAGATGCCCTGGGTTTGAATTTATTGAAGGCTCTCATGGGATTATGATACTCAGGGAGAGCTAAGAATCTTGCCCCATACCAACAAAAGTAGGTTAGGATATAGTTTGTACACAGCCTTTTTCAAACAAAATAAATATACACTATATGCTATTTATAAACCTTCTCATTAATTCTTATAAGCACTGTGAATCAAGAAGACGGCAAATATAAAATGAAAACAAGCAGAGAGAATAAAGTCGTCAGCCTACAGTTATGGGCAAATCTCTGACATGGTTAAAAATAGAACTCAAGTTCCTTCTAAAATGTCAATTCGGTGCTATAGTCACTGGAATAGAATATATCTCCCTACTCAAGTCCACATCAAATCTCCATTCTGATGAACAAACTCTTAGCCATTAAGTTAAGTATGAAAACCAAAGACCTAAAAACTGATGAAAGTATGTGAGTTATTTCTTTTTAATTCTTTTATTAAAGAATTAAACAATAAGCCAGCCACTCAAATCCTTTCTGGAAGTAGGAAAGGAAGTTAAACAAATCCTAAACAAACTAGTAAGTCTATAGATCTAAAAAATTTTAAAGAAAAATCTTCTAGGCCAACGACAACTAAAATGCTGGTTGTGCAAATGAAACACAAATAACTAAGTAATGAATACTTTGCTACTGAATTTAATAATGTCTAAAAAGTCTACCAAAACTATGAATTATTACCAACAACAGTCAAAACAGTAAAAACACATTACCATTTATAGAACACTTACTATGTCCTAGACACAATGTCAAATGCTTTGCCTTATATAATTCTTCAACAACCCTGTGACATTAGTGTTTATCTTCCTATCATAGATGAAGCAACTGAGCTTATCAGGGTAAGAAACTTAGGTGGTTGAGCTGGAACTCAAAGCTAAGCCTGTCCTAAGCCCAAAGCTCTTCTCACTGCCCACCTCCTCTGCCTTCAGGATACAGCCTGGCATTGGACAAGCCCTGCTAAAGGGTCGTTCAGCTGAGCTGAACCCAACACAAGGACGGCATTGTCACTGCCAACTCCATCATCTCTGAAATGAACAAACAAAGGAATTGTAGCAAAAAGTGACACCCATGGAAATCTAATCTTTAGGAGAAAAATGATTCATTTTCTAGACACAAGATAGACACACACGCAAGAATGGTTCTTATGAGAACATAATTTTATACCCAAATAAGAACGAGACATAAAATCTCAAAAGTGAAATGATAACATACACAGTCATTCTAGTCTCCAGGAAACTTAAACATTAAAAATAAATTGAGATTGAGGCTCCCCTGGTGGTCCAGTGGTTAAGACACTGTGCTACCACTGCAGGGGGCAGCGGTTTGATGCCTGGTTGGGGAACTAAGATCCTACATGCTGCCTGTTGTGGCCAATAAAGAAATAAAGAAATAAACAGAGATTTTTCTTTCCCTCATTAATATAGAAGTGTTTCCTAATAATGACTGGGGAAGCATCAGTAAGATCAGCTATACGGATTAATAGATTTCCTTGGTGAGGTCAGTTCCTCCAATGGCTACAGAGCGCCACCCCTGGTGTGGTCTCCTGTGATCTGACTGTGGCTGCTTCCCAAGTATGAGCCCAGTATGCTCCCCAAGGTATGTCATGTCCTCCAGGGGCTGTGCCTTAACCCCATGAGGCACCTCCCAGGAAGATTCTGATAACACCGTCTCTGCCAGTTTGTGGTGTCCGTTCTACCGGGGGTGGCTGCTTCTTGCAGTTACACGTCTCTGGGTTACCTCGATGAGCGTTTTTTGCTTGGTCAGCCTCCCTTCACTCGTGTAACCAGTTCCCTGTATTAAGTCAGTTCCTTGAAATTCCTAGATTGCGTTCTGTTTGCTAACTGGACCCTGGACTAGTGGGATTTCCAGGTGGCATTAGCAGCAAAGAACCTGCCTGCTAATGCAGGAGACTTAAGGGACTCGGGTTTGGTCCCTGGGTTGGAAAGATCCCCTGGAGGAGGACATGGCAACCACTCCAATATTCATGCCTGGAGAATCCCATGGACAGAGGAGATTGGCAGCCTATGGTCCAAAGCGCCGCAGAGTTGGACACGACTGAAGTGACTTAGCATGCACACAGGTACCCTGAATCGGTAGGACAAAGAGACTGAAAGCCTGAGAATGCACGTGTGTTTGCCATGTCGCTGAGATTTGCATGGATATACTTCTTATCTGCACTGAGATCTGGGGACAATAACCCAGGGGCAGCTCCCACCATCTACCCTCACATCCGAAGGCTATTTATTCAGAAAGACTGGCTAGGTGAGTGGGGTGATGGCAATTTAGCCACAGATTTCTAAGAACCAGCTTTAAGGGTCTGTCTTTCCACAAAAGACCAAACTTTTCATACTGAGGAAGGCAAATGCAGAACTCTTTTAAAAAAAGAACACTGAAACAAATAATATAAACATAACATTTTTGCAACACAATTCAGTTCAAAGGTCTGTATTAAGCGAAGAATCCCATTCTTAACTATTAATAAAAATCTAAAAATAGCACAATGGAGGCAGAAAGCCAAAACTCAGGGGAAAGTGGCTCCTAAATGGACATGGAAGATTCTGGAAATATGAAATGTGTAACTGTTTTTTTTCAAACTCAAATCCCTATAATGTACAAAGAAATGTGAAAATAGTCTTTGAAGGGGAGATTGTAAATTCACTCAAAGTACAATCATGAAAGGCTACCCAACATATAAAGGACACACACTAACCAATTCTAATGCTGCCCAGTCTTCTCTTTCATAAAAACAGTATGTGTTATAGCTAATGAAAAGTTACTATAAAAAGTAAATTTTTAATGATTTACTACAAGTATTTCCAATCTCTGTGGACTTTGAGCCCCACTGCTGAGTAGAGTTTGCAGTACAGAGAGAAGCATTCTTTCAGACCAGTACAAACTAGGTGTCCACTTAGGGTATTCATTCCTTAAACAATAGCCCTGTCTTAATTCTTGTACAAGGTCCAGGGAGAGAAGGCCTTGGCCACAGGACCTTGAGAACATGACCAACATTGTGGTGAGGAGACTGTAGCAATCTTTCCTGTTCCCTGGCTCTGATTCTCCAGCTCCCTCTGATCATTGCTCATTGTTCCATGAAGTGGCCCTATGGGAGACGACCCCTCCCAAGCAGATACAATTATTCTAACCACTATGGTGGTTAATATACATCCTTGCACTGATGTTTTGCACAGCAGCTTTGTAATCTGGGTTCATTTGGGTCCATCCCTGAGAAATAAAAAACCTTTATTATGATCACAAAGTCAGTTTCTGAGCCATGAGGCGAAGGAGAAGCCCCAGGATTACATGAAGCAGTTCGTTCTCAAAGTGTGGTCCCTGCATCAGCAGCACTGGCATCACCTGGGACTTGTTAAAACTGCAAATTCTTGGGCCCCATCCCAGACCTCCTGAATCAAGAGAACAGGAGCCAGTACTCTGCTTTAACAAGCACTCCAGGGATTCTGATGCCTGCTTAAGTCTGAGAGCCATTAAATGGAAATGACATAGTCACTTGGGGGTGGTGGGAGGGGACTGATGGTTAATTTTATGTGTCAACGTGGCTAGGCCATGGTGCCCAGTTGTTTGGTCAAATGCCAGTCTAGATGTTGCTGTGAAGGTTTTTTTGATTTTTTTTTTAGATGTGATTAAGATTTAACTTCATGGGCTTTGTGTAAAGCAGATTACCCTCCACAATGTGGGGCAGACTCATCTAATCAGCTGAAGGCCTTATGCGAAAAAATTCTGGGGTCCCCTGACAAGGAAGGAACTCTGTCTCCAGACTGCCTTTGGACTCAAAGTTCAAACATCAACTCCTCATGGCCTGTCCTGTAGATTTCAGACTTGGCAGCCTGGACAAAAGTTATTTCCCTAAATCTCTAGATAGATAGATAGATTGAAAGACAGGCAAAAACAAACACATCCTATTGGTTTTGTTTCTCTGGAGAACCCTGACTAATACAGGGTGGTTCATAGGCCTAATATATGTGTCTATATAAGGACTTGGAGAAGGAAATGACGACCCACTCCAGTATTCTTGCCTGGGGAATCCCATGGACAGAGGAGTCTGACAGGCTACATAGTCCATGGGGTAGCAAAGAGTCAGACATGACTAAGCACTACATAAGGACTAGGATTCTACCTGTTTCTTCTAGTACTGTATGCTCAGTGCCCAGCCTATAATAGGCTCTTTCTATGTGTGTATGTATATATATATATATTTTTTTTTAATATGTATTTATTTTTGGCTGTATTGGGATTGCTCAGCAGTGTTTGGGCTTAGTTTCCCCACAGTGCATGGGATCTTCGCTCTCCAATCAGGGATCAAACCTGAGTCCCCTGCATCGGAAGGCAGATTCTTAAGCACTGGACTGCTGGGGAAGTCCCTGTTTCTATATTTTTGATAAATGTATGATCTGCGTTAAACTCACTGGGAAAGGGAAGTGGATAATTTGGCTCTGAGAGGGGGCTCTTAGCAAATAGTCAACACTGTTGGAGGACTCTTGCACTAAATTCCGGTGAGCAATAAAGCTCTCCTCAGGAATCTTCTAGAGTATATAGATGAACCAACAGGAAATCACATCAAGGAATTGTGTTTAGTGTTTCTGAGTTTAATTTCTTACAAGTGAAAGCATGCTCAGCACTCAGCAGGCCATTCTTAAGATTCTGTTCTAGCCACAGGAGCTGCTGGTTTAAGTGCCATGAGCACGGAGACTGCATCTTGTCCTTTCTGCTAGGCCTTGTATCTCAGTAGATTCTTATCAGTACACTGCTTTTCTGAAAAGAGTAAAATTGAAAACTTCACCTCAAATATTGTCTGTTTTAGCGTTTCTGCCCCAATACATCAATCTAGAAAGTCTTTTTTAAAAAATGTCCTTTCCTGGAACTCAGGGACAAGGATGTTCCCCCTCTACTTCTGTGTTAGCCACTCAGCGGGGCAGCTAATGAAGAATGAAGGCAGGGCTTGGTCTCCAGGCGAAGCGGACTAGTCTGAGCAGGGGTCAAATCACCTTCATTAAACTATTTTTTTTAATGAATAACATTTATTAAAAATTATAATATGTGCCTAATAAAATTACGTAAGTCAGACAGAAAGTAGATGTAGTTAAGGTGTTCACAGACCTTTTTTTCTCTGGAGAAAGAGCAAAGATGTTGACTAATTTCAGATTTTGATAAGTATACCATTTTGAAATCTTAGGGATGGTAATTCTATCTGCCACATGAAATCGGAAAAAGTAAACATTCCTTGGCTAACCTTTTCCATCCCACCTACTGAAGCCCAAGTCAAGTGTCATGGAAACTATGCCAGATGTTCCACGCTGACTGACCAGCTGAGACTGGGCTGAGGAGGTCTGGTCCCAGTGCAGTAGGGAGACAGAAGGACTCTGGGCTAACAGCTGCCTCTTCAACATAGTCGTCAGTCCTTGGTTGAACCTATTTGCTCTCCACTCACCTTAAAAACATAGAATTTGAGGAAAGGGATTCATCATTTCAGTATGAGTCCATTCAGTCCAGGAGACACTCAGCCATGGGGAGACTCTGAGGCAGGGTCCTCCACAGGCTGCTGCTGCTGCTGCTAAGTCGCTTCAGTTGTGTCTGACTCTGTGCAACCCCATAGATGGCAGCCCACCAGGCTTCCCTGTCCCTGTGGGCTGCCATCAGTCACTCAGATCCCGGGGTCTGAATGTACAGCCCTGAGCCAAGTGAATGTGTGGGGGGTGAACAAGGATTGGAAAATCAGAGGAAGGTGCCTCAGCAACTTCCAGGGTTTGAAAGACAACCCAAACCCAAAGAAACAAAACAGGCTGGAGGTTAGGCTCATAGTCTACCTTCAGCCCGGATGGGAGCTATTTTGAGACAAATTCTAGGTATTTGCTGCATCATTTAAATGTCTTAGAATAAAACTAATTAGATCATGTATGTGTGTTAGTCGATTAGTTGTGTCCGACTCTTTGCAACCGAAAGATCTGTAGTCCACCAAGCTCCTCTGTCCATGGAATTCTCCAGGCAAGAATACTGGAGTGGGTTGCCCTTTCCTTCTCCAGGGGATCTTCCCCACCCAGGAACTGAACCTGGGTCTCTTGCATTGCAGGTAGATTCTTTACCTGAACCTTATTAACAGAAAAAATGAAAGGAAAACTATTTTCTTATAGAAACCAAACAAAACATCTCATTTCCCTTCCCCTCCCTCCATAGAAGGACAGAAACAGCTAATTGTGTGTTCTCAATGGTCAGACTGTTTAAAATAACAATAAAAAGTACACACACAAGAAAGCTATAGACGATGTATTGAAATTTCCTAATCAAGTGAGTATCAC
Organism: Bos javanicus; assembly: GCF_032452875.1. Classification (NCBI taxonomy): domain Eukaryota; kingdom Metazoa; phylum Chordata; class Mammalia; order Artiodactyla; family Bovidae; genus Bos; species Bos javanicus. Next base: position 107,631,022 of record NC_083868.1, read on the forward strand.
AGAAATAAATCTGATGATTTCAACCAATCTGTTTTATAGAAACCAAGTAATCACTGTCAGTGAAAGAATAAGCCGTTCCAGTGCCAGACAGCTCTTTTGTTTCTGCAAGCAGCAGTGTTCAGCGGATACCCTGGATGTTTTGTTAAAACTTCTGACTAACATCCTCTTTATTATTCAGATTGATTAGGAAAATATATTTTTCTTTTGACAGAGTCGGGTTGCTTTTTAAGGAATTACTTGTTTCAAATTACATCCTTCTATTGAGCACTGGAATTTGACACCTCATGCATAACACACTGCTTGTCGCTCCCCACCTCCCAACAGGAAACGTGGCCCTGTGGGGATGACTCTGTATTTACATTCAGCCTCACACATCAGCATTTACCAGTGTGAGGCCAAGGGCTGTCAACTCCTGGCTCCTAGTCAATATTTAATCATTGTGCAGTTATGGAGGGAGAAGGAAACATTCCATCTCCCAATAACATGCCTTTAATATGAAAAAAGCTCTCATTACATTTATGGATGCATGGTTACACTTTTCAGAAAAGCTATCAAATTGAGAAGTTGCACAACTGCTCTGATATGGCATTTTAAGTGTATTGCCTTTGGTGGGTGGATAGATAACCTGAATAATACATAATTGTGATTTTTTAAAAAGTAATATGGACTTTTGAGTTCTCCCTAAAACTTTTTTCTTTTTTAATGGGTGAGAGTGTTTGGGGGGGAAAAAAAACCATGGAGACCTTGTCTAGTTCATTACCTCTAGCTCTAGTTCAATCTCTAGGTAATAAAGCAAAGGATATATTCTAAGGAGAAAATTCAGATTGGTTTTGTGATTTTTACTTGGTATTAAAGCATTTGCCATTTTTTTAAAGTCTTTATTGAATTGGTAACAATACTGCTTCTGTTTTATGTTTTGGGGGTTTTGGCCGAGAGGCACGTGAGATCTTAGCCCCCTAATCAGGGACCTGAACCTGTACCGCTGCATTGGAAGGCAGAGTCTTACCCACTGGACCACCAGGGAAGTCCTTGAAGTTTTGTTTTGGATGGAGATGTATAAACAATTTTCTCAGTCCCAGCACAATGCTATGAAGCCATTTATTTTTCCATCTGTTTTTAGGATAACTGAAAGAACAGAAACCATTGGTTAAAGGAATACAGTGATGGAAGCCAATGAGCGGTCCCCATGTTACAAGGAATCCTTTGGCTGTAACCTGACAAAAACACCTCCTATTTCTTGCGTAGCAAATGGGCCTGAGCTAGAGACGTTTTTACCATTTAAATGAGATCTGCAGTGTTCCATGGGGAAGGTTCATGCATTACAGTGTCAAGATGAAAGGAAAACTGCAATGAAGGTGAATGCTGGAAAGTGAATCACAGTAATAAGTATTTAAAATGCCTTAGCTCAAAGGCACACAGTTCTTCTTTTTCATTCCTTCTACTAACCAAGGACCAGATGAACAGGTGTGGACTTGTTCATCTTGATCATATGTGGCAGGAAACATTTTTACTTCAAAGTTGCAAACCCTATTTGACAGTTCAACAGCTTTTCATTGGTGGGTAGAGAGAGGATTAAGCTTTACCTCAGCTCATACTATTCACTGGTCCTGCTCAGACATGGTAATTACCTATAGCTCCTAACCAAGGCTCCAGATCCAATCATCTCAAGCTGGATGGTTGGGGGAGGGGAGGGGTTTCTCTAACCTCCCTGGGTGTTGTTCAGTTGCTAAGGTATGTCCAACTCTTTGCAACCCCATGGACTGCAGCACTCCAGGCTCCTCTGTCCTTTGCTATCTCCGGAGTTTGCTCAAATTCATGTCCATTAGTCTGTGATGCTATCTAACCGTCTCATCCTCTGCTGCCTTTCTCATTTTGCCTTTAATCTTTCCCAGCATCAGGGTCTTTTCCAATGAATTGGCTCTTCACATCAGGTGGCCAAAGTATTGGAACTTCAACTTCAGCATCAGTCTTTCCAATGAATATTCAGGGTTGATTTTCTTTAGGATCAATTGGTTTGATCTCCTTGCTGTCCAAGTGACTCTCAAGAGTCTTCTTCAGCACCACAATTCAAAAGCATCAATTCTTCAGCGCTCAGCCTTCTTTATGGTCCAACTTTACATCCATAGATGATTAATGGAAAAAAAATCATACTTTTGACTTCCCGAACATGCCTGCAGAGCATTGTGGGGATTTCTGAAAGGAATTCCTAGGATGGAGTTCTCATATGGCCAGCATCAGAATGCCTGACCTTCTGCCCTGAATCCTGTGAGCATCTGGCATGTTAACATTTCTATCCCATCCTGGGTTAGTGTGTCTAAAGCACAAATAGCTCACGAGGAAAAAGGCTGGGACTCCTGTTTTTAACATATTCCCATCCTACAGCATCCAGTAGACCTGAGCAGAAAACCCACCAACACGCCAACTCCTTTAAACCAAAATACTCGAGAAGTTTCTGGAGCCTGAGAAGTTTAACATTAATTCACCTTGGAATTTAAGTAGCTTCTTCCCTCTTATTTTCCTAAAACGCTCCATTCTCTGGGTCCAAGGAAATGGCATTTCAAATATTGCCTCTTTTATTAAACTCCTTACAGCATGAACAGTTTTAAAATTTATTATAGGAAAATTGCACGATGATTTTATTGTGAAAAAGATGGCTTTAAGAGTGGTGGTGGAAAGTTCCAAAAGTGATGTACAGACTCAAAAGGCTGGGATGTTTGCTGAGAAAGACAGTGATTTTGGTCAGGATCCTCCTGGCTGATTTCCATGTACCTTTCCAAACTCCCTCCCGCTCCACAGCCCTTCCACTGGGGTAGTTCTTGCCAGCCCCCCTTGTACAGGGCTCCCTCCTCCCTAGATCTCTATTCCATTGTCCTCCCCCACTGCCTCTGCCCCCTGGACCTCTCCTGCACAGCACTTACCTTGGATATTAAATAACTAGCTAAGTAAGTTGTTTAATGGCCCCCTCCCTCACCAAAATAATGATGCCATTTGGGCAGGATCACCGCTCTCTTGAGCAAACTCCATGAGTTTGAGCAAGCTCTGAGAGATAGTGAAGGCCAGGGAAGCTTGGTGTGCTGCAGTCCATGGGGTCATAAAGAGTCAGACATGAAACAATAACAACTTCTCAGTGTCTAGCACAGCACAACTACTGAGTGAATGACTATTACATGAATAAGTGCACGAACGGGCAAAATCAAAATCATAGAATGAGGTGTGTTCAACTTCACTGTATCCAACCTTGTCCCTCTTCCTGGTTCTTCGGGTGATGGTCTCTTTTAGAACTACTGGCACAGATAAAGCCACTGCTGAATGTGGTCTTAGGATTTTTGGAGAGAAAGCTCTCTGGGTGCATTTCCTTGATGGTAAGGGCTCCCGAGGCTCCCCATCCATTTGAGTTGCCTGGAACCTCAGGGACCCCCTCATCCCATTCTATACATAAAATAATTTAAGAGGAGCCACTCACTCAAGATTGAGTGTCAAGGGAATGAGAATGCACAGTTTTCTCTCCATGAGCTTCCACTCAACCAGAGGGTCATTACGTCCCCTTCAAGCCAATACGTTGGGTGAGTTTTTGACTGAGCCTTAACAACTGGATAGATTTGATGATTAAATGTAAGCACAGAGGGTGGGTGGTAGGGACCTTTAAAAGAGAGAAAACAAACATAAAGCCACACATTTATGTTCAAATAAATTTCTAATTAATTATTAATTACTTAAAGTTTCAGCTTATGAAAAATTCTCAAATACAAACAGGTGGGCATAAGTAGATATTCTATATCACAAGATCACAGATATTTAGATGTGGTCATAGCCATCAGGAAAAATAAGCAGTTACTGTGTTATAGAAAGTTAGAGGGGCTACATTCCAAACAGTTGGTGTAGTGGTTTCTAGCCGAAGTGGAAAGTACATGGCCCTTGGAGCCAGAAGAATGTGTACTAACTCTGTGATCTCATCATATACTTCAGGTGTTTGTTTTTTTTTTTTAATATTGTTTATTTATTTGGCTGCATTGGGTCTTAGTTGCAACACACAGGATATTCGTTGTGTCATGTAGGATCTTTCATTGCAGCATGTGGGCTCTCCATTGGAGCATGAGAGCTTAGTTGCCCTGAGGCACATGGGATATTAGTCCCCTGACCAAGGATTGAACCCACACCCCCTGCACTGCAAAGTGGATTCTAACCACTGGGCTACAAGGCAAGTCCCTACTTCAGGGCTTGTTTTTTTTTTTGTCTATGAGATGGGAGTAAGAGCATTCACGTGGCCCCACTGTGCATTAGGAAATACATGAAAAGCTCAGTGCCTGTCCAGTAGGCACTCAATAAGTAACAGCTTTGTTTTCTCATTAAAACAGGTTTAGGGCACATCTCTGCAGTTCTCACAGCATCATGGGCTTCTTCAGCAGAACCTGCACATTTGTATTTTTATATGATTTATGTGGGTCTCTGCAACTCAACTGCAAGCTCCATGAAGGCAAGAAGCCCCATGACATGACAGTGGCATGTGAGCTTCTGCTCGTCTCTATCTCCCACACCCAAACCACAGCAGACCTGCAACATATAGTCACTGACTGAATAAAGCTTAGCTCTGGAGAAAAAAATGACGACATATATTAAGGAAAGTCTTGGCAGACATCATATTGTAGACTTCTCACTTCGCCAAAAAGTTTCACATAAGCAATTTTAAAATATAGCTTTTGCTCCAAAATGAATTCAGAAAATTTACCCTTTCAAAGCTCAGAGACTCGCTACACTTAGACAACATAAAAGCACAATTTCTATAACATAAGAGGTGTCTAGAAGACAATCTGTAAAATTCACATGAAAAACATGAGATTTTTACCATAATATCAGTTGTTTCTTGTCCCTAATCACAAAGAAGCTACTATTACTATTCTGGGTCAGGTCTGGAGGCTGCTGGTAACTACTTCCTTATACACAGTCTGAGCTGCATCAAAAGGACACACAGGTGGATAGACCTAGACGGTCACAGAGAGTAAAATCAGTCAGAAAGAGGAAAACAAATATTGTGTAATAACTCTTGCATGTGGAATCTAGAAAAATGATATAGATGAACTTACTTGCAAAGCAGAAATAGAGATAGAGATGTAGAGAATTAATGTATGGATGCTGGGGTCAGGGGAGAGGATGGGGGCTGAGATAAATGAGATTGACATATATACAGTACTATGTATAAAATATACAACTAATGAGAACCAACTGTGTGGCACAGAGAACTCTATTCAGTGCTCTGTGATGACCTAAATGGGCAGGAAGTCCAAAAAAGAGGGAATGTATGTATGTATATGTATAGCTGATTCACTTTGCTATACAGCAGAAACTAACACCATTGTAAAATAATTATACTCCAATAAAAATTAATTTTAAAAAAGAATAAAAAACAAAGGACACATCTGGACTGGCATCAGGGGGCACCTTTCAGCTCAGTGTTTGAATACTGGCTCTAATATTAATACTACCAGCCATAGGTTGAAGCCCTGTGTGGTCCAGTTAGGTTTGCTCCTTCCCAAGGTCACTGATGCTCTTCAGGGTTACAGATTTTGACTTTACTTCTGGCCAGTCACCCGATAAATGGGTACCGTGGCACCAGGGTCAGAGAAGTAGAGGGAAGGCAGGAGGACAAGATGCCCTGAGCAGATGAGTCATGAGGTCTCAGTGGAGGTGTCAGTGTGGCACGTTCTATTTGCAACACCATGAAAGTCTCTTTCACTTTGTGTGGTTATTTCCTTACCTATAAAAACGGAAAGAACTGAGAGCCCAGTGTGAGTTACCCTGCCCTTGGACCAGCTGAGCTCTAAGGTCCATCCCACCTTTGATATTCAGTGATTCTGTGAAAGACTCAAAATACCTTAGAGGCATGTACTTAGTGCCCTTGGGCCTACAACTGTCATGTTCGAATCTGAGTCATAAGTTTAGAGACTGCTTTTTAGTATCAGTTTGTTGTTATTCAGTTGTGTCTGACTCTTTGCGACCCCATGAACTGCAGGAGGCTGGGCTCCCTTGTCCTTCACTATCTTCCAGAGTTTCCTCAAACTTATGTCCATCGTCGGTGATACCATCCAACCATCTCATCCTCTGTTGCTCTCTTCTTCTTTTGCACCCAGTCTTTCCCAGCATATTAGGGCCTGGTTCTGGGACTGATGAGCTGGTTCATCAGTTAGAGTTCCTGATTTTAAAGCAATAAGACCAACCCTAGCTGACTTAAGCTCACAGAATCAACAGGAGATGGACATTGAGAATCTCAGGGAGGTGGAAAAGGTAGGGAAGGTGAAGCCGTGGCCACAATCCCCTTGTGGGAGGGGTTCAACCACAGTCCCCTTGTGGGAGGGGTTCAGTGGCCGTCACCAGCTCAAGGAGGCCTCCCACTGCTCCTGAGGGCATCATAGGGAATGCACTAGACCTAAAGTCCCAGGGGAGCTCCTCCACTTGCAACAGTGTCAGGGGAGGGAGAATCTGGGCTGAGGTCTCTAGAACAGGAGTCAGCCACTTGCGATTGTCCTCCCACCAAAATAACACACAACAGCAAAGAGTTAACTTCCTAAGGAGGACATAGATGCTATTAGGAAGGGTAACTCATGCCAGGCAGAAACCCCATGCACATCCACCAGAGGAGCAAGAACCTAAGAATACAGAGGTCAGTGATGTCCATATGTTCTGTCTTCAAGCATAGTGTCCAATGAATTTCAAAGGAGTATATAAATTGAAGCAGTGGGTCAAAACAATTTTGGTCTGAAATATCCTGTGATAAACCATAATGGAAAAGAATATAAAAAAGAATGTCTATATGTGTATAACAGACACTTTGCTATACAGCAGAGACGGCACCCCACTCCAGTACTCCTGCCTGGAAAATCCCATGGACGGAGGAGCCTGGTAGGCTGCAGTCCATGGGGACGCTGAGGGTCAGACACAACTGAGCGACTTCACTTTCACTTTTCACTTTCATGCATTGGAGAAGGAAATGGCAACCCACTCCAGTGTTCTTGCCTGGAGAATCCCAGGGATGGGGGAGCCTGGTGGGCTGCCATCTATGGGGTCACACAGAGTCGGACACGACTGAAGTGACTTAGCAGCAGCAGAGACTAGCACAACATTGTAAATCAACTATACTTCAATTAAAAAAAATGAAAAAAACAAAACAAAAAACAACCATTCTGGTCTGAAGAACACACAGTTTTCAACTCGATTATATGGGTTCTACCAAAAGAACGTTTACTTAGTAGTAGCATAATCCACAATATATTGAACATGTAATTAACAAAGAATTCTGGGAAATCTGAAGAAATCTTAAGAAGAAATCACTGAGCCTGTCAGCCAAACCAGGCCACCCAAAGGCAGGGAATGAGTAACCAGGAAACCCTCCTTATGAGAAGTCACTGAGTCACAGGGACATCTTTCTATGGCTGAGAAAACTATGCCTGGAGCCCATTACCAGTTTAGTTTTGAAACTTCAGAGTATTCAATCAGTCCGCAAATAATGATCATTCTCATATGCCAATTTTCTTTCCTTTTTCATTTTCACAAGTCTCAAACCTCTTTCCTCACCATTTTTAGTCTGTGAAATCTCCAACGTGTTCCTCATGACCCTCCCTCATTTCACATCTTGAGTGGCCTGTGTCCCCCAGGTCACTTACACCTCTTTCTAGTCAACTCTAACTCACTCCCTTCTGCTGGAATGTTCACACTACGGGCTCACAGGGCCTTTCCAATTCCACCTGACCCTTTACTTCAAAGAACGAGACTCTCAAGCCAAAATGCTGCTCCCTCATTAAAAACACAAGTAAACAAAAGATTCAGAAGTTGGTGAGCCAAATAACATTCCAAAGGACAGTGACAACTTGTGGCTGGCCACAGCCCATGAAACTAGGCGATGGCTCAGGACAGCCCCCTGCCTCCCGCCTTCCTGCTTGGAAGAGCCTCTCCTCCACAGATCTGTGTGTATGTGTTTCTCTCTTCACCTGGCTCTCCTGTCCCTTCATGACATAGGCTTCCTCCTTCAGGGGAGAGACTGAGAGAAGGTAGCCTCGTTGGAAGAGAAGCTGGGAGTCCCATCTTCAAAATGCATTTACAAAGCAAATACACAAGCAGAACTTGTTTGAGTTTCAAGTTTGCTTGGGATGACTTTGTGGGAGCCGAGGGATAACATGAAGCACTTGACGCTCCCCTCTCTTCTCAAGCCACAGCCTACATGTTATTTATTAGCTTTGTTGGGTGGTTTTAATACATACTTCTTAATTTTTTGGGTTTGTAAATCCAATTAAAGCCTGCAGTTTAGATAATAATACTGTGCCAATGTTCATTTCTTAGTTTTGACAAATGTACCACAGTTATAAATGACTCACACTCACAAACTATTATATTTGAATAAATATTAAAAAACAAACATATTTCTCTTAATAATTATATGTATATTGTATATAATATATATTATATACAATCTTAACATCAGGGGAAGTTGGTAAAGGATAGTCAGAAACTGGTACTATCTTTGTGTCTTTTTAACATCTCTGTAAATCTAAATTTATTCCCAGGTAATAAGTTTGTTTTAAAAAAGCTAAGTGAACATTTTCTATTTTTTCAAAGGAAAGTGAAATAACCACCTCAAACTTGTCTCATTTGTTTGAAATCTGTTGACTTTGGACATAAAGCCAATAGTTCTACAGAGTAAAAAAAAAAAAAAAAACTCTATATTTTCAATGCTGCTGCTGCTGCTGCTAAGTCACTTCAGTCGTGTCCGACTCTGTGCAACCCCATAGACGGCAGCCTACTAGGCTCCCCCGTCCCTGGGATTCTCCAGGCAAGAACACTGGAGCAGGTTGCCATTGCCTTCTCCAATGCATGGAAGTGAAAAGTGAATACTTTCAATAGGTCCTCCTAAATACTATGTAGTAACAGCTACAATTAAATAAAAACTCAAAACAATTCAGCAGTATTAAAGTTTCATTGGATTCTATATAACAAGAAATTTTATTAGAATTCACCCCTACTGTCACCCCTTGGAATTAAATGGTCTCAGATGAGTTTCCAGAAGATAAAAGAACTGAGGCCACATATCCTGCAGTGTGTCTGGGTCTGTGTGCACACACATGTTTATGCTTAAGACAATCTGTTCTTAAAGAGCCCTTTCCTTTTCATCCTTTGCAAATAATGAAATACCCCAAATCCAAATAAATCAATTTCTGAACTGCTTTGAAGATGAAAGAGAAAAGAAAATTCTAAGTAATGGAATGTATATAAAAATAAAGAGGAAGATGTGTAAGGTATCTTTTATTTTTTTTCTCTGGGTGTTACTGCTTTAAATTACTTTAAGCACTGAAAGTGGGGGAGATATTACTCTGGTGTCAGTAAATCAGGCCAACACTCCTTCAGGAGTTTTCCTCCCTGAGATCTCTCATTTCTAGACTCTTATCAAACCTTTCAGCAAGTTACCCTCATCTCATCCCCACATCAGGTAAGTCATCTAATGTCTTTGGGTCTCAGTTTTCTTACCTGTAAAATGAAGGGGTTGGGTTAAGAGTAGGATGGAAAACTGGTAGCCCAAGGGCACCTTTTGAACTGCAGATCTGCTTCTTAATTCCACAAAACTTGTCTTTATTTAAAGTTATTTGCAGTGCATTTAGTATTCAAAATGCATCCATGCTCAGTTGCTCAGTCGTGTCCCTCTGACTCTTTGCAGCTGTAGCCTGCCAGGCTCCTCTGTCCATGGGATTTTCCAGGCAAGAATACTGGAGTAGGCTGCCATTTCCTTCTCCAGGGGATCTTCCTGACCCAGGGATCAAAGCTGCATCTCCTGAGTCTCCTGCACTGGCAGGTGAATTCTTTACCACTGAGCCACCTTGGAAGCCCCAGTATCCAAGATATTTTTCCTAAAAATCTGGGTCCTGGGTTTCTCCTGACATATCAGAACTCTGAGACTCTGCCTGGCACAGCAACAAGTCGGGACTATGAAAGAACAGCTGTCTTCTGTCCCGGGACCCATCCTCTGCTGCTCTCATTAGTTCCCAGCGTGGCCTCTGGAAGCATTAGAATTTGCCACCTTTGCTATGGAGTCCCTTCCAGCTCTAATATTCACATTCTCAGTGTGATTGTTTACTAGAGAGTTTTAATTTGCTTCCAGAGTACTAGAATTTCTACAGAGGTCTTACATGTCAGTACAAGCAGAATCACTATACATTTGCTTTGTTGAGTTTCTATATGAAACACAAGAAAAATACATCTAATGAAAACACCACACCATAGGAGAGCCAGTATTCAGAAAAACTTAAAGTTCCTGCTGCCTAAAATTATTCTTCTAGAATGAGCTCTTACTTAAGGGCTATTTGGGTCAGAGAGTGGGGCCACTGTTGACCAGATGACAACTCTAACAGGAGATGAATGGTTACATAATTTATGTAATTTAAGTATTTAAAAATAAAATCCCAGTGGCCTTCTCTTACTCGTCACAAAACCAATTTCAGAGTGGAAATAAAAAGAACAGAGCACTTAAGATGTTGTTACTCATAATAAAATGTCAGACCAGGTCAAAATGGACCCAAATTACGTAAGATTGCACAAAGAAAAAAAATTGTAATTTTCATAAGTGGCATAATTTTTAGCCACCGGAACCAGGAGGAGAAAAACAGAAGGCTATGTTGGGTTTTGAAACTATTTGAAAACATGTTATTTTTATAGGAGTGGAGATGAGGCCTTAATGTTCTTTTCTAAGAAGACACTGTGCTAGGTTCCCAGAGGTCCAAACCCTTCTTATTTTAGAAGGAAGTTAAACACTACTCTTTCTATGGATGGAGAAAAGGAGGTACGAACTCTTATGCTGCCGCACTTGACATTTAAAATGCCCCAGCCTTTCATAACACAGCAGCTTTTCTGTTTTTATTTTTTAACGCTTTAACCTCAAATCTAAATTTACAACACGGCTAGAGATCTCAGGAATTATTAGGAAATTACCTCATTCCCTTTAAACTTTTTTAGACAGCAAAGTTCTTTCCATGTATGGCAAACAAAGAAGGAAACAGAATCAAGTTACAGAATCAAGAAGCTGCTACGACTTACCTGTTATTTTGTTCGGGACATGTCTACAGCCTACTAGTGAGCAGGTGGGCCCTGACCACAGCTAGCTGGCGGGGGAAGGTGCCTGTCCTCAGCTCTTCATCATCAAGTGGTCCATGAGGGAACCTGGCAGGGACTCTGGCCACCAGAGGTACCCAGCACAGAGGAGCCACTTTCTTACCGACTTTGCATTGGTTCTCAGACAGGTCACCTGCACAGGTGTGAAAGGGGAAACAGAGGCAGGCTGCAGATCACAGTGGGGAGGGGTGTCCTGGAGGAAGAAGTGATGGGTATGTGCCGCCATGGGGACAATGATCTACTGGCCTGGCTGGTGGGTGTCCAGGAGGTAGGGGCAGAAACTCCGCCTTTGGAGGTTTGACTGTGAGGCTGCAGAAATGGTGCTCTGCAGTGAGCTCACAGTGAGCGGCAGTGTCCTGGTGGTCTGCTGGAGAGCTGAAGATTGCCGCCTCCTTCGAATCTCCATTGTCAACTTTCTGGACCAGCCTTCTCTGGTGATGCGAACCATGCAGCGCTTTGGGCCCTCTGTTGCCCGCTAAGCCAGGGCTGGGGAAAAGGGGGTTAAGGTCTGACCTGGTGGCCCTTCCTAGACAGTGATCCTTTCTAGGGCAGTGATTCCTGCACTAGTTGCCGAGTTATTATGGGGGCCTCATCTTTTGCCTATAATGGCCCTTGGGTGCTCAAGGTCCACTTGCATTGTTTGGTGCTTAAATGTTTAACTACTGAAAATAAAATTGACCTATGATGAGTTTATTTTCAAAAAAAAAAAAAAGAAATGGTGCTCTGTTTTCTGCTCTTCCTCAAAGACCTTGAAAACAAACCCATCCACCTGGGCAAATGGAGCATCACCTGGAAAAGCCCAAGTCCCCACACTTTCTTGATAGAAGCTTTTTGTAACATTTTGTAAAAAAAAAGAAAAAAAAAAGTCTATGAATAACTAAGACATTATTTCTACAAGGAAGAGTTCTGAAGAATCAATCATGTCTATTAGGACATGGGTAATAAAACTCTTGAAGTGATGAATTTGCAGAAATCAGTTGCTGACTAATGCATTGCTCCCTGTAATCCATAAAAATTGAAGCTTTTTTTTTTTTTTGTATACTGGGCTAATACCCCAAGGAAGATTCACAATCACTTTCATGAGCTATAAATATTAAGGAAAGACGTTTAAAAATAGAAAAAGAGAGAAAGATGAACATGATATTGTTGATGATGGATATACCAGAAAGGCCATTCAATTACAAATATAAAATATTTGGATGGAGATACAGGGGTATCAGTAAAATGGACATATATAAGAGGTAATTATTAGGAAATCTGATATACAAAGCTAGATTGAAGAAAACTGGTAATTTTTTCACTTCCAGTAAGCTTTGGTTTAAGAATAACCTCATGCCACTTAAATATAACTAAAAAATATTTTACAAGTACTTAAATAACCATCAGCCTGAACAAGGGGCTGAACAAGACTGGTCAAGTTCATTCCTATCACCTGGGTGTTTCCTAATCTAAATCACCACCTTTTGAATCATATATACTTTACTGAGAAAATACCATGGAAGTAGGTAAAAATAACCTAAAATAACACAAATATTAAAAAACAGGTCAGGTGGAGAGAACAAAATTAGGTTAAAATATTTATGAATGAAAACAGAGCAAAACAAGTGATAAAGATTAGTGAAAGCACATGCTGGACATAATTAACAGAGAGATATATAGGAAAATAACAGAATCACTCACAAAAGTGAAATAGCAATCAGACCAAACCAAAATAAAGCAGACAAACCAAGAACATCTGGAATAGTGAGCACCCTTAGGGATTTCATGAAGCTTGGCAAGTGAAGGTGAATTATCACAACGCTTCTGGACCTGACAAGAATAAAGAGTGATGGCTCAGTTCTACAGATTAAGAAACATCATACAGGCAACAGAAAAATCCAAACACATCTCCCTTCCCTGACATCCATTTTTCTATTCCTAGTTTTCACCCATATTCTTTGAAGCCAGAGTCCTAATGGAGGCTATTCCATGGGCTGCTCCTGAACTCCATAAATGCCTTTCTTTCTAGTCTTTTTCTTGGTTTTTGTCATTTTGCTCTTTTGGAGGCTCATAATAAATGATCACTTGAAACTCTGTGCTGTGCTGTGCTTAGTCGCTCAGCTTCATCCGATTCTTTGTGACCCCATGGGCTGCAACCTGCCACACTCCTCTATCCATGGGGATTCTTCAGGCAACAATACTGGAATGGGTTGTCTCCTCCAGGGATCTTCCCAATTCAGGGATCAAACCCAGGTCTCCTGCACTACAGGTGGATTCTTTATAATCTTACCCACCAGGCAAGCCCGAAACTCTGTCTAGATAAAACAAAATCAGTTTCAAAACAAAATCAATCACCTTGTTGAGTGAGTCACAGAGAGGTCTTCTCTCTGTCTTTTTGAACACAGGCACCACGTCACAGCCAGACAGTCAATGGACAGATTGTAAACAGAAGCGATGTACACAACGGTGAGCCCTCACACTCGCAGCTTCCTCCTCTGTCTCCTGGAGCTCAGGTGAGTCCTTGCAGGGTTCTCAAGGGCCACTTAGCCCTGAACCCGTGAGAGGAGAGGACTGAGTGTCCCTCAGTGCTGGAAAGGAGGGTGGACAGTCAGAGAAAGGTATTTACAGATAAGAAAAGACAGGAAAAAAAAATCTGTCAGCTCAAGGAGAGCACTGTTCTGTTGGTAGAAATACACACAGTGATGAGCTAAACTCTGAATGGAAGAGACCAAGTTTATAATTGTCTTACAATATAGGTTTAAAAAAAAAAAGAGAAAAACAATAAAATGAAACTTTTCTATCAGGTAATAAAAATTAGAACCTACTTCTAGTCGTGAAGCTCTTAAGTGATGAGCCTGGATCTATCCTCCAATTAAGTTGTGAAAAGACTTTCTTTAAGAAAAAAAAGATAGCTGAAGGGGACAGAGTTCATAAAAAGTGGAAACTGTGAGCCAGGTGACCTGAGACTGGGTTGGTCCTGGGTTGAGGAAGGTGGGTGAAGATGTTTAATCGTCATAAGACTGTTTCCTCCTCTGAAAGTGGTGAGGGTTTGACCTCTCAGATCCTTTCTATCTTTAAAATCTTACTACTTTTCTATTAAAAACGCTCAGTTTCATAATTGATACTCAAATTTCTCAAAAGCTGTGTGCAAAATAATCTCCCGGTGACTGACAGTATAAAAGCAGTAAGTGTGTAAAGTGTCATCAGTCCTAAGAGCTCAAGGAACATAAAGCAGCTACAGAAAAACATTTGCAAAGGCCTTTGTTGTTTAAAAAAAAAAAAAAACAAAAAAACTTAGGATTGAATTTCAGAGGTAAGAAAAAAAAAAACATTCGTCTTTGGTGCAAAGGTCCAAGAGTAAAAACAAATTTCTTTTAAAATGCAAATGTAATGTCACAGAGTTTAGAGAAGCTCTTAAGGAAGGACCTGAAATTATTATTAGGACTATGACTAATTCATAGTCCTATGAATTAGCTCATAGTATAGCAGCTTTGAGCAAATTTAAAAACTAAATATGTAAACTAAAATTTACAAAATGCATTAATACAGATAACAAGCATCCATCAAATGGCTGCTGCGGCTGCTGCTGCTGCTGCTAAGTCGCTTCAGTAGTGTCCGACTCTGTGCGACCCCATAGATGGCAGCCCACCAGGCTCCCCCATCCCTGGGATTCTCCAGGCAAGAACGCTGGAGTGGGTTGCCATTTCCTTCTCCAATCAAATGGCTAGTCCTCAGAAAATGCCCAACCCTATATATGTATGTGTTTGAAGGGGAGGAAGGATTTAAAACAGTGGGGCAGACAAGAGACATACTCACAAAAAGAGAATGCCTGGAAGCAGAAATTGACAGATCTGGTCTGAGTTTTGTCGGGGATGAGCCTTTGAAAGCCTAAGAATGAGAAAGTGGAACATAAGTAGAATAAGAAGTTCAGAGGAGAAGTTGCCCAGAGCTGAGATGATCAGGTATGGCTTCCCAAAGCGGTAAGGCCCTGAGTCAGAGCAGTCCTTGGGGAAGACAGTGCTGGGCTGTTTGGTAGCCAATAATGTCTGGTCCTGCTATAGAGGAAAGGGCTCGTGCTGGGCCTTCCCGGGAGTGAAGTCACAAGGAATGCCAGGCGAAGGATCTGGAGTTGAAAGTGCAGACTGAGCTAGAAATGGATGGAGGAAGGTGATGCGATGTCAGTAGTGAGATGCTCAAATAGCTCAGTGAATGTGTGATGAGTATATCTGCATCTGTTTTTCAGATCTGCACCATGACAGTGTTCCTCAGAAGGTTCTAAAGGACCATGATGTGCAAACCAACTGGTGGGCATAGATTTCCTTTAATCCAACTACAATATTTTCCAAAGGTTCTTCTGCTGTCGGGTGAACTATCTGATGGTAGCTGAAATACACAGAGCCTGAGAACCTATGGTTTACCTGCAACCTATTTTTTTTGGAAAAGCCAACCATATTTCTTTCTTGCTGCTGCTGCTAAGTCGCTTCAGTCATGTCCGACTCTGTGCGACCCCATAGACAGCAGCCCAACAGGCTCCCCTGTCCCTGGGATTCTCCAGGCAAGAACACTGGAGTGGGTTGCCATTTCCTTCTCCAATGCATGAAAGTGAAAAGTGAAAGTGAAGTCGCTCAGTCGTGTCCGCCTCTTCGAGACCCCATGGACTGCAGCCTAGGCTCCTCCGTCCATGGGATTTTCCAGGCAAGAGTACTGGAGTGAGTTACATGCTAATGGATAGACCAGCCTTGCAGCTCTTAAACAGGAATCAACATAAATTTGAAAAGCAGACAGTGATGACACCTAAGTATTTCAAAGTAAGGTGATACACAGAATACAGTCAGCCCCAGTCATTTCCAGTTATGGTTTAAAAAAAAAAAGTGATTGTAATATGGTCACGTCGTACTAAGAAGGATAAATGGTAACTGCAAACCACTCAGAATGTTTTCACTGTGGTGTCCCAGGCTGAGGAATCACATAACTTATTAAACACAAACTTTACTATATTTTGCAGGAATAATAAAGATGTCTTAATTTAGTCTATAAAAACAGGAATTCATGTAATTTAAACATAGCCTAAGTAACTAAGGAAACAAACTACTTAGCCATTCAAAGCTACTTTAGCAGTGTCGTTGATGGGGGAGTAACTGGGTTGTAATTCTTACAGAATAATACACAGAAAACAACCTGTAATTAGTACCATTCTTGGAAGAAATGTAGGTAATTTAAAGTTTGCTACTAGTTAATAGTACAAACAAATAAAAAGACAAACTGCTTTCAAGTACTTTGGAAATAACTTCACCAGGAGAATCTACTTTCAATTAACATGTCAATTAAAATTACTCTTATCTTCTCATTAAAAGAGGGAAATGCACCTGTCATAGACAGTAAAAAAAAAAAAAAAAATAAAACGGCGATTAAAATGTTTCAGGTCTACAATTAGAATTCTAATTTAAAAACGAGTCCTTTTCTGAACAATGGGTATAATGACTGCAGGTTGGATATAAGATGTGATCCTGGTATTTTGCTGGGGTTTTCTCTTAAGGCAGAGGGGAGCAGTTACCCCAATCACTTGAAGAGAGATGTCCCGCCAGTCCCCAAGAACACAGGAGGAATACAGCAACTGGTGGGAGAGGAAGCCAACATCAAATTGGGCAACTTTTTTAGAAAACAGGCAACTTCTCAAACAGTTAAACACACACCTCTCATACGATCCAGTCATTCCACTCTTAGGTATTTTCCGAAGAGAAGTAAAAGAATATGTCCAAGGAAAGACTTGTATGTGAATATTCATAACACTTTTATTTGTAATAGATAAAAACAAATAAATAGAAACAACCCAAAGGTCCCTCAACTGGGCAATAGAGTATATCCATAAAATGGAACTCAGCTATCAAAAGGAATGCGCTATTACCATGCACAACAACACAGACAAAGCACAAAATAATTATATGTTGACTGAAACATGTCAGACAAAAAGATGAGTGCATATTATATAATTCCTTTTACATTAGTTTTAGAAAATGCAAGCTAACTCATAGTGATAGAAATGAAATCAGCAGTTGCCAAGGGACAGAATGGGGGGATTACAAAGCAGCATGCGTTTACTTTGGGGAGTGAAAGATAGGTTCATTACCTCGACTTTAGCCATGGTATCACAGGTGTACACATAAGTCACAACTCATCAGACTGCATACTTTAAATGTACAGTTAATTGTATGTCAATTCTGCCTCAATGGAGTTTTGTTATTTTTTAATAAAAAAATCAAAAGGAGAAGTCAAAGGGAGAAGAGGTAGAACAGGCTCAACATGAAGTATCACAAAGCCTGAGACAATTTCACAGAAAGACCATTGAGAAAGAGGGGTGAAGTTATACTCCATTTAGGAAGAGGAGTAGGTTGAGGCAGTGGGCACCCCAACTCCACTTGGGGTGATGGGAAGACAGAAGAATGACTGTGACAAACTAAGGTCCTGGAGAAGCAGGAGAAAGGGAAAGCCAACCACTTGGGACTGTGTTCAGAAGAGGGAAACCGGAAGAGAAGTTCAGGTTTCCCTAAGAGTTATCCATACCAGTTCCCAAAGAGTAGGCAGGAAGACAATGGGCTTTCCCCGTGGCTCAGATGCTAAAGAATCTGCCTGCGATGTGGGAAACCTGGGTTCAATCCCTGAGTTGGGAAGATCCCCTGGAGGATGGCATGGCAACCCTTTCCAGTATTCTCACCTGGACAGAGCCTGGTGGGCTACAATCCATAGGGTCCCAAAAAATTGAACGTGACTGAGCGATTAGGCCAGAGAAGGCCATGGCACCCCACTCCATTACTCTTGCCTGGAAAATCCCATGGACGGAGGAGCCTGGTAGGCTGCAGTCCATGGGGTCGCTAAGAGTTGGACACGACTGAGCGACTTCACTTTCACTTTTCACTTTCATGCATTGGAGAAGGAAATGGCAACCCACTCCAGTGTTCTTGCCTGGAGAATCCCAGGGACGGTGGAGCCTGGTGGGCTGCCGTCTGTGGGGTCGCACAGAGTAGGACACAACTGAAGTGACTTAGCAGCAGCAGCAGCAGAGTAATTAAGCATAGCACAGCACAGCAAGTGAACATATGGGGGCAGGAGTCACATAACTTGGTACCCTAGTTCTGGGTTGTGTGCGGCCCTTGAGTTTACCAGGAGCCTTCACACACCTGCAGGTGCAGGGCGGGACCATGAGAAACACAGGGACACGGATGGGGGCGACGTCTGGCCAACTGAAGGGGAGACTTTGGGGAGCAGTTCTGGTTGTTGGATGGAACCTCACCCCCTACCCAGCCCCTCCATAGTGCCAGGCATCTTTGGGACCCATGGGAGCTACTGGGGATAAGGCAGTGGAGTAAAGTGACCTCGCTGCCCTCAAGGCTCTGACATCAAGGTGAGGGGCTGGACATTGAGGAGGGGCTGGGCCATCTGAGGCCGTGCAGATTTGTGCTGGAGCAGCCCAGAGAAGACAGCAGGAAGTCAGGTCACCAGAGGCTTCTTCAAGACTCCCCAGGCCCCTCCTGCTCTGACACCAAAGACAGTTCCCAGGAGCATCCACGCTCCTCCCCCTCCACTGGCAGCAAAAGAGATTAGCTACTTGAAACTGTCACAAAGTTAAGGTCAGCCCTAGGTTTTTCATCCTACCCAAACACTGTATTTTTAAATTTGCCTCTAAATCTTCCCTAGATTAGAGACAGCTGATTGTCAACACATCTTTGCAATCTCAGTCCTTCGTTTTGAGCCTGTCACTGTAGGTGAGAGGAAGAAAGAGGCATGAACAAGGGTGAGGAGGCTGTCACTGCTTTGATGGACAGAACTCAATATTATTCCATTCAAACCAAACCAAACCAAAGCCTGTCTGTGAGAAGACACTCATAAAGTCATGGGATTTTGATGATCTCCTACTTTACTTGTCCTTAACACTGAGGAAACACAAGAGAGGACCTGCCATTAGGAAACCCTTTAAGTTATTTCAGGAAGATGGAAGCTCTTTCCTTTTATTTCAATTAATTTTAAGCATCGAAAGGAAAAAAACCCAATCTAGCAACAGAAGAAAGAACAAAATCCCTTTCATGATTTTCTTACTGGGGTCTTCTACAAATCACTTAACCTCTCTGGGGCTCAATTTTCTCAATGGTACAATAAGGGGACTGGTTTTTAGGTCTGGGGCATGTGAGTCTTATAAACACTTCATTCATTCATTCATTCAATATTCAAGAACTATCACAGATACTAGGTTACAGCAATAAAACAATGCAGGCTAACCCACAGCACTCCAATTCAATTCTAAAAAGACCAAAAATGAAGAACTGAATAAGATCATGTCAGGCAGTGACAAGCACTAAGAAAATACACAAGGAGTGCCTGGGTAGAGGGTGGAGTGGCTTACTCTGTACTTGGGAGGGGGCTTAGGGACAGCCTCTCTGAGGAAGTGAGTTGAGTACAGTCTGGGATGATAACAAGGAACCAGTCACTCAATTCCACAGAGCTAACAGCACAGGCAAAAGTCGTGAGGTGGGAATAGCTTATTTGGGTCTATGGGGTCACACAAAGTTGGACAGACTGAAGCGACTTAGCAGTAGCAGCAACACAGGTGAAAAAGAGGTGCCCTTCTTTTTCATTTTATACCCTTCCTCTCAGTACTATATATTAACTTCACTTAAATATATTTGCCCACAGCCCTTTTCAAAAATGATTTATTTATTCATGGCTATGCTGGGTCTCCGCTGCTGCACGGGCTTCTCTCCAGTTGTGCAGAGCAGGGGCTACTCTCCAGCTGCAGTGTGCGGGCCCCTCATTGCCGTGCATGCTTGCTAAGTCGCTTCAGTAGTGTCCCACTCTTTGCAACCCCGTGGACACAGCCCACCAGGCTCCTCTGTCCATGGGATTTTCCAGGCATGAATACTGGAATAGGTTACCATGCCCTCCTTCAGAGGATCTTCCCGACCCAGGAACTGAACTCTCATCTGTTACATCTCTTGCATTGGCAGGTAGGTTCTTTACCACTTGCAGTGGCTTCTCTTGTTGCAAAGCACAGGCTCTGGGGTACACGGACTTCAGCAGTTGCAGCACATGGGCTCAGTAACTGAGATTCCCAGGCTCTAGCGCATAGGCTCAACAGTTATGGTGTTTGGGCTCAGTTGTTCTGGAGCATGTGGGATCTTCCTGGACCAGGGATTGAACCTGTGTTGAACCCCTGTCTCCTGCACTGGCAGGCAGATTCTTCACCAGAGCCACCAGGGAAACCTGCACACAACTTTTTATTTATTAATTTTTCATTGAAGGATAATTGCTTTACAGAATTTTGTTGTTTTCTGTCAAACCCACACCCAACTTTTTAAGGAGGTGCAAAAACTAGCACTTGATTTGAGCAGTTCCTTCAAGACAGACTTCTTCCACACCAACTCCTTTGTGACTCTCAAGCTTCTGTCCCCAGGGTTATAAATTCTCACACTTATTCCAGGCAGGAGTAAACAGGATTTTAATCAGTGTTTTCCATACTTTTATGACAGTGATCCACAGTGCAAAAGAAATCTTACACTGTAACCCAGTGTCTACATACAACTGAAATAAAGCTTTTTAAAAAATTAGTCACTGTAGTACGTTCTATTTAATTTTTTTTTTTAAGTGATAAGGTGATTTCATGGAGAACTTACAGTTTGACAATCACTATTCTAACCCAATAATAGCTAGTAGTTTTGTTCAAATTTTTCCAAACTATGGAAAAATGCAATATTCAACAACCTCAAAGGCCATTTCCCCCTCCTGTTTTTCCTGTACATATACTTGCTTTAGAGCAATGGAACTCAAATTTCTGTGAAAGAAATGCCCAGAGGGGACATCTTCAGGAGGGTGAGGGAGGGAAGGAGGAGGAACCCACACAAGCAAACTGTTTACTAGGTGAGGAGACAAGACACCTCAGGTTTCA
This sequence comes from Bos javanicus, assembly GCF_032452875.1. NCBI lineage: Eukaryota > Metazoa > Chordata > Mammalia > Artiodactyla > Bovidae > Bos > Bos javanicus. The sequence goes on from NC_083868.1 coordinate 107,652,080, forward strand.
AAGATAGCCCAAGAAGGAAAGATTCAGTCTCCACAATAGCTAGAAAGGAGTGTGTGTGTGTTGGCAGAAGCAAGTCTGTTAGGTGAGCCATTAGATTTTAAGTTCCTAGAAGGAAGTCAATCTGTATCCCTACCTTGCTCACCATAATTCCAGGCCTATGTGGACAGATGTGTCACTGCAGTCCTGGGAATCAAACTTTGAATTTAGCACAGAAGTCATGGAGAGTCCCTTGGACAGCAAGGAGATCAAACCAATCAATCCTAAAGGAAATTAACCCTGAATATTCACTGGAAGGACTGATGCTGAAGCTGAAGCTCTAATACTTTGGCCATCTGATGCAAAGAGCTAACTCATTGGAAAAGATCCTGAGGCTGGGAAAGATTGAGGGCAGGAGAAGAAGGAGGCGACAGAGGATGAGATGGTTGAATGGCATCACCAACTCGATGGACATGAGTTTAAGCAAATTCTAGGAGATAGTGAAGGACAGGGAAGCCTGGCATGCTGCAGTCCACGGGGTCCCAGAGTCAGACAAGACTTAGTAACTGCCCAACAACAAGGGTGCTCAAGAACATTCTGAATAATGGAGCTCATTGTCATCATTAAACCCTAACTTTGCATGCATAACCCAATGATTACATTTTCCTGGAATGTAAAGATGTCAGGCCATAGTAAAGGAAACTTATTTATCTTCAAGTCACTGTTTAAGTCCAGGGAGATATTAATCAGATATTTTTTTCTCAGCACTAAGTGGGAGAAGGATGTTTTGAATTGCAAGATACAAGAGCAAGTACTGGCTGTAATGGAAAGATTCCGTGTCTGCTAGTGGCCATGGTAAACAGCTGGGATTAAAACGAGTGTGTTAATTTAATAGGTATTTTCTCAAGGGACACTAACCAATAGGCTCTGTCAGCCAAGGGCTCTCTCTCATAGAAACCATGCCAATTTCTCTGTGAAACACAGTTACTGTCCTTACCCCTGAAGTCAGAAGTGCACGCACCCAATTTCCAGTAGCCCTGGGGCCGGGAAGCCAAAAATTACACCTGCAAGCAAGCATTCTCCCACACTGCCACACAGCTGCCACATACAGAGAGACTCTCATTTAAACTGTGTACCCTTCAACCCCACGTAGGATCGTCATTAATGATTTCAGATTACAACTGTTGCTTTCTCCCAAAACAGTGATAAATAGAGGAGCTACTCTCAAAATGCTGTTCTTTTAAGTCATTTATTTGCTCTCCTCTCGGGGGCAAAAAGATTTGTTGAGACAAGTGTGAACCTGCCAGAGCTTCTTATTATAGATGCAGCCCCCCTTCCCTCCCTCTTTTCCACTCCAGTACCCTTTCCTCTCTGGGTTTCCTGAACTGAGGCACAAGCCTCTGGTAAGGAACTGTAAGTGGCTCCTTATCAAAACTAGGAGGGATTCACCGGACAGTGGGGTGAGTCAGCCGACAGAGGAAAGAACCACTCCCTTATCCTAGCAGGTCGACAATAAGTCGGGTTTCAGAAAGGAAAAAAGTCTGAGTAGGGCGGTAAACCCATTCCAATTCCAGAGCATCCGCACACACGTCAAGAGGGAACAAACAAGGCGTGCTGCCTCACCGGAGGTGTGGGCAGGCGAATGCATGCTTCTGTGAAGGGACAGCCTATATATGGGCGAGACAACAGTGGCAGCGAAGGGAGACCCACCACGCTTGACAAAACCACAAGTATTACGACTTGAAATATCACCCGCAGGGTACCGGCTTCGTTGCCAAAATCTCCCCGGATTTATTTTCAGGCAAGTGACTCACAGTCTCGTCCCCATAAGTAATTCCATTAAAATGAGTCGCCAGTTCCACTAACCCGACTTTCCGTTGCCCTCTGTCTGCCCCTCCCTCCTCTCCGCCCATCCTGCAAACCCAGACAGCTCAGAGACTGAGCAACCATACCCTCGGGAAGCAGAAGGCAGCCTCCCCGGCCCGGCCCCCACCCTCGCGGCAGAATGAATGGGGCCGGCGGCTGGCGCGAGCGCGGGGAGGGAGCGTGTGGGCCGTGCGCGGGGTGGGTACGTGTGTGCGCGCGTGAGCACGCACCCCGGCCAACTTACGGAGGTGGAGTTGGTCCTCGCCTGGCCTTGGTTCCGCACCTCCTGCTCCCGGAACTGCAACCCGGCCAGATGCTTCTCCAGCGCCTCCCAGTCCATAGGGGGAACCGGGGGCTCCTCAGGGACGCACGTCCCGCTGTCCGTGGGCTGAAGGCAGAGGCCCCTGGCCGCCGGGCCCCGGCCGCCGCGCCGGCCCCCTGCGGGCTGGGGCTTCTGGACCGCCCGGCGCGGGGCCCGGGAGCCGCTCGGCCGGCCGGCCACCACCACGTTGCCATTGTGCCTGAAGTCCTGGGGCTCTTGCGGGTGGAGGTTGCCGTTGGGCACCGGGGGCGGCATGGCGGTGGTGGCGCTCCTGCCCCCGCCGCTGCGGGTCCTGGCGCTCACGTCCCCCGGCTCCCGGGCCGGACAGCGGTCATCCCTGTACCCTCGCTCGTGGCGCCCGTCCTCCTCTTCCTTCTCTTCCCCGTCCTCCTCCGGCGCCCACTCATCAATCACCTTCTTCTGGTAGACCGGGAAGGGCTCCTCATAGTCCTCCAGGGCAGACACCAAGTCCAGGCTGCCCCCCGGCGACGACGAGGATTTGCACTCGGAGCAAGGGGTCACTTTGGTGGAGTTGGACTGCGAACTGGCGCGGCTGCTGTTGCTGCTGCTGCTGCCGGCGTCACTGCCTAGATCCATCCCATCCTCTCGGTAATCCTGGGGGGAGGAGGCAGAGAGAGTGAGCCGCTGGCCGAGCCTGCTCCGGCCGCCCGCCGCCCGCCGCGAACGCCCCGGCCCAGTAGTGCCCCGCGCCCGCCAGGCTGGAGGTGCGCCCCCGAGAAGGCGTCGGGGTGGGAGCCGGCACCGGCTAAAGGCTTCCCTCATCGCATCCCTTCCCCTGCGACGAGCGGATTTCCTCCGGGCAACTGACCCTCAAATCAGCAAACGGGGTGCCCAGGCGCTGGCGCGCAGACTTTTCATAACAGGGGCCCCTAGGCGCGCGTGGACTTTTTTAACCATTTTGTGCCGGGTGCGCCCCCGCACCCCGCTCCAGGGATTCTCCGAGAACCAGACACTTTCCCAGAGAATTCTAATTCCCTGGGGGCGGGGACCAAGAAGAGGGTGGGCGGCTACTAAACTCGCACCTCGCGCTAGGCGCGGAGACCACCCCCTACCCGGCCCCGCCCCGCCCCCGCCGGCGGCCCGGAGGCCGGCTCCGCTAGAGAGCTGAGCTTTACTTTCTAAGGAACCGCAGGCAGCTCGGAGGTCTCACTCCCGCCTCCGCGCCCCTTGAGCCAGGCCCGCCTCTGCTCGCTGGAAGGCTCCGGGTGGGGGGCGCTCTCGGCTCCCACTGGGCAGGGTGGCTCCCGCCGCCCCCAAAGGTGTGCGGGGCCGGGGCGCGGCGGCCGTGGCTGCAGGCGCCGCCGCCGCCCTGGGGGAAGGAGGACGCGCCCTGCCGGCGCGGAGCCGGTCCCGCCACCGAGCATGCCCAGAGGCTGCCGGGCGCGGCGGAGTCCGCTCTCCCGGCTTTCTCGGCTGCAGGCTGGGGCGGGAGGCCGGGCGGGGACGAGGTTGGAGGGGCCGGGAAAAGGCCCAAGGGAAGGGGAATCGGGGGCTTTAGGGACGCAGACATGGCCACTTAGCAGGGTCGGCTCCCAGGGGAGAGTGGTGAATTTTAACCCCCAAACACATTCATATTTCTTGCGCGCGCCTCAAGCCCTCTTTGCGGGGTTCATTACCCCGCCAAAACCTCCCGGCACCCCGAAGCGCAGGCCCCTGCCTCAAAAACCCACGCGGAAGTCCCCGGGTGACCCCTTGCAGGACCTCCCTCCCCCTACACGCGCACATACACAAGCCCATGTGGGAGCCCGAGTGACGTGTGCTCCATGGTCATGCACCATCATTTCCCTTCCACCTTCCTCCTCGCCGCTTCCTCTCCCTCCACCGCCCAGCTCCTGTCGCCTGGCTCCAGCCTCCCCTTCCAAGTTCAGGCTGTGGGTGGAACCTGTTGCTTTAGCACACGTTTTCTTTCCCTTCCTGGCTGCTCGCTGAGAATGACCTATGAGAGGTGTGTGTATGAGGAACAGAGGAGTGCAGATGGGACTAGTATCTGGCATGGAGGTGGGGAATCTGTTCTAAAGGTTTGGGCATGCCTCCGAAGTCCCCCTTGACCACCTCCAATCTAGGAGACATTAAAGGAGGGGAAGAGGTGGCTGTCAGGTCACTTGCCCTGTGGCTTGGCTTCCTTCAGTTTTTCGGAAAACCGAATCAAAGAAACCTTTGCTGGGTTTTTCAAAACACTACAACGGCGTTAGTTCGTTAGCTCATCCTCTTTAGGAACAAGGTTCTATGAAATGAAAGAATTGACACTTGGAGAAAGGAGTTGGGTTACAGAGCATCTTTTAAGGATTGCGAGTTTCCTGTGAAGAAACTGTTAGCCAACTCTGGGGAAAAAGGAAATGCCCTCTTTTCCGATTATGAAAAACAGTACTTGGAACTTAAGTGTTCTTCCACAGGCCAAAAAAAAAAGAAAAAGATACACGAGGTGATGGATGTAAGTAGGTGCAGGGGTGGGGGGGTCCCATATATATATAGGGTCCCATATATATATTTAATTTATAGATATGAAATCACCATGGTGGACACTTAAAACATCTAATAATTTTATATGTCAATTGTACTTCAATAAAGCAGGAAAAAAAATTTTTAAGAAAATGAAGAACAAGAAGAAAAAAATCAGTGCTTAATTTTACTACAGATTGGGGAAAACCAGTTTCCTTGAACTTCCAGATTTGGGCCTGTTACTAATTATTCCCTGTGAATTCTAGTCTGGACCAAGCCACTACCCTGGCTTGGCACCCTCCAGATTGAGAAAAGGAGGAATGCTTGGAATTCTTTAGTAGGGAGTGGCTGCCACCCTGACATTTCTTCTAAATCCTAAATGGGAGAGACCCTTTGTTTTAAGTGATTTCTGTGAAATGAGACTCTCTTCCTCTCTTAGGTAGGCTTGAGCCAGGGAAGATAAGCTAATCTTTTCACTTGTCTGGAAGCAGCTATCTTATTTATGAATAACAGGAAAGGGGCCTTCTGGTCTGTCCCGTTTACAGCTCTTCTGTAAAATAGGACGGAATATAATTTAAAATGTCTTTTATGGTAACATCTGTAAACAGCCTGCCTCCTGCTCCAAATATGGTTTGATTTTGAGGTTGTGGCGGAGCCCTGGGTCAGTGGGCTGCCCCCTGCGGAATAGAGGTGGCCTGTGAGTGTCCAGAGATAGGAGTAGAACGCACTGTGTGCTGAAAACTAGGGAGCTACTTTTCAAGTCACCATGTGAAGGCTTAGGTCAGAAAAAGCTCGTGCTCTGTGGCGGGACACAGGTAGACAGACAAATGTTGATCAACTGGGGCGATAAGGGACAGCTGTGGTCTCCATCCAATTTTCAAGCATCAGGACCCCCTCAGCCAGCCCCCCAGACTCCCTCCTGGGTTCAGGCTTAGCCCCCTGCTGCCCAGATGGTCTGTGTTCAGGGAATGCAAAATGACGCCTTAGCAAAACATTTGGCAAGATAGATCCCTGCCAAAAATGCACGGCATTTCAAAGCCAAATAGAAACATCTTTGAATTATCTGTCCTTTTAAATTATTTTCTGACCAGATATTCTGGATCAGATGGGAAAGTGCCATGCCTTTTTTTTCTCTTTTCTCTTCATACAAGGTGCCTAGCTCGCCCCGTTTGCATTCTGCTTCCAGCTTTCCATCTCCTGCCAAGAGCCATCCCACTTTGGAACATGAAACCCTGCCAACTGCTAGGCCCAGCAATAGTCTACAGATATGTCCAATGGGATGAAGAAATGATTTGCAAAATGATGGAAAAGCCCCGTCTTCCTGTTTACAGGAACAGTTCCTCAAGTCAGGGGCTTGGGGCTTACAGACTTAGATTTGTCCCTGCAGCCTCTGTAGTTAGATGTCACACATGTGAGTCACGTGGGTGTCATCCCAGACCAGCGCTTTCAGCCCTATCAATCACCAGGGTTCTGTCCCTCTTAGTGCCCACTGCTCCCACCCTCGTCTAGACCACTGTGTCCTGAAATTACTAAACAGTCTCCCTACTAACTTTGCCCATTCTGTGTAAGCAGCCAGAGTGCTTTTCTAAAATGCAAATCTGAGGGATTTTCCTGGTGGCCCAGTGGTTATGAATCTGCCTTCCAATGCAAGGGACTCAGGTTTGATCCCTGCTCAGGGGAACTAAGATCATACGTGCCATGGGGCAACTAAGCCCATGTGTCACAATGAAAATGCCACCACCACCTCCACCCACCCCTCTGTCATGCACACACACCATGCAAATCTGAGCAGCTTTCTCCTGGATTCATTAACCAGGGCTCCTTACTGCTCTTAAAGGAACTGCTTCCTGTCCAACCTCCCCCAACTTCTTTTGGTTAATTTCTACTCATCCTTTAAGTCTCAGCTTCAATGTTACTTCTTCCTGGAAGGTTTCTCTGATTCTGTGTACCCGTCAGAAAGGGATCATATGACTTTACCATGTTCCCATGACACTTCACTTATCACATAAGCTATACCCAAGTTGCTGTTTAATTGCTGATCATCTTTGCTGGGACTAAAAAAATCCATTTTAGATCAAGACCCACGCCATACATACATATAAAAATATTAAAAAGTTTCCTAAAACTCTTAGTTTGTAAAATCCTATCCTAATCCATTTAAAACAAAATGTGGTCACATTTCACCATTGACTTTACAACCCTCAAATGGATCAGAGTTTGGGTGTGAAAAAAAGACTCTAAATTCTATAAAGGGAGGAGCTATTTCTATCTTGTTCCTGGTAATTGGAATGGAATAGGAACTTGACTGATATTTGCTGCTGGAATTATTAATAGTTACATTTAATCCTCAAAAACCCTATTAAAAAAAATACAACACCTTGTATCTCCATCTATAGGTAAGGAAGCTGAAGACAGTTAGGTTAAGCAACTAATGCCAAAAGCTAGAAAGCTGGGTGGCAGAGCCCGATATTGATTCCAGGTAGCTGGGCTTCAGAATCCTTGCCCTTAGTCACAGAGCTAAGAGCTCAGCATCCCTTGGTCCAGATGCATATAGATGAATTGACTAAGCCAAACTGATTCCTTACAGCCACCTCAGTGAGTTCTCTGTCTCCTGACCTGCAGAGGCTCCTTGCGCAGTGTTTATACAGAGGACAAGGCAGCTGGCAAGAGCAGCTGTTCCCCTCTGCACATACGTGCTCCAGTCAACGTCCTCAATTGTCAACAAGTTCATCAGTAATCCGCAAGTCGGGGCACTTCATTGTCTAAAAGGAAGAGTCTAGACATCTCAGAAAATGAATTTCACATTATTATGAACTCCTTTAAGAAGGCAGCCACCTGAGACTGAGGTCTTCATTTTGACATGGATAGGAAACTGGAATAATACTCAGAGGGTCTGGATGAGATCACCTTCCTTAGAGATCAGTGCTATTTATAGGATTTTAATCTATAAAGGCAACATTTGCAGAAAGACACAACTGAAATATTTAAATCATAAGGAATAAGAATAGGTGGGGAAAAGATTTATTTGCAAAATTTCCAAACTAATTCTGAAGTTATTAGCCCTAATGCTGAACCTTCTCTAAGTTGTAGCATTTAGAGTAATAAAGATATGGCTAGCAAAGGGGTTTGTATTTTATCTTTATTACATGAATTACATGCAAGTCACATGCAGTACACAGATGCTCTCCTGTTTCATCACCTGAGTGTGACTATATGGGAATATTTAACAGCACTGTGGGGCGGAGTGTCCTGGGTATAGAACATCTGGGCTTTCTTTCCTGCAGTGTCTCTAACCACTTTTGTGACCTCCGCTTCCTCATGAAGGAGCTGGATTGCCTGCTCCCAGTGTTAAGCAAATAGTAAGAATTAACTGAATGATTAAGTGAATGCACTAAAAGGCTTCTTCTAGCTTAAGGACCTTTTAGAAATGTCTCTGCATCATTTTATCACTTTCCTTCTTGGGAGGTACAAAGTTGGTTCCTCCAGCAGTTCAAAAACAAGGTCTATCTCCCTTAGGTAGGTTGAATACATGGTGTGTCTCTTTTATTTCTGTAGGGCAAATGAATTGATTTAACTTATTAGTCTGTACGTGAAGCTATTTTGGAGATGGTTCCTATACACACCTAAAATAATTTTTTTTCTTCCATTTATAGAGCTATGCTTTAATGAAAAAAACACAACTTAAAAAATTATCTGAAATATTTTGATTCTCTAGCAAACCATGACATTGCATTTATTTCCTGTGCTTTCCTCACTAAAAATGAAATAGCAAAATCTAGGCAAAACTCAGCTCATCAAAGATAGCTCCAATGACCTATTTTCTAAACCTGAAACCAGGACACTTGGCTTGACAAATACTACAGCACTCACAGAAACTAGGTGAATGCGTGTTTGAGATAAAGATTACCCTGAAAAATCTGTAAGCATTGGCGAAGAAAGCAAGTCTAACTGTGGCAAAGGGACAGCATCTTTATCAGAGAAAACTGACATAGAATGTGTCAGTCAGGACCTCAGCATATGGCCACACAGACTGTGCCCTGAACAGTGCCAGGAGGCTTGTGAACCCCACCTCAGGTGCCCACCAGGAGGGGCCATTTGGTTCCCTTTGCATAGATGACAGTGTCAATGATGCCCTCTGGAGTTGTTCAGTACGCAACAGTACACATAAGCTCTGGTGGGAATTCCACTGGTAGGAAATTTCTTCTCTGTTGACATGACTAGAAGAGGAAGGCTGCTGTTCTTTTCCTAACCAAGTCGTACCACAGACTGGATGGCACAAACACAAATTCAACTTGTCGAAACCCTCCAGTCTTTCTTTCCCCAGACGTTTTCTGTCATCAGGTTCTACTTTCCCTAAGTTCCTAGCACTTCTTGAAATTGCAAGTCTGTCAGCAACTCTGAATTTCTTTTTTGAACTTTATTGAAGGGTATTTGTATGTGCTAAGTTGCTTCAATCGTGTCTAATTCTTTGTGGACTCTGTAGACTGCAGCCCGCTAGGCTCCTCTGTCCATGGGATTCTCTAGGCAAGAATACTGGAGTTGGTTGCCATGCCCTACTCTAGGGGATCTTCCTGACCCAGGATAGAACCCACATCTCTAAGTCTCCTGCCAACTGGGAAGTCCACTGAAGAGTATACATTACATAAAAGGATGTTTAGGAAAAGCTGGGAAATTTTGTAGACACACTGCCTGAGCGGAGGGAAGCATTACAAGTGATGGGCACTGAAGCCCACTTGCCCATCACTTGATACAGGTTGAAGTGCCGAGAAAGTGTATACCTTAGGCTTCCCTGGTGGCTCAGTGGTAAAGAATCTGCCTGCCAAAGCAGAAGACGTGGGTTCTTTTTTTTTTTACCAAAAGATGGAAAAATGCCATTAAATTTTAAGTAGCTACTTTAGACCAGGTTAGAAAAGGAGTTAATTAAAAGCTAAACACAGCTGTTTTGGGACAGAGAAGAGTAAAGCCATTTCTAGGCCAGAACCCAAGTTCAAGAGAGGTAATTTAGAATCAATATATGGTTCTGATTAGGATTTTTATCCACAATGCCCCTAAACACTGGCTCCTGAGAGGCAGAACAGGCACCTTAGTAATATCGACATCTGGGAAACAAGACACTGGGCAGGAAGGTGGCAAGGTGAAAACAGCCTCCTGCACCCAGTGCAAAGACAAAGACAGAAAACAGTGGCACTCTACAAAGATGACTATGCTTTCTGCAGAAAGCAGGCTTCTTTTAAGATCAAAGACGTGGGTTCTATTCCTGGTCTGGGAAGATACTACATGCCACAGAGCAAGGAAGCCCATGTGCCACAACTATTGAGCCTATGCCCTGGAGCCCGGGGACCTCAACTATGGAGCCCATGTGCTGCAGCTACTGAAGCCTGCATGCCCTAGAGCCCGTGCTCTGCAACAAGAGAAGCCATCACAATGAGAAGCCCGCATACCCCAACTAGAGAGTAACCCCCAATCGCTGCAACTAGAGAAATCCCCCACATGGCAATAAAGACTCAACACAGCCAAATATGCATATATATATGTATATATATATGGAAGTGAAAACTTCTGGCCACTTCTTGACATAACATTGGAAGCACTCTAAAATTTGAAAGTGGCTGCTGGCATTGTCAGTGTAATGTGAGCAAGAGGAATGCACTGGAAAGTGGAGGGAGGTGGTGAGGTGGGACAGGAGAGAACTCTTCCAAGAGACTTGACTCTGCCTCTGCCTCTGCCTCTGCCTCTGCCCAACTCTACATTTAGGGGCAAGGTGGTCCCTGCAGCTCTTTGGGCCACTGGCCTCATCATGAAAGGAGAACTGTATGAAATCATCAGATGCCTCCAAGGGTCAGGCAGGTGAGGCAAATGAGTGAGGCTGGCAGCGGGGGCAACAGGAAGTCACAGGTTGAGCCGCTAAATCACTGAACAGCACAGAGCCATCTGAATTAAAATTCAGGACAAAAAGCAGGTTTATCCTCATTGGAAAAGACTCTGATGCTGGGAGGGATTGGGAGCAGGAGGAAAAGGGGACGACAGAGGATGAGATGGCTGGATGGCATCACCGACTCGATGGACATGGGTTTGGATGAATTCTGGGAGTTGGTGATGGACAGGGAGGCCTGGCTTGCTGCGATTCATGGCGTCGCAAAGAGTCGGACACAACTGAGCGACTGAACTGAACTGATCCTCAGTTTGGGCTTCCCTGGTAGCTCAGTGGGTAAGGAATCCACCTGCAATGCAGGAGACCTGGGTTCAATCCCTGGGTTGGGACGATCCCCTGGAAGGCATGGCAGCCCACTCCAGTATGTTTGCTTGAAGAATCCCCATGGACAGAGGAGCCTGGCCAGTCACAGTCCATGGGGTCACAAAGAGTCGGACATGACTGAACAGCTAAGCAGAGCATACATCCTCGGTTTATCCCTGGATCACCCCTTGGACCTCTGCTCTGAGACCTACATCCCGAGAATGCTAAGTCCATATGAAATGAGTTAAAGAGGCCATACATCTTAGCTTGTACAGGACAGTCCTGCTTTATACCTGCTGTCTTCGCATAATTATTAATGGCACCCTCCCTTACTTGCAATAGTGCCCCAGTTTCCATGATAAATTACCTGATCATCCCAGTTAAGGGGGAATCATCAATGACTAAACGTAAACTTTGTGGAGCAGTATTTCCCAGATCTGTCCAGACCTTCAAACGAAGTTAAGCAGGTTGGGTGGCACTGTTTTATAGGTTATTAGTCTAAATGAATTTCCAAAATAGTGCAACAAAAATGGTTCAGTAAAAACATTATGACATTAATTTTAAAATCACAGAAAATACATGAGAGGTTACCAATTTATGAAAAATGTTAAACTTCACTAGTAATCAAAGAAAGGCAATTTCAATCATAATGAGGTAAAATTTTGCCTGTAAAAATTATTTAGAATGACAGTGTCAGTGTCAGAATGGGTGTGATAGAAGGAACACTCATATATGGTTAGTGGGATTATAAATCGGCTGAGATATTATATGATAACATCTCTTAAATGTCTTTACAATATTTATACTCCATGATCTGTTAATCAACAAATGTTTATTGAGCACCCATTACATGCCAGGCACTGAGAGATAGACAGGTAAAAGAAATAAATGCTAATTGCCCTAAAATGAAATTTCACTGTTGCAGAGAAAAAGACATTACAGAGGGGAAAAAAATGTAACAATTTGGATTACAGTTTGTAATAAGTGCCATTCTAAAGGAGATCAGTCCTGGGTGTTCTTTGGAAAAAATGATGCTAAAGCTGAAACTCCAGTACTTTGGCCACCTCATGCGAAGAGTTGACTCATTGGAAAAGACTCTGATGCTGGGAGGGATGGGGAGCAGGAGGAGAAGAGGACGACAGAGGATGAGATGGCTGGATGGCATCACCGACTCAATGGATGTGAGTTTAAGTGAACTCCGGGAGACGGTGATGGACAGGGAGGCCTGGCGTGCTGCGATTCATGGGGTCCAAAGAGTCGGACACGACTGAGTGACTGAACTGAACTGAACTGAACTGAATAAGTGCCCCCAGAGTCACTGGCTATGACACTGAGAGAGCATGGAGGTAGTGGATGTGTTGGAGGAGGAGCAGGAAACAGGTTGGTCAGCTGAAGAGGGAGAGAAGAATCTAACAGGCAGAGGGAGCATCTTGGACAAGGTTTTGAGGTTGAAAGAAGCTTACCACAATTGAGTAACTGAAAGGAAACCACTGGTTGGAGCAAGAGAGTTCAGGGAAAGTGGCAAGATGAAGTTGAAAGGTGAGCAAAGGTTGCCATGAAGATCTTTATCCTAACAGCTACTTAGGGGTTGTAAAAACAGATTTTTTTTTGGCACTCTTTCCATGGTGAAGAATTGCATGGGGACAGGATAGAGCAGGACAAGAGTGGATGCAGAGAGACGAATTAGGAAACAAATATAGCAGTCCAGGAAAGAGATGGATGTGGCTTAGGTGAGAGTTGGGGAGATAGGATGAAATAGAAATACTGAACATATATTTCCATGATAGAATCAACTGGATCTGGGGACTGAATAGATGGAGGTAGTGAGAGAGAGATGTCACTGACAGTTTCCAGGTTGTTATCACAGGGAATTTAGTGCAAAGGTTATGTCTCTTTACTGAAATGGGCAGTTAGGAGGAGGGTGTTTGGGCAGGGGAGCAGAAAGAAGGAAAACATTGACTCCTTTTTGGACATTTTCTGTTTGAGATGGTATAAGACATACAAATGGAGATCACAAGAAGGTATTCGGATATGTAGGACTGGAACTTAGAAGAATGATCTGGGGCTGGTGATGTAAATATGGGAGTTGCAGCATAAAGATGTGAAAGTTTGGTATACGTGACATTGGAGACAAACAGAGTGAGAAGAGAAGTCTCTAGCCCTGAGGAACTCCATCATGTATAGATCTTAGATAAGAAGAACAGGGTTTGTAAGAAAAACAAGGAAGAGAATGGGAGGGGAGACAATAGTTACTCTTTAAAAAATGTAGCCTAAGGACACAGAAACGAGGATCTGGATTTACACACAAAGATGCTCATTGTGGCATATACAATAGTGAAGAATTAGCTTCAACCTAAATGTCAAAAAATTGGAAGATGTTTAAATACATTGTGACATATTCATTCTGTGGAATAAATGCAGTCAAGTAAGATGCTTTTGAAAATTATAACATTAAATGAAGGAAGGAGGGTATACTATTATACACACAATGTGATCCACATTTTAAAAAATTAAATGGATATATACCTAGAAAAAGATGTAGCCAAATGTTAATAGTGGTTAACTCTGGAAGGCAAAATTGCAGGTGATTTTTTAACATTTGTATCTATTTGTATTTTTCAATTTCTTTACAATCATCATGGAATAGGTTGTAACATTTTTTCAAACTAGAAAATAAATTATGCATATTTATTTTATTCAAAATGAATGATTCTAAATTTGTTACAGAATCCCATAAAAATGATTGTTCCAATGAGATAGATTTTATTTATATAAATTCTGTGATGAATCTTCATATAAAATAATTTTAGAGTTTCATAAATTGCTTGTTTAATAAATAATAAGCAAATAAAAATAAATTTGACTAATTAATAAATAATGAGTAAATAAACTCCAGGAGATAGTGAGGGACTGGAGGCCTGGGGTACTGCAATCCGTGGAGTTGTAAAGAGTCATACACGACTTAGTGACTGATCAACAACAAAATGGCTTATTAATATAAAATTTTTGAATATAAGATTTTCTTTCAAAATATAGATTGAATCAGCACACTTCTGAAAAAAAAGTTTGAGACCATAATGAATGGAAGCAGGGGCTGGTAAACTTTTACAGTAGATGGCTAAGTAGTAAATGTTTTTGACTTTGTGAATCATATAGTCATACTGAATGTTACTTATTTTTTTTCCTAAGCAACCCTCTAAAAATGTAAATACTCCTAATTTTCCAGCCATACAAAACCAGGTTGTAGGCTTGATCTGGCCCACAGACCATAGTTTAATGAGCTCTGGAGTAAAGGATGAATATGCTAAGAATAACACAAAACGGACTTCTCGGGTGGCCCAGTGCTTAGGAATTGCCTGCTAATGTACAGGACACAGGTTTGATTCCTGGTCCTAGAGGATTCCACATGCCAGGGACAGCTGGGCCTGAACACTGCAACTACTGAGCCCATCACCTAGAGCCCAGTGTTCTGCAGCAAGAGAAATCACTGCAATGAGACACCTTTAGGCAACAAAAGACAGCCAGCGCAGGCAAAAAAAAAAAAATAAATTTAAAAAATTAAAACAAACCAAAACATTAAAAAAAGAACAACATATAACTACTTTCTCATTAAAAACTAACATAATATTGGGATTGAATGTTCAATTATTAAAATCCTAGAACCCGTTGGGATCTATTTTCAACAGGAAGCAGAATAAACAGAAAAGATCCAAAAGTGTGTCTAGTGTGTGTGTGCTCAGTCGTGTCTGATTCTTTGCAACCCCGTGGACTGTCTGTGGGATTCTCCAGGCAAGAATACTGGAGTGGGTTGCCATTTCCTTTTCCAGGGGATCTTCCTGACCTAGGGATTGAACTTACATCTCTTGCATCTCCTGCACGGGCAGGCAGACTCTTAACCACTGGAGTCACCTGGAGCAAAGTTTAAAAAGAAAGTCTTTATCTTTTTTAATGGAAAACCGAACCTGTACAAATACATCACGAAGTTGGTAGTTTTACCTAGAAAGTAAAAGCTAAAGAAAAATTTCTTATAAAATGAATCTTTTCATCATTCTATAATCTTAATTTTTGGTGCCATGAGGGGAGTGTTGCTGTTATATCCAGGAATCTATTCATTTGTTCAAGTCATAAACCTGGGAGCCATCCTTGTCCCTCCCATCTGTGCTTCACCTCCAGTCACCAAATGATGGAGCTTCCCTGGTAGATCAGCTGGTAAAGAATCCACCTGCAATGCAGGAGACCCTGGGTTGATTCCTAGATCCCGGATTGATTCCTAGAATCTGCAACATATTTATTCTAAGGTTATATTATTTGAGCTTCTTTGGTGGCTCAGATGGTAAAGAATCTGCCTGAAACGCAGGAGACCTGTGTTCAATCCCTGGGTTGGGAAGATCCCCTGGAGGAGGGCAGGGCAACCCACTCTAGTATTCTTGCCTGGAGAATCCCCATGGCCAGAGGATTGCAGTCCATGGGGTTGCAGAGTCAAACACGACTGAGCAACTAAGCATAGCATAGAGTGCTGTTAATGCTCCAAGCAGATCCGTGTTCCTGTCCCCTACACCCACCCCCCAGCTGCTGTGAATATTGGCTTATGAAGGCTCACAGCTATCTTCTATGGTGCAATTTATCCCTCTGCCTTCATCAGGCCAGGAATAGACCATCTGATCCACATGCTACTTGGCATTTCTCCTGCCCCATCCTGCTCCTCTCACTTTTTTACAGGCTTATCCCTTAATAAACCCCTTGATACGAAGAACTGACTCATTGGAAAAGATCCTGATGCTGGGAAAGATTGAAGGCAGGAGGAGAAGGGGACGACAGAGGATGAGATGGTTGGATGGCATCACCGACTCGATAGACATGAGTTTGAGCAAGCTCTGGGAGTTAGTGATGGACAGGGAGGCCTGGTGTGCTGCAGTCCATGGGGTTGCAGAGTCAGACACAACTGAGTGACTGAACTGAACTGATCTGAAATCACCTGTATGCAAATCCCTATCTCAGACTCTGTTTCTAGGGAACCTGACCTAAGACGTCAAGATCCCATGATTCTGCTTCTTAATATATTTGGCTTTCTGACCACTACATCTGCTTGGAGAAAGGAAACAGGACTGGGTTATTCTTATAATTTTATTCTAATCCAGGAATACATTTCAAAATTTACTGTATGACATCAATAACTTTTATGAATACCAGGAAATAGTTCTTATAAAATATGTAGTAATGATCTGATAAACAAAAACACCCATAAAGACAGACAAAGAGCATAGGAGAGATTTAGCTTTAGGTTGATATTACTAAATAGAATTATTGCTCTTATTATTTGCACTAGTGAGTGGAAGCAGCTGTATCTCCAATATTATCAATTTTGCTAATTGTTATTGATTATATTTTAAAAACTGTACTAATAACCAATAGCCTATAAATAATCTTTTATTATAAGGCTTTTCCACTTTATTATACTGTAATAGTTTCCTTGGTTCTTAATATGATGTGATTATTTGCTGACTTGGAAGAATACCTTTATTAGAATATGCATATGTGTTCAATTTATCTTCTCAATTACACCTACATTAAAACCTTACAAATCAAGTTTGCAAAAACAGACAAGCAACAGAGCCTATATGGCTTGTGATCTCCTGCACTATTGCATCTGGTTAATGATGACGATAACCTTCAAGAATAAGCACTGAATTAATCGGAGGGTTCTGTGTGTGGCTCCCAGGGAAGTGTGCACTGCAGTCCAAAGGCTGGATCCAGAGCAAGGTGAGAGCTGGAAGCATGAGGAACACAAATCCCCTGCAACATCCAGGGAGATGGTATACAAAAGCACAGAGTTTCACCAACAGTAACGTAACTTTTTCACTCTTTCCTCTAAAGTGATTTTACTTTTCTTATTCTGGAAGAAGGAAATCAGCTGCTTCTCTACTTTCTCAATGAAATACATTTTGCTTCAGGTTATTCATAGTTACTCTCAACTGACAAATCTATTATGAAGAACAAAGTCGACCATTCTTTGGTTTGATAATCACTGAAACTGAGTGTTTAGTGCTCAGGTAGCCATTAACTCAGTTGGTAAAGAATCTGCCTGCAATGCAGGAGACCCTGGTTCGACTCCTGGGTCAGGAAGATCCCCTGAAGAAGGGATAGGCTATCCACTCCAATATTCTTGGACTTCCCTTGTGGCTCAGCTGGTAAAGAATCTGCCCACAATGTGGGAGACCTGGTTCGATCCCTGGGTTGGAAAGATCCCTGGAGAAGGGAAAGGCTACCCACTCCAGTATTCTGACTGGAGAATCCCATGTACAGTCCATGGGGTCACAAAGAGTCGACAACAACTGAGTCACTTTCACTTTTCAGCCATTTTCAGTGAATAAATTGCTCATCAGCAGAGACTCAAATGCTCTTTTCCTCTCCTCACTTATTTCTTGTGTTCAAAAGAAAACAAAAGAGAAACCTCTGAGTATGCTGTTATTTAAATAGAGGCAAGTCCAGATTGCTCCTGGGAATCCCTGGGATTCCCAGATGGTAAAGAATCTGCCTGCAATGCAGGAGACCCAGGTTTAATCCCTGGGTCGGGAAGATCCCTTGGAGAAGGGAATGGCTACTCACTCCCGTATTCTTGCCTGGAGAATTCCATAGACAGAGGAGCCTGGTAGGCTACAGTCCATGTGGTTGCAAAGATTCAGACACGACTGAGAAACTCACACACACACACACACACACACACACCAGGTTATTCCAATGCCTATAATGAGTCTATTTCCTGGGAATTTCTTTTCACTCTCATCAAATAACTTCAATGAATGATAGTCATATTCCTCAACCTGAGCATGGGCATCTCAGACTCCTGAGCATGGGCTCAGACTCCTCTCCCACTCTCAGTGGAAGAGTCAGGCTCTCCCTCATGTGGATCTGGGCACAGGGCTAGAGGGTGGCCGGGTTGGTCTGAGCTGGCAGGGGTGAACAAGGGACAGAATCTGGGACTAGACTCCTGTCTAAGGCACAGTCACTTGGCTACCACCTCCAGGATTTTGTCGTACTATGTACCACCTCTGGCTTCCCAATGAGTCAGCAGGTAAAGAATTCTCCTGCAACACAGGAGATGCAAGAGATGAAGGTTCAATCCTGGGTTGGGAAAATCCCCTGAAAGAGGGAATGGCAACCTGCTCCAGTATTCTTGCCTGAAAAATCCCATGGACAGAGGAGCCTGGCGGGCTACAGTCCATGGAGTCGCAAAGAATAAAACAAGACAGCATGCACACATACCACCTCTACTCCAACTTATACAATATTTTACGCTAAATCAATTGTTGTTCAATTACATTCATTCAAAGGAGAAACTTTATATTACTATGATAAATGGAGTATAAGTATTATGTGCTGAAATAGAAGTAAATTATACACATATGACATTTTATCAACTTAAAATTAATTTTAACACCTCTGAAATTGAGATGTATCTTAGAATTAATGGCATCTTACAATTATAATTGGCAACATCATATTTTAGTAGCACATAAAATAATGATGTGTTTTACTTATAAGTGATGTATTAGATTCGATGAAATATAGTAAATTCTATAAAAACAATGTTACTGAACTTTTAAAAATGAAAAGTAAAAGTGACAAATGAAAAACAGAATAAATCAAACTGACTTATAAAATGTGTGGTTGGGGATTTCCCTGGTGGTCCAGGGGCTAAAACTCTGCACTTCCAATGCAGGGAGCGCAGGGCTCCATCCATGGTCAGAGAACTAGATCCCACGTGCCACAACTAAGAGTTTGCATGCCACAACTAAAGATCCCTGCATGCCACAACAAAAACTAAAGATCTCATGTGCTGCAACTAAAACCCAGCACAGCTAACAAATAAATAAAATGTATGGTTGAATATAAGTTTCTTGTTGATTATAATGGAACTTTGGATCAAACTAACTAGAAATCCAGTTAGGATTTCTAGTTAGGATTTCAGACAAAAATAACGATCCACATCAATGAGACAAACCTGTTAGTTTCTATATTAACCCACTAACTTGCATTAGGACATGGCTTATGTGCATGCTTGCGTGCTAAGTTGCTTCGGTAGTGTCTGCCTCTTTGCAACCCTATGGACTGTAGCCTGCCAGGTTTCTCCATCCACGGGATTCTCCAGGCAAAAATACTGGAGTGGTTGCCATGCTCTTCTCCAGGGGATCTTCCTGACCCAGGGATTGAACCTGCGTCTCTTATGTCTCCTGCATTGGCAGGTGGATTCTTTACCGCGAGCACCACCTAGGAAGACCAAGGATGTGGTTAAGACAGCTCAAAAATATTCAACTATTTAATCTGCTACATTTAAGTGTACATATACATACTCAGCAACTTTAGGAAGTGATATTTCAACATATCACTTAATAAAACACAGAGGTACTTGTAAAATTCAGTATGTGGGAGTCCTTCCCTCTTGGTTGTCTATGCTTCTAATGGGCACTGCTGAGGGTTCCATTACTGAGGGCTTGGAACACTTATGATTATGCCTGAGCACCGCACCCCTGATTTATGAGGTCTAAGTAAGCTTGATTCCCATGACAGTACTACATTTGTCTCATCCTAAGCAATATTCTCTGTGAAATTACAGGTTTTATGCACGCATTCCCTTCTGCAAAATATATATGAATGTAAAAACAAGACTGTCAAAAGACATTTGTCTGAATATCACCTAAAAATTACTGTGTATCACACTTTGGGCAACACTCATCTTGATGGAACACCAAGTAGAAAGGACTCAGCGGAAATGGGGACAGTTGGGTTACAGCTAGAACCAGGTGGGTCAGGTGGGGCGAAGAAGGCAATCAGGAGGCAAAAGTCCTGCAGGAACTGTCCAGGACCTAGACCTCTGGAGAAGGCCCTGGAGTAGGGAGGTGCTACCTTCAGAAGACAACAGCATTCATTTTTCCATTTCTCTGTTCATTCATTGAAATATCTACCATGTGCCAGGCACTGTGCTGGGTTCTGGAAAGAAAGAGTTGAAAGAGGTCAAACAGTTCACAGCGTAGAAAGGAAATGAACAGCAGTGATTACAGTTGGGTTTCAAAATATTAGGGCGGGTGTAGACAAAGAGTCCAATGAAAAAAAGTATTGGAACGGGGCATTTAACTCAATGTGGACCGCCCAGGGAAGTCTTCCAGAAGGAGTGATGCTTGAATTGAGTCTTGAGGTGTAAGTGAAAGTTGCTGAAATCCTCCAGATGCCAAATGATGGAAGGATACCCCCATCTCAGGGAACAGCGTGGTCAAAGTTCAGCAGTTTGTTAAGAAAGCATGATCTGTCACCCACAAATGAGAGATGTTAATATAATTGGAAAAGAGAAAGTGAGTATCAGAGGATGGTAGAGAAAGAAGCTGAAAATGGTAGGAAATCTCAAGCTGGATGTGAAGGATACTGAACTTGACCTTGAAGTTCACAGAGAGACCTGAAGGATTTTAAGCCAGAAATGGCTGGATTATATGTGTGTTTTGTGTGTTGACTGATGCTGAGGAAAAGTAAATTCTGTATTAAAACATAACCTGAAGGCCTTAGCCAGAGTGCTAGACAGTCAGCACGTAGAGATCTGTATCATGTAAAAAACTGAAGTATGGTCAGGACAAAGGACTGTGGGCTGCTGAAAGGGCGTGAAAGGGCAGATGATTAGCACTGCGGATGTGAGGTGCTGAAGGAGTCCCACATAGGCAGGAGGAAATCTCCCAGGTGAGAATAAGAGTTTGTGAAGAAAGGAAGAGGAAGAGCCAGTGCTAACTTTCACAGTGAGCCTAGAGGGCTGGCTGAACCTCCAGCAGATGACAGCGACAGGGAAGGCTAGAGAGTGCTGGAGGCATTCCCTCTGTATATCCTGAGATAACCCATTGTGTCAACTTTTATTTATACATCTACATTTTATTTATATATTTCTTTTTTTTAAAAAAAGTGTTTATTGTGGAAATACTTCAAACATTTACATAATCGAATAGCACAATGAACCCCATGTATCTATCACCCGACTCTAGCAATTATCAGCCCACAGTAGTCTTATTTCCTCTGGATTATTTTGAAGCAAATCCCAGACATCATACCTTTTTAAAACAATGATCTTTATCCTTAACCCAAACCTGTGTCAGAACCATAGGATATGACGAACTTTGTACTGTGGCTAATTAAAAAATACTGAAAATTCACAAATATAGAAGCAAAGTCTACTCTCTAGTAAAGAGAAATTAATAATAAGACAATATGAACATGATGTTATTTAGAGAAAGGGGTATTTAGAGAATAAACCTCAGTTATTTAGAGAAAGGGGTAAAACAGAATAATTTAGAAATAATGCTCATCTGGTAAGCAAAGATACTAGTAAAATCCTACAACCTGAATTAAACTAATGAGGTTAAATATATGAGCAGTGTTCTTGCCTGGAGAATCCCAGGGACGGGGGAGCCTGGTGGGCTGCCGTCTATGGGGTTGAACAGAGTCGGACACGACTGAAGCGACTTAGCACCATATAAGCAGGAAACAGAAGAAAATTGATTTGAAAATGTGTGTACTAAAGCACCAAAGAAATAAGCTATTAAATAGGAAAAGCAGAAAGACCTGGGCTGACGGTGGGATAGGGAAACAGATTAAGTGTAAGTTGGAATATAGCGTAGCTCATTTAAAAGAGATCCCAATTAATTCCTTCATGCAATAATTACTGAGCGCCTGCCACGTGCAGGGCACCATCATGTCTCTGGAATGTCACCGGCCTTTAGTAAACCATCTTCGCTGCTTAGAGGAGGTAACAAGTGACCTGAGGGCAAGCAGCTGCGTGTACCTGATTCTGCCTGAACCTCATCCAGATTCTTTATTAAACACCTGGCTTCTTGAGAAATAGAGGCAACTGGAAGGGGTTCAAAGGAGTGGAAAAGAAAATAATTAGAGGAAGAGGTTGGTTTTAACAGAAGGATCAAAGGAACGAAATATTGGGAACTTGGCTAAGCTGGGGGCTCAGGGTAAAAAATGAGCTATCTGAGGCATGTAAAGAGTGAAGTTACATAAGAAATATTGAGGTGGTGCAGAGGGCATAATGGAGAGCCTCGGACAGAGGAAGAGAGAGAAAGGCAGCTGCCAGGGGCAGGATAAGGCACTCAGGAGGCCCAGGGCTACAGACAGCACATTCTGACATCAAGTGGGACTCTGTCCAATGGTTACAGAACGTGGGCACTATTTTTAACCTTTCAACTTTAGAAAAGAAAGTGTTCTGAATCACTGCTAACCCTGATGAGCAGCATGGGAAGGGAGAGGAAAAAGTATTTTCTCTCAAATGTAATTCATAGATAAGTTCTAATGCTTCTCATTCCCATGATGGTTTCTCCAGTCAGCAAAAGTCTTACCGGGGATGGCAGAGCAACAGAGTATTAGTTCTCTGGTTAATGTTTTACCTTTTCATTTAAGGTCTTAGTGACCTTATTTTGGCAACTTTTTTGGTTCTTGATCAGTTTCTTTCATTCAGACTCTGGGTCCTTATTTTGTGGAAGGAATTACTTTTTTTTTAAATTTTAAAATACATCATAAATACAAATCAGGGTCTACAAGCCTTTATGTAGAGTTTAAAGAATAATGATGACGTGAACACCAGCATTTCCCATCTCTCCAATTAAAGTCAGATCCTTCTTTGAGGCCCTCTGGGTATCACACCTTGATCACTTTTCTTCCTCTGTCTCTTCTTTCTATTCCTCAACATTATCCTAAAAGTTAGCTTAACCTCTTCCTTAACATTTTACAATAGGGTATGATCCAGAGCTTAGCTAAACTACTCCAAGCTATTGCTGCCCCAGCATTCAATGTTTTGGCTAAGAGGCCTGTGACGGGGGTCGGGTGGGCTTAAACTGACGCCAGCCCCTCATGTCATCAAGCACATGCCCTGAATGACAGCCTGCAGACTCACAGCAAATGTGCACTCCTGATATAACTCCCCAGCAGCCAGTGATACATCGTCTTTCACCTCCCAGGGCTTTCCCCTTGTGCACCCCTTAGATAAGACCCCCAGAAGCTTACCAAAAAAGTGAAAGCAAAGTTGCTCAGTCATATCCAACTCTTTGCAACCCCGTGAACTGTAGCCTATGAGGTTCCTCCATCCATGGAATTTTCCAGGCAAGAGTACTGGAGTGAGTTGCTGTTTCCTTCTCTAGAGGATCTTTCCGACCCAGGGATTGAACCCGGGTCTCCAGCATTACCAAAACCCTGCTCTTTTTGGTTCCAAATACGGCTTATTACTGTCATCATATCTCTGGTTGTATCATGGTCTCACGGTGGGCTCTTCCCCACTCTCAGGACAGCACTGCTGAAGGCCAAACAGACTCAATTCTTTCCACAGAGGACAGAAAAATTAAAAATATAATTGAGTTCATGACATTGGATACTCAAGTTGCTTAGACAAGTAGGTGGATGAACCTTAAGTAGCACGTCACTACACTGAAGTTGGAGATGTACTTTATTCTTCCCTGTGGACAGTGTTCTGGAAGAAACTCTCATTCAGTACCCCTCAGAAATGCCATTGGCGATTCCACATATCTGGGGGCATGGACTTCCTGCCCCAGCCCTGCAGAAGCATCCGTTGGGCAGCAGGCCTGGTGCAAGGAAGTGGCACAATGAACTGCATTTCCCTTTTCCTTCTGACCCCTTTCCTGAGGCTGGAGTCACCCGTGCGTGGTCCTCCCTGATCACACTAAAGCTCACCAAACACTTGGCCACTGCCCAAAAGTTTTGCCTCTGCACCGAATCTCAGTCCCCTCACATCCAAACTCGTGGAACTGGACCCACAGGGGTTTGTCAGGCTCTGGACCACCTCTGCTGGCAGCCCCAACCCCCTCCCTTCCTCCCAGCACCACATCAGCAAGGTTTTACCGTTTTTGGTGACTTGGCTAAACAGGCCAGGGGGTTCATCCTATATGACCTTTCCTATGTTCTTTAGCAATTCTAATTGAGGCCAGGGTGATTATGAATTTTAAATAAGTGAAAGGATCAAAGCTGATGAAGACAAGATGCAGGCAGTTTTAAACTTTCTGATTTTTTTTTTTTTCCCCCACCTCCCTAAGAACAGCTTAAAGAGGCATGAAGTCATGAAGTAAGGGATCTGGAAACTTCTACTCAGCAATTTATACTAGGTTTTTACAAATATAAGACATTCCATTAAGGCTAGGTAACACTCTGGTATTTCTAAAATCCTGTGAAATTGGTGTATCTCAGTGGAGACATAGGGTATTAGAAACTGATGTCTGAAAATTATTGCTATAATATCTAAAATTCCCTCTTCTCTCTCTTTTTAATTCCAAGAAGTCCAAGATCTTATGGGCAGAATATATGGCTTTTAGCAAAAGCTGGCTCTTGAGGTTTGAATTGGCTCAGGCTCGTTCTTCTCTGTTTTTAGATCCTCTCTAGTCATTCACTCAATAACAAACATTTACTAAACATCTAGTAAATAAGTGTCAGGTACAGTGCTAAACTCTGGAATTTCTAAGAAAAATCCTGACATTGGTACCTCCTTTGGAGGGTGGGCAGTTTGAAGAGCTAATAGAGAAAGAGATGCAG
Organism: Bos javanicus; assembly: GCF_032452875.1. NCBI lineage: Eukaryota > Metazoa > Chordata > Mammalia > Artiodactyla > Bovidae > Bos > Bos javanicus. The sequence continues at coordinate 107,676,511 of NC_083868.1, forward strand.
ATAAAGAAAGAAAAGCAGTAGTGTTCTAGGTGTGCCAATGGGAGCATTCTCAGGAGCCAATGGGGGCAGCATGGGGACAGTTATTAATTCAGGGAGAGAGAGAAGTAGGAATTGGGTGAGGTGGATGGTTTGTTTTGCAAGAGGCTAGTCAAGGCTATGGTTTTTCCTGTGGTCATGTATGGATGTGAGAGTTGGACTGTGAAGAAGGCTGAGCGCCGAAGAATTGATGCTTTTGAACTGTGGTGTTGGAGAAGACTCTTGAGAGTCCCTTGGAGTGCAAGGAGATCCAACCAGTCCATTCTGAAAGAGATCAGCCCTGGGATTTCTTTGGAAGGAATGATGCTAAAGCTGAAACTCCAGGACTTTGGCCACCTCATGCGAAGAGTTGACTCATTGGGAAAGACTCTGATGCTGGGAGGGATTGGGGGCAGGAGGAGAAGGGGACGACAGAGGATGAGATGGCTGGATGGCATCATTGACTCGATGGACGTGAGTCTCAGTGAACTCCGGGAGTTGGTGATGGACAGGAAGGCCTGGCGTGCTGTGATTCATGGGGTTGCAAAGAGTCGGACACGACTGAGTGACTGATCTGATCTGATCTGATCTTAGGGAAGCCATGAAGACCTTGAACTGAATTATGAATTACACTCTCAGTGCACATCAGAGTCTGAACAAACTTTTGATCAACTCTTTTTCAGAAGCCCAAGAAGCTGACCTTGTCCAAATTCACACGGTTGGGACAGGATTTGTTAATGTGTAACATTTGCTGTTTCCCTTCCATTCCATGGTCCTTCTTCCCCTCTTTTTGCAGCCGGCTGTGAAGGGCCACTTTTGCTGGACCACGCTTGTACCCAGAGGTGAAGACGAAGCTGCTTCTTCATTGGTATTTACAGTTCAGTGAGACCACTTGCTTTTTTAATTCCTAGGTGTTTGGTTTATATAGATTGGGTGTTGGGTTTAAATAATTCATTTGGGGGTGGGCGTTGGTCCTATCCACTTTCTCTTTCTCTTCTTCAGTTTCATCTCAAAATTGGAAGGCAAGATATGAGTCTGTGAGTCCCTGGCTCCACCAGCTCTAGCTGGAGCCTGTGGTGTGGTGTTTCACCTTTCTGCATCCAGTCCCAAGTGTTTCTTTGGTGATACCTCTCTCTGTTCTGCGGACACAAGATTCTGGTGGAAAGACCACCACCTGACTTTCACACTCAGTGGAGCCGTTCACTGGTACGAGGTGGCCTGAAGCCAGCTGCCTTTCTCTTCTGCTCCTCCACCCCTTCAGCTCAGCCTGGGGGCCAGAGTGCTTCTCCCCCCAGCTATTGGAGAAGTACGTTCTTCTGCAGGTGAGCTAATGGGTTTCCGTGTTGTGCTTTATGGATCTCTGCATTTGCAGGGACATTGTGGGGGCAGGGCAGTATGGTGGCACTTGCCATGAGGGGACAGGAAGAAGAGATAGCCATGAGCTGAAAAAAGAAGATACCAGCGAGGGGAATTCTCTAGAATTTTGGAAGCTGAATTGCCTCTGTCGGGGAGTAGCTGATGCACCTGAAAACTATTTGCAAGACTTTACTGCCCTAGTAAAATTAGTACTGAAATGCCTGGAATCTCTTCAAGAGATTGTGATGTTCACTTAATGTTCCTCTTCTGGCAGAAAAAAGGTGAACTCGGTTATTCATGTGATTAGGCATCAGTTGTGTAAAATGATGTATGTAGGCTAATTCCTATTGACCCTTCAGAGAGAGAAATCACATATTGTTATTCAAGTAGCGCATGTAATTTTATCTCTTTTTACAAGCCCAAATCAAATAGATTACTTCCCTGAGCTATGAACAACTTGAAATGCACATAGATCTTCTAGGTTAAAGTGCAAGAGGATAAGGACTTGCATTTGAAAGAGCAAAGTCTGTAATTTGGTGCCACAAAGATTCTGTTAAATGGCTATAGAGGAGACAGGCAGATTCCAAAACTGTAAAAATTTTAAAGGAGAAATAAAAGATAACAGGGTTTCCCTGGTGGCTCAGTGGATATGAATCTGCCTGACAATGCAGGAGACATGGCATGGTTCCATCCCTGACCCTGGAAGATTCCACATGCGGTGAAGCAACTAAGCCTGTGTGTCAGGATTGAGCTTGTGCTCTAGAGCCCAGGAGCCGGAACTACTGAAGCCCGTGTGCCTTGGAGCCTATGCTCCGCAACAAGAGAAGCCACTGCCATGAGAAGCCTGTGAACAGCAACTAGAGAGTAGCCCCCTTTCACCATAACTAGAGAAAAGTCTGCACAGCAACAAAGACCAGCATAGTCAAGTTTAATCGCTCAGTCGTGTCTGGTTCTTTGCTACCCCATGGACTGCAGAACACCAGGCTTCCCTGTCCTTCCCTGTCTATCCCTGTCCATCACCAACTCCTGGAGCTTGCTCAAACTCCTGTCCATCACGTCAGCGATGCTATCTAACTATCTCATCCTCTGTCGTCCCCTTCTCCTCCCTCCTTCAATCTTTCCCAAAATCAGGGTCTTTTCCAAGGAGTCAGTTCTTTGCATCAGGTGGCTAAAGTATTGGAGTTTCAGCTTCAGAATCAGTCCTTCTGATGAATATTCAGGACTGATTTCCTTTAGGATTGACTGGTTGGATCTCCTTGCAGTCCAAGGGACTCTCAAGAGTCTTCTCCAACACCACAGTTCAAAAGCATCAGCTCTTCGGTGCTCAGCTTTCTTTATAGTCCAACTCTCACATCCATAAATGACTACTGGGAAAACCATAGCTTTGACTATACAGACCTTTGCTGGCAAAGAATGTTTCTGCTTTTTAATATGCTTAAATATGCTTAAAGACCCGGCACAGCCATAAATAAATAAATAATTTTAAAAAAGATAACATGGGGTTGTCATGGGAAAAAACATTTTATATTTACTTACTTAAGCAGTCTTTTTGAAGGTAGAAATATTGGCTTAGCTAAAAAGTTCGTTTGGCTTTTTCTATAACATATTATTGAAAAACCTGAATGAATCTTTTGGTCAACCCAATACTTCTCAAAACCATTACCGTGACTCCCCTGCCCAGGCCACTATTGTATCGCCTCTACTCTGGATTACTGAAATAGCTGCCTGTTGAATCTCCCTGCTTCACCTCTGACCCTCACAGTTCACTCGCCTCTCAACCAAAATTATTTTTTAAAGATCATCTTTTAAAGCTTACAGTTCTCCACGAGCTTGTTACTGTCCACAGGATAAAATTCAAGCTTCTTACCCCAGAGACTCCTCAGGCTTTCTCAACAGAGACAGTATGTGGAGGACAGGAAGAGCAGGACAAGTCTTCTTGTGTGTGTCCATCCACAGCAGTGCACGAAGTTTAGCATCCCTGGTCCTGCCCACAAAAGCTAACAGTGCTGTCTTCGACTCTGTATTTTGCATCCAAATCACCAGCTGCATATCCTCACACACCATCTAGGCAGGGGAAGGAGGGTGGCATCACCCCCAGCTGAAAATCCCCACTAGGCTACCTGATCTGGCGCCTGCCTACCTCCAACCTCAGGATCTCCGCATGGGCTCTTTTCTCTGCCTGGACTGTTCCACTCCCAGACTAGCCATGTTTGGCTCCTTTTCCACATTTATGTCTTATTTTAAAATGTCACCTCCTCAGAAATATCATCCCTGGGTCACCTCTTCTAAAATAGCAGTACAGAGTCACTCTCACTATGTATACTTATCACGATACACACTTTTCTCCTTTGTTTACTTGTTTATTGTCTGTCTCCCCTCTCTAGAATGTAAGTTCCATGAGAACAGTCTGTTTTGTTTGCTGCTATACCCGCAGAGCCCGGGGATAAATTTTTATAAATATTTGTGGATTGAATAATAGATGCCATAAGGTTATTTTTCATTTAACCACATACATAATACATACTGGGAAGAAGCAGAAAAGCATTATCAAACTCATTTTTTAGATAAAGTACCAAGACACTAAAAATAACAAATCTCACACTGAATATTAGTGATGGAGGGAGGAACAAAACCAGAAATGCCATTGCCGCCTTATTAAGTCACAGTGGATTATTCAGGACATGGTGATCTGTTAGGTCACAATGAAAGACATATAACATAGAGTTGTTGGTGTTGTTTAGTCATTTAGTCATGTCTGACTCTTTTGTGACCCCTTGACTGTAGCCCACCTAGCTCCTCTGTCCATGGGATTTCCCAGGGGAGAATACTAGAGTGAGTTGCCATTTCCTTCTCCAGGGGATCTTCCCAACCCAGGGATAGAACCTGTGCCTCCTGCATTGGCAGGCGGATTCTTTATCAATGAGCCACTAAGGAAGCCCCTGTAACATACAGAGACATACATAATTAATAAATTCTCTTGTTTCCACCACTTTGAGGCTAAATATCCATTGTGGCTACTACTATATGTATATTAACTGAATTTCATTTTACTTTACAAGCTATTATACCTTTTCAAATCTAGCCTCAAAAATTTAGATTCACCCTTTGGAGAAGGAGATGAAAAAGGAAATGTTTTATTATTCTCTGTGAAACAAGTCTGAAAACCCATCTCTCATCTGATTCTGCTGCTGCTGCTGCTGCTAAGTTGCTTCAGTCGTGTCCGACTCTGTGCGACCCCATAGACGGCAGCCCACCAGGCTCCCCGTCCCTGGGGTTCTCCAGGCAAGAACACTGGAGTGGGTTGCCATTTTCTTCTCCAATGCATGAAAGTGAAAAGTGAAAGTGAAGTCTCTCAGTCATGTCCAACTCTTAGCGACCCCGAGGACTGCAGCCCACCAGGCTCCTCCATCCATGGGATTTTCCAGGCAAGAGTACTGGAGTGGGATGCCATTGCCTTCTCCGCATCTGATTCTAGTAGCTGACAAAACTGATCCACGAACAAGGCATCACATGCGACATAGCAAACACGTGGCAACTGGGTTCTCTCTCCACTCCTGCATCACAGCAGGTACAGCTCACAATCTTAGTACCTCCTCTTGCTGAGCACCCATTCCATATGGGACTCTCAACCGAGTGTTTCTGGCAGCAACTAGCAATGAACTGGAGTTGACATACAAGTTAAACATCTATTTGCCAGCCCTAGAAGAGTGGAAAGAGTAAATCTTTCCAGATCAATCTGAGTGTGAATACCACATTTGCTCTCTGTCATGTGTGAGATCTTGGTTACTCACTCTCTTTCTGTTGGTCTCATAATATCAAACTTGTAGGGTTGTTGGGGAAAATTACAAATAATGGCAGTAAAGTGTTTATCACCATGCTTGTTGCAATTAGAATTTGCTAAATAGTAGCATAGGTCTGTGGTGAGGAGAAGGCTTTGTTTAACCCCCAAGAACAGAGAGGAGATATTATCTTGGAAGGCAGGAGGTGGTGCAGGTAACTGGAAACAGTAGATTGAAACTGAGTGTTGGACTAGATGAGTGGTTCCTAAACAAATTGTACATAGGCCCCAGCTCAGATCTACAGGTCGGAAACTCGGGATGGATCCCAGCATTGTGTGTGTTAACAAGCCTTGCTGATGCATGCTCTCTCTAGTTTGGGAAGCACTGCAGTAGGGAGAGGGAAGGCAGAGGATGGATAGATGTGGTAAAGTCAAACAAGAAGCATGTGTGCTCACCTGGTGATTAATCAGAGAGGAAACAAGAAGTGCCTCCCCTAAAAGAAGATGTGGCCATGAGTACGCCCCACCCTAGCAGCCGCTTCCACAGGCAGGATAGCAGTTTGCTATAACCAAGGACAGACTCGGAGCTCACCGAGAGAGAATGGGTTTGTAGTACAAAGCAAAGGAATAGCTTCCCAAATGCGGCCCAGATGCAGGGAGACCACAGACTGGAAACTGAAGGCTCCTTCTCTGAGCAGAGGAAGGTGGCCCTTGTTCTTGGTGGTTTCAAGTGCAGCTTTGACTGAAGGCAAACAGCTGATCTAGACACTTCCTCAGGCTCCCCCAGCTTGGTAATTTCATGAAAGAATTGCATCTGACAAGCTCAAGGTGCCTGGGGCCAGTGGGAAGGAGGGGGCATCAAAGATGTGTCAAGAGATCCAACTCCATGGGGATTTCTCTGCTCCACCTGCTCAACCTAGACCATTGCATTCCCCCATTCCAACTCTTTCTGCCAGTATACAGACACAGAAGTACGTCTGCTGCTAAGTCGCTTCAGTCATGTCCGACTCTATGTGACCCCATAGACGGAAGCCTACCAGGCTCCCCCATCCCTGGGATTCTCCAGGCAAGAACACTGGAGTGGGTTGCCATTTCCTTCTCCAATGCATGAAAGTGAAAAGTGAAAGTGAAGTCGCTCAGTCATGTCTGACTCTGCACTTCCAACTTTCCTGTTCTTCCCACAACCACGTGTATGAGTATTACTGTCATTCCCAGGAGGCAGACCATGGACCTGAGGCTCAGATACATAAAGGAACTAGCCCAGAGTCTCACAGCTACTTTAAGTGGCCGAGGGTAGATCCTAAACACCAGTGTCCTGACAGAGGTGGTGTTAATCCACCGCTAGAAGATTGGCTACAGGGGTGACCTACCCTTATTTGGGTTAAAAATGACAGCTCTCAATTCCCAGCCAATGCACGTGCTGTGATTTGTGTTTCCAATGGAATGTTTCTGCTGCTGCTGCTATTTATCATCACCTTTCTAAGCTGGTGGAAGGAATGTTTTCAATTTAACATTGTGTCCTACACACAGCCCCATTGCAGGTATGGCAACCCTGATCTTAAATTGACAGCAGTGAATGATTAAAACTCTGAGAGTGGCACTAACCATGTTCTTAAAGACAGCAGTGGGAATGTGTTAGGAGATTTTACTGAAAGTTAGTAATTGGTTATTACTGAACCACTTATAATATGTGGCTTCTAATAACAACAACAACAAAAATCCATTAAAAATGCTGTTTAAACTTGCTTTTGGATAGACCACCTTTATTGAGATTCTAAGGTGGTTACCCTTGGACTGCAAGAAGATCCAACCAGTCCATTCTGAAGGAGATCAGCCCTGGGTTTTCTTTGGAAGGAATGATGCTAAAGCTGAAACTCCAGGACTTTGGCCACTTCATGCGAAGAGTTGACTCATTGGAAAAGATTCTGATGCTGGGAGGGATTGGGGGCAGGAGGAGAAGGGGACAACAGAGGATAAGATGGCTGGATGGCATCACTAACTCAATGGACGTGAGTTTGAGTGAATTCCGGGAGTTGGTGATGGACAGGGAGCCCAGTGTGCTGCGATTCACGGGGTCGCAGAGTCGGACACGACTGAGTGACTGAACTGAACTGAACTGAAGGTGGTTACCATTGTTCTTCACGCATATGGACTATCTTTGTGTGCATGCGTGGTTAAGTTGTTTCAGTCGTGTCCAACCGTTTGACACCCTACAGACTGTAGCCCGGCAGACTCCTCTGTCCATGGGATTCTCCAGGCAAGAATACTGAAGTGCACTGCCATGACCTCCTCTAGGGGATCTTCCCTACCCAGGGATCAAACCCACGTCTCTTATGTCTCCTGCATTGGCAGGCAGGTTCTTTGCCACTAGCACCACTTGGGAAGCCCATGGATTATCCTTATACCATAGGGAAACAACCAAGTATTCATATCTCTGAACACAAAATAGGTGGAAGTGAGTTTGATTTAAGAAAAACTTCTGAGCAATGAGCCTGGTTAATAATTAGGAATGGATTTTCTAGGGACTTGGGCATTCTTTCTTGAAGGAGGGTGGGGAGAAGGGGGTAAAGTAACAGGGATTCTAAAGTTGTGCTAAAGAGCTGGTTTCTGCTCTCAAAACTCATTTCCTCCTCTGCAAGGAACAATATAGTTTCCTAAGTCATAGAGAAAATAATGAAAAATAATATTTATGGAGTCTCTACTGGATTCCAAGATTCCTCTAATTTATTTATGATCTGTGATTTTGTTTTTAATTATCTGAAGTCTTAGAATCACATAGTTTATACATTTTTGTTGATTGTATATCTCCTTTAATGTTTCTAACAAGTTGGCCAAAGCACCATTGCCAATCACATATGATAATTCTACAGTTACATGTGTTTTGGAATAGCAATTTAAAAGACAGTCCTGAATTATAACTTTAGTTTGACTTAGTAAAGAATTCAAAAGCAAAGTTTGCCACTATAGCTCATGAAACTAAATTTTAAAAGCATGTGACCTTGTGTGTGTACTAAGTCAATTCAGTCACGTCTGACTCTTTGTGACCCTATGGACTGTAGCCTGCCAGGCTCCTCTATCCATGAGATTCTCCAAGAAAGATTACTGGAGTAGGTTGCCATGCCCTCCTCCAGGGGAACTTCCCAACTAAGAGATTGAACCCACATCTCTTATGCCTCCTGCATTGGCAGGTGGGTTCTTTACCTGCCACCTGGGAAGCCCATGTGACCTTGCTTGCTTGCTTCCTTGCTGAGTTGCTTCAGTCATGTCTGACTCTGTGCAACCCCATAGACAGCAGCCCCCAGGCTCCCCCGTCCCTGGGATTCTCCAGGCAAGAACACTGGAGTGGGTTGCCATTTCCTTCTCCAATGCATGAAAGTGAAAAATGAAAATGAAGTCGCTCAGTCGTGTTCGACCCTCAGCGACCCCATGGACTGCAGCCTTCCAGGCTCCTCCGTCCATGGGATTTTCCAGGCAAGAGGAGTGGGGTGCCATTGCCTTCTCCGCATGTGACCTTACAGATCGCCTATGAAATATGAAAAGAATTAAATATTCTTTATATGCTTTATACATGAACTGCACTAAAATGCCTTTCATTGAATAAAAGGCAACATTTTAGATACAGGGGATTTTAATTAAATTGGTAATAGTTAAGACCAAAAAGATAGAGTGGACATTACCAGCTTACCTTCAGCCCTTGCCTTTAGCAGGCTAATGAATATAACGTGAAACACAGGTGAGTCTTGCTGTTCTATGACACAGTGAAGGGATATCCTCCATATTTAAATATATTAATGTAATCAGTTATATAAACTTAAATGTAAAACCAGTTTCCTATAGGTTTTGAGATGGCATTCACCATCTCTATGAAGAGCTGAACACTACTCATCAAGTCCCGTCATGTCTTTAGAAGGGGACAACAGAGATAGTACTTGCTGGACTAGCATTAGTATCAAAATTCAAAAAGCTGATCATATTAATTTAACCATGAGTCAGTCTATATAAATCAGGACTATCCAAAATAAATATCCTACCAGATATTCATGATTGGAACGCTGCTATATGAGGTCTATTTAAATGTGGTACACATAAAAAAGCTCATGAGACATTTCTGTTTTGTAATAAACAAGGCAATGCACAACTATTACTCATTAGTAGCTTTTTGGGGATAAACTATTAAGCCTGCCCTTTCTGCCATCTTTTTAATGCCCGTGAAGATCATTTTTGTTCCACGAATGTACTTCTCGGGATTCTCCATATACCCCATCAGTGTCTCCTCTCCCCAAGAGATGCCTTTGTTTCTGTTGAAATCTGTGTAAGAAAATCCAGGGGCCTGACCTGTCTTTTGCCCAAAAAGACCATGGAGATTTGGCTCAATCTTGTGCCTGCCTCCCTTATCCATGGTATGGCACTGGACACACTTCTGAATAAAAATCTTGTCCTTTTCAACATTATCCATGTTTAGATTGTTCTCTTTTCACAATGTCCTGCTCTCCAAGTCCAAGGACATGCAGGTCTGAGCCTATGTCCTGGTAGGTTCCTCTAACTCTGATGACGTTGTTAATTATTTACTCTCTTTAGAAATAAGGAAACCAAGGTTCAGACTGGCTGTGTAACTTGCTTAAGGTTATGGAATAAATGGAGGGAATGGAAAATTTAACCCAGATCTGCTCAGTTCCAGCTCCAATGGATCTTTCCATTTTACTGGAAAGTCCCTCACAGAAATGCCCCGTTTAATGGTGAGGAAACCGAGGCACAGGTAAAATAAATCGCTCAAGAGATGTCCTCTAGTTGATGTGTGATTGAGGGTCAATATGTGAAATGTTCAGGAAGCCACATCTTTTTTCCTTTTAACACTTTGATTTAGCTTATAAAAGATCACAGTATGTTACTTTTAGAGATTTTCCAGCTTTGGGGATGAGACTTTGTTTTTCTTGGCAGTGTTCATATTTGAAAGCAGTATATTCGACACTGCTTTCTGGATTTAACTTGAAACAAATGAAGTAAAATTATACTCACACTCCCTGCTCTCTTCCAAATTATGAACTCAAAATTTAACTTTCTGCTCAGGACATCAGCTTTTCGGCAAGCTATAATTCTCACTTTGCCCAGCCATCACAAGTGAGAAAAGAGGAACTCTTGCACTAACAAATCCCTGTTGATAAAACAAACCTTTTTTTCATGGACGTTCTGTCTTTAGAAAACAAGTAGATAGAGCACTTGTTAGTTAATAATAAAACAAATTCTTCAGTGACTACTCAGATGAATGAATATTTTTTAGAGGCATGGGGTATGTAAGGAATTTTAATCCAGCCTCCGGGTTCACTCCCCCACACAACAACTGTAGAGAAACCACTGGCCTCTGAATGATGAATGGCCTCAGACTCAACCAGGAGGGAAGACAAGCCCAATCCTATCATTTGGCATCACTCTTTCTAAAAATTCCTGGGTGGACTTCTATTTTGGCTGTAGCTGACGAATGGGCTCAGTTAAAGAGCTTTGCATACATTGTAAAATGACCATCAAGTGTTTCTCCTTTTATGCCATCCCGTCTCTTTTCACCCTATCCACAAAATCCCAACCCCAATCCCCAAATACATCTCAGCCTCTCACAGACACACTTCTACTAGCACATCTCTAGCTGTTAAAAAGTTCTATTCATTAATTTCAAATTAATATCTTAGGGGGCTCCAGGCCATGGGAGAAAAGAAATCAGGAAACTGAGTTAGTAAATGACAGAGCAGTAAGCAGCTTAAATGAGACTTCTTGCAGCTCTTTGCCTGTGGATGACACAGAATTTCTGAGCTTAGAAAAGCTCTTTTCTCTGCAGGTGGTACTGTGGGGATACCGGAGATGCGGTTCCACGATCATAGATCACAGTCTTATCCATTTGTTTTAGTCTCTACTGCAATACTCCACACAGGCATCCCCACCCCCGCCCGTGATCTGTGCAGTCAAATCCTACTTGCTAATCAGCCAGGCTGAATGAAGGGTTAAGGCTGCAGCCTTCCATGCCAGCAGACGCTGCAAACATTTCACGTTCACTTTCTACAGTCAACCCTGTAGCTCCATCTCCTGTAAAGCCTTCAGCATTTGCAGAAGTATTATTTCCTCTCACCTCTGTCTGGCTTAGACTTGCAGCTGACCAGGTTCTATAGCTTAGAAGTCCAAACTCATCCCTGCAGGGTCTTACCTAGAGTCTGTCCCTCCTCCCCTGCTTGGTCCTGGAAAGCCTCAGGGCCTCCAGTAACCTTGATGCCGCCTCCCCACTGGAAGTTGAAAGCATCCTCCTTGGCTGCATTACTGCACATTTTCCTAGTAAGCTTTTTTTTTTCCCTTCAGCTCAAACTTCTTCAAACAACACCATTTCTATTGACCCTGAATTTCTCTAGCCCTCTGTAAGGGCATTTCCAACTGGGTAGGCCAGAAGAGAGACTGTAGAGGGCAAATTGGGGAAAGAAGGTTTGGAAACTCACCTGCACAGCTGCGAGGAGAGGAGCAGACACAGGATGGGGCTGCCTGCAAACTTCCCAGGGACCATCTGCAGCCAAATCTCTTGGCCTTAAAGCGACAGGGCGCTTTTCACCATATAAGGAAAACAGTTTCACTTGTCTGCTTTGGGACCCGTTTGGGCAAAGCAGCTCCTTTGCTGGACATTGCGGAGGCTTAAACCAACTGGGAAAATCTGGAGCCTGTCAGTTCAAGAGGATCGGTACATAGTAAGCAGCTTGAAAACTGCTGGATAAGGTACACGAACGGTATTTGACAGGCCATTTTGAAGACTGGAAAACCCTTTACCTGGGGCTTGCGCCCTACAGAAAGGGTTTACCTTGACTGGGAAGTCTGCCTCAGCGACAGGAAAAGGGCTCTGCTCCTATTTCAAGTTTGGCTTCCTGGAAACAAACCAATGATCTTGCTCATCTCAAAAAGAAGAGGCAGTTGCTCCTCGCTTCCTTCAACACTCAGAAGAGGACAGCAAAGTAGCGGGGCTTGTGGTTGGAGATTTTGGTTGTTTCAGATACTTTAGCAGTGCTTCCTTCAAAATGAGGGAAATGGAGATGATTTTGTTATTTCAGCTCAGCTGGCAGAGGCCCTTCCTAAACAGACACACATACATACAGATCTTGACCAAGGACACCTCCACTCATGAGCACCCCTTTCAGGCCCCCTTGGCTGAAGCCCACAGCTGAAGTCTGAGGAACGCTTTTATCTTAACCGAAAGGGATAAGAATGTGTCTTAGCAAGAGCAAACATTTTCTGTTTGGTACAGAAAATGTTTGAGGTGTATTAAAAGAAATTATAAAATGTTAGATTCTGAGGAAAAAAGTGGAGCTTAATTTAGTTATCACTTGGATGGTCACACATTTTTCTCTTTTTTCCTTCCTTTTTGCTTAATATATTTAATTAATTATTACTTTTTAATTGAAGTATAGTTGATTTACAGTATTATGTTGGTTTGAGGTATAAAACATATAAGATATATGTATGTGTGTGTGTGTGTGTGTGTGTGTTTACGTGGAGGGGGAAATGGCAACCCATTCCAATATCCTTGCCTGGGAAATCCCATGGACAAAGGAGCCTGGCGGGCTCCATGGGGTCACAAGGGTTGAACACAATTTAGCGACTAAACCACAATATATATATCTGTATGTATATACATACAGATGTATATGTATGTGTGTGTGTGTGTGTTAGGTGCTCAGTCGTGTCTGACTCTTTGTGACCCCATGGACTGTAGCCCACCAGCCTCCTCTCTGTCCGTGGAGTTCTCCCGGCAAGAATACTGGAGTGGGTTGCCATGCCCTTTTCCAGGGATTGAATCTGGGTCTCCCACATTGCAAGCAGCAGATTCTTTACTGTCTGAGTCACCAGGGAAGCTCATATATGTGTGTGTGTATATATATATATTCTTTTTCCTTATAGGTTTTTACAAAATACTGACTTTAGTTCCCTGTGCTATACAGTACGTCCTCGTTGGTTTTATATATATTAGTGAGTATATGTTAATCTCATCCTCCACTTTGGTAACCATAAGTTTGTTTTCTATGTCTGTGAGTCTGCTTCTGTTTTGTATATAAGTGCACTTGTATCATTACATACCCCCACCTCCCCAACACACATGCTTTTTCTTCACTGAAACTAAATATTGTTTCTTTATTGCCAGCTGACTATGCCTAATACTTGGTATCTGTATCATAGATTTTGGATTAAAAAATATATATGTAATTTGGCCCTGGATTCTATAGTCTCATGCTGCTGCTGCTGCTAAGTCACTTCAGTCGTGTCCGACTCTGTGCGACCCCACAGACGGCAGCCCACCAGGCTCCGCCGTCCGTGGGATTCTCCAGGCAAGAACACTGGAGTCGGTTGCCATTTCCTTCTCCAATGCATGAAAGTGAAAAGTGAAAGTGAAGTCATTCAGTCCTGTCCAAATCTTCAAGACCCCATGGACTGCAGCCTACCAGGTTCCTCCGTCCATGGGATTTTCCAGGCAAGAGTACTGGAGTGGGGTGCCATTGCCTTCTCATACTACCTTCATATTTCACTTTCTTCCATAGATTTTGAGTCTTTAAGGACAAAGGTCACTTCATATCCTTCCATACTCTGCTTAATACCTAGCATGGAACAAGCATAGAGCAGGCGGGGAAATACTTGTTGGATTAAATCAGTTGACTAGGACCCAGGGTTTTATATAATGTTTTATGAATATATATATAGTTTTATGAATAAAATGTGTTTTTATAAGATTATTGTTGTTAAATAAAGCCATGATTTCTTTTCTTGGCTTTTATATCAACTAGTATTTGTTTTCCATGCCATCACATTTTCTTCAAGGGGAAAGGTTAAAGGAATTTCTTTGAAAGTAATCATTGTGATAAACTCTTTGACCTAGCAATCTATTCTTAGAAAATTAATCTAAGGAAATAATTAAACAGAAGCAAAACATCTGATAAGTAGAGATGTTCATTATATTGCTGTCTGCAATAGCAAAAGCAAGAGATGACCTGAAGACTCCAAAGTCATTTACCTTGATACATCAATAACAATAGTTCACATTTAATGATTGCTTACCACGTACCAGGCACTGTTCTAAGCACTTTAAGAAAATTAATTCCTTTAATCATGACAAACCCATGTGGTTGGAGTTGTCATCAACCCCATTTTACAGACCAGAAAACTAAGGCACAGATGTTAATAAGCTTACATTTGAATTGAGGTGCTTTGGCACTAGCATTTAGACTAGCATCATCCTAAACTCAAGGAGGGCACGGTAATCCAATCCAGTGTTCTTGCCTGGAGAATCCCATGGACAGAGGAGCCTGGCAGGCTACAGGGCATGGTATCACGAAGAGTCAGACACGACTGAAGTGACTGAGAACACACGCACTCATCCTATGCTCTCATCAGGACTCATTGCGCATAATAGGCATCGAGGATAGACAGAGTAATAAAATTAATCAAATGGCCTTCACATAGTCATTAAAAATAATAATTATGAAAGCTCTATACAAACTTGGAAACATGCTTATGATATAAAGTTAACTGAAGCAGAAGATAAAATACCTATGATTGTAACTAGTGTTAACTGTCTCTAAGAAATGGATGGCCTTATGCAAAAGAGAAAACAGTTATATAATAGTTTTTGGACTATGATATGATTTCTCTAAAATTGTCTTAAATGTTATTTATGGTTTTCATTTTTAAATTGATAAGAATTAATACTTGCTGCAAATACATTGACCTTGGCATTCTTTTGTCTCTAAGCCCATCTAAACGATGCTATCAGCCTAGATTAGTGAGTGTCAAGAGGTTCTTTTGGTGGTGCTATTATCCCAGGGGAGCTATGTCGCATCCCCACACTACTGTTCAGTCACCCTTGAATTGACTGTACATCATATTTTTCAATGTCCATTTTCACCTAGTGTCTTATGATTTGTGGACCTGCCCTGGTGGCTCAGTGGTAAAGAATCTGCCTGCCAATGCAGGAGATATGGGTTCGATCCTTGGTTGGGGAGATCCTCTGGAGAAGGAAATGGCAACCCGCTCCAGTATTCTTGCCTGGAGAATCCCATGGATGGAGGAACCTGGCAGGCTACAGTTCATGAGGTCTCAAAAGAGTCGAAACGACCTAGCAACTAAACAACAACAAGGATAAAGCTTTATGTGATAGTGTTGTTCAGGAAAGAAGTATAACCTACATTTTTCCTTATGTAGGAAGGCTTCCAGTGAGGGATTCTAAATCTGATAATATTTATCAGTAAACAAACAGATATGTCTTAGAAGATGGGCTTATTCTAGGATTAAAGAGGGCAACTTGGTGTAAATTAACCAGCAATTAAGATATTATATGTATTGCTTGAAGCCGTTGAGGGTTGTATGAAATGAATATATTTATACCTTATAAGGTGCTGCAAAATCAAACAAGTTAAGCTCTAAAAAACAAACTGAAAACTTGCTTCAGGAGGCATTAATATTTTTATAGTTTTGACCCGGTAATCATACTTTCTTTTCTAAAATTGAAAGTGAAACTCTCATTTGTGTCTGACTTTTTGGACCCAATGGACTATACAGTCCATGGAATTCTTCAGGACAGAGTACTGGAGTGGGTAACCTTTCTCTTCTTCAAGGGATCTTCCCTAGAAGATCTTCGGGATCGAACCCAGCTCTCCTGCATTGCAGGCGGATTCTTTACCAGCTGAGTCACAAGGGAACCCAAGAATACTGGAGTGGGTAGCCTATCCCTTCTCCAGGGATCTTCCCAACCCAGGAATCGAACCAAGGGTCTCCTGTACTGCAGGCACATTCTTTACCAACTGAGCTATCAGGGAAGCCCTTTCTGAAATTAGGTCAGAGATATTCTCTCATGGGAGAAGGGAAAAGAAAGGGGGAGGAGGGACTTCTCTGGTGGTCTAGTGGCTAAGACTCCGAGCTCCCAAAGCAGGTGGCCCAGGTTTGATCCCTGATTAGGGTACTAGATCACACATACCACAACTAAGACCCAAAGCAGGCAAATAAATAAAAATTTTTTTTAAAAAAAGGAAAGGGACAAGAGACCATGTGATTCCAAAATTCCAAATGAATGTGTAAATAAAGATTTAATAAACTTAATAACATGCCTAAAGGAAAGTAAAAGTTTTTTTCCTAATAAAATGCTAATAATATAAACTAAAATTTCATAAAGCTGTAGATTGAGCAAATTTATTTAATATTCTTTTCAGCTAAATACATATCACATAATATTAATAGTATGTTACCCCTTTTGGAAAAGAAAAAGCAAGTGTAACAAAATCCAAACAAACAAAATAAACTAAACAACAGGTTGAGTAGTAGGTATTAATCCATCTGTGGTCACAGATGCTTTGCACATGATGGTTAGAAGCATCAGTAAAGAATATAATTTTTCATGCATTATCTTTATGTTCAAGCTTAAGGTGAAGCTTATTCTTAGGAATATCAAAATTATGTGTTTTTTTTAATTTACATTTATTTTACAGTTTTATATTTGTTTTTCTAAAAATATGTGTAGATGCTGATTGTAAAAGTGAAAAGGGAACATTCCTGCTAAGTCCCTTATGGTTTGTTTGAGCTTTTTTTTTCTCTTCTGAATATATAAATGAATATTATTGATGTTTGGGGTGTACATTCCAGCCCCTTGTGAGTTACCATGCTCCTTCTGAAGGTGGGAATTTACTCATTCTTTAACAAAATTTGATGAAAGTCTACAGTATCCTGGGCTTAATGCTGAACCCTGGGGATGCAGCTGTGACAGAATGGGCAAAGTCTCAACAATCATGAAGCTTACAGTCCCAGGGTGAGAGAGACCAATAAAGAAATAAAGGAGAAAATGTCAGGCAGTGATTAACTCCTTGATGAAAATACAATATGTGAAGGAGATAACTGTGTTGCTTAGAAAGATTTTCTGAATTCTTGACTTTGAAGCTGATATCTTTCTTCTTAGTTCCTGTAGCACTCTACCTTGCAAATGGTTGGTAATCAATATTATAGAATCCTGTATTTATTTTTAAAACGTGACAAAAATTTCTATTTTATAACTTCATTGGTTCAGAGAGTAGAATTTATTTTTTAATCTCCAAATCAGATGGCATTCTCAATGGCTTTTTTTTTTTTTTAAGATTTTTTTTTGATGTGGACCATTTTAAAGTCTTTATTAAACGTGCTACAGTATTGTTTCTTTTTTTTTTTTTTTAATGTAACATTTGTTTAATTTTAAAAAGAAGGCATTGGCAACTCCCAGCAGATTGTTCTAAAGGAATTCCATCAGCTTCTTCTAGTCATGCTACAATTTAAAGCAATCATTCTCAAAGTGCAGCCGGGGTCAACAAGAGCCGCATCTCTTGGAAAAGCCTTTGAAATGCAAATTCTTGGGTCTGACCTCAGCCTACCAAAGATATTGTGGGACTTGCCTGGCTGTTCCCCCAGTGGTTAAGACTTCACCTTCCAATGCAGAAGGTGCAGGTTCAATCCCTGGTCGGGGAGTTAAGATCTCAATGGCCTTTTAATGTAAGCTTCCTCTTCTATGTTTCTGGTATATTCAGCTGTCATTTATACTAGTTACAGAAGAGTAAATGCAAAAAAAAAAAAGTCAAATTCTGGCCAAGAAACATCTGCTAAATAGTTGGCATTATTCTTAAATGGCCTTCTCTTCAAGCCATTTTGGAAACTCCCTAGTTGTGCTTCTGTAAAGGGTTGCACCTGGGGAATGGCACGGAGGCTTTTATGAGGAGTGCTATTACAGGCTTCTCGCCAGGGCTGAGAGAGGAGAGGCTGTAGCAAGCTCTATTTTATGGTACAGTGAGGTTAGCCATTTACTGTTCCCATAAGCTATTTCACTTGCAATAAAGGTCAATGGGCCTTTTTAGGAAGGAGAGCTAGGCCCCTGTCTAAAATGGCCATCTTCTTTGACAGTCAAAAAGGCTGCTTTAGATTCTTCTGGAAAGTGGCAGGATGTTTATTTAGCTGGGAGAGTGGTTCAATATGACCAGCTGATGAGCAAGGCAATAAGAATTCACCGACTTCAGGGGGGAAGATTTAAATTCTAAGGTAGCTTGACCGCAAAGCTAAGCAAGGCGTGGCTCACTGAGGTCTGGTTGCTACCTTGACACGTGAACTCTGCCAAGAAATACATTTCTTGCTTGGCACTCTCTATCCTTGGACTTTCTGGGAAGCTTATGTCATAAATTACCATGGTTTGCAACCCTTGGCATCTTCAAGTCCAGTCCGGCAGAAGCAGTTCCATTAACAGTGTATTTTTCTTTCCTTCTTGATAGTTTTAAAGAAAAAAATCAAATTGGGTGGGTGTTTCTTTAAATATAGGGTAGGATACTGGGCTGCTATGCTTTTGTTCACTATCTCCTAAAGAAATTTTGAAAAACTATGCACCCTCCTTCAGTTTTATGTTGTAATGTAAAACATTTTATCAAAACCTTGAATAGTAGCAAAGGGTATAATTTATGGTCTGTTGTCAATACTGGCTTTTTCAGAGTGATGTGTGTGTGTGTGTGTGTGTGTGTGTGTGTGTGTGGTGTGTGTGTGTGTGCATGTGCGCTCAGTCCTGTTTGACTTTTTACTATGCCATGGACTCTAGCCTGCCAGGCTCCTCTGTCCATGGGATTCTCCAGACAAGAATACTGGAGTAGATTGCCATTTTCTCCTCCAGGGCATCTTTCCAACCGAGGGATCGAACCCACATCTTCTGTGTCTCCTGCACTGCGGGCAGATTCTTTACCACTGAGCTGTCCAGGAAGCCCTTTAAAGTGATATTTACTTAACTTGTTATAACTCCAAGAGAATGTAAATACTATAGCAAATTGATATCCACTATCATCCACTGAGTAATAGTTGCAAGTTTATATCTTTTTGTTTTCTCCTTTTATTTTTATTTCTATTCATTTCCATAATTGTATCCTAATAAAATGTATTTTTGTGGTTAAGACTATTTATTTAACTATTTCATGCACATAACAGTGCATGTGTGCTCAGTCTTGTCCAACTCTTTGTGAGCCCATGGACTCTAGCCTGCCAGGCTTCTCTCTCCATGAGATTTTTCAGGCAAGAATACTGGAATGGGTTGCCATTTCCTACTCTAGGGGATCTTCCTGAGCCAGGGATTGAACCCACATCTCTTGTGTCTCCTGCATTGGCAGGTGTATTCTTTATCAACTGTATCACCATACTTCTGTATACAAATAAAGTAAAATTAAAGCTTCTTTAATAATCTGTAGTCACAAGATCTGTTAAAACAAATCATCTGGATTAAGTTATCATGACAGTCATTACTGGAAATACCTGTAGCAGAGACAATGGGTGTTCACCACATCCTTTTCTCTTTTTGGAGGTACAGGAAGTTTATATTTCTTAGTTTCCCATTGGAAGTGTGAACAGAAATGATGTATCGTTTCCTATTCTAGTTAATAGTGAGTTGAGCTCTATTTCTTTCTCTCTCTTTCCCTTTCTGTGTCTCCTTCAGTTTCCCTGTTGGAATCCTAAAACTCTGAGATGGCAAAGATGAGAGATGGAAGCATAATTATCTAGGGCCCCCTTTGAAGAGAATCCTCAAAGAGCCTCCTTGTCTGAACTGGACTGTGATATAAAAATTAGTAATATGCTTTTGGTGTGTTAAGCCATTGAAGTTTTAGGTATATTGGTTACTAAGGTAGCTTACACTATCCTGATTAACATATGCCATAACTGATCAAAACAACATGGATATATTATAACTTTTGATAGTTCATTATTAAGAAAAATAATTTTTACTTTTTAAAATGCATCTCAATAAAAACACCAAGAAAGCTTGTTCATGTAGATGGAAGTAGAGGTAGTTATAGCATGTCTCCCAATTGAATTATATGCATGTCTTAGTGCAAATCACCATAATGAGATTTTGTAAAATGAGAGAAACACTACAGGAAAGTTGAAATAGGAAAGGATTTCTTAGGCGGTCAATTTAAGGAACAAGTTATATAAAATGTAAAGATCTGGAACTTAACTCCTTTAAAAATCTCTGTATCTATATACCCCTTTGAAAGTCTCTATGAGTGTTCAGCGACACCTGTAGTCCACATTTAAGACACGTCTAGGAAAGAGGAAGAAGAGTCAAGGGTGGAGTGTCCCCTGACCTGATCCTCTTTTGGCTGCTGACCTTCACCCAAATCCTTGGTCTATCTTTTTCTACTCTTCCTTATGACTCCCACTAGCTCACAATGAAAAATATCCTGATGAAGATTAAAGTCTGTAACATGCAGAGAGTTATTTTAAATCGAAAAGAAAAATATGATTACTTCAGAAAAAAATGGGCAAATGATCACAAATGTCAATTCACAAAAGAAGAAATACAAAATCCTAATACCCACAGAAAACAATAAAGCCCACTTGGAATTCATAAATATGCAACATAAAACAATGAGATACCATTTTGGAAATACAATTGGAAAAACTAACCTTTAGTGATGGTTGGGAAGAGAATAACTTCTAGAGAGCCATTTGGCAATACATGTCAAAACTTTTAAAAATACATATAAAGTTGACTAACAGCCCACTTCTGAACATTATTCTAAGAAATAATCATGAATAGG
The DNA here is from genome assembly GCF_032452875.1 of Bos javanicus. Lineage (NCBI taxonomy): Eukaryota > Metazoa > Chordata > Mammalia > Artiodactyla > Bovidae > Bos > Bos javanicus. Next base: position 107,697,250 of record NC_083868.1, read on the forward strand.
TTAAAAGAAAAAAGATTCAGCCTTGAGCTTTACCACAGATTTTTTAGCCAAGGTTCTTTTAGTCACAAGTATTAGGTTGCAAGGCATCTTTCATTTGAAATGCCTATTCTCTATTTTCTGGTTCTCTTAGTTAAAATTCTTGATTGATTTAGACTGATTACTTGCTGAGTGCCAATTGATTGGCTGACTTCATCCAATCAACCATCATTTGTCTGGGAAGAGAAGTGTCATAGGATACACAGAGTTACTTCTTCTAGGGGCTATTTGTGGAGTGAGGGCTAGGAGCTCCATGCTCCATAAGAGACAGGGAATGAAATCAGCATAACCTATCTAGAATGGTGAAGAAAAGGAATCACTTAAAAGCCCAGCCCAGGATATGAAGTGAACTGTGACACTATGCAGTGAGATGATCATCAGAACTGTTCTTACAGAAGACTATTCCAAAAGACATAGAAATATATTTCTGATATAGAAGTTAAATAAGCAGGGTGACAATATACAGCCCTCATGTACTCCTTTTCTGATTTGGAACCAGTCTATTGTTCCATGGCCAGTTCTAACTGTTGCTTCCTGACCTGCATACAAATTTCTCAAGAGGCAGGTCAGGTGGTCTGGTATTTCCATCTCTTGAAGAATTTTCCACAGTTTACTGTGATCCACACAGTCAAAGGCTTTGGAGTAGTCAATAAAGCATAAATAGATGTTCTTCTGAAACTCTCTTGCTTTTCGATGATCTAACAGATGTTGGTAATTTGATCTCGGGTTCTTCTGCCTTTTCTGAAACCAGGTTGAACATCAGGAAGTTCACGGTGCACATATTGCTGAAGCCTGGCTTGGAGAATTTTGAGCATTACTTTACTAGCGTGTGAGATGAGTGCAATTGTGCGGTAGTTTGAGCATTCTTTGGCATTGCCTTTCTTTGGGATTGGAATGAAAACTGACCTTTTCCAGTCCTGGGGCCACTGCTGAGTTTTCCAAATTTGCTGGCATATTGAGGGCAGCACTTTCACAACATCATCTTTCAGAATTTGAAATAGCTCAACTGGAATTCCATCACCTCCACTAGCTTAGCTCATAGTGATGCTTCCTAAGGCTCACTTGACTTCACATTCCAGGATGTCTGGCTCTAGGTGAGTGATCACACCATCGTGATTATCTGGGTCATGGAGATCTTTTTTGTATAGTTCTTCTGTGTATTCTTGCCACCTCTTCTTAATATCTTCTGCTTCTGTTAGGTCCATACTATTTCTGTCCTGGAGTAACAGGCAAATTTGGCTTTGGAATATGGAATGAAGCTGGGCAAAGGCTAATAGAGTTTTGCCAAGAAAACGCAAACACCCTCTTCCAACAACACAAGAGAAGACTCTACACATGGACATCACCAGATGGTCAACACCAAAATCAGATTGATTATATTCTTTGCAGCCAAAGATGGAGAAGCTCTATACAGTCAGCAAAAACAAGACTGGGAGTTGACTGTGGCTCAGATCATGAACTCCTTATTGCCAAATTCAGACTTAAATTGAAGAAAGTAGGGAAAACCACTAGACCATTCAGGTATGACCTAAATCAAATCCTTTGTGATTATACAGTGGAAGTGAGAAATAGATTTAAGGGACTAGATCTGATAGATAGAGTGCCTGATGAACTATGGACGGAGGTTCGTGACATTGTAGAGGAGACAGGGATCAAGACCATCCCCGTGGAAGAGAAATGCAAAAAAGCAAAATGACTGTCTGAGGAGGCCTTACAAATAGCTGTGAAAAGAAGAGAAGTGAAAAGCAAAGGAGAAAAGGAAAGATATAAGCATCTGAATGCAGAGTTCCAAAGAATAGCAAGAAGAGATAAGAAAGCCTTCCTCAGTGATCAATGCAAAGAAATAGAGGAAAACAACAGAATGGGAAAGACTAGAGATCTCTTCAAGAAAATTAGAGCTACCAAGGGAACATTTCATGCAAAGATGGGCTCGATAAAGGACAAAATTCATGGTAAAGGACTGAATGTCTGTGTCATCTATCCTGCCCTCCCCCTCATTCTAATATTGAAACCCTAACTCCCAATGTGATGGTATTTGGAAGTGGGATCTTTGGCAAGTAATTGGGTTTAGATGAGGTCAAGAGGGTGGGGTCCCCCAGATGGAATTAGTGCTCTTAGAAGAAGAGGAAGAAACTAGAGTCTTCTCATCCTCCACCACGTGAAGATACAGCAAGAAGGGAGTTATTTGCAAACCAGGAAGAGGGCTCTCACCAGACACTGGAACCTGGGTCTTGGACTCCCCAGCCTCTAGAACTGTGAGAAACATCAATAAATATTTGTTGTTTAAGTCAGTCTATGGTGTTTTGTTAGAGTGGCCTGAAATAACTGAGAGATAATGGATATATATCAAAACTACAGTGGTAGAAATATTTGGATGGTGGGATTACTGATTATTCCTTTTCTAAAAGAGAGTTTATTTTTATTAAAAAAAATTTTGGCCATGCCCTGAAGCATGTGGGATCTTAGTTCCCAGACCAGGGATTGAACCTGTGCCCCCTGCTTTGGAAGCACAGAGTCTTAACCACTGGACTGCCAGAGATGTCCCAGTGATTATTTCTTATCTTTATGAAACTGGTTTTTCTAAATTAATTAGTTAACATTTAAAAGTATTTTAATAGAAAGACATTAAGTTTTAGAGGTAGTTCTCCAATCTCTTAAGAGAATTGGAAAGAAACGAATTAGAATCTAAATTCTGGATGAGCAAAGGTCAAGGATTCAGACAAGAAGCTGCAAAACATTTACCTGATTCCTGGTACACTGCACATACACAGGCTTTGTTCATGAGCAACAGCAGATCCTAACGGCTGGAACTGCCAGAGGAAGAGATGCTACTGAAAGGACCACCTCCACTGCTCTTTCTGGTCCCCACTTTCCTCCAGGAGCATGGATGTGAACTCTAAGGCCCTTCAGTTGTACTGTATGATTTTACATATGAAGACATGTAAAATGGAAAAGAGAACTAGACCCAGAAATAGAAGCCCCAGATCTAGTCTGATTGTTCGCTAGTTGGGTTAACTTAATGAAGCTACTAAACCTCCTTGAGCCTCCTCGTAGACAATAATAAGAAATCCACTTTCCTTCTATACTTCTTGTAACAACTGAATGAGATAATATGTGAAGGTGCTTGAAAAAAATGATATGATACAAACGTGCACATTCATATATACACAAAATGTGTTTATTACAAATGTCTACATGTATATATTACACAGCTGTGGATATAATAATCAGAAGCTTAGTTCCCTGACTTGACCTTGACTGAGTGTAAATAAAATGACAGATCACTGTGGACTTGATGAGATGCCTTGAGAAGGAAATGTTCTGTTGATCCAAATATTTTGAGAAGTGTTGGTTATTACTCTTTTCCATAAGACAGAAAAGAAAAAGTTAGAGAATATTTACTTTCTGGTGAAAAGAAGAGCACAATAAATAAGGACTATTGTTGAAAGTCAACCTAGGGGAACAAAGGTCTTATTTAAATTTAAGTATTTGCCTACAGTGTTTCAGAAAATAATAAATGATAGTTCCTTTCTTTTCATGTTTACTGAGAAGACACACTAAGGTTTTTAAATATTAGCAGTGAAAGTGAAAGTCGCTCAGTCACGTCCGACTTTTTGTGACCCCATGGACTGTATAGTCCATGGAATTGTTCAGGTCAGAATATTGGAGTGGGTACCCTTTCCCTTCTCCAGGGGATCTTCTCAACCCAGGGATTGAACCCATGTCTTGAACATTACAGATGGATTCTTTACCAACTGAGTCACAAGGGAAGCCCAAGAATACTGGAGTGGATAGCCTATCCCTTCTCCAGAGGATCTTCCTGCCCAGGAATCGAACCGGAGTCTCCTGCATCGCAGGTGTATTCTTTACCAACTGAGCTATCAGGGAAAAATATTAGCAATAAATACAATTTCCTATACCATACATGTTTTACAAGCTTTGTGGCAATCTCAGACTTTGTGGTTAATGGTTAAATGTTAGCAATATTAGCAATAAATATGACCATTAACCACAAAGTCTGAGGTTACCACAAAGCTTGTAAAACATGTATGGTATAGGAAATTATATTTGTTTACTTGGCTATAAAATATGTTATAGGAAATTATATTTGTTCCCAGACTGAATATGAACTCTTTGCTGTGGATAGTAAGCTCATTCTTCAGTCATCAGACTTACCAGCCCAATTAAACCCTAGATATATGTTGGATAGATTCTCACATGAGTCCAGACGCTTCAAACCCTTGAGCTTTCTCTTGGTAGATCATCTGAAACAAATGTGATTCTGAGAGAGTCAACTTCGAATACGATGAAGTCTGATTTATTTCACAATGCTATCTGAAATTACATCTGTGGAGTGACAGTGGGAAGTGAGGGGAGAAAAACAAACTTCTACTGTATGAACCTGTGTGTTGAAATATTGTTTGTTTAAGCATTTACTACATTTGTAACAGTAAGCTCATTTTAACCACTTTGAGTACAGCACAGCCCTATACAAATTGTTATTCATATAAGGGCTGATGGGGAGGAAGTGAAGTGTTAGTCGCTCAGTCGTGTCTGACTCTTTGCGACCGCATGGACTGTAGCCCGCCAGGACTTCCTCTGTCCATGGAAGTCTCCAAGCAAGAATACTGGAGTGGGTTGCCATTTCCTTCTCCAGGGGATCTTCCTGACCCAGGGATCGGAGAACCTCAGTCTCCTGCATTACAAAGAGATTCTTTACTGTCTGAGCCACCAGGGAAGCCCCTGTGGGGACGGGGGAGGGTTTAATGGTCTCTTCTTCCATGTACTGAAGTGGACCAAAAACTGCCATCCAGTTGCTTGTCATGAAGCTGAATCTGTTCATAGATATATTTTATCAACTCCCACATTATCAGCCTGCTTGTTGGTATTCATTAAAAATGATTTAATTACCAGCATTGAAAAGCTCAGGTGCTTTTTGCATCAAAATAAAATGTGATGGATAAAATAGTTACTCTGCATGCATTCCACACACCCCTCTTCCCTGACCCTCTCACCCCCAACCCCAGAGGCCGGGCAACTAAAAATGACATTTCTAAGTTGGAAGGGACTGAGTTTTAGCTTAGACCAATCAGATGCACACAGAGGAGATATAAAAGGCAGAGGCCAGTTGCCCCTGGTGGCAGGCTCGATTAAGGATGCTTCGGGCTTTTCTGTAACAGCAACCGTGTCAGCAGCTTTGCGGGGACCTAACAGGTGAGGTATGGCTCTGGAGCTGGCAGTGACAGCATTCACAGCCACCTAATCTCTAGGCTGTTCCTAGAGCTAACAGTTCAGGGAAAACATTCAAAATTCCCATCTTCCCAGCTGAGCCAGAGTTGGCAGCTTCCTCGGGGCGGATTCTTCATTGTTCTTCTGGCAGTCAGCCCTGGAGGCCCAGCTTGAACACACTGTTAGCACCTAATTCCCTGTTTGAAGCCCTTTGCCCTTTGTGCTTAAAATAGCTGGAGTGGTTTCTGTTTTGTGGAACAGAACTCCGACAAATACACAGGAATATGAGCAGTTCTGACCACGTCCGGCCCTGATTCTGGTTATTATAACAACAGGCTAGCAAGGAGCAGTGGCCTGTAGGTTGCATAGATCCCACCATGCCTTAGTGAACCTCCCAATGGGAGGTCATTTAGAAAATGCCATTTTTACTATATTTGTAGTGCATGTGTGTATGTCTCGTTTTTCTTAGTTATTGTACCTTAGTGGACCCTGTCAGGATTTTTGTTTCCCACCTCACTAATCTTTACCTAAAGCTTGCTGGAAAACTATGTTTTATTTCTTAAAGAGCGTAATTCTTTCATTTTGAATATACTCCAAAATGCCCCCAAATCAAAACCAGAATGCTGTACATCTAAACAGCATCATTTAGGTCCCTGAGAGAACTGCTTTTATTGAACCGTGAAACTGGTTGTATTGTTAACCCTAAGAATGTTGAATAAATTGTAATGTCACCTCTATGACAACACAGTGAAGAGGTGTCCTTCCAGTCCATTTTATCTTACAAGCATGTAATAGATCAGGTTTTGCTCTTTGCCCTGGCTGTCAGAAAGGTAAGACCAAGGGCCACCTGAGTGGCTGGATTCTCAGAGCGTACATGAAATCACACTTGCATGTTGTGTAGGAACCCTAGTCCTGATCCAATCTCATTGTTATTACTCTCGTTTTATCGTCATCTGGATTTCTTCACATGTTAAGAAAAATCCTACTGTATTCTGTTTGAATACAAATCCCTTACAATCATACAATGGTAGTGAGAAACAGATTTAAGGAATTAGATCTGATAGAGTGCCTGGTGAACTATGGATGAAGGTTTGTGACTTTGTACAGGAGACAGGAATCAAGACCATCCCCAAGAAAAAGAAATGCAAAAAAGCAAAATGGCTGTCTGAGGAGGCTTTACAAATAGCCGTGAAAAGAAGAGAAGCGAAAAACAAAGGAGAAAAGGAAAGATACACCCATGTGAAGGCAGAGTTCCAAAGAATAGCAAGGAGAGATAAGAAAGCCTTCCTCAGTGATCATTGCAAAGAAATAGAGGAAAACAACAGAATGGGAAAGACTAGAGATCTCTTCAAGAAAATTAGAGATACCAAGGGGACATTTCATGCAAAGATGGGCACAATAAAGGACAGAAATGGTATGGCCCTAACAGAAGCAGAAGATATTAAGAAGAGGTGGCAAGAGTACACAGAAGAACTGTACAAAAAAGATCTTCATGACCCAGATAATCATGATGGTGTGATCACTCACCTAGAGCCAGACATCCCGGAATGTGAAGTCAAGTGAGCCTTAGGAAGCATGACTACGAACAAAGATAGTGTAGGTGATGGAATTCCAGTTGAGCGATTTCAAACTGAAAGATAATGCTGTGAAAGTGCTGCACTCAATATGCCAGCAAATTTGGAAAACTCAGCAGTAGCCACAGGACTGGAAAAGGTCAGTTTTCATTCTAATCCCAAAGAAAGGCAATGCCAAAGAATGCTCAAACCACCGCACAATTGCACTCATCTCACATGCTAGTAAAGTAATGCTCAAAATTCTCCAAGCCAGGCTTCAGCAGTACATGAGCCGTGAACTTCCAGATGTTCAAGCTGGATTTAGAAAAGGCAGAGGAACCAGAGATCAAATTGCCAACATCCATTGGATTATGGAAAAAGCAAGAGAGTTCCAGAAAAACATCTATTTCTGCTTTATTGACTATGCCAAAGCCTTTGACTGTGTGAATCACAACAAACTGTGGAAAATTCTGAAAGAGATGGGAATAGCAGATCACCTGATCTGCCCCTTGAGAGATCTGTATGCAGGTCAGGGAACAATAGTTAGAACTGGACATGGAACAAGAGACTGGTTCCAAATTGGGAAAGGAGTACGTCAAGGCTGTATATTGTCACCCTACTTATTTAACTTATATGCAGAGTACATCATGAGAAACGCTGCGCTGGATGAAGCACAAGCTGGAATCAAGATTGCCAGGGGAAATATTAATAACCTCAGATATGCAGATGACATCACTCTTACGGCAGAAAGTGAAGCACTAAAGAGTCTCTTGATGAAAGTGAAAGAGGTGAGTGAAAAAGTTGGCTTCAAGCTCAACATTCAGAAAATTAAGATCATGGTATCTAGTCCCATCACTTCCTGGCAAATAGATGGGGAAACAGTGGAAACAGTAGCAGATTTTATTTTTCTGGGCTCCAAAATTACTGCAGATGGTGATTGCAGTCATGAAATTAAAAGATGCTTACTCCTTGGAAGAAAAGCTATGACCAACCTAGACAGCAAATTAAAAAGCAGAGACATTACCAACAAAGGTCCATCTAGTCAAGGCTATGGTTTTTCCAGTGGTCATGTATGGATGTGAGAGTTGGACTATAAAGAAAGCTAAGTGCCAAAGAATTGATGCTTTTGAACTGTGGTGCTGGAGAAGACTCTTGAGAGTCCCTTGGACTGCAAGGAGATCCAACCAGTCCATCCTAAAGGAGATCAGTCCTGAGTGTTCATTGGAAGAACTGATGTTGAAGCTGAAACTCCAATAATTTGGCCACCTGATGTGAAGAACTGACTCATTTGAAAAGACCCTGATGCTGGGAAAGATTGAAGGTGAGAGAAGAAGGGGACGACAGAGGATGAGATGGTTGGATGGGATCACCGACTCAATGGACATGAGTTTGAGTAAACTCTGGGAGTTGGTGATGGACAGGGAGGCCTAGAGTGCTGTGGTCCATGGGGTTGCAAAGAGTCAGACACTACTGAGTGACTGAGCTGAACTGATTCTGTTAGAAACCCGTTGTATTTTTATTTTTTTAAAGCATTCCTTTAAAAAAATTTTTTTTTTTAAATTCACTTATATTAGGCTGTGTTGGGTCTTCATTGTTGCGCAGAGGCTTCTCTCCATTTGTGGTGCTCAGGCTTCTTGTTGCGGTAGCTTTTCTTGTTTTGGTACGTGGCCTCCAGAGTGCGAGGGCCTCGGAGGGCTCCTGGGCTTTAAGCATAGGCTCAGTAGTGGTGGTGCAAGAACCTAGTTGCCCCGTGGCACGTGGGATCTTCCTGGACCAGGGATCGAACCTGTGTCCCCTGCATTGGCAGGTAGATTCTTAACCACTGGACCACCAGGGAAGTTCTGAAATCCATTTAAATCCTTGTTGTAATATGATGGAGAACAAATGTTTAAATAAACTGCCTCTACTTTCCCTGCTCAATTCCTTGTAATATGTCTACTAGACCCCTGTTCTCTCTGCCTTCATGTCCTTAAAGCATGTATTTCTGCCAAAAATTTAATGGATCAAGGCTATTCATGGGTGTGCTTGGGATTCTGCAATCTAACAAACATTCTAAAGATGTGGTCAAGCTGAATACTGAGGCACCTTTTAGCAAAAAGCAATTTGTTCAGCTATTATTACTGAATAAAAATCCCAGGAGCTACAGATTTGACTGTCAGTTTACATGTGTAAACTAAATGCAAGATGCAGTCTTTGGGGGAAACAAATAATTACACTTCTTTTGATGACATAAGGCCAGGAAATATCTAGCATCTTATCTATCTTAAACTAGCATGCTTTTTTCTTTTTTAATTAAACATTTTATTTTGAGATAATTATAATTCACATGCTGTTGTAACAATAATATGAGTGATCTTATGCCTGTTATCTGGTTTCCCCCAAAGGTAATATTGTACAAAACTCCAGTACAATATCACCACTAGGATACTGGCATTGATACAGTCAAGATACAGAACATTTTCATCACCATGAGAATCCCTGGTGGTGTCCTTTTATAGACACTCCCATCCCTTCCAACCTCACTCATAACAACTACTAATATTTTCTTCATTTGTACACTGTTTTCAGTTCAAAAATAGCTAATCTCTTTTTTAAAAATTGGGATATAATTGCTTTACAATATTGTGTTAGCTTTATACAATGAAATGAATCAGCTACATGGATACATATATCCCCTCACTCTCGGATCTCCCTTCCACCCCCCATCATCCCACCCACCTAGGTCAAACTGCAATAAAGCATCACCTCACACTGGTCAGAATGTCCATCATCCAAAAATCTACAAACAATAAATGCTGGAGAAGGTGTGGAGAAAAGGGGACCCTCTTGCACTGTTGGTGAGAATGTAAATGGATACAGCCACTAGGGAGAATAGCATGCAGACTCCTTAAGAAACTAAAAATAGAGCTATCATATGACCCAGCATCCCATTACTGGGTATATGTTGTTGTTCAGTCACTAAGTTGAGTCCGACTCTTTGTGACCCCATGGTCTGCAGCACATCAGACATCCTTGTCCTTCACTATCTCCTAGAGTTTGCTCAAATTCATGTCCACTGAGTCAGTGATGCTATCTTATACTGAGCTAATCTCTTTTGAGGGCATAAATGTTCATCACAGGTAAATGCTCTACACTACATCACCCTTTGGCCACTCCCATCCGCCCTTTTCTAACCTTCTCTGTACCTGAGAAGGCCAGCCTTTGAAGATTACATCATCCAGGCTCTCTTGTTCTTTGGTTTCCAACTGGGGTCACTGGAGGCACTGGCAGAAGATGGAGGGAATGGGAGAAGATAAATCTAAGAATAATTACCCCTTTGTGCACAACCCCTTCCTCCTGAGGATGGGGAAAAGAGGGGAGGGAGAAGAGGGAGAACCACTAGAGAGGAGCAAGCATCCAGGTGAGGAAATGGGCAGAGACCTTGACCAGTCGAGGTGCCTGCCTTCAAGGGTGAAGGTACTTGGACAATGAATTAATCATTAATGACCTGAAAGGACTGAAGATTAGGGAGGAGAACAGAATCCAATTACAATTGAGACTGAATTCCTTAAAATAGGGGAAAAAATTCCTGACCTGGGTAAGGGTAAGATTTAATTAGATTCAAATTAAAAAGAAGAATTGTGGGATTTCTTTCATAACAAGTTTGTGGACCGTGGTTCTCACTCCCGACCACTAATGGTTTTGTGCTCCCAGCCTCAATGCTGAAATACACAGTGTCTCCAAGCTACTAGTTAGCAGTTTGAAAGGTTTTGCCTTTAATGAATAAGCTGTCATTGTGATATTATGGTTTACTTATGGATGATAGACAACGTTTAATAAACACTATGTATTAGGCTTGGATTAAGCATTGTGCTTTCGTTGTTTCATTTATCTTAGTCAACAATCCTGTGAGATAGGTATTTTCCTAATTTGACAGGTAAGAACTCTTAAGTGCAGAAAGCCTAAATAACTTGCCCAAGGACACACAACTTGTAAGTAAAAGGTATAGAATTCAAGTCTATCTTTTAATAATTAGGGTATCTTGTTTCTCAGTGAGTCATACTGTTTTCCAACAGGAAATGGGAAGACAGGGCTGCTCCTTCCAATGACCTTGCTTGCTCTGCCCTTCTCCCCTCTCCTGGATATCTCCTACTCATCCTTGATTAACAGTCATATCCTCAGGGAGCCATCCTCACCTTCTTGCCCTCTTGAAAGCTCTCACAGCACTGTGGATTTCTTATTTGCAGCACCTGTCACCACTGAAATTTATATTTGTTCATGTGATTATTTGGTCAATGTCTGTCTTCTCTTCCCTAGACTGTCAGCTGCATGAGAGAGGTCATTTTGCCCCATTACATCTCCACCATTTAGAAAACAGTTCTTGATAGATAGTGAGTGATCAAAACATGTTTATTGGTTGGTTTAATAGGTCCTTTTATCTTTTTCATAGAGTTACAGATTCTCAGAGTCAGAAGTCACCACAACTTCTAACTAACCCACATTCATCTGTCAAAAGTCCTGTAGAATTATTCTAACCAGCTGGTCTACCAACTGTCCTTGAAGCATCTTTGAACCATCCTGACTGCTAGTGCCATTGTTCAGGGAAGCAGACTAATGAATTCTAGTGTTTCCTTCTACCCCCCCGGAAAAGCCTTCATCTAAGTCTTGTCTTTGAGCTGCCTATGTCCAGTGTGCCTGGGATTATCCTCATCTGATCATTCTGTCCACATTCTATGGAATGTAAGTACATCATATTTAGTACTCAGGATAAAGATCTGAACTTTATATGTTTTCTGACCACATTTATTAGACTCTAAATTAAGATGCTTTTGAACTGTGGTGTTATGATAAGACTCTTGAGAGTCTTTTGGACTGCAAAAAGATCAACCAGTCAATCCTAAAGTAAATCAGTCCTGAATATTCATTGGAAGGACTGATGCTGAAGCTGAAGCTCCAATACTTTGGCCACCTGATGTGAAGAACTGACTCATTGGAAAAGACCCTGATTCTGGTAAAGACTGAAGGCAGAAGGAGAAGGGGATGACAGAGGATGAGATGGTTGGATGGCATCACCAACTCGATGGATGTTAGTTTGAGCAAGGTCTGGGAGTTGGTGATGGACAGGGAAGCCTGGAGTGCTACAGTCCACAGGGTCACAAAGAGTAGTACATGACTGATTGACTGAACTGAAACTAAGATTCTAACTTTATCTCCTCTATGGCTGATATGGAGTTTGAAGAAATCTTCAACTTCTATTTAAAATATGTGTAAGAGGGAATTCCCTGGTGGTTTAGTGGTTAGGACTCTGTACTTCCAATGCAGGGGACATGGGTTCTATCCCTGGTGGGGAAACTAAGATCCTGCAAGTCTTATGGTGCTGCCAAACAAAATAAATAAATAAAATAAAATATGTGTAAGAAAGGAATTATTTAATCACTGTCCAGTATTTCCCAAGTCCCTGTGCTGGGCCCTTCTCTTCCATGCCACTCTACTCCCCAGCATCTGGAGGCCAAGGATTCTCATTCCCTCTACTAAGGGACTGGTATGAAGCTTACAGGTATCCTGGATAGTAAAAAAAATTACATGGGGAAGTACTGATGGAGTTCAGAAAAGACTTGAGGTATAAGTAAATGTTCTTGGGTTGGACAATCCACAGGTAGTGAGAAGATGCCTGTTGATAGAAGGATTAGCAAAACAGCGCTTTCTTTTTCTTTAAAAACATTTTTTATTAGAGTATAGTTACTTTACAGTGTTGTGTTAGATTTTGCTGTTCAACGAATTGAATCAGCTGTAAGTATACATATACCGCCCCTCTTTTGGACCTCTCTCCCACCTTCCCCATCCCACCTCTCTAGGTCGTCAGAGAGCACTGAGCTGAGCTCCCCGTGTTGTACAGAGGCCTCCCATAGCTGGCTCTCACACACAGTAGTGCATATGTGTCACTGCTCCTCTCCCAGTGGGTCTCACCCTCCCTCTCCCTGCTATGTCCACACGTTCATTCTTTACAAGAAGATGTGGTATAAATACACAATGGAATATTACTCAATCACAAAAAGGGAAGAAATTGGGTCATTTGTGGTGACGTGGATGGATCCAGAGCCTATCATGCAGACTGAAATAAGTAGAAAGAGAAAAACAAACATCATATTTGATGCATATATATGGAATTTAGAAAAATAGTAGAGGTAAAACTATTTGCAGGGCAGGAATAGAGACGCAAAGCAGCTCTTCTGCCTACACCTGTGTACAGTGTTCTTTCAAGTGGTGACTGGTCACCTTATTTTCCTCCTGGTACTGAGCTCCAGCAGTGCTGGGCAGTCTTTTGATGTTGCCTGTCTTCACCTCCACCAAGCCTCTTCCCTGTGGTACTTCACAGGGACCCCAAGTCCTTTTCAATTCCATTCCCTCACCCCAGTCCTATCTCTATATCTGCTAGTCCTCCTTGGGAGGGATGGGGGCTGGTGGCTTGGCCCTTCATCTAATCTCCTTCTGTTTCTATGTCACGGTCGGTCTCTGGGCTCTCAAGATGTCCCTTTGATTTGCAAAAGCCTGCTTCAGAGTTGCAAAGCTGAACATGTACCATTCTTTTCTTTTATTCTCAATCTAATCTTTCTTCTGTCTTTGAGATAGTGTGGCCAAATAAAAGAAAGTGAGGGGATAAAAGGACAAAATTAATTTTTAAGGATATTATCCTGTTATAATTGTATTGCTACAAAGCCCTATCTGTATTTGTGCCATTTCTTTTGGCCTCAAGAACAGGATTCAAATATTTTAAAATGGAGGTCTTTTGGTGTTAAAGAAAGAGATCGTTTTCTGTAAAGGAAATTTCCATTTTAATTTCCAAAAGAATTGCTCAATACAAAAATATTGGGTTGGCCAAAATGTTCATTCGGGTTTTTCTGACTGATGTTATGGAAAAAACTTGTTGGTCAACACAAAATCTCCTCATAAAAAATGTTCACTCATTTAAAAAAACATTTATTAAGTTATTGCTAGGTGATGGGAAGCTTGCTTTTCCACTTTTCTGATTTAAAGAGGGGGTGTTTGGGAATCATAGGAATCAATATACTGATTGGCAACAAAAAAGACAGTCTCTAATCAGGTGAGATAATATCTAGTGAGATTTTAGTATGCATATGTTAATTCATTCAGTTATCCATCCAACACATTTTCTGAGCCCCAGGTCAACCTTTGGCACTAAACATTTAGGAAAGACATGGCACCTGCACCCACTGTATAGAGGACTGATAGGCAGATAAAACAATAATTACTTTACATTGTATTTAACGTTATTTGATGCAAAGAAGACCTTGGGAGAGGGAGTCATGGAGGACTTCCCAGAGGAGGTGAAGCTTAGGTTTTACTTATAGAGAGGAGTGGGAGCTTAAAAAGTGAGAAATATGGGATGGACACTTTATTTATTTTTAAAATATTTATTTATTTGGTTGTACTGTGTCATAGTTGTGGCATGTGGGATCTTCGATCTTCACTGCAGCATGCGGGATCTTTTTTAGTTGAGGCATATGAACTCTTTATGCATGGGGATCTAGTTCCTTGACCAGGGATAGAAGCTGGGCCCCCTGCGTTAGGAGCACAGAATCTTAGCCACTGGACCATGAGGCAAGTCCCAAGATGGACATTTTGGAACGCACAAAACACAGAGATGAAAGGCACAAAATTATGTTTGGAGAATGAAATTTGCTTGGATTTACACCAAGTAGATACCATATTCAAAAGCAGAGACATTACTTTGCCAACAAAGGTCCGTCTAGTCAAGACTATGGTTTTTCCAGTGGTCATGTATGGATGTGAGAGTTGGATTGTGAAGAAAGCTAAGCACTGAAGAACTGATGCTCTTGAACTGTGGTGCTGGAGAAGACTCTTGAGAGTCCTTTGGACTGCAAGGAGATCCAACCAGTCCATTCTGAAGGAGATCAGTCCTGGGTGTTCTTTGGAAGGAATGATGCTAAAGCTGAAACTCCAGTACTTTGGCCACCTCATGCGAAGAGTTGACTCATTGGGAAAGACTCTGATGCTGGGAGGGATTGGGGGCAGGAGGAGAAGGGGATGACAGAGGATGAGATGGCTGGATGGCATCACTGACTCAAAGCAGATGAGTTTGGGTGAACTCCGGGAGTTGGTGATGGACAGGGAGGCCTGGCGTGCTGCAATTCATGGGGTCACAAAGAGTCGGACACGACTGAGCGACTGAACTGAACTGAACTGAACTGAGAATGGCTTTTGTCCAAACATGGTTCAATGTGCAAGAAAGAACTCAAGTTCTCTGAATTTCTGTGTTCCTTCTTTCTAGCCAGTCCAGGTTTGATGCACGATACTGGATGCATGGGGCTGGTGCACTGGGACGACCCAGAGGGATGGTATGGGGAGGGAGGTGGGAGGAGGGTTCAGGATGGGGAACACATGTATACCTGTGGTGGATTCATTTCAATATTTGGCAAAACCAATACAATATTGTAAAGTTTAAAAATAAAATAAAACTAAAAAAAAAAAAAAGTAACAATGATATCAAAACTGTAAAAAAAAAAAAAAGAATAAAAACCTGACTGTGTAGGTGGATGCCATTCCAGTGTGTGCTGGTATGGATGAAGTGCATTATACTGGGAGACATTTTGGGTGCCTCAAAATGTTTCAGGGCGCTGGAAAGCGGAGTTGTGTCAGGGGTTGGTGCCAATAGTGAAATTGCTTGAGGATCCCGTTTTTGTAAAATACTGTGATAGGTCCTGCTGTGGAACCTCTAGTTCAATCCTACAGTTCCTTTGAGACATAATTCACCCATATCTCTATGGTAGGGCTTCTCTGGTGGCTCAGACAGTAAAGAATCTGCCTGCAATGTGGGAGACCAGGGTTCAATCCCTAGGTCAGGAAGATCCCCTGGAGAAGGGAATGGCAACTCACCCCAGGACACTTGCCTGGAGTATTCCATGGTTAGAGAGCCTGGCGGGCTGCAGTCCATAGTGTCGCAAAGTGTTGGACACAACTGAGCGACTAACAGTTTCACTTTACTGTAGCAGGTCAGCTACAAATCTTGGGTGAAATTCATTTCAGGCTGTTGGCAAATAGCACTTATTGTCAAGCTTTAACTCAACTTTGCCTCTACTATGTGTTCTCAGGTTGATAAGGGGGAAATGATTGTGGAAAGAGAACATTCATGGGAAAAAACTTTGAAAATCAGTTTCCTTCCATGCAAATGGTTAATGGAATAAAGTTTTTAGTCATTCAGTCTAGAAGCACTCTGGAATTCTACTTGATTCTGCTGCTTGAGTTTTTGAATTGTTTGATAGTTTATGGATAATCCTCCTTTCCCTCACCAGTCCAGGCAGAAATGTACTACACTGGTTTCCAATCATTGGCTGCAGTAAGATCAGAGGTATGAATTCAACTCAAGATCCCAAACAAGTGTCTCCTCCTTAACACCTTAGCACTCAGAGAATGGCAATCAGAATAAATGTATATACTTTGTCAACTATACTGACAATTATATAAGAAAAACTTTCCATCTTTATAAATGGAAATGCAAGAAAAATTGTATCATTGGCTGGCTTTCTTCACAAGCCTGCTTGGTAAGTCTACTTGTCATCACAAACTTTTGCTATACCTTGGTTTGGAAAATAATCCTCTCATTGAACTGCAAAAAATACTTTTAAGTTTTAAAATGTATAAATCATGTATAATAAAGTTTATGTAGTTGAACTTCAGAAAATTAAGTGCAGGAATACCATTGCATTTTTAGTTTCAAATGCTATACTCATTTTCTGGAAATTTCAAGAAGTAATCAGAAATTAACATCAGGTTCTAAATTCACCTGTTAGGAGGAGTCTGGGCAATTTATGTTCAGAGTGCATTTTTTCCCCCCAGAATTCAACTTAGCTTTTTGCTCTTACTGACTGGCTCTTTCAGATGTAGAGAGCTCTGCCCACATTTGAAGTTAGGCTATGACTACACAGGTAATTACTTTACAGATGTTCTCTGCTTAACAGTGAATAGTTTCCCCCTTATCCATGTAGAACACTTATATGTTATTTGCTGAAAAGATCTCAAAAACATTATAAACATGTAGGTTGCCATTGTGAACAAAATCAGTTTCCAAACTACTCTTCTACAGAGTAATTTGGTCCAATTCACTGTAGATAGTTTTATATATTTAGTATTTTTTACTTGTAGTCAAAGAAACCTCAAAATCATTCCTGACTATGGTGGGTCTCCAGCAGCTTTATTAGCGATGCTGGGTTTTGTGTTTATTAAAATAATTTAATATCTTATCTTTATGTACAAAGAAATATTGTTGTTTAGTCTCTAAGTTGTATTCAACTCTTTTGCTCCTTTGTCTGTGGGGCTTCCAAGGCAAGAATTCTGGAGTAGGTTGCCATTTCCTTCTCCAGAGGATCTTCCTGACCCAGGCATCAAACCCTCGTCTCCTGCACTGGCAGGCAGATTCTTTACTACTGAGCCACACAGGAAGCTCCTACAAAGAAGTATCAAGGTATAGCTTATAAGTGCTGTGAAAGTGATCATTGGTATTCAAGCAAACCACCTTGTCTGTGATTATTTGGTAACGGTCACAGGCTTCCATTCCTCCAGCAGCCAGGCAAGTGTGTGAGGCAGGCTGGCTGCAGACTCTGGCCACCTGAGAGGTATGTGTTCTTTCCAAAGAGAGCAGGGCTTTATTTATTTATTAATGTTTTTTTAACTTGGAGTGTAGTTGCTTTACAATGTTGTGTTCATTTCCCCTGAATCAGCTATAAGTATACATACATCATCTCCCTCTTTGACCTCTCTCCACTCCCACCCTTCATCCCACCGAACTAGGTCATCAACTAGCTCCCTGTCCTATACAGCATGTTCCCACTAGCTATCTGTTTTACACATGGCAGTGTTTATATGTCAATCCCGACCTCCCAGTTAATACCAGTCCATACCAATCCCTCCCACTGTACTGGTTCCATACATTCATTCTCTACAGTTGTGTCTCTATTTCAAGAACAGGGCTTCTTAATATTGACAGCAGCCACACAGAAAAGTGAGTCCAAAATGCTGTCTATCGCATTTGTTGGCTCTACTGGAGAACCCCCAAACTCAGATTTCTGTTTGAAATCTCTGGATTAAAAACAAAAATGGCGTGTGGGTCAATTGTCCTCAGGCTACCTGTTTTTAGACTCTGATATACATCTGTATTAATTCATTGCTTTGCTTGTTTACTAAACAGACTAGGATTCCCTTCACCACAGATCATGTCTTAGCAGTTTGGGTTTTCCCAAAGCCTAGAGTCTAGTGTCTGGCACATAGACAAATATGTGCTAATAAACTGAACTGATCTCTAGATAAATGAGGGCCAAAGAAGGGTGCTATTTTTTTTAGAACTGGAAAAGCTATTAAATCTTATGGACACTTTGCAAAGTTGAACATTCACAACTATTACAAACTGTGTCCATTCTTTTTAGCTATCTGCAGACTTCAAAGCTCACTTCTATGGATGTGTTTTGTCAAGAGAAGATTAAGTTTGGCTTTATGTATGCTTTTGGAGAAAAAGATAGACAAAGAGTCTTAAATAATTTGTGTAAGAAGATTAAAGGAACAGGCATTGGCTGAAATCCCATTATTATTTAGATTATTATAATTTGTTGGGACATTAAGAATATTATGGCTGAATTAACAAATTACTTTGATTTAGTCAGGATTTGCTCACAAAGTGAAAACATGATAAAATGAAAAAAAAAATTCAGGGGATTTCTTCAGCTCCTCTAGTGCTCTGAAAACTGAGGTGATGAACCAAGGACTCAAGAAAACTGACCAGGTGCATGTGTAACTTCGGCTGTGATTTTTTATAATTCCCTTGCCATTGCTACAAGTGGGTAGGTAAACCCTCTCAAGTTTGGGCTTCCCTGGTGGCTCAGTGGTAAAGAATCTGCCTGCCAATGCAGGACACACGGTTCGATCCTTGGATGGGGAAGATCCTTTGGAGGCAACCCACTCCAGTATTCTTGACTGGAGAATCCCATGGACAGAGGAGCCTGGTAGGCTACAGTCCATGGAATCGAAGAAGAGTCAGACATGACTTAGTGACTAAACCACAACAAACCCTCTTAAACTTATGAATTATCCAAGTCAACACTGACTTATTTCCCAACTGGGACTTTTAGGGAATTTGTCAGGATTTTGCAACACCCTGACCTTGAGCATAAGGCACCTCCAGGTGTGGATTTGGATTGGGGTGGGTACTGTTGTTGTCCTTAGCCACGTTGTACAATGAGTAAACAGAAGTTTAGACATGATAAACCTAGACTTCAGTCTAGATCAGTCTTCATCAAAAGAACATGCTAGTAACCACTATACCATTCTGTATTCTGATTCTTACACTTTCAGAAGTCTGGCCCATCTCCTGACTACTCCTTGCCCTGTGCTACCTTATGTAAATAGTTCACACAAGAAAATAGAAGAGGAGGCAAAAAAGATCAATCAGGATGAAAAGGGTCACTACATTACCTGTAAAACACAATAAAATTATTAGAAAAATGGAGAAATCTACAACTGTAATGAGGACTTTAAAAATTTATGTTAAAGAATGCTAGATCATATTGAAAATGTGAAATCTTTTGAAGAATCTTGCATATATAAAATATGCCTCCTTTTAAAATATTTAGCATATATTAATTTATATAGGAAAATGAAAGTTTAAATATAAATTCTTACAAAATCAAGATCATGCAAAGCACTTTCTCTGATGACAGTGCAACTAAATATTGATTTATCAGTTAAAAATTTCCATTTATTTGAAAATTTAAAAATCAGACCTAAATAATTCATAATTCAAAAAGGACACAGTGTTGGTAGTGGGAGATTTTGTATGTGTGTGGGGTCAGGGGATACATGGAAACTCTACTCTCCACTCAATTTTGCCATGAACCTAAATGTTCTCTAAGAAATAAAGTTTATTAATATTTAGAAAAGTATACACACATATATTCTCACAATGAAAATGATGAAAACTTTAGGGTTGAATGACATTGAAAGTCTGTCTAAAATAGAAGAGAAAAATCGATAATTTCCTCTCTAGATAGCCATGACCACTCTACAAAGTCTTGTGTATATTCTATTATAGCAAATGTTTACTCTGCCAAGCTTTGTATTATATTTAATTCTCATAGTATCTCTATGAGATAGGAAATGCAGTTATCTTTATTTTAAGATGAGGAAAGATTGCTTTGCTCAAATGTCTAACAATGGGAATTAGCTTTACATAAAATCTAGGTTTTTCTAATTACCTACCATCCATCATCCATATGGTCAATACTGCCTGAGCATGCATGTGTGCTAAGTCGCTTCATTTGGGTCTGACTCTTTGTGACGCTATGGAATGTAGCCCACCAGGCCTTCTGTCAATGGGATTCTCCAGGCAAGAATACTGGAGTGGGTTGCCATGCCCTCCTCCTCAGGATCTTCCTGAGCCAGGGATCCAACCTGCATCTCCAATGTCTCCTTCACTGGCAGGCGGACTCCTTAGCACTGCACCACCTGGGAAACAAACCTTTCTAAAAGGTGGGCATGGTTGCCTCTGAGGCCCTCACCATGTGAACTGAGATGACCGGGCATTATAGAACACCAGCCCCAAGGACGCTTACCGTATCTCCTAGTTGTGAGTATCAGCCATGTGAGATCTCTGCCTGGTGCACCTTCTCCGTTTCTTCTTTGAGAAAGCTTCTTTAATGTGCTTCTCATGAGCACAAGCAACTTGCCATGTGTTTCCTGGGATCCCTTTCCATTGTTTTATAGATATTTCACTGTATTTCCTTATGCTGCCACTAGGTTGCATTTTAAGAATTTCCACATGGTCCTACTGTACCCAGCTTTAATGATGAAGACTTAGAGGGAATTCTGCTAAGATTCTACAGGCTACCCATGTCACTGTTCAATGTCCAATCTTTTTTTAAAAAGTATTTTTAAAATTTTTTATTAAATTTTTTCTTATTGCACTGGATCTTTGTTGCTGTGTGCGGGCTTTCTCTAGTTTTGGCGGGGGCTTCTCTCTAGTTGCGGTGCACAGGCTTCTCATTGTAGAGGCTTCTCTTGTTGAGGAGTACAGGCTCTAGTCGCATGGCCTTCAGTGGTTGTGGCAATGGGCCTAGTTGCTCCACAGCACGTGGAATTTTCCCAGACAAGGGATGGAACCTGTGTTCCCTGTATTGGCAGGTGGATTCTTATCCACTGTACCAACAGGAAAGTCCCTTATTTCATTCTTGCTGCTCACCTTGGATATGACACCTCATACAGCCACAATTTGAATAGTCTTACAGCACAATTTCAGTTTTCTTGAATACCAGACCATCTTACCTGCCTCCTGAGAAATCTGTTTGCACGTCAAGAAGCAACAGTTAGAGCCAGACATGGAACAACAGACTGGTTCCAAATTGGGAAAGGAGTCAAGGCTGTATATTGTCACCCTGCTTATTTAACTTCTATGCAGAATACATCATGTGAAATGCTGAGTTGGGTGAAGCACAAGCTGGAATCAAGATTGCCGGGAGAAATATCAATACTCTCAGATATGCAGATGACACCACTCTTATGGCAGAAAGTGAAGAAAAACTAAAGAGCCTCTTGATGAAAGTGAAAGAGAAGAGTGAAAAAGTTGACTTAAAACTCAACATTCAGAAAACTAAGATATGGCACCTGGTCCCACCACTTCCTAGCAAATAGATGGGGAAACAATGGAAACAGTGAGAGACTATTTTTGGGGGCTTCAAAATCACTGCAGATGGTGACTGCAGCCATGAAATTAAAAGACACTTGCTCCTTGGAAGAAAAGCTATGACCAACCTAGATAGTATATTAAAAAGCAGACATTACTTTGTCGACAAAGATTTGTCTAGTCAAAGCTATGGTTTTTGCAGTGGTCGTGTATGGATATGAGAGTTGGACTATAAAGAAAGCTGAGCGCTGAAGAGTTGATACTTTTGAACTGTGTTGTTGGAGAAGACTCTTGAGAGTCCCTTGAAATTCAAGGAGACCAAACTAGTCAATCCTAAAGGAAATCAGTCCTGAATATTCATTGAAGGGCTGATGCTGAAGTTGAAAATCCAATACTTTGGCCACCTGATATGAAGAACTGACTCATTGGAAAAGACCCTGATGCTGGGAAAGATTGAAGGCAGGAGGAGAAGGGGATGACAGAGGATGAGATGGTTGGATGGTATCACTGACTCAATGGACATGAGTTTGAGCAAGCTCCGGGAGTTGGTGATGGACAGGGAAGCCTGCAGTGCTGCAGTCCATGGTGTTGCAATGAGTCAGACACGACTGAGCAACTGAACTGACTCCCTTGCTCACCTCTCAAGTCTGCATGTTTTGTGATAAACACCCCTGATTGCTCCATTTAACTTTCCTCCCTGAGTGCTACCTGCTTTTACTGGGTTCACACCAACCCTCAGAGTGGGGCCTAGCCATAAATCCAGATCTAATGTACTGGTTAAGTTCACAGGCACTGGAAGCAGGCATACCTGGGGCTGAAATCAAGCTATAGAACTTTCTAGATGTCAAGTTATCAACATGTGCTGTGCTTAGTCACTCAGTTGTGTCTGACTCTTTGCAATCCCATGGACTGTAGCCTAGCAGGCTCCTCTCTCCATGGGGATTCTCCAGGCAAAAATACTGGAGTAGGTTGCCATGTCCTCCAGGGGACGGAGGGATTGAACCCAGGGATCTTCCCAACTCAGGGATCGAACCCAGTTGTCCCACTTGCAGGTGGATTCTTTACCAACTGAGCCACCAGGGAAGCCCCAGGATACAGGAGTGGGTTCCCTTCTCCAGGAGTCTCTTGTGTTGCAAGCTGATTCTTTACCAGCTGAGCTACCAAGGAAGCCCTGTTGTATATGTTAACATATACAAGTGTAAGTTTCACCTTCCATATAATGGGAATATTAATATTTATTATATGGGATTGCTATGAAGAGTAAATGAGATAGAGCAGATGCCTAGGCCAATGCCCAGCCCATGGTAAACGCCCAAAGAATGGGAGCACTGGTGTTGGTGTTATCATGTCCCCATGGGCATCCTATGTCTCTAGCCCTTTAGTTTTCACCAGCCATGGAGACATAGTCAGTACATCAAAAAATGGTATTTAATAGAGAACAGATATAATAAAATAATGAGGCAAAGTCAAATTTAATAAAGTCTACATAGTTTAAAGTAATAAAATGTTCCTCAGGGTATAATAAAATAATAAAATTATAGAGATAGAAGGGGGTCTTAAAATAACCAAATTCAATCCCTCACTTTATGTATGAGACCATGAGACCCAGAAAGGCTGAACAGCCTTCTCTGAGCCCCTCTGCTGACTGAACAGTGTGCTGCAATGCGCATCCATGCCTGCCTTTGGCTGTGATGGTTTCCTCTGCTATGTATGTACTGGATAATGGTGCACTTGAGATTTATCTTCTGGGCTTGGTCTAATGACTGGGATTATGATACAGAAATAGAAAATAAAAATCCCTCAGTTGTGCCTCCTAGGCTTTCCAATGAAATGGAAGAATCCACAGAAACAAAAAGAGACATGCTTACAAAGTATTGGGGACCTAGTCTTTCAGTCATGGAGCCCATATCTGTTCCCCTTACCAGCAGACAGGGTTTGATTCCAGAGTATGTGTTCCTACATTTAAATGTTATGTTCAGTAAAAGAACAAAAAGACTCAAAGAGTTCCTTGCAAAAATAATTAGAAAATTACTATGATGATACAAAAAAGGAGTTTTGCTGTATCCTTGCATTCCAGAACTGTGAGGTTAGAAAGTAGGAAATGGAAAAACAAGACACCATGACAGGCCACTGCTGAAAGTAGGCTTGGGTGGTGCCAAGCGTCAGGTTTAAAGGTTGCTCGTTGTTGTTTCTCTTTAACTATTCCTTCAATCTCATTGTCTCTTGCTAATTATTATGCATAGACAAATATGATTATCAAATTTTAATTGCACCATCACAGGCACCTTACAAATGATGATAATAAAATAGCAATTGCAATCTGCTTTGGTAATTTTTGGACTGTAACTGTGCCTTAATTTGTACAAATGAAGTACATTTTGTTTGTCTTCAGAGTAGTTATTATTATATCCAACTCTTTTTTTAGATTACCCATTCCAGTACTATTTTTCTAAAAACTTTGTTGGTGCATACTAATACCATAATAATTTTTATTTTTCAATATTTATATTCAAGCAGTTTTGCCAATTAAACTTGGTTGTATTGCACACTGTTTATTTACTTATTCACTCACTCACTCATTCATTCATTCATTCAATAAAATGATCAGAGTACCTACTCTCTTTCAGGCACAGTATTAACCCCCTGGTGATACAGAAGTAAATAATAGCACCATATTCATTCTTTTGGCTTTAATTGATCACAACCCATATGCTAGCGACTTTCAGATCTCCATTTCAAAACTTGTCTTCATCTTCTCCTCTGAGTTTTAGGTCCATGCATATTCAAATATCTACTGGACAATTTTACTTGTTTATTTTCCTCGAAATCTATGTGTCCCAAACTGAGATTATTTTCTTTCTCTTAAAACTGCTCTTTACATGCAAACATTCCCAATTATTGGAATGATACCTATGATCCTAATCTAGAAATTTGGGATTATCTCTGACTGCCTCTCCCACATGTCTTGTTTTCTAATAAGTCAATGAATCCTGTCAATTCTACCTCATAAGCAGTTTTAAATTTTGTCTACATTTCTTCACCCCAACTGGTGCTGCCTACTTGCACCTGCTATCATCGCTCACTTGGATTAGTAATAGTGCCCTCATTTGTGTTCCTACATCTAACCTCTTTCCGACCTCCCAACCACTCCACTCTCATATGTTGCACAAAGATCATTCTAAAAGGTGAGTCTGATCATGTCACTCTTTCCTTATAACTGATCAATGGCCTTCCTATTATTTGGGGAGTAAAACCCCAAATTCCATAAGCAAGGTTTCTGCAGTCTTCTGCTAGCTGGAGCCTCTCCCATCTCTCCAATGTGGCGTCTTGCCAGTCTATTTCCATTTGTAGTGAACTTGTTTCACTACAAAGACCTGTGCTCTCTCATTTTTAGGTCTTCTGTGGGCTGACTCTTTTCCTGGATCATGCCTCAGCCTCAACTGAAGGAAGGCTCATTAGAGAAACCTTTCCTGACCTTCTGGCTTGTGTTAAGAGCTCCATAACCCACTGAACCTTCTATTTTCTCTCCTATGGAGACACCAATTTTCTTGTTATTTCTCCCTTTCTAGACTATAAGAACTGGAGAGTAGAAAATTTGTCTAAGCTGCCCACTATTGTATGAAATATAGTCAATAAATATTGGTTGAGTAAATGAATGACTGACAAAATAAATGTTATCTATGATTGAAGCCCTAATAGAGGTATTCATAGAATGCTAAGGAACCCAAATGAAGGACACGTACATTGGGGTTAGGATTCCATGAACACATATACTGCTCTGAGCACAGTGCACAACACACAATAAACTCAGTTTGAAGGACCAGTAAGATGAATGAGAGTTAATATGCCTTTCATGGTGAAGGGTGGCAAGTTTTGCCACCCCAAAGTATGCCTCTTTGGCAAAGGGTTACTTTGAGTTGATTTTTTTGAGAAACAGCAGACAGAGAAGAAACTTTGAAAACAGAGTAGAAGGTACCATTCTTTAAAGAAAGTTTGGGCTTTCCCAGTAGCTCAGCGGGTAAAAGAATCTGCCTGTGATGTAGGAGACACAGGAGATGCGAGTTTGATTCTTGGGTTGGAAAGATCCCCTGGAGAAGGAAATCGCAGCCCACTCCAGCATTCTTGCCTGGAAACCCATGGACAGAGGAGTCTGGTGGGGTCACAAAGAGTCGGGCATGATTAAGCATGCAGACACAAGGGAAATTCATATTTATAAAGAAAATCTCCATGTATTAGGGTCTCTCTTTCTTTCCCTTTCCCTACCAGGGAGAGAAAAAAGACTCTAAACCACCAGATGAATGGTGATTTAAAAGAAGGTAAATCTGCATAATGACCCTCCTGCTCAAGGTTATCTCCCTATAACTGGCCTCCCTCACACCATTTTTATTTTAAGCTTAAGATGGTGTTTAAGCTTGAATTCTAAAACCATCTTTTTCAGAGTTATGTATTTTTCCCTGGGTATATCTCATCTATATGTGAGATATATATGTTAATAAACTTCTGTTTGCTTTTATTAATCTGTCTTTTGTTACAGCTTAGAAGTTAGACGGATAGAGGGAAAATTAATTTTTCCTCCCTTACGATGAGAAGGGCATTCCAGAAGGAATCAGCACATGTAAAACAAGGCAGGTGTGAGTAGGCTATGGGAACCACTCACCGTTTTTCACGGTTGGAAAAAAGAGCACAGGTTGCTGGGAAAGGAGGATACAAATGGAGGCAGGATCTGATCATAAACTATGTGTTATAAAACCAAGGAGTTTGAATGTTATTTTGCAAGCTGTGGGATTCAGGCCAAGAAATGACATATATTTTGGAAAAAACTCCACGGTTGCATTCAGAGGGATGGATTTGATGGACAGAGGTAGGGGACTCAGTATGGTGTGTGGTGTTGGTGGATTAGATTTGACTAATTGGTGAGGAGGTTAGAGCAACACTTCAAGCCAGAGGTGATAAAACCTAAATAAGACCCTGATGTTGGGAAAGATCGAAGGCAGAAGGAGAAGAGGGTGACAGAGGATGAGATGGTTGGATGTTATCACTGATTCAATGGACTTGAACTTGGGCAAATCTGGGAGATGGTGAAGGACAGGGAAGCCTGGCTGCTGCAGTCCATGGGGTCACGAAGAGTTGGACAAGACTTGGTGACTGAACACATGTAGCCTGTGGCGGATTCATTTCGATGTATGGCAGAACCAATACAATATTTTAAAGTTTAAAAATAAAATAAAATTAAAAAAAAAAAAAGCTAGCGGCAATGAAGACAGGATTTGGCGATCCAGGGATAAGGAAGGGTTGGTGAGCAGGGAGGATCTTGGATCATTCCTAGGATTCTGGTTCAGGTGAATTTATGCATGATGTCACTTCTTTGAGAGTTCAGGCTGATTGGAGGGGAAGATAAAGAAGGTAATGGCTTAAATGGGACATGGAGACACTTGCCAAAGAAGTAACAAGACAGTGGTTAGATTCTCATATCAGTACCACAGAAGGTAGCCAAGGAGTCTCAACTCTGAGTCCCAGACTAATACCCTGAACACCATCAAGTCCTCAACTACTCAGATAAAAACCACACAATGTCTTAGATTTCCTTGTCTCTTGAAGACTTCAAAATTCTCAGTGAAAAGAGGAATGAGGGAAGAAAAACCAAAAACGACATATGGGTAAAGTGGCCTGACAGGTGTGAGAAGGGCGTGAGAAGCTGACAGGTAATATTGAGGTGAGAGTGGGGATCAGTGGTGATTTATTTGGCCAGGAATAAGGAATAAGGAAGAGTGGGGACCCTGAAGGAAGGATCAGTAGTAGGGTAGGACCTGAGGATGTAGGTGAAAGCCTGTAATGGAAGAGGAAAACATGGCCTTGGCTATGTTGAAGTCACTAAGTGTTTGGTAGCTGAGAATGACCTAAGCTGTGAACCTTTCTCTAAGACTGTTCACTTTGCTATGGGTCCTTTGCAGACCTCCATTCAAGGCACTTAAGACAGGCTCAGCACAGGGCCAATAGTGCCCTGCACAGCCCCTTTCCTGTGGAAGGCACTCTACAAATATTTGTTGGATGTATTCATAAATGAACATCAAAGGTACAAACAGTGGTTTTCTTTAGAAGGAATTCAGGCCACAGGAAACTGGAGCAAGAAGCCCTAGAATGGTTGGGCTGGAGCTTGTATTTTACAGTGGGGACAAGTCTTCTAATAACTTGGTGGCCTGTTAATTGCACCGCACAGCAATCAGTCAAGCACTGGGGCCTGCTGTGACAGATACATGTAGTCCAATCAACCAATCTACCAGGAATCACAAAGCAATCGAACAGCTCAGTTGGAAGGGACTGAAGTGCTGTTGTGTGAACCCCAGATACCTGGTTTCAAGGAAAATTGAGCTGAAATATCCCCTTATTCTATCAGCTTCATCTCTGGAATTAGCAGTGGGCTCAAAAGAAGACTCCTTTCTTGTATCAGTGACAGGTCTCTTGCTCAGTCATAAACTTGGCAGACTTTGGTTATTCAAAGATGTGATCATTTAATAAAAAATTTTTTTAATGTATTTGTTTTTTTAATTGGAGAATAGTTGTTTTTATAATATTATAATACTTTCTGCTGTACAGAAAAGTGAATCAGCTATAGTTTTACACTATATCCCTTCTTTTTTTGTATTAAAAAATGTGCACTTCTCATTACAAAAATGTTTAACTACAATGCCTTGGAATTGGAAGCTCTTCAAAAGACTCTGTTGATTCCAACCTTAAAGGTTAAATATATCATCACATGATGAAAAGGAAAACTTAGGTTTTACAGGAAAGACCTTATTGAAACACAGGTGTGTGTGTGCACCTGCCCGTATTCACCTATTTGTACTCACCACGGGCCTGAATTTACTAGCACAGGCTGAAAAAAGCACAAAGTGAGGAGTCTAGGGAGACACAGCTGTTGTTGCTGTGGAAACCATAGCGCTGATCTTCAGGACACACGTACGTATCTTCACTTCTAACACTCTGTAAATGACTTAATAATGGATGGATTCACTTTTTGAAGATAATCTCTAAAACTTATTAAACTGAAATCTTAAAAATGGGAAGATTCTGTAGTCTTGTTTCTGTAAATTTCAGCTCTAGGTGAGTTTTTTTCTTATAGCCAAAGCTCTGAAAATTGGAGGATTTTGTTATTTCCCTTAAATGCAGATGTACAGAACTGAGGCTGATTCCATAGGACTGATGTGGCCTATATCAACAGTTACAATCAGAGATAGGCTGACAAAATCATGGACATTTGGTGTATTCTTAATGTGTTTTCCAGTTGGTCTTCAGGAACATTTCAGTCCTAGCTGAAAGAGGCACTTTATTCTCTAGTCTAAAACTTTAATGGTCAGCATACCAAAAGTGTCAGCTCAATTACATTTGTTGAGATCCAATTAATCCTTTCTGATGACTTTATCTACTTGGTTCATATCCAAGACTGCTGGCAGGAGAATCATCTCTGTATTTATTTCCAAATACAGATTTCACATACTTTCTCTTTATATATATATTTACCCTCAAAGGAAAGAAAGATCTTAGAATCTGTGTGAAAATACAGTTTCTGCTTCAGTGAAAGCCAAATTATTTTGAATAACATTAAATGCTGTGATATTTTTAGGTGATGAGTAGAGTCATTTTTGAATTGTCTATTTATGGTATGCATTCTCATTTTAAAACAAAACCCTCCCTGTTGACATTTAGGGGTGACATAATCATGGTAACAGTATATCCCTCTTAATTTTGAGATTAAAAGAAAATGGATGGACTTCCCTGGTGGTCCAGTAATTAAGAATCCACCTGCCAATGCAAGGGACATGGATTCAATCCATGGCCTGGGAAGACTGCACATGCTGTGGGCAGCTGAGCCCCTGCGACACAGCTATTAAGCCCATGCACCAAGAGCCTGTGGTGTACAATAGGAAAAACCACTGCAGTGAGAAGCTCATGTATCGTCATGAGAGTAGCCTTCATTCGCAGCAACTAGAGAAAGCCCACACAAAGCAATGAAGACTTAGCACAGCCAAATATAAATAAAATAAACCAATCTTTTTTAAAAAGAAAAGAAAATGGATTTTATCTTCATAGCTACCAGCCAAAGTCAATATATTTTTGTTCCAAATATTTAATTATCTCAATAACACTACTTTTGACCTGTGTTATGTATGGGCAGAGAAGCCTGGCAGGCTACAGTCCATAAGGTCACAGAGTTGGACACAACTGAAGTGACTTCACACACACACACACACACACACATGAGAAATGCATGGTAAATTAATACAACTTGCCAATGACCTGCTCTTGAAACCTATAGGCTGATTGAAGACTTATATAACAAAACTCCGTGGTCCACACATTTTTGTCACAGGATAATTTTATTATCCTTTCCTGGTGGCTCAGATGGTAAAGAGTCTGCTCGCAATGAGGGAGACCCAGGTTTATTCCCTGGGTGGGGAAGATCCCCTGGAGAAGGAAATGGCAATACACTCCAGTATTCTTGCCTGGGAAATTCCATGGATGGAGGAGCCTGGAGGGATACAGTCCATGGGGTTGCAAAGAGTCAGACATGACTGAGCGACTAACACACAATTTTGTTATATCAAGTTCATGGTTACACGCACTGTCTTTTTATAGAGACTGGATAAGAAAAGTTGTTGATGCAGCAGAAAAATATTTTGAAATATTACTGACTATATGTTTCCTTCTAAGTAACTTCCTTTGACCCTCACCCTCAGAGAAATTCTACATCTTAGAGAAGGGAGAAGACAAAGAAGCTGGTAAAAACAGAGTCATACTTTTAGCTTTGAGTTTTCAAAGACAGTCTTCAAAGCCAGAGCTTTCAACTGAAAGCAAGATTATCGATAAGATAAACATTTTCATTGTTATCATTTGTTTGTGTTTTTCACTCCAAAAGTCTTGAATATCAAGACAAATTATGGAAATCTCGGAGCATAGAGTGGATAAAATAAACACAAAACAGAAAAAATTCTTACATAATATATTATTGCACAGAATATTTTCCCGCAATATAAAAAGGAGAAAAACATTTCTGGGATGGATGAGTTTAGCAGAGAGGGAGAGGAGAAACGAGAGCTCCCTTTCCAGTTCTGCTTGAGTCTGGGTAGGGAGGCTAGTGGGGTCACAAAAGACAAAATGGACAGAAAAGTTTGGATCTGACTATAGAGGGGATTTTTGCCTGGCTTACTGTCTGGGAAAATAGAGCTCCCTAAGCGAGGTTTCAGGCAGAGAGGACCTGAGGCTGTCCCAGGTCATATGGCCCCAGAAGGTGGTCCAGCAGCTGGAAATTCTCCATGTTTTCTACAGGCACAAGATAGGACTTATGGTCAGGGTAAACAAGAGTTAGCTGAGAGAGTAGTGTGCAGAAGTGAGTGTGGGTGCTTTGATAGTGTGTACAGTGAGGAGAGAGGCCAATGAATGCCTCAGGAGGGGAGAAAGCAGGGTTAGAATCCAGAATAAGATAGAATACCTCACAGACCAAAACAGAGGCCACAGGACTCGAAAAGATCAATCCTCATCCCAATTCCCAAGAAGGGTAGTACCAAAGAATGTGCTAACCATTGGACAATTGCACTATTGTCCCATGCTAGTAAGGTCATGTTTAAAATCTTGCATGCTAGGCTTCAGCATTATGCAAACCAAGAACTTCCAGATGTCCAAACTGGGTTTAGAAAAGGCAGAGGAACCAGAGATCAAATTGCCAAAATTTGCTGGATCATAGAGAAAGCAAGGGAATTCAAGAAAAAACATCTACCTCTGTTTCATCAACTACACTAAAGCCTTTGACTGTGTGGATCATAATAAACTGTGGAAAGCTCTTAAAGAGGTGGGAATACCAGACCATCTTACTTGTCTCCTGAGAAACCTGAATGCAGGTTGAGAAGCAGCAGATAGAACCCTGTATGGAACAACTGATTGGTTCAGGATTGAGAAAGGAGTACCACAGGGCTCTCTGCTGTTACCCTGTTTATTTAACCTATATGCTGAGCACATCATGAGAAATGCTGGGCTGGATGAGTTACAAACTGGAATCAATCAAGATAGGCGGGAGAAACATCAACAACCTCAAATATGTGGATGATACCACTCTAATGGCAGAAACTGAACAGGAACTAAAGAGCCTCTTGATGAGGGTGAAGGAGGAGAGTGAAAGAACTGGCTTAAAACTAAATATTAAAAAAAAAAAAACAACTAAGATCATGGCATCTGGCCCCATTACTTCATGGCCAATGGAAGGGGAAAAGGTGGAAGTAGTGACAGATTTCCTGTTATTGGGCTCTAAAATCACTGTGGATGGTGACTGCAGTCATGAAATCAGAAGATGATTGCTTCTCGTCAGGAAAGTTATGACAAACCTAGACAGTGTGTTGAAAAGCAGAGACATTACTTTGCTGAAAAAAGTCCATATGGTTAAGGCTATGGTCTTCCAGTGGTCACATCCAGTTGTGAGAGCTGGACCATAAAGAAGGCAGAGTGCAAAAGAATCAATGCCTTTGAACTGTGGTGCTGGAGGAGACTCCTGAGAGTCCCTTGGACAGCAAGGAGATCAAGCCAGTCAATCTTAAGGGAAATCAACTCTGAATACTCATTGGAAGGACTGTTGCTGAAGCTGAAACTCCGGTATTTTGGTCACCTGATGCCAACAGCCAACTCATTGGAAAAGTCCCTGATGCTGGGAAAGACTGAGGGCAGAAGGAGAAGAGGGCACCAGAGGATGAGATGTCTGGATGGCATCAATGATGCAATGGACAAGAATTTGGGCAAACTCTGGGAGATAGTGGGGGCCAGGGAGGCCTGGCATGTTGTTGTCTTTGGGGTCACAAAGAGTTGGACACGACTGGGCAACTGAACAGCAACAGTGAAGAGAGAGGCCAAAGTATGCCTCAGAAAGGGAGAAAGCTGGGTTAGCATCCATAAGAAGATAGAATACCTCATAGACCAAACGGCCATCCAAGGATAGGCAAGACACTGGAACTTACATAGTTCTGAGTTACTGAGTACTGATGACTGAATATTTACCTGGAAGATACTATGTATATATTACCTGGAGATGTAATCAATACATTTCAAACTCTCACACCAACAGAAATAGAGGCAAAGGAGCTAAGTTCAACTATGGAGAAAAGGGCATTTATCTTTCTATATTAATTATTTTTTAATCCCCAGAGATTCTACTTGACCCTTTTAAAAAACTGCTTTGACAATTTCATAGATTCATGATTTTTTCACATATTTTCAAGCTTTAAAAATTTCTTTGACTATAACAAAGCATTTTTCACTTTTTTTAATAACCTGAGTATGGTAATTCCAATATCTGAAAGTTTCTGAGTGTCAGACTCTGCTGTCTGCTCTTCCTACTAGTTCTTTTTTCTTTTATGTTTTTATTTTTGGCTGTGCTGGTCTTCATTGCTGTGTGTAGGCTTTCTCTAGTTTTGGTGAGCAGAGGTTACTTTTCATTTGCGGTATGAGGGCTTCTCATTGGGCGGCTTCTCCTGCCACGGAGCACAGGCTCTAGGCATGTTGGCTCAGTAGTTGTAGCACTGGGGCTTGTGGCTCATGGGCTCTAGAGTGCAGGCTCAGTAGCTGTGACACACAGGCTTAGTTGCTCCACAGCACGTGGGATCTTCCTGGATCAGGGATCAAATCCATGTCCCCTGCATGGGCAGGCGGATTCTTATCCATTGCGCCACCAGGGAAGTCCCATGTTCTTTCTACTAGTTGTTCTTCCTGCTGCCTTGTTTTTTTGTGTGTGTGTTATTTACCTTTGATTCTCTGCTGTTCATACCACTTGAGCAAGTATATGTTGAGGACTCTCAAAGGCTCGATAACATGATGCTAACTTCCTCTAGAGGAGGTTTGCACTTGCTTCTTTTGGGGGCTTGGGTAGACAGTCTGGTATCATTCTAAACTAGACTTTGGGCAGTGATACAAATTTGGGCTGCACATTTGAGGCTTCAAATATTCCTGTGGTTATAGTCTTTTGGGGTCTGGGTGGGATTCCTTTTCTTTGTGCTCTGATCTGTGCTGGGCTAAAACAACCATTTTCATAGCTCTCTGATAGGGCTGGGAGGGGATGAACTGATCTCTGGGGGAGCCCATTGTGTTTCACTGTAATATGGGGTTCTCCTATTATACTCTCCACATCGACGGGCCCTGGGATCTGATTTCCATTCCTCTCACCCCAGGATTCCATTGAGGCCACAGCTCAGTTTCATAGTCCAAAAAGGCAAATGCCCTTGGAACAAAAGCAGCCTCAAGTGCTTGGCCTACTTTTCTTTGTTGTCATCTATTCTGAGCCTGGTAATGCCTTGCTAATGTTTTGGCTTACTGATGCTTTTTAGTGAAGATGAAAGCATATTTTATTCAGTACTTTTAGTGATTTTCAATAGGAGAATTGGCCTGAATAAATTAGCTCAGCATTGCTGGACATCAGAAGTCAAGCTTGAGTTATATGGGTGTGAAGTTCATGCTCACTAAATCTATGATCAGGTAAGAAAAAAACTGTTCTCGACTCTGGAATGGATAAGAAGAACTGGGAGAACTTCCCCTTCTTAAAAGCTTTTCATAGTTTTGGCAAATAAAGCAAATTGTTTGGGTAAGTTTGGGAATTTAAACAAGTTCTTTTTGTAAGGATAGTAGAGCCACTTAAGGAAAAAGTGTGAGAAAAATTGAATGGTGATGTGCTGATTACAGAATTAAAAAATTGCAAATAACCGTCATTTACTTTTTCCCCTTAAATTTTGGGTCTCTGATTCTAAACACAATCTGAAACATAAGTATGAAGCAGACAAATTATTGTTCAAAATTAATTTTCAAGTAACCGCAAAATTGGAGAAGGAAATGGCAACCCACTCCAGTATTCTTGCCTGCAGAATCCCAGGGATGGCGGAGCCTGGTGGGCTGCCGTCTATGTGGTTGCACAGAGTCAGACACGACTGAAGCGACTTAGCAGCAGCAACCAGAAAATAAAAACCCAAAGTTTTTACATTAAGACATGAAATAGCTTTGTCATGAATTTTGGGTCATGTTTCCTATAATGGAGTTAATTAATTATTTCTACCATGAAATTTGAAAGGATATAAAACTAGGAGAAGATCAGGTTCCTATTGTAGAACGTAGAATTTCTTTGAGGCAGGGGACATGTACATAAAAATGTAAGCTCCACAAGGGGCAGGAACTTTTGTCTGTTCATTACTCTATTTCCAGGGCTGAGTGCAGACCCTGGTCTGGAGCAGTGGCTTGATAAATGTGTGTGGTATGAAGGATATAACTGAGATAGTTATAATTTAACAATGAGAAATTGTTAAACCCACTTGCCATGAGCTGATCTGAGCTCTGAATGACACAAACAACCCTGAGGATGGAGGGTTAGATGAGATCCAGCTGCATCTCAAGGAAGGTTTTTAAATTTGATGCACAGACTATGGATTGTTGATATGGAAGCCTCGAAGTGGGAGAGATGGGCAGGGGTTTCACACAAAGAAAATGGAAGTGTTTGCAGATAGGAAAGTGATGCAGGAGGTTTAATCTAGGACAGTGTTGTTGCTATTGATGTTGTTGCTTTTAATTTATTGTATCCACAAGAGTTTTTTCCCCAGATAAATTTTATGAGGTAGTACAAGTGAAGATCTGGTTGGAATGAAGATGGAGAGCTCTAGAGCCAATCTGTTTTCCCCAGTGACAGCCCCTTGAGTTCTCAATGGAACCACGAGAGAGCTTCTCTGAGTAGTCTGAAGGCAGCTTATTTTAGCCCAAATAGACAATTGGTCTGGGGAGGAGCTGGGGACAAGGCCAGTGAGAAGGCATTGAAAAGGCAGGAAGAAAGCCTTTTGTCATCAAGGGAAAATTTAAATATAATGAGGTGATTCAAAGGAACCATGCCACATTTATCAAATGTACATCTTTAGGAGTATTCCAAAAATGATTGAAGGAAAACACAAGGGCAGGACATCAGCTAACAGACAGTTGTAGTACTAAGTATGAGCTGTGAGGCTCTGAACTTCAATGTTCATGTGAATACCTAGGTAGCTTTTTTAAATTCAAAATCTTAATTCCTACTTCCAGAAATCCTGAATCAATAGGTTTGAGATGGGGCTCAGAAATATGAATTTTAACAAGCATCCTTGATAATTCAGATGCAAGATCAAACTTTGAGAAATACAGTTATAACTGAATATTTCTCACTTCTACTTTCCTCCTCTTTGTTTATTTTATAGTTAAAAGCTTATTAGGGACCTAGAGATTATCATGGTAAGTGAAATAAGTCAGAAAGACAAATATCATATGTTATCCCTTATACGTGAAATGAGTCATAAAAAAGAATGAAGTGATGCCATTCGCAGCAACATATATAGACCTAGGGACTGTCATACTGAGTGAAGTAAGTCAGACAGAGAGAGACAAATATTATATCGCTTATATGTGGAATCTAAAAAATGGTACAAATTGACTCATTTACATACCAGAAAGAGAGTCACAGATGCAGAAAACAAACTTATGGTTACTAAGGGAGAAAGGGGGGTAGGGATAAACTGAGAGATTGGGATTGACATATACAACACGTTACTACATATAAAATAGATAACTAATAAGAACCTACCATCTAGCACATGGTACTTTAATGTAATGACCCATATGGGACATGAATGACTTCTATGGGAAATAACCTACTTGGGAAAAGAAACCCCAAGAGTGGATATATGTACATGTATAACTGATTCACTTTGTTGTATACCTGAAACTGACACAACCTTGTAAATCAACTTTATTCCAAGAAAAATTAATTTTAAAAAGTATATTAGGGACTTCAAGATTATCAGACTAAATGAAGTAAGTTAAAGACAAATATATTATATCTCATATATGTAGAATCTAAAAAAATGATACAAACGAACTTATTTACAAAATGGAAATAGACTCACAGACAGAGAAAACAAACCTACATTGCCAAAGGGGAAGAGAGGTGTAGGGATAAATTAGGAGCTTGGGATTAACAGACGCTCAATATTACATATAAAATAGATGAACAACAAGGACCTACAGCATTGCACAGGGAACTACATTCAGCAGCTTACAATAACCTACACTGGAAAAAATCTGAAAAAGAATATATACTTATATACATATATGTATGTATATAACTGAATCACTGTGCTATACACCTGAAACTAATACATTGTAAATCAACTATAATTCAATTTAAAAAAGTATATTAGGAATAAGGAGAAAGGAGTGACTTAAGTTAGCACCATCTTAAATTAAAGGCATCAGTTCAGTTCAGTTCAGTCACTCTTTGCGACCCCATGGACTGCAGCACACCAGGCCTGCCTGTCCATCGCCAACTCCCAGAGTTTACTCAAACTCATGTCCATTGAGTCAGTGATGCCATCCAACCATCTCATCCTCTGTTGTCCCCTTCTCCTCCTGCCTTCAATCTTTCCCAGCATCAGGGTCTTTTCCAATCAGTCAGGTCTTCGCACCAGGTGGCCAAAGTATTGGCATTTCAGCTTCAGCATCAGTCCTTCCAATGAATATTCAGGACTGATTGGATCTCCTTGCAGCCCAAGGGACTCTCAAGAGTCTTCTCCAACACCACAGTTCAAAAGCATCAATTCTTCCATGCTCAGCTTTCTTTACAGTCCAGCTCTCACATCCATACATGACTACTGGAAAAACCATAGCTTTGACTAGATGGACCTTTGTTGGCAAAGTATGGCATCAGTGGAATACACAAATAAAATAATGGTTTGAATGTCAGTTGTGAAATTTGAGCCCAAAGGGAATTTAATAAAGAAAGTGTTGGTAGAAATAACTCCAGTTGCCAAGGGACCCCAGCTCAAGTAAGGTCATGCTCAGAATGCCTGTTTTGTTTAGTGTGTTTAGGTCACCAGATGGTCAGTCCATTCCAGTCATTTTTTCTGTGATCATGTCCTTTTAGGCTGTCTAGAAGAAGTACACAGTTTCCTTCGAAGATCTAGATTTCCAGAGATTTAGTATGTATCCCAGTCATCTACTGGTTTGAACTTATCATCCACAAATTCATTTAAACTCTTTTTGATATATATATATATATATATATATATACACACATACATACACATATATGTATATACGTATAGTAGTTCATTGACATCTCTATAACCCTAATGTAAACGGGCAGAAGTAACCAAGCAGCTGAATTCTGATGATATGCACCAGCCACTTCCTCATGTTTCTGAGCTGGAGCTGAGGTCTTTCCTGAAGTCATTTCATGCTCTCTTGAGTTTCCTGGCAATTATTCAACCTTAGCAATGTCTTCTTTAGAAACTTAATAGTTTCCCAGGTGGCTGAGTGGAAAAGAATCTGCCTGCCCATGCAGGAGACCCAGGTTTGATCCCCGAGTCAGAAAGATCCCCTGGAGTAGGAAATAGCAACCCATTTCAGTATTCTTGCCAGGAAAATCCCATGGACAGAGGAGCCCGGTGGGCTACAGTCCACAGGGTCGCAAAGAGTCAGACACAACTGAGAATGCATGCATGCAGTCACTTAATACGGCAAAGAAAAGGGAAGGAGAGAAAACTAATATCTACTGAGTGCTCACTGTGTACTACATGTTATCTCATTGAGAGGTTGGGTTATTTTTAAAGATGAGGAAACTGAGGCTCAGAAAGGACAAGTCGCTGCAGTCGAGAGAAGTGAAGTAAGTCACTTAAGATTTCCTGCAGCAAGACAACAGAGGAAGTCAAATAGGAAAGGAAACAGAAAAGAGCAAGTTTTGATCACTGGTGGCCATTGAGAATGTCCCCGGCTATTGAGAATAATATGTATGCTTTGCTGGAGGGCGTGGGCTCCTGTGGAAGCATCTCTGTGCAAGATCCAGCATCCCCATCCTGGAGGCTCCAGACAACAGTCAGTTGCTTCAGTCGTGTCCAACTCTGTGTGACCCTGTGGACGGTCGCCTGCCAGGCTCCTTTGTCCATGGGATTCTCCAGGCAAGAGTACTGGAGTGGGTTGCCATTTCCTTCTCCAGGGGATCTTCCTGACCCAGGGATCAAACCCTGTGTCTCCTGTGGCTCCGGCATTGCAGGTGTATTCTTTACCGCTGAGCCAGTCTTCCCACTATTTCCCTAGGGAGGTGTAAAGACTGTAGGGACTGGGTACAGCCTTACCTTTCCAGAAACTATCTACTCCAGACCCTCATTTTATAATCGGAGTACCAATAGGGCAGAGGTGGTGGTGATTTGCCCAAAGTCACAGAGAAAGATAGGTGCCAGGATGGGAGAAGAACTCAGACCTCTTAGCCCCTGAGCACCCCCTGTGCTAACCCAAGACAACATGGGCTTCCATTTGCTCCTCTGAAAGTCTAGCTATGAAATCAATGGATAGTGGAGAGATGCTTTTGAAGAGGAAAGATGAGGAACTCATCCCTAAACTATCAAGACTTCAGTTAGAGAGAGCTGTTACAGCAGCTCTTTTGCACCAGGTACTAGGGAAGATGAATGCTCCCTTGGATGGTTTCTGTGAGCTCCAAGAATTCTTTTTCTTTTTGAAAAATATTTATTTACATATTTAATACATATTCATACATATTTAATACAAATTTATTTATGTATCTTTGGCTGTGTTAGGTCTTAGTTGCCATGTGTGGGCTCAATTGTTGCAGCATGAAGGCTTAGCTGCCCCATGGCATGTGGGATCTTAGTTCCCTGACCAGGGATCAATCCTGCCTCCCCAGCATTGGCAAGCAGATTCTCAACCACTGAACCACAGGGAAATCACAGGAAGAGTTCTTGACGGTCAAAGTTTGGAAAAGCTAGATTAAAGTCAAGTAAGTTCCTTTTCTGAAAGACCTCTTGGAGCCTTTAATACATAAATGTGATACTAAAACTCCAAGATCTGTCTATTAAGTCCATTTGTGGACAGGTTCCCCTTCTCACAGTCCCCCCGCCTCCTTTCCCTGCCCCAACACAGAGCCCCTATTAGGAGCACATCAGAAGTTCTGTGGAACATGGCTAGTTTGGGTAACATCAAGTTATGACAAGTCAAGTGACTCAACTGGAAGAGTTTTTCAAAGTCCAACTGATAACACAACCAGCAAAAAGAAGAGTGGAGAAAAGTAACCCAGAAAGAAGAGAAACGTCCACTGAACAATAAACTGTGGTACATCAGTGACTTAATGAAATATTCTTTAGGCACCAAAATATGATAATTTTGGGGATGCCAAGATAATGTGGGTAATTTTTATAGATTACCATTAAGCAGGAAAAAACCCTACAAATATAAAATTTTACTTATGCTATGATTGCAACTGTATGAAAAATTACATGTGCTTGTAATTAGGAACTGGAAGAAAATATGAAATAATAAAATCAATCTTTATTAGGGACATAGACTCACCAAAGGCTTAAGAATATTCTATTACTTGTAATGATGTTAGTTTTACAATAAAAAGTAAGGTAAAGAAACATCACCTGAGAATCAATTTCCCCCTTTTTTTGCATTAGAAATTTTTTTTTTCTCCTCATTCTCTTGGAACCCAAACCTTCTGCAGGATTATAAGAAGTTTGGGGAAATGCTGCTATGCTTGTTTCTCCCACCAATGATAAAAAGGAAATAAAGAAGAAAATTCTCACTCAGCTGTGCAACTCTCACTTGCTGCAAGGAAGAGAGTAACCCAGACCTTGTGTGACAATATTGTTAACACAGCACCTGTAGATCAGGGGACCCTGAGGGATCAGTGGCCATTTCTTAATGTACACAGTGTTCTGCCCTTTTCTTTCAGATCAATTAGACATGTGAGTTAAAAGTCCAAAATTCTGAAAG
This sequence comes from Bos javanicus, assembly GCF_032452875.1. Taxonomy (NCBI): domain Eukaryota; kingdom Metazoa; phylum Chordata; class Mammalia; order Artiodactyla; family Bovidae; genus Bos; species Bos javanicus. The sequence continues at coordinate 107,737,570 of NC_083868.1, forward strand.
CTGATATTTGGAACTTATGTAGCTGTATATTGGGTTTAGGATCTTTAGTTGTAATTACCAAAAAAAAAAAAAAAAGAAAACTTTTTAAAGTTTTCTTTTTTTTTTTTAAATTTTATTTTATTTTTAAACTTTACAATATTGTATTGGTTTTGCCAAACATCGAAATGAATCCACCACAGGTATACATGTGTTCCCCATCCTGAACTCTCCTCCCTCCTCCCTCCTCCCTCCCCATACCATCCCTCTATTTTTAGATTGAGCGCTCAGAAGAGAAACAGAATGTTATTCTTCCCAGGTCATGCTGTTCATGTGTAAAAAAGAATATTCATCACTGTAACAAACAGCTTTAATAACAGGAGGCGAGGCAAAGCTTACACGAAGTGTGAAAACATCCCCATTCTCATGGAGTTTATAATCTAATGGGAAGACATACAATAAAGCAGTTAGATCGGTGAAGTACTCCATGCATGCCACAAGGAGAAAAATGCAGCGCAGAAGGGAGACAGGCTATGTGAGAGGGAAGGTCTTAGAGGAAAGATGGCATTTCAGTAACGTATCTGAGTGAGAGAGGCTGGTGGTGGAGAACTCCAGGCAGAGGTGCTAAGTAAGTTAGCCTGGTGTGAGAAAGGAGAGCAAGGCAGGTGAGGGATGAGGCCGAGTGCCCTGTTGCTCTCAGCAAGTAGGGAGGGATTGGTATGAAACGGGACAGTTGTGCATTAAGAAAGTGCACACTTCTACAAGTGGATGGACAATGTGGAACTTCTCCTGAGCCCTGCACTCCTGGAAAACAGTGACGGTTAAGAGATCTCCCTCCACTTCTGTGTTCCCAAAAATGTCTTACTGCCAAGAATCACCCTTCCCCATGTGACTCAGATAAGGCAGATGATGACTCCCTTGTCTGCCTTAGGGACACGCTCTCCCAATGCCCATCTTGTTTCATAACTGATTAGCTGAACCATTTGTCTCCCTGTTCCTGACTGATGGAGACTTTCTCAGAGAAGCATCCCAACTGAAAAAATCACTTCCTCTGCAAGTCCAAGGAGAAACCATGATGCCAAGATGCTCTGATTTTCATATCTGGGGTATTCTCCTGATTGTAGTTTGAAGAATAAAAGCATTTTCTTCCTCACTCCATTAAAAAAAAATCTCTGACAGGGTATTATATTATAAAACTATAAGAGGGATTTCCCCCCTCATAACACATGTTTGCCAACAAGCCCTCTCTAAATTTAAAATAAACTCTCTTGGGTTGAAATCACCTTGATGCAGACTTGAAGAGCAGAGCCAGGCATGATTTGAATTTAATTAGTGAATTCTGAAGTCATACTCTGTGAGAATTAAACTGGGGCTTAGAGGAAATAGTTCATCAATAGAATCCTTTGGGCAATGTTCACTATCGAGAAAGTCAGTTTCTCCTCTGTCAGTCACTGCCATTGATCTGATAACTAATTAAGTTTAAATTACTTTATTTTCTTTTACTGGGATATTTACTATATGGGATATTTTACTGTATTGTTCTTCATCATAAACAGATAATTTATAAAATTAAAATATATTTTGTCAATATTAATAAATTTTTGCTGATAAAATTGAATTGAATTTTCAATTTCAATAAAAAGCAAACATTCTTATCTATGTTGTTCTTAAAATATGTCTATAAGAGCAGACAGCTGAATTTACTCTGTTCAACTCGAGTTTTTTTATATAGTCAATTGCATTTGAAATGGTGAAAAGGAAACTATCAATCATTCACACTATAGTATGAATTAGTGTTTGCAGACTCCTTTTTCTTTCACTTGGATAAAATCATCTTCAGTGAGGAAATGGGACTTTATGATAAAGTTGCGGGTGAAGTGGAGAATAGGACAATTTATGGAGATGCAGATTTGGGTGAGAAAGCTGCTGTCTAGTAGAGATGTTGGGTAGCTACAGACAGCACAAAAGCTATGGGTTCAAAAGAGGAGATGAAGTAGACATAAAAGGCAGATAAGATGTATTCCTGCTCCAATTCCTGGAGCTTTCACAGGTCTGTGAAATAACTAGAGTTATAGGAACATATTTGACAAAGGTCCTTCTTTCAAAGATGGACTTTGAGCAACCCCAGATGTACATACTGAGAATTCTCTGTGTCCAGCATAACTGAGGGATTGAGACGTGATCAGGAAGCAGATTAGCAGGTTGTGCAGACCTAAGTGATGCTATATAAAAGGGATCCCCTCCAGCACTGGAGACTTCACCAGGGATTCCCACTCTGCAACACTGCTGGGCCCCAGGACAGGAGTACAGATGGAGGCCCACTCACTGTATATCTAAATATTTAGAAGTTGTCAGGCTGGTAAACTGTTAAATAAATATGTTCTATCCTCCTATCTTACAAATATACCTTTGTAACTGGAAGATAAGGCTCAAGTGTAGGATTCTGTAGTACACACAGAGCTGGCTCACTGTTTCTCAGCCTGTAGCCTGACTCAGTTCTGTTCCTGCCCTGTACTCCAGGGCCTTGTGTGTATATATATATACTACCTCTCCCAGCCTCCCCTCTTACTGTACTATATGTCCAAATTTTGTCCACATTCCATGTCAACAGCCCCCCTCCACTGGTCACTCCTTGGGCCTCTGAGCACACACTGGTGGCTCAATCTGCCCATGGGGGTGGGACATGGAGTAGAGGTCTGTGTAGGTCATAGATGTAGACTTGGAATCACTTGAGCAGGAAATTCTAGGGTCCTGAGAACCTGAATCACTGCATAGAAGGGAGGACTTGGGTTCCAAGTGGAAAAGGCCCTTTGGTTCCATGAACTTCTTGCTACGGGAGGTGGGAGCTGTGGCTGGGAATGTGGTCAGAAGATGGCCAGAAAGGGATCCTCTGAAGCATGTGGGTCTAAGGCCAGTGCTCTTGGTACCATAACAGACATGGTAGGCAGAACCCCACTGCAGATGCCTCTATTGTGTGTGTAGCTTGTTTGCTTTACACTTAGCAATTCTTTAATAAGTAGATTTCATTCTGTAATGTGGATTTAGTTCTTCTCAAGGAATCCATATTATTGACTCTATATAATCTGCAGTTAAAAGTGTTCCTTCACGTTAGAGGGAGGCTGGATGGCTGAACAACTATGGATCACACAGCCCAAGTAGCAGCTCTGGTGGGTGGCTCAGTGGGTAAAGAATCCACCTGCAATGCAGAGGACTGCCTGCAATGGTGGAGCTACAGGTTCAATCCCTGGGTTGGGAAGATTCCCTGGAGAAGGAAATGGCAACCCACTCCAGTGATTTTGCTTGGGAAATTCCATGGACAAAGGAGCCTGGTGGGCTGCAGTCCATGGGATCGCAGAGTCAGATATGACTTAGCAACTAAACCACCATGCCTGATTCTAATTTATTCCAGCTAGCCAGTCACACCTTTCCATAAACATCCCTTCTTCACTCCTAACCTCTTGACACACGGTTTGAGGGTCTAACCACAACTAGAGATACTGGCAAGGTTTTTCTGCATTACCTAAGAAATTTCTTGCGCTAAAGAAATGTCTACTTAAAGAACTGAAGTTTCACAAATGATTTTTTTTTAAGGGATATGAAAAGAAAATCTTTGTCGAGGATTCAGGCTAACTAGATAATATTCTATATAATAAAAAAAGAAGGCTCCTCACCATAGGGGATCTCTAAAGCATTCATTCTGACAGTGAAATAGAACATTTCTGAAATACTCAATGAGTTTAATTTGCTAAATAGTAATTAGCTATGATTTAAATAGAAGATTATTTGAAGAACTGAACAGAATAACGCTGTTTATCTAAAGCATAATCTGAGTAATTGCCTTCTCTCGAACTTTGATGTAGGTAGAAGAAACTAACATCTGTTTCTATGGAAGATTATTTTTTTAAGAGGAAGAATGGTAAAGCCTTTGAGAGTCTGATCTCCTCTGTAGCTACAGAAACACTTAGATTTCATATGTAAATATTAAATTACCCTTCTGTGCTTATGGACTTCCCTGGTGGCTCAGACTGTGAAGCGTCTGTCTACAATGCGGGGACCTGGGTTCCATCACTGGGTCGGGAAGATCCTCTGGAGAAGGAAATGGCAGTCCACTCCAGTACTATTGCCTGGAAAATCCCATGGACAGAGAAGCCTGGTAGGCTACAGTCCATGGGGTTGCAAAAAGTCGGACACGACTGAGTGACTTCACTTCACTTCTGTGCTCAGACCTGACTCCAAGATTTCCATCGTGGGCAAGAGAGGGCAGACCTCACTTCTCTTTGCACAAGTTCTTTTTGTAAAATTTATTTATGGTTGCATTGGGTCTTCGTTGCTACACATGGGCTTTCTTTAGTTGCAGCGAGCAGTGACTACTCTTCACTGTGGTTCGTGGGCTTCTCATTGTGTGTAGAGCACAGGCTCTAGGCACCCAGGTTCAGTAGTTGTGGTTCACAGGCTTAGTTGCTACATGGCATGTGGGATCTTCCCGGACCAGAGATGGAACTTGTGTTCCCTGCATTGGCAGGCAAATTCTCAACCACTGGACCACCAGGGAAGTCCTGTATAAGTTAAAACTTCCAAGCAGAAGGGATTTCTGATTTCAGTGTGCTGAGGAGGATTTTTGTGAAAGTAAAGCTGGCAGTAGCTCATAAGGGAATTTGTTTGGGGCTTTCAGCATCCCTGAACTGCTCTCAACAGAGCTGTCCAAACCCATGGTACTGACCAAGGCCATGCAGGCTCAAGAGCCGTTCCCTGGCCTTTGGTGAGATGTCCCCAAAGATTTCACACTGATCACATTATGTCCCTTTTGCTTTGTGTAACTTTTTTAGAGTGTGAGAAATAAAGTCTGTGATCTAACATACCCTCAAGTAACAAACTCATCATACATAGTTGGGGGTGGTGTTACCCTTTGCTACTTTCATACATATGAGTGATTCAGGGAAGCTTTGCAATATATCTGTAGCTGTGCTTCTTAACCTACAGACTGTGTCATTTAATATATGCCATTTCCCCCACCATTATTACCAGCCATTGCAAACATAGGGTTTTGCAGAGCACCGAGAAGCTGTGCTGCGCTGTAATCTTGACAGTCTTTCAGTCTTGGAGAGGAGATATGTAAGCATGTCAAACCAATAAGTTCAACATTTCTGTCCCTGCACATCTAAGGATGTACAAATCAGTTGCCTCTCTGCTATTTCCTCCAGCTTGACCTCTGCTCTTTTAAAGCCCGAAGCCAGGTCCTCTGAAGTACAGATCCACTACAGCATGAACCCATGTCTCTGATGGGGGCTGTGTTCTGGGCTCGTCTTGCCTGATCTGGGGTTGCATCAGCATTGTCCTCCTTTTCCCTCCAGCTGCGAAAAAGTCACTTCCAGACTTGAGCTCCACAGCCCTGCTATCACTGTGTGCTTGTCCTGGTCTCTCCTTGATCCCTGCTGCTGCTCCCTACAGAGTTATTGCCAGTGAGACCTGGGTGTGCTCCAGGGAGCCCAGGCACTGCTGCAGCATACCTTAATTGGAACCCACCTGGGCTTCCTTCATAGCTCAGTTGGTAAAGAATCTGCCTGCAATGCAGGAGACCCGGGTTTGATTCCTGCATTGGGAAGATCCCCTGCAGAAGGAAATGGCAACCCACCCCAGTATTCTTGCCTAGAGAATCCCATGGAGAGAGGAGCCTGGAAGGCTATAATCCATGGGGGTCACAAAGAGCTGGACATGGCTTAGCGACTAAATCATCACAAACACAGCCTCTGGGACTGAGTTTTTCCCTAGGTTCTCATTTCCTGTTCTTGCTTGAGTACATCATTCCTTCCTCTTTCTCCTGGTCTCAATTCAAATCAACTTTCCTAGAGATAGCTTTTCCCAGTTCTTTCCGGAGGTTTGAATCCTGACCCCATATCTAAGGACAATAGACCAGGTCCTGCATGTGTGGACAGGTCTCCCACAGACAGCTGCTAGAAGTTTGGCCTTGACTTTCAAAGATGGTCTGACCCCAGTTGTTATGTCTCATTTACCTGCTGGATATGCCAAAAATAGGCAGTGGGAAGCAGGCCTGTGTGTGTTCTTCTTGGGCTGCCCAGCTGCCCTCTCTGGGTACCATCTATAACCAGGCTAGTCCTCCTGGGCCCTCCACAGCCAGCCAGTGGCTTAGTTCAGTGCCCCTCCTCCACCCTTCCAGTCCCAGTTTATCAAGGGCCTATGGTGATGCCTTGGAGAAGGCAATGGCACCCCATTCCAGTACTCTTGCCTGGAAAATCCCATGGACGGAGGAGCCTGGTGGGCTGCAGTCCATGGGGTCGCGAAGAATCGGACACAACTGAGTGAATTCACTTTCACTTTTCACTTTCATGCATTGGAGAAGGAAATGGCAACCCACTCCAGTGTTCTTACCTGGAGAATCCCAGGGACGGGGGAGCCTGGTGGGCTGCTGTCTATGGGGTCGCACAGAGTCAGACATGACTGAAGCGACTTAGCAGCAGCAGCAGCAGCAGCATGGTGATGCCTTGTGCCAAACTTATGACATAAAGAAGCCAAATTTTACATAAATTTGTAGGTTACATTTAGTACGTATATGAAGGTAAGGGCTGATGAAGAGAGTTAAACTTTGTGGGAATGTGAAGCATATTTACGACCCAGGGCAGGTTTTGCAGAGGAGACAGATTTGGTCCTTAAAGGACCCAAGATGCATTTTGGTAAGAATATGTGAAGAGGATGTTTCAGGTAAGGTTGGATCAGCTCCTTGGAGAGGATTAAGCAAATAACTCACAGCCCCAGGCCCCGGGGTAGGAGGGATTTGAGGAGGACCCTGGGTCAGCTCAGCACTAGCATCCAGAGAGCAGGGGCATGGCTTGTTCACTGTCATGTCCTGTGCCCAGCACACTGCCCTGAACATGTTTGGCACTGGGCAATACTCCTTTACTGAGCAAATGCTAAATAAGGCCTGAGCCTTGTGTCTCTTATGCTAAAGCCATTCCTTGGTTGGAAATAGTAAGTGTGTGGGTGCTAAGTCACTTCAGTCACGTCCCACTCTTTTCAACCCCATAGACTGCAGTTTGCCAGGCACCTCTGTCCATGGGCCAGAATACTGGAGTGGGTTGTCATTCCCTTCTCCAGGGGATCTTCCCCATCCAGGGATCAAACTGAATCTCTTATGTCTCCTGCACTGGCAGGCGAGTTCTTTACCACTGGCACCAACCGGGAAGCCCTGGGAAGCAGCACATTAGATGGTAAATAACTTCCCCCCTCAGCATTCTCTTCTGATAAAGGCTTATCACTGGCTTATGCACTTCTGATGATATACCTTGTTCTCTTCAGGAGACCCAGGAGGATTTGCAGTAAGGATCATTTGCCTCCCTGAGGAAAACCCTGCCCATTTGGCCTGGTTAGAAAATCCCATGGATGGAGGAGCCTGGAAGGCTGCAGTCCATGGGGTCGCTGAGGGTCGGACACGACTGAGCGACTTCACTTTTACTTTTCACTTTCATGCACTGGGGAAGGAAATGGCAACCCACTCCAGTGTTCTTGCCTGGAGAATCCCAGGGATGGGGGAGACTGGTGGGCTGCCATCTATGGGGTCGCACAGAGTCGGACACGACTGAGGTGACTTAGCAGCAGTTACCCACATGATAATTTTCTGAAGGTCTTCCCTGCAGGGAACCACAGTTGCCTGACATCACTAACAAGAGATCCACAATCAGGTGAACGCTCACCAAATAGGCCTGAGCTCTGTCCTTCAGAGACATTTCATCAGTAAAAGAGGAAGCAATTATATCTGCACCCTCAAGTTAGGAAATAGTCTATGGCAGGATAGAAGTCACAGGGAATAGGCTTCCCTGGTGGTCGAGTGTTTAAGAATTTGCCTGTCAATGCAGGGGACATGGGTTCAGACCCTGGTCTGGGAAGATTCCACGTGCCTTGGAGCAACTAAGCCAGTGTGCCCCAGCTACTGGGCCCGTGCACCCTAGAGCCTGTGCTCTGCAATAATGAGCAGGCCCTGCTCAGCTGCTCCACTAGAGAAAGCCTGTGCAAAGCAACAAAGACCCAGTACATACAAAAATAATAAATCTTAAAAAAAAAAAGAAGTCACAGGGAGGTGTGCTCATTGTGAGGTGGAGGAAGATAGCATGTTCAGGGCTTAGGGGACATGACCTGGGGCAGGATCATGCAGATCACTCATGCAGGCTCAGTTACATGGCTGGTGGAGACTTTGCGGCCCCATGGACTGTAGCTCACCAGGCTTCTCTGTCCATGGGATTCTCCAGGCTAGAATACTGGAGTGGGTTGCCATTCCCTTCTTCAGGGGATCTTCCAGACCCAGGGATGGAACCTGGGTCTCCTGCATTGCAGGCAGAGTCTTTACTGACTGAGCCAACAGGGAAGCCCAGTGTCAGTGATAACTGAGTGAATTAGCAGAATTGCAAAGCTGTTTCAAGTTCACTGTGGTTGCATAACTTGGACTTTGTGTGTTTGAGAAGGGATGGAAACAGTAGTGGAAGGAGTGCTATAGACACTTCTAAACATCTCAAAGAAGAAACAAAAGGAGAAGAGCAGATTCTTGTTATGTTTTCCTTCTCCTGGTAATAAAAAAGCCTAAATGGTTTCTGAGACACTCTCTCTTCCCCCAGGTACTTATGGGAATGAACTCTCCTGTTGTACAGGAACCAACAGAACCCACCACCACTTCCATGACCACTGGTGCCTAGGTCAGGTGACTATATGTCAGAATCCCACCGAGGGACTTTCACTTAAATTTTTCCTTTTACTTTAGCAACCTTGCAAGTAGGATGCTATTTCTTTTCCTTCCTGAAGATGAGAAAACTGAGGCTTGGTGAGATTCAACATCCCACCTAGGTCTCTCACAGAGCAGAGTTCCTCAGCCATGACACTCCTGGAATGTGGGACCAGATAATTTTTTTCTTGAGAGAGGAGGGACTGTCCTGTGCATTGCAGGTTGTTTAGAAACATCCCTGGCCTCTATTGGACTTCCCTGATGGCTCAGTTGGTAAAGAATCTGCCTGCAATGCAGGAGACCCGGGTTCAATCCCTGGGTTGGGAAGATCCCCTGGAGAAGGGAATGGCAACCCACTCCAGTATTCTTGCCTGGAGAATCCTATGGACAGAGGAGCCTGGCAGGCTACAGTCCATGGGATCACAAAGAATTGGACATGATTAAACAACTATCACATTCATTTTGGCCTCTATCTGCTAAATGCCAATAACACCTCCCTGGGTTGTGACAACAGAAAATGTCTCAAGACATTGCCAAGTGTTGCTCTGGGGGTAAAATTGCCCTTGGATAAGAATCACTGTTCAGGGGGCTTCCCTGGTGGCTCAGAAGGTAAAGAATCATTGTTCATAGCAAAACTGGTTAACCTAGGTTTTGAATCCAAAGCTACCTACAAACCTGACTCTCTGCTTAGCTAGAACTGAAGTTAACATGTAAGCATCAGCACTTGTGTGAAGAGACTGCCTTGTGCAGCAGTAGAATGATTCAGTGTACTTTGGTTGTCACAGCAATTAATGTCAGTTTCAAAATAAAGGAGCCGATAACAATAACAGCTAACATTTATTGGGTGCTTACTATGTTCCGAGAGGTGTGCCAAGCACTTTGTACATGTTTGCCCGTTTAATCATCTCCAGAACCTTGTAAGGAATGATATGCCTGCAGACTCAGCATATAACAAAGTAGATTCAGAAAAGGAAATTTTGCCATGGCAGCATCATGAGAGAATTCTGCAATGACTAATAATTTTTCAAAGTTCAACTCTGGAGTCCTTGTAAGATATTAGATTTTAGTGACATTTGCAGTTCCAATTATCTTCAACTATGGAATGTACCTGGTCAAACTTGAGCTGTCAAAAAAATGATTGCTCTCAACAGTTTTCATGAAGCCAACCAATTAGTTGATAGGATTGCACATCGTTCTCGGTACTGGGCTCTCTCATGGTATAGAACTGCCTGTCACCCCCTCAGTGACCCCCTCCCAGGAGAGTGAAGGAAGCCTGTTGGGGAAAATGGAATCAGTTCAAAACTGGCTCCCTACATTTCTCAGACTCTTGGTTCCTTAGCACTCTCTCTCCTAAAAAGCCATGGATTTTGAAAGTATTTTCTATTTCTAAGTCACAGTCCCAGAAAAAAAAAATGTGATTATGAACTCATTAATTTGAGTTCAGGCAATGACTTAACAGTAATCATTTCAAGGGAAAATTCAAGTCCAATGCCAGTGGAAGAAAGCTCAGGCATCAGTACCACACTCCAAATAAACAAAGGCTGACTCAGAACTTGGCTTAATAACTTGTTAACACACTGGACTGTGCTATAGCTCACACAGAGAAGAATTCTGACCTATAGGTCAATTATCAAGCTGAAAATCTTTATTGAGTTTACTGCTGTGGGGTAGTTTGTGGAATAAAATTATTTGAATGTGGGATGGAGAGAAAGAAGGGCCTGGGAGAGTGGAGGAGGGATGGTAACTCTAAAGCAGAAGACACCTGGACAATAAGAAGGAGGAAAAGGGGGACAGAAAGGAAGTCAATGAGGAGATGCCTAAACTGGACAACGTGGGGGGCACGTGTGTTGTCCAGGTGCAGGCTGGGAGGTCTCCTGAGCCTTCACACTGCTCATGACTCTCTTATCGCCCTTCCTCCAGACAGAATGGGCTAATTTGGCATGTGAAGAATTGATAAGGGGCTTCCTTGATGGCTTAGTGGTAAAGAATCTGCCTGCAATGCAGGAGACATAGGAGACATGGGTTTAATCCCTGGGTTGGGAAGACATCCCTGGGTTGGGAAGAGTTCTCTGGAGAAGGAAATGGCAACCACTCCAGTATTCTTGCCTGGAGGATCCCATGGACAGAGGAGCCTGGCGGGCTAAGTCCATAGGGTCACAAACAGTCAGACATGACTGAAGCGACTCAGCAAGCACACACCGAATTGATCGGTTGTGGTAGAAGATGTGGTGGGATGGAGATTTGGGAATGGGACTGAGGAAAGTTCAAAGTGTCAGAGAGGGGGGCTTCTGGGGAGCGTGAGGACTCCTATGGCATCTGAAGCTCAGCATGGCCTGCTCCTTGGCCAGCAGGGGCTGGCTTTGTGCACATGAGATAGGAAAGCTGCACAGCGCCCTAGGCTCAGAAAGGCCCACCCTTGGCCTAACGTTCTGCTGTCACTCTGTAGAAATTCTTACAACTTCTGAATGACAGTCCTTGTATTTTCATTTTGCACTTGGATCTGCAAATTATATAGCTGCTCCTGGGCGGCAGTGACCATACTGTCTTAATATGTCCTTGTGACAAGGCATCTCTAGGTTACTCCAGGACCCAAGGGAGGACGGGGCTGTTTAGGAGGGGGCTCGTGACTCAAGGGCTGTGCACAAGACATTGTGCTGAAAGTTCTTAGACAAAAACAGTGAAGCATCCTATTTCTCTAATTCTAAGCATCAAACCTGACATTCCACTGGTTTAGTGGCAGCTTTTTCTTTTTTTCCTGAGAAAAATAAACACATTGGCTGTATAAATAAAATATCCAACCTATACGGAGAAGGCAATGGCACCCCACTCCAGTACTCTTGCCTGGAAAATCCCATGGACAGAGGAGCCTGGTGGGCTGCAGTCCATGGGGTCGCTAGGAGTCGGACATGACTGAGCGACTTCACTTTCACTTTTCACTTTCATGCATTGGAGAAGGAAATGGCAACCCACTCCAGTGTTCTTGCCTGGAGAATCCCAGGGACGGGGGAGCCTGGTGGGCTGCCGTTTATGGGGTCACACAGAGTTGGACACGACTGAAGTGACTTAGCATAGCATACTAATTTAAGAAATACTAAATTGTAAAGCATAAAAAAAAAAAAGGTCACCTTATAATGGCAAAAATACAGTTTACAACATGTTTTCATCAACCCTGTGATTGAATTCTGGACAGTAAAAGGAAGCATTTACCTTGACCTGGCTGCTCTCTCTTCAGTTCAGGGCTGCTTAAATCTAATGAAACATGTTTTGTGGAAGAGCAGTTAAGGTGCTCTTCTGTGATTAGTTGCAAGGCGTCAACAACTAGGCACTTAGGCTCTGAGATCTAACTTTGATGATGTTGAAAATTAGTGAGGGGCTTCCCTGGTGGCCCAGTGGTTAAGAATCCACTTTCCAATGCAGGGGACATGGGTTTGATCCCTAGTCAGGGAACTATGATCCCCCATGCTGCAGGGCAACTAAGCCCATGTGCCACAAGGAAGAGCCCACATGCTGCAACTAAGACCTGATGCAGCCAAAAATATATACATAAATATTATTTAGATATTAAAAGAAAATTAGTGAGAAGAAGGCATTTGAGCTTATCCTTGTCCTGGGTATGTTTATTCTGCTTAACTTAGGCAGACCTACTAATTTTAATACTTTGAATGTTCTAATCCAGCTGAGAAGCAGACGGATGCACCTGTATAGCCAAGACTCTGCCCTCAAGTGGAGCACAAAGTCCCTTTTCCAGATACAAGCTTTCCCTACACAAGATCGTTTTTCTGGAGTTTCGGTTGACATCCTCCTGTAAGGCAAATGCTTCTTTAGCTGTTCAGAATGTGCGGCCTGATGAATCTCTCTTCCCTAGAGAGCCCCTTACCAAGAAGCTCGTTGTTCACAATAGACACTGACTCACCCAGGTTCACTTATGACAAGCTCAGGCACCAGCTTCCTGTCTTTGCCTCTTGCCAACTCTGACTTGAGAAGATACACCCACTGCTTCCTCCCAGGGCTGGAGGATATCATGACGCGAAGTTTCCTCTGAAAAGGAGCATTTGTTCCTTACCATCCATCACCACGGACGCATTAAAGCATTCCCTGAGCATCTGATGCTGTGTCATAGGATTGTTTAATACTTGTATTTACCCATCTGACAAAACTGCCAAAAGCCTGCTTTGTGCAGGGAGCAGAGCAAGGGAGAGAATTTGAAAACAAAATGAAACAGATGCTTTGACCTAAGATGGGGTGAGAGGGATTTTAACCTAGTAGAACGGAAAAGATCTGTGCCTAAATGTCACAGTTGTACCAAGGAAACCCCTGCTTCCAGTGATCCGCTCATTTCACATCATTGTGTAGAATCTACCGCTTCACAGCTGGGTCCTCTAGCTTCCTATATATAGCTCAGGGAACTCAGTGCTCTGTGGTGACCTAAATGGGAAGGAAAGCCAAAAAAGAAGGGATATCCACACTCTTCTGTTATAGTATACGGTCTACTTACAGCCCAGTTCTATAGTGATTACCACTGATTTAATATTGTCAGATTAATATTGTATGTATGTGTTTCTAGGCAGATTATCATTGGGTCATTAGATTTTGTTTTTAATCGTTGAAAATGTGCCACCTTCTAGGGAAAAAGTATTGTTTTAAAAATAATTTGAATAAAAAATAAAAGCCTTGTTGCTATTTAAAAAAAAAAGAGACAATATATGTATACATACAGCTGATTCACTTTGTTGTACAGCAGGAATTAACACAATATTGTAAAGCAACTATATGCCAATTAAAAAAAAAAAAAAAAGACCTTCCTATTGGATAGACACTGGGTCCAATGCTCTTTATATAGTGATGTGAGCAGAAGGCTGCCTCATAAATACTTAACCATGGCAACAATACTAATGATCCATTTCCTATTTCTTTTGGTCAAAATGAGCCTAGCTTTCTTTGGGTCATCTAAGAAGATACTTGTGAATTGAGCATCCATACTCTAGCCTGGTGGCTCAGACAGTGAAGAATCTGCCAGGAGACCTGGGTTTGATTCCTGGGTTGGGAAGATCCTCGAGAGGTGGAAATGGCTAACCACTTCAGTATTCTTGCCTGGAGAATTCCATGGACAGAGGAGCCTCGTGGGCCATAGTCCATAGGCTTGCAAAGAGTTGTATAGGACCGAGCGACTAACACTTTCACTTTCAAGAAGAAACTTGTAATAACTGTGATGATGACAAAACTCTAGCTACTACTACAATTACTAATGACTTTTCAGTATCTCCATGTGGCTTGCACTCTGCTTTGTTTCACATACATCGTTTCTTTCCTCTGTAACAACTCTGTGAGATACTTACTACTATCCTGGTTTACCGGAAGAAGCAATGACATGTTGGAAATTTGAGTTGCTTGCCCCAGGCACAGGTGCCTTCACAAGGCCCTACTGCAGCCCTTCCTTCAGTAAGAACTCTGGTCCTCCGCGGCCCCTCCTCCTGTGGGAGCACTCAGAGGATTAAAGCTCAAGAACTCTGGGAGCATAGAGGAAAAAGCCTGAGGGAGGAGCTGGAACTGTCTTACTCAAAATGGAAATTGCACATACTGGGGTAGAACCTATGGTCTCGTAAAAAAATTGTTTTTTTCCCTCTTAGGTAAGCATTAGCTTTCTGGAACAGCCAGAGCACTTGCTTGCTTGTAAAAAAAGACCTGTAACTTTTTTATTTGAGAAGTCTAATGGCACAGAGGAGGAAAAGGGAGAAAGAAGTTCTCTACTGCAGAAAGAGGAAATGGAGAAGGAATCGACGAGGAAACATTCCTAGAAAATTCATTTAGTAGCTTGAACTATTTAAAATAGCTCCTCAGCTCTTCCCAGCTGACAGGAACTGCGGGGTCTGACAACCTGAGGGGAGTATCTTCAGAGAAGGCCAGAGCCCCAGGCCCTACAGGAGGAATGTCAGGTGCAAACTTGATGTCCTGATACAAAGGCCCTCGTGTCAGCCCAGGTGAGAAAGGACAGGGTTAAGGAAGATGGGACAAGCCATCCAGCCATTCTTCTAGCAGTTCCAAGTCCCTTGAGCTGTCAAGTCAGGTCATGAGAAGGCTGAGTACTTGAGGCAGCTACTTTCAGTTAGGATAAGTCAAGTTTGGTTAAAATAACTCTTCCAAAGGCTCATTGTGTGCAAGGCGTGAGGGATTCAAAGATCCAGTTTAGTGGGGTCTCACTGATTTCCCCTCTTCAGCCCAGCATTCGCAGCCACACTGTGGCACAAGACCTTTTTCCTTAGTCAGTATCTGTTCCAAAGAACCTTCTCTCTCACTGTCTTGGGCCCAAGTTCCTCCCAAAGGGTCCTTTTCCATCTTTTCTTTTAAAGCTGCTGCTGCTGCTGCTGCTAAGTCGCTTCAGTCGTGCCCGACTCTGTGCGACCCTATAGACGGCAGCCCACCAGGCTCCTCCATCCCTGGGATTCTCCAGGCAAGAACACTGGAGTGGGTTGCCATTTCCTTCTCTCTTAAAGCAGCATTTTTGAAATTGTGAAATAAAATAGTATTTTTTTTTAAAGAAAGCAAATGGAAGTGATAATATGAGAGTGATGCATGCATGGTAAGAGACCTGTTTTGTGAAATTTTGTTCAGTTATATGTATTCATGTGTAAAATACATTTCTCACTGTGGGTCATAGTATGAATAGTTGGAAAAGCCTGTGGGAGTGCTCTAACTTTCCCTTCCTCTGCTTCTAGTCAGAGTTTTTACAGAGCCCTTTTTATAGAGCTGTTTTGAAGGTCGCTGTGGCCTTGTGCCTTCCTCTGAGGCTCAACATTTAAAACTCAACACTCCTTCCTTCCAGAGGCCAGCTGATCCATGGCCAGGACTTTGGTTCCTGTGTATCCTGTGCCTGCTACCTGCACCAGCCCATCCCCTCACCCTCCACCCATCACACACACACACACACACACACACACACAGGTCTGTGGCTTGAGGCTCCAGTCTTGTCAGAACACTGGATGCCTTGAGCATCCATGTAAGGGTGATTCAAGAACCCACCATATGTACATGTCCCTTCTGCATTTGCAACAAAACTATTACCAACCTAATAGCCATTTCTTTACAATGTCACCTGCTGGTTGCCAAGCCTTGCCTGAGAGGGTGAACCCTAAACATTGCAGCCGGTCAAGGGCACAGAGGCTGGACCTGTTTCAGGATTTCTCCAGAAGGTTCCTCACCCTGGCCTCTCTGACCTATTTCCTCATGCCTCCTTCTTTGGGCATCTTAGGTGTAAGTCTGGTATTTAATCCCAGCCACAAGCTCCAGCTCCTGTTTTAGGCTTCTGTAATAAAAACTAATATATTGAGGGCTTACCATGAACCAGAGTCTATGCTAAGCACACCATCATTATATTCCACATACTGTCACAGCAGATCATGTACATATTTTACCTCCATTTTACAGACAAGAAAACTGAAGCCATGTAAAGTGGATGGCCCGAGGCCAGCTGGCATTTGAACCTGGCCCACTGGCCTCCATGCCTGCAAGTTCAACCACTGCATCATGTAGGTTTCATTGCATGTATCTTTTGAAGCTCTGCCCCCTCATCCCAGTCTCACCATTGTTGCCTGGCCAAGATAGGAAAACTAGTTAGTTTCATTGTGATATGTTTCTTTAAGGACTAAGCTTCAGGAAAACAGGTGTGTCTCCAAAATTTCAGGTATATTTTTATCCACCATCTAAGAATAATATAATTGTATTACCCTGTTTGGGGGCTTCCCAGGTGGCTCAGATGGTAAAGAATCTGCCTACTAGTGCAGAAGACACAGGTTCGATCCCTAGATTGGGAAGATCCCCTGGAGAAGGAAATGGCGACCCACTCCAGTATTCTTGCTTGGGAAATACCATGGACAGAGAAGCCTGGTGGGCTAAAGTCCATGGGGTCACAAAGAGTCGGATATGATTTAGCAGCTAATCAACATTACCCTGTTATGCCTTGGCCTCTAGGAAGCTCAAAATTAAGTTTAAATATAATATTTATAGTATGTGTGCTAATTGTAGAGTTGGCATAAATCCTTTTTCACTGCTTTACTCTTTCAGTGCCATTTATGTGAACATATGTACATGTATATTTGTGAACAGATGTACATGTAAATTTGTAACAAGGAAGGAAACACGCAAATAAGCATTCTATTGTTTCAGAAAGAAAGACACCTAATTGTCTTGAGCATTTGAATTACTTTAGGAGAAGACTTGATAATATCCTTATAGGAAATTATGGACAACAAGGTCTTCTATTCTTGTTTTGCCTTGGGGGAAAAAAACAGATGTACAGTATTATGTTTTACTATTTGTCTTGGAAAAACCTGGGGGATAGTTGGCAGGGCTGCCACATACAGCTGTGCACATTAGGCACTGCCCATCACAAGGGGATGCCATTTACACTGTGGTCTATAAAGTTGCTCAGTGTGCAACCTGGACATCTGTGTGTGTCAGCTCAAGGAATTTAATTACACTCATACTATTCTCCGCTTTTCATCAGCTATGTACTGTCTGGGACTGGAGTTGTTAGAAGAGGAGGTGGCTGTGGAGCAGGAAGGTATTCCATTGCTCCTGTTTCTCTTCCCAGGCAAAACTATTCCTCCTGGTTTGGGTTGAAGTCCTAGGAAATGTGGGTGATGAGGAGAGCCCCCTCTCCCTCTGTGCAACAGTGGGGAGGCCGGGAAGGAGGAGAATGGGCCTCAGGAGACGCTAAACCGAGCAGGCAATCAATCATCTCACAAGCCCTCTCGAGTTTCTTCTGGCTTTATTTTGGGCACTAATTGGAAATGTCTGCTCCTTCACTGAGTCTGTTTTCTCAGTGAAAGGAGAAGAAGGAAAGGAGGTTCCAGCAGAGCCTGAGGATGCTGAGAAGGATGTGATAACTTTTCAAACCATTGCCATTTTCCACTGTTTCTCCCTTCAGAGTCTCCCTTTGGGGTGTTCATATGTATGGTCTGTCAACTGCAAGGACACTCTTTTCATACTGGGCTCCCGTCTCTGGAGACCACCAAATGGGATGAAGGGGATTTTATTAGGGTGTCAAATATGTGGCCTCTTTTTATTTATTGTTAATTTAAAAAAAATCTTTATTTTTTTTCAATTGAATGCATGCTAAGTCCCTTCAGTCATGTCCGACTCTTTGCAACCCAATGCACAGTAGCCTGCCAGGCTCCTCTGTCCATGGAATTCTCCAGGCAAGAATACTGGAGTGGGTTGCCATGCCCTCCTCCAGGGGATCTTCCCATCCTAGGGATTGAACCCACATCTTCTGCATCTCCTGCATTGCAAGAAGATTCTTTACCACAGAGCCATTGGGGAAGCCCTTTTTCAACCTTATTAAGGTATAATTGACAAAGAAAATTGTAAGATGTTTAAAATGTATATGGGAGGGGAGTTTAGGGAAGAATGGATCCATGTATATGTATGGTTGAGATCCTTCCCTGCTCACCTGAAACTATCACAACATTGTTAATCAGCTGTACCCCGATACAAATAAAAAGTGAAAAAAATGTATATGATGGTGATCTGATATGCAAATACATTGTAAAAGGATCCCCACATCTAGTTAATTAACACGTCTGTCACCTCACAGATTTATTTTCTTCTTTGAAGAGAACATTAAAGTTTTGCTTTCTAAGCAAATTTCAGTGATATAATCCGGAGTCATCAACCATAGTCACCATGTTATACACTAGATCCTCAGATCTCATACATCTTACAGATGAAAGTTTATATCTTTTCCTACTCTCTCTCTATTTTCCCCTGCCCTCCATAACCACATTTTTTATGACTTTGACTGTTTTTAGATTTCATATATAAATGATATTGTGTAGTATTTGTCTTTGTTTGGCTTATTTCACTTAGCATAATGCCTTCAAGGCAACCATACTGTCACAGATGGGAAGGTTTTCTTCTTTCTCATGACTGAATAATATCCATTATATTTATGCACCACATCTTCTTTATGCCCTCTTTATTCCTTCTTTATTTCCATTGATGAGCACTTAGGTTGTCTCCATTATTCATTACTATGAACAATGCTGCAGTGAACATGGGAGCACAGATATCTGTTTGAGATCTTGATTTCAGTTCTTTTGGATATATACCCAGAAGTGGGATTGCTGGATCATGGGAGTTCTGGGCTTCCCCGTTGGCTCAGCGGTAAAGAATCTCCCAGCAATGCAGGAGATGCAGGAGACATGGGTTTGATCCCTGGGTCAAGAAGTTCCCCTGGAGGGCATGGCAGCCCACTCCAGTATTCTTGCCTGGAGAATTCCATGGACAGAGGAGCCTGGCGGGTTACAGTCTATAGAGTGGCAAAGAGTCAGACATGACTGAAGCGGCTTGGCACATATGCACAGTAGTTCTATTTTTAATTTTTTGAGGAGTCACATGTTGTTTTCTACAGTAGCTGCACCAATTTACACACCTATCAACAGTGTACCAGTGTTCCCTTTGTGGGACAGAAGGGACTAGTTCTGCCTTGATCCTACAACACTGGCCTTATTAGTCTTGCAGGGATCATAACTAATTACTTAGAAGAAGTTTATTGTCCCTGGAAATGATGTGAAGGTAAAAAGACCCCCACTGAAAAAAATTTTTTTTAATTGGCTCTGGTTTAGAAGAGCAGTAGGTCTGAGTCCTTGGGTTGCACATATTGTGTTTTAATTTGGGCTCCAATACATGACTTTGGGCAATTTACTTCTCCAAATCTCAGTTGCTCCTCTGCAAAATATGCAAAAGAGATAATAATAATAATTTTGCATCATAGGATTGTGATGAATATTTGAAGAGGTAATGCAAGGGAGAGACACTCAAAGCAGACATCCAGTCCATGAACAACAGAAAGGAAGAGGAGTGTCAACCCATTTGGGGAGCTCTGAGGTATGTGATACTGGGGATGTGGTCAGCTGGTCTCATGGAGATTTGGTTTCTATACGCCTCTTCTGTGGGCTTCCCTTGTGGCTCAGCTGATAAAGAATCTGCCTGCAATGTGGAACACCTGGGTTTGATCCCTGGGTTGGGACAATCCTCTGGAGATGGGAATGGCTACCCACTCCAGTATTCTGGCCTGGGGAGTTCCACAGACTGTATAGTCCATGGAGTCACAAAGATTCAAATATGACTGAGTGACTTTCACACACACTCACACACATGCCTCTTCTATCTCAGCCATTAAGTGATGTACAAGGGTAATTTTGAGTTCATTTGATTTTCAACTTATATACTATCTTTAGAACCTAAACTCCCTTCCTGAAGATGTAATCCCACCATAAGTGCTAAATAAATAGTGGTTATCATTATTAAAGATTGCCCAGTCAGCCAGTGTTCAAGGATTTGTGATGAATAAAGATGATATTTGAATTTTAAAAAATAGCTCCCTGTTAGACCAAAGGGAGTATGGCTACTTTATTTCCTTTTATAAAAAAATAGTAAGAATTTATATACATATATATATATATATACACATATGTATATACATATTTAAATTTTTATTGGAGTATAGTTGATTTACAATGTTGTATTGGTTTCTGCTGTACATCAGAGTGATTCAGTTACACATGTATCTATTCTTTTTTAGATTCTTTCTCATGTAGGTCATTACAGAGTACTGAGTGGAGTTCTCTGTGCTATAGAGCAGGTTTTTATTAGTTATCTATTTTGTATATAGTAGTGTATCGGAGAAGGCAATGGCACCCCACTCCAGTACTCTTGCCTGGAAAATCCCAGGGATGGGGGAGCCTGGTTGGCTGCCATCTATGGGGTTGCACAGAGTCAGACGCAACTGAAGTGACTTAGCAGCAGCAGTGTATATATGTCAATCCCCATCTCCCAATAATCGAAGTATGAATGTTTTATTTTTCTTCACTGATGCTTACTTGTGTCCCTTTCTCTCCTATCACTTCCCCCATCCCCTTGTTCACCCCCCAACACTTTGTAAATGTAACCTAAAGGATGTTGTTACTTTGGGACCCACTTCTTTGACTGTTTAGTTGATGACTTAGTTTGTGCTAAATGGAAGTTTACCAACATGATGTTGTCTGTGCAAAAAGGCCTTTCTGTTAAGAGACATGAAGACATGGTTGCCAAGGGCATGGGCAATCTAGTCTGGAGCACTAGAAGACAGATGATGTCAATTACAGATCATTGTTACCAAGGCCTAAACCAAAAGCGAGTTGGTTATCAATGCCTTGCCTCTCAGAGTAAAACTTTCCCTATGATTAGCATGTTACAGATGACAAAATGTTAGTCAAAACCAATGATTCTCAATCCTGGGCCCATGTCAGAAAAAAAAGTGTTAGTCATTCAGTCATGTCTGACTCTTTGCAATGCTATGGACTCTAGCCCACCAAGTTCCTCTGTCCATGGAGTTCTCCAGGCAAGAATACTGGAGTGGGTTGCCATTCTCTCTTCCAAGGGATCTTTTCGATCCAGGGATGGAACCTAGGTGATTCTTTACTGTCTGAGCCACCAAGGACACCCTCCCACCCCCACAAGTTAGAACTACCTGATAAACTTTCAGAAAACACTAGTGCCAGGGCCTGACTCCCAGATTTAATTGACTAGGATGGGGGTCAGACACCTGTATTGAAAGTCTACCAGCTGATTCTGTTGTGCACACTAAACCTTTCAACATGGTTTATACTCTAAAATCACTGGAGGGCTTGTTAAGACACAGGTTTCTGGTCCCACCTGAGTTTTCGATTCAGTAGATCTGAGACGGGGCAGAGAATGTGTATTTTTAACAAGTGCCCAGGTGACACTGGCAATGCAGGTTCCAGGCCACACTTGTACACACAGTGGCTGACAATCCACATTTCAGTTCAGTTCAGTTCAGTCGCTCAGTCGTGTCCAACTCTCTGCGACCCCATGAACTGCAGCACGCCAGGCCTCCCTGTCCATCACCAACTCCCAGAGTTCACTCAAACTCACGTCCATCAAGTCAGTGATGCCATCCAGCCATCTCATCCTCTGTTGTCCCCTTCTCCTCCCGCCCCCAATCCCTCCCAGCATCAGAGTCTTTTCCAATGAGTCAACTCTTCACATGAGGTGGCCAAAGTACTGGAGTTTCAGCTTTAGCATCATTCCTTCCAAAGAAATCCTAGGGCTTATCTCCTTTTAGGTGTCCTCAAAGCTTTGTCGTAGTCAGTGTTCCCCAGAGAGACACAACCAATTGGATGTACAGAGAGATAGAATATACAGGAGATTGGTTATAGGGACTGGCTCACACAGTTGTGGAGGTGAAGTCCCACATTTGGCCATCTGCAAGCTGGAGAACCAGGAAAGCTGGTGGGGTAATTCAGTCTAAGGTCAAAGGCCTGGGAGTGAGGGACTGATGGTGTAAGTTCCTGAATCCTCAGGCCCGAGAGCTAGGAGCTCCATTTCTGAAGAGAGAAGAAGATGAGGTTCCAGCTCAAAACCGGAGAGAGAATTCATTATCCCTCCTTGGCCTTCCTGTTCTATTGGGCTCTTAACAGACTGGATGATACCATCCACAGAGGTGACAGCCATCACTCAGTCTACTGAATCAAATGCTAATCTCATCTAGAAACATCCTGCAGACACACCCAGAAATAATGATTTACCAACTCTCTTGGCATTCCTCAGGCCAGCCAGGATGACACATAAAATGAACCATCACAAGCCTTATTTTTTCTTTTCATTGGTTTCATATTCTCTTCTTAACCCCCCTCCCCACCCACTGACTCCTTGAAGTGAAGTGAAAGTTGCTCAGTCTTATCTGATTCTTTGTGACTGATTCTATACAGTCCATGGAATTCTCCAGGCCAGAATACTGAAGTGGGTAGCCTATCCCTTCTCTAGGGGATCTTCCTGACCCAGGAATCAAACTGGGGTCTCCTGCATTGCAGGCGGATTCCTTATCAACTCAGCTATGACCGATTTCTTATGTTCCTCTAATAAATACACGTGTTCCTTCCACCCTGTGTGCGTGCTAAGTTGCTCCAGTCATATCCAACTCTTTGTGACTCCCCTATGTACTGTAGCCCACCAGGCTCCTCTGTCCATGGGATAGTCCAGGCAAGAATACTAGAGTGGGTTGCCATGCCCTCCTCTAGGGGATCTTTCCAACCCAGGGATCGAACCCATGTCTCTTACATCTCCTGAACTGGCGGGTGGGTTCTTTATCACTAGCTCTACCTGGGAAGCCCTCTGTCTACCCTACAGGTCTCTGAAAACATTTTTCCTTTTGCCTGGAGCACCTTCCCTGTCAAAAAACAGACTTCACTGAGAAAAGGCTGTAATTCAATTTTCATTGACTTGACATTAGGTTTCATCCAGCAAACATAAACTGTGGAGCTTGTACTGAATTTGTTAATGGTAATATTACATTGTTGTAAGTATTGTAAAACACTTTTACGACCTGCAGTTTTTCATTAAATAAGGTTTTATTTCCTACATTGATGCGAGTACAAAAATAAACTATGGCTATCCTTTTTTTTTCAACCTTGGGATGTTATAATAGTTGAAGTCATTATAAGCCTTTCTTTTGTTAAAATCCATAGTTTGTAAGGAACACATAAGGAAATAGAACTTCTACAGTATTAATAGTGGGATCATAGATGTGACATGGGGGCAGTATATGTCAGTATAAGTAAATATGAAGTAGACTGTGGGTCTCTCCACCCTCCACCACACCAGCCAGAGACTCATTTCTCTCATGGTGACTTTGCCTCCAGGGAAAGGGTGCTGTGCTGAGTGGGGCAAAGATGAACGCAATGCCTCTTTCTTCTGCAGTTTCCCCGGCAGGGTTTCCCAGTCAGTTAGCACCTTATGACCCCTTCTTGGCTCCCACTGCTTCCATTAAATCCTGTCAGAAGGACCAAATGAAACGAGACAGACAAATAAGCCTCAAATGATGGAACAGGAGATACCGTACAATTTGAACTTTTTATTTTCACACTGAGTTAGTGATTTTAAAAGTAAAGGGGACTCTTACAAGGTCTGTCAAAATGGAGGTCTAAAGCAATTACTTTTGCACCTTATACCCCACTATAGCTTGTTGAAAGGAATAATTTTGATGTGCTTTTTGTGAGCAAGCTGCTCAAAAAATGTTATTAAAGCATCTCTCATCTATCATATCTATCCCTCCTGTTGCGATTAAACTGGCTTTAATTTTCCTGACCCAGGGTTTGTCCATCTGGAAACAATCTGAAGTGGAGAATTAATATTTGAAAGACTGTCCAAATGCTCAAAACTGCTGCCACACGTCATAGTTATTAATGTGTCAGTCATTGTAGTGATATGTATGTATGTGTATCATACACACACATGTAGTACCTTATTTAAGCTTCAAAAAACACTGTGAATAGGTCGTGTTGTTATACTATTATTATCCCCATTTTATATGTGAGGAAATTGAGGTGCATGGAAGTTAAGCCACATACCCCAGGTCAAGGAGCTTGAGTCAAGATATGAACTCAGACAGTCTAGAATCTATGTGCTAAACTACCGCCATTCTAAACAGCTTCTTTGGTTATCTCAATCTGTTTAACCAAATTGTCATGTGATGAAAAGGAAAATAGTAGAGTGACTTAAACAATAGAATTTTCACTTTTCCTGGAATTGGGTTGTTTTTATTTAGACCGGCATCACTTGGTCTTCTTTCTACCTTTAGGGAGGGCTACATTGAAGTAGTGCTGTGGGGGATGTGTTTCTTGGGTGGAAAGTTTGTAACAGCCTATTGGATAAGACGTCCCTGGGATCTACTGGCAGGTGGGGACCAGGAGTGGGATTCCTTTGTCCTTGTGATGTACTTGATCAGAAAGACCCCATCTGACATCAGCCAGCTCAGGACTAATCCATAGAGATGCCCCTCTTGGTCTGAGTGTAAATTAATGTCCTTGAAATTATTCACTTAAATTTAACTCAGTTGGATCTGTGGTAGGATTTTTAACATAAGAAGAGAGGGGAAATCTTGACTTATCCTAAGGCTGTGTGTGTGAGTGTGTTGTGTTAATAGGAAGTCTGGGGAGAGTTTGAGGGGGAAGTTCTGAGATGAGCTCTGATGGGAAGTATAGGACTAATGGCTGCAAGGGCAGCTGAGTGAGAGGAACCCCCTCTTCTGTGACCTCTGCTTCCCAAGAATCTATCTTTTATGCAGTTGAAGAACACGCTTCCCACACCTGGATCCATCTCTGGGATCTTTTGTGTATCTAACTCCTGAACAGTCTGAAAGTTCCAATTTAGTATCTTCTCCAGAAAGCATGCTCTGACCACTCTCATCCCCTCCCTTCTCTAATCATCACTGAGGTGCCCTCATCACTGGCTACACTGAGCTCCCATGAGAAATTATCTACAAGTTCAGATCCTCTGTTCCCACCCCCCAGATGCTCTGTAGGTCTGGGATGCACCCCACACTTTAGGAACCTTCCCCAAATGAATGTTAGTTTATCTTTATAGGCAGTGGTGTGCTGGTAAACTGGTTTGCCAAAAATATGTATATCAATAAAAATTAGAAGCCTGGGTTTTCATGGTGTAAACACTCCCAACATGACTCATTTCAAGTTATAAGCAGTTTAATAATGGTTTCATGAGGTTCTTGAATATACTGAACAATTGGCTGTTGCAAGCTGGTACAAGCTGCTTCTAGGACATCAATATTAGGCAATTAAAAAAAATCATATTTACTTTAACTCAGAAATTCCAAGATTTATTCTACTGATATGTTTTCCTATATAGGCAAAGATCTATTACAAAGATATTTGTAATAACAAGATACTAGAAATAATCTAAATGTTCATCAATAGCACATTAATGAAATATATTATGGAAATTCTAATCAATGAAGTATTATGAGGAGATTAAAAAGAATAAGGTGGATCCATATGTACCTCTACAAGAGACTTCCCCAGACTTGCCCGTGAGTGTCCAGGAGTCTCTGGTGGGGGTGTGGGTCAGCGGGGGCCTGCTGCAGGGTTGGGGGTACTGAGTGCAGCGGTGCATGCATGGGACCTTTTGAAGGAGGTCACCATTATGTTTATTACCTCCACCATAGTTTGGCCTCAGGTCAAACAACAGGGAGGGAACACAGCCCATCAACAGAAAATTGGATTAAAGATTTACTGAATATGGCCTCACCCATCAGAACAAGACCCAGTTTCCCCCTCAGTCTGTCTCTCCCATCAGGAAATTTCCATAAGCCTCTTATCCTTATTCATCACAGGGCAGACAGAGTGAAAACCGCAATCTGGACCACAGCCTTTTCTATCTCAATGAAACCATGAGCCATGACATGTAGGGTCACCCAAGACGGACAGGTCATGGTGGAGAGTTCTGACAAAATGTGGTCCACTGGAGAAGGGAATGGCAAACCACTTCAGTATCCTTGCCTTGAGGACCCCATGGATATTATGAAAAGGCAAAAAGATAGGACACTGAAAAATGAACTCCCCAGGTCGGTAGGTGCCCAATATGCTGCTGGAGATGGGTGGAGAAATAACTCCAGAAAGAATGAAGAAATGGATCCAAAGCAAAAACAGCACCCAGTTGTGGATGTGCCTGGTGATGGAAGTAAAATCCGATGATGTAAAGAGCAATATTGCATAGGAACCTGGAATGTTAGGTCCATGAATCAAGGTAAATTGGAAGTGGTCAAATAGGAGATGGCAAGAGTGAATATCGATATTTTAGGAATCAGTGAACTAAAATGGACTGGAATGGATGAATTGAACTCAGATGACCATTATGTCTACTACTGTGGGCAAGAATCCCTTAGAAGAAATGGAATAGCCCTCATAGTCAACAAAAGAGTCCAAAATACAGTACTTTGATGCAATCTCAAAATCGCCAGAATGATCTCCATTTGCTTCCAAGGCAAACCATTCAATATCACAGTAATCCAAGCCTATGCCCTGATCAGTAATGCTGAAGAAGCTGAAGTTGAATGGTTTTATGAAGACCTACAAGACCTTCTAGAATTAACACCCCCAAAAGATGTCCTTTTCATTATAGGGGACTGGAATGCAAAAGTAGGAAGTCAAGACATACCTGGAGTAATGGGCAAATTTGGCCTTGGAGTACAAAATGAAGCAGGGCAAAGGCTAACAGAGTTTTGCCAAGAGAATGCACTGGTCATAGCAAACACCCTCTTCCAACAACACAAGAGAAGACTCTATACATGGAAATCACTAGATGGTCAATACTGAAATGAGATTGATTATATTCTTTGCAGCCAAAGATGGAGAAGCCCTATACAGTCAGCAAAATCAAGACTGGGAGCTGACTGTGGCTCAGATCATGTACTCCTTATTGCCAAATTCAGACTTAAATTGAAGAAAGTAGGGAAAACCACCAGACCATTCAGGTATGACCTAAATCAAAGCCCTTACGATTATACAGTGGAAGTGATAAATAGATTCAAGGGATTAAATCTGAGAGAGTGCCTGAAGAACTACGGATGGAGCTTCATGGCATTGTACAGGAGGCAGTGATCAAGACCATCCCCAAGAAAAAGAAGTGCAAAAAGGCAAAATGGTTGTCTGAGGAAGGTTTACAAGTAGCTGAGAAAAGAAGAGAAGCTAAAGGCAAAGGAGAAAAGGAAAGATATACCCATTTGAATGCAGAGTTCTAAAGAATAGCAAGGAGAGATAAGAAAGCCTTCCTCAATGATCAGTGCAAAGAAATAGAGGAAAACAATAGAATGAAAAAGACTAGAGAGCCCATCAAGAAAATTAAAGATATCAAGGGAACATTTCATGCAAAGATGGGCACCACAAAGGACAGAAATGGTATGGACCTAACAGAAGCAGAAGACATTAAGAAGAGGTGGTAAGAATACACACGGTGCAGTCACTCAGTAGTGTCCAACCCTTTGCGACCCCATGGACTGTAGCCTACCAGGCTCCTCGGTCCATGGATTTTCCAGGCAAGTGTACTGGAGTGGGTTGCCATTTCTTTCTCCCAGAATACACAGAAGAACTATACAAAAAAAATCTTCATGACCCAGATAACCACGATGGTATGATCACTCACCTAAAGCCAGACATCCTGGAATGTGAAGTCAAGTGGGTCTTAGGAAGCATCGCTATGAACAAAGCTAGTGGAGGTGATGGAATTCCAGTTGAGCTATTTCAAATCCTGAAAGATGATGCTGTGAAAGTGCTGCACTCAATATGCCAGCAAATTTGGAAAACTCAGCAGTGGCCCCAGGACTAGAAAAGGTCAGTTTTCATTCCAATCCCAAAGAAGGGCAATGCCAAAGAATGTTCAAACTACTGCACAATTGCACTCATCTCACACGCTAGCAAACTAATGCTTAAAATTTTCCAAGCCAGACTTCAACAGTATGTGAACCATGAACTTCAAGCTGGATTTAGAAAAGCCAGAGGAACCAGTCAAATTGCCAACATCCATTGGATCATAAAAAAACAAGAGAATCCCAGAAAAAAAATCTACTTCTGTTTTATTGGCTATGCCATAGCCTTTGACTGTGTGGATCACAACAAACTGTGGAAAATTCTGAAAGAGATGGGAATACCAGACCACCTGACCTGTCTCTTGAGATATCTGTATGCAGTTCAAGAAGCAACAGGACATGGAACAACAGACTGGTTCCAAATTGGGAAAGGAGTACATCAAGGCTGTATATTGTCACCCTGCTTATTTAACTTATATACAGAGTACATCATGAGAAACGCTGGGCTGGATGAAGCACATGCTGGGATCAAGATTGCAGGGAAAAATATCAATAACTTCAGATATGTATTATGACACCACCCTTATGGCAGAAAGTGAAGAGGAACTAAAGAGCCTCTTGATGAAAGTGAAAGAGGAGAGTGAAAAAGTTGGCTTAAAACTTAACATTCAGAAAACTAAGATCACAGCATCTGGTCCAATCACTTCATGACAAATAGATGGAGAAACAATGGAAACAGTGGCTGACTTTATTGTCTTAGGTACCAAAATCACTGCAGATGGTGACTGTAGCCATAAAATTAAAAGACGCTTGCTCCTTGGAAGAAAAAAAAACTTTGATCAACCCAGACAGCATAATAAAAAGCCGAGACATTACTTTGCCAAGAAATGTCCATATGGTCAAAGCTATGGTTTTTCCAGTAGTCATGTATGGATGTGAGTGTTGGACTATAATGAAAGCTAAGTGCCAAAGAATTGATGCTTTTGAATTGTGGTGTTGGAGAAGACTCTTGAGACTCCCTTGGACTGCAGGGAGATCCAACCAGTCTCTCCTAAAGGAAATCAGTCCTGAATATTCATTGAAGGATTGATGCTAAAGCTGAAACTCCAATATTCTGGCCCCCTGATGTGAAGAACCAACTCACTAGAAAAGACCCTGATGCTGGGAAAGATTGAAGGCAGGAGGAGAAGGGAACGACAGAGGATGAGGTGGTTGGATGGCATCACTGACTCGATGGACATGAGTTTGAATAAGCTCCGGCAGTTGGTGATGGACGAGGAAGTCTGGCCTGCTGCAGTCCATGGGTCCACAAAGAGCAACTGAACTGAACTGATATGTACCACCATGGAAACTTACAACTATTCACGGTAAATGAAAAAAGGAAAACATTGTGGGTATCATTTCTGTTTAAAGAAGTGAGGGGAGACCTACATACCTGTTTGCTTTTTTTATGTATGAAAAATTTTCAGATGGATGAGAAACAAGTATTAACAGTTTTAGCCTAAAGGGTGGCTTCCCTGGTGGCTCAGATGGTAAAGAATCTGCCTGCAATGCAGGAGACTTGTAAGAGACCAGGGTTTGATCCCTGGGTTGCTAAGATCCCCCAAGATGGAAATGGCTACCCACTTCATTATTCTTGCCTGAAGAATTCCATGGACAGAAGAGCCTGGCAGGCTACAGTTCATGGGGTCACCAACAGTTGGACACGACTGAGCTACTAACACATACACAAACAACACACACACAGAGACACACAGCTTAAAGTGTAGAAGGCTAGGATTTTGATTATTACCTCTTTGAATGGTTTGATACTTTTAAAACAAGTGCAATTTTTTCTCAATAAAAATCAAGCAGAGTATTTTCTTATTTTCTTTCTTTTTTAAATCAGAAAACAAGTAAAACCGCTCAGGTGATTCTGATTTGTGCTGGGTTCAGAGCCCTACAGCTTTGCCCAGTCATGGTTTTTGCTGCAGTTCATGTGAGTTAGGTTGTCTCCATATCTAGTGCCAAAGTCTTCAAGCAAGGGCTACTGAGCCACTGAGTGCTATGATTTGGGGAAGTGTACTGGGCGTTATTTTCCTTACTTGTAAAAGGAAGGGCTTATACCAGGATTCAGGGATGGTTAACTCAAAGCTTTCAGGATCTATTGTGAGTAGGTGCCCTGGAAAACTGCAGAAGCACATTCTCATCATCCAACCCCACCCGTTATACCTATGAGAAACATTCCAATTCAAATTAAACAAACACTATGCTGGCTACAAAATACATTTCACTTGCAGGACACCATAAATTAATCCTTAATGTCTTTCTAGACTAATAATACTTGCCATAGATATTATTATACTGTAAGCTATCAGTAAATAAAATATATGGCTGCTATATACATTATGATATATATGATAATGGTAAGATAATAATTGTGACAATGATGATGGTCATGGTGATAATAATAAAAGCTCAACTTGAAATCAGAAGTTCTGATCTCAAGTCTCAATCTTGAAATGTGAAATCTCATCTCATCTCTCACAATTATATATATTAAAAAAAATACACACATATATATATGTGCTCAGTCACTAAGTCATGTCCAATTATTTGTAACCCCATGGACTGTAGCCCACCAGGCTCCTCTGTCTACGAAGCAGGTTGCCATTTCCTACTACAGGGGATCTTCCCAACCCAGGGATTAAACCCACACCTTTTGCACCTCCTACATCGGCAGGCAGATTCTTAACCACTGCATCTCCCCATTCTTGTATACATATATGTATATATTACATGTATATGTGTACATGCAAAAAAGCAAAATGGCTGTCTGGGGAGGCCTTACAGCCAGCTGTGAAAAGAAAAGAAGCGAAAAACAAAGGAAAAAAGGAAAGATATAAGCATTTGAACGCAGAGTTCCAAAGAATAACAAGGAGAGATAAGAAAGCCTTCCTCAGCGATCAGTGCAAAGAAATAGAGGAAAACAACAGAATGGGAAAGACTAGAGATCTCGTCAAGAAGATTAGAGGTACCAAGGGAACATTTCATGCAAAGATGGGATCGATAAAGGACAGAAATGGTATGGACCTAACAGAAGCAGAAGATATTAAGAGGTGGCAAGAATACACAGAAGAACTGTATGAAAAAGAGCTTCACGACCCAGATAATCATGATGGTGTGATCACTGACCTAGAGCCAGATATCCTGGAATGTGAAGTCAAGTGGGCCTTAGAAAGCATCACTATGAACAAAGCTAGTGGAGGTGATGGAATTCCAGTTGAGCTATTTCAAATCCTGGAAGATGATGCTGTGAAAGTGCTGCACTCAATATGCCAGCAAATTTGGAAAACTCAGCAGTGGCCACAGGACTGGAAAAGGTCCATTTTCATTCCAGTCCCAAAGAAAGGCAATGCCAAAGAATGCTCAAACTACCGCACAATTGCACTCATCTCACACGCTAGTAAAGTAATGCTCAAAATTCTCCAAGCCAGGCTTCAGCAATACGTGAACCGTGAACTTCCTGATGTTCAAGCTGGTTTTAGAAAAGGAACCAGAGATCAAATTGCTAACATCTGCTGGATCATCGAAAAAGAGAAATTCCAGAAAAACATCTATTTCTGCTTTATTGACTATGCCAAAGCCTTTGACTGTGTGGATCACAATAAACTGTGGAAAATTCTGAAAGAGGTGGGAGTACCAGACCACCTGACCTGCCTCTTGAGAAATTTGTATACAGGTCAGGAAGCAACAGTTCGAACTGGACATGGAACAACAGACTGGTTCCAAATAGGAAAAGGAGTCCGTTAAGGCTGTATATTGTCACCCTGCTTATTTAACTTCTATGCAGAGTACATCATGAGAAACGCTGGGCTGGAAGAAGCACAAGCTGGAATCAAGATTGCCGGGAGAAATATCAATAACCTCAGATATGCAGATGACACCACCCTTATGGCAGAAAGTGAAGAGGAACTAAAAAGCCTCTTGATGAAGGTGAAAGAGGAGAGTGAAAAAGTTGGCTTAAAGCTCAACATTCAGAAAACAAAGATCATGGCATCTGGTCCCATCACTTCATGGGAAATAGATGGGGAAACAGTGGAAACAGTGTCAGACTTTATTTTTTTGGGCTCCAAAATCACTGCAGATGGTGATTGCAGCCATGCAATTAAAAGACGCTTACTCCTTTGAAGAAAAGTTATGACCAACCTAGATAGCATATTGAAAAGCAGAGACATTACTTTGCCAACAAAGGTCCGTCTAGTCAAGGCTATGGTTTTTCCAGTGGTCATGTATGGATGTGAGAATTGGACTGTGAAGAAAGCTGAGCTGCTGAAGAATTGATGCTTTTGAACTGTGGTGTTGGAGAAGACTCTTGAGAGTCCCTTGGACTGCGAGGAGATCCAACCAGTCCATTCTGAAGGAGATCAGCCCTGGGATTTCTTTGGAAGGAATGATGCTAAAGCTGAAACTCCAGTACTTTGGCCACCTCATGTTAAGAGTTGACTCATTGGAAAAGACTCTGATGCTGGGAGGGATTGGGGGTAGGAGGAGAAGGGGACGACAGAGCATGAGATGGCTGGATGGCATCACTGACTCGATGGACGTGAGTCCCAGTGAACTCTGGGAGTTGGTGATGGACAGGGAGGCCTGGTGTGCTGCGATTCATGGGGTCGCAAAGGTTCGGACACAATTGAGTGACTGAACTGAACTGAACATATACCACATATTATATAGATTATGTATTTTATATGTATATATACATATCACAATTACATATGACATGAAAATATATACACATTTACATATAAATCTATGTTATGGTGTATGTATATATGCATTTTTATAAATCAGTATCATAATATTTTCTTCACTGGATTTTTGTAATATGACTGTGAAACTTTCTAGTACAGACTTGGCACATAGTAGGTGCTTAGTTTAAAAATCTGAAAATGTTATTTGATTATGGGCATGGTCTATTTTTAAACAATGTGTAAGATGGTTAACAAAATTTATTCCTATAATTTACACATAGCTGGGCATGAGCATGAAAAATATTTCTGTCAGTCCTTAATATATGGAGAGATACCTATATGGAAATTGTGTCTAAAATGCATAAAAATGATTATATAAATTCTGTGGGATAAATAAGGAAATAAGAAAGGAAATTCAGCTTTCACATAGTTTAATCCTTACAGAAAGATGTTCTGACTTTCGAAATCTGAAATCTCAGGTGACTTTTTGATGAAAAATTGTTGCCCCCTTAACATCTATCCAGAGCCCCCTACGCCTGCCTTTTTATAGCTCAGCAGATATCCACCAGAGTCTGGGTTCCCTTTTTTCCCTCACCCACTGGGCTTAGAGTGCAGTGAAGAGTGCTGAGCTTTATTCATATCTGCAGAGCACGCTGCACAGGACCTAACATGAGTATACACTGACTGTACAAAAGGATACGAGGGTGAGGGGTCGATGGAGGGGTAGATGAGTGGATGGGTAGGTGGGTGGGCGGATGGATGGATGGATTTCCCTTTTCCAAGCTGCAGACTGCTGCCTGATTCTGTAGGCTGATTCCTCTACTATTCTCTTTGTTTGAATCTCTTTGGGACAATTTCTAAGACAACCTGCAGCAGATAATTTATGGATTGACTCAAGTACCTATTGATTTATTTTTGCTATAGTATTTCTGAAAGAAAACTGTAAATTGATGATCTTCCTGAAGTTTAGTCTCATCCTAGTCATTTAAATTCTCATTCTTCATTCATTTGTGCCTTGAGCATATTCACAAAAGATTTCTTTTAAAATATTTTCTTCCTGTACTGTCCAAATATATTTATTATATGTATGCATGTATATGTTATATGTATATGTATGTGTGTTATATGTATATGTGCATATGTGCCTTCCCTGCCTGCAATGTGGCAGACCTGGGTTCCATCTCTGGGTCAGGAAGATTCCTGGAGGAGGAAATGGCTACCCACTCCAGTATTCTTAGCTAGAGAATTCCATGGACAGAGTAGCCTGGTCTGCTCCCCAGTTAACTCAAGGACTTAACTGGACTATAGTCCATGGGGTTGCAGAGAGTTGGACACAACTGAGTGACTAACACTTACATGAATATATGCATATGTGTGCGAGTATGTATGTATATATACATACATATGAAATGTATATCATATAGCTCTAAAAGAAATTCAGTCTTATACATGTTGTTGTGACAATCTATGCACAGCTGAAATAGACTCGACATAGACATCTTCAACATACTCAGCTATGTTTTCAATAGCAATTTAAGGAAAGAAAACAACAGAGAAAAGGTATTAAAGCAAAAAGGTAGCTGTGTTGGCTTTTATGCCTGGCCTCCTCCCAGTCATCATCCACTCTCTGAGCTTCCTTTGAGACCATTCATATCCACTCCCCATCTTGGTTTGTGTGGTGGCGATAAGGAGAGAGTACACTAAACCAGCTGCCCTCCGTGCGGTTTTCCGCTTTCCTTTCTTCTCAGTGACTGTTCCTTCAGGATTTGGAGATTCGAGTTCAAAAAATAGACTTTAATTCACTGGGCATCAAACATTCAGTCTTAACTCTCCCCAGCAGCTGCCAGAGTCAGAAGGAACTAAATGTGATGTCAAAAGATTTCAGTATAATCCCCTCAAAATGACTAGATGGTGTCCTGTGTTGCTCGAACTTGTGTTAACTCTCCAAATACAAGGCGATCAGTGGACAACACAATATATAATTCTGTCTTTCCTAAAGCCCCCCTCCCCCGTTTTTCATGCTTCAGACTTTTGCAAGAAGAAAAAAAAAATGGTGTCTTATTTGAATTATTCATGCCACTTTCTGTTCTGCCATTTCCAGCACACATTTGAAATCATTAATATGTCATGACTTTTCCTTCATCTAGCCTTCTCGGATTTTTTTTTAAATTGTGAAGCATCACAAAAGGCATTGTGAGTCATAAACAGGATATTATTTTTATATTTTTAGTTCACTATTTTCAGTATTCTTCACACAATTTTACAAGTACTGAATGTTCAATGAGGTAGGCCCTGAGAATTGTACCTGTTTAGGGGGCTGTTGTGAACAATTCTGCTAGGAATACAATGGCACTTTGAAAGGAAGCTACGTGGTTTGACAGTGCTTGGAACAATGCCACGTGGGTAAATGTCTCATTCACTTGCTACAGTCTGGTAACTGTTAAAAAGAAGACGCACCATTTGGATACGCTAAGAACCCAGACTCATCCCAAGGATGCTTCCAGTCATTCACCAGCAATCTCCCTCCTCCGATAAGCTTTCCATGTGCCCAGTCTGGCACAAACAGAGAGCAGGGCAGGCGTGTGCTCTGTCCTCATGGAGCTATCTACTATCATCAGCTGCATCATTGCAACATAAGGGATCCTAAACTGAGCCCCAAAACATGAGATAGCAGGAAATTGGAACTAGGAACAACTAGGTGTTTGGCTCATGCAACTAAAATGAGATTATTTATCGAGATGGAGATGATTATAGGAAGAAAAAACTGGTGGAGGAAAGATTAGAAACTTGGTTTGGAGTTTGCTTGATATGCCAGGTAAACATCTAGTGAAGGTGTTGATCAAGCAGTTGGATATGTGAATCTGGGGTTTGGATGAAATGTCTGAGAGGCTAACGTGAAGTAAGTCACAGAAAGATAAATATTGTATGATATCCCTTATATGCAGAGTCTAAAAAGAAATGAAGCAAATGAACTTACTTACAAAACAGAAACAGACTCACAGACTTAGAGAACTAAATTATGGTTACCCAGAGGAAGGATAGTGGGAAGGGATAATTAGGGAGTTTGGGATGGACATGCACACTCGGCTATACTTAAAATGGATAACCAACAGGGAACTCTGCTCAGTGTTGTGTGGCAGCCTGGATGGGAGGGGAGTTTGAGGAAGAATGGATACATGTGTATGTATAGCTGAGTCCCTTTGCTGTCCATCTGAAACTATTATAACATTGTTTATCAGCTATCAGTTCAGTTCTGTTCAGTCACTCAGTCGTGTCTGACTCTTTGCGACCCCATGAATCGCAGCACGCCAGGCCTCCCTGTCCATCACCAACTTCTGGAGTTCACTCAGACTCACATCCATTGAGTCAGTGATGCCATCCAGCCATCTCATCCTCTGTCGTTCCCTTCTCCTCATGCCCC
Organism: Bos javanicus; assembly: GCF_032452875.1. NCBI lineage: Eukaryota > Metazoa > Chordata > Mammalia > Artiodactyla > Bovidae > Bos > Bos javanicus. The sequence continues at coordinate 107,773,581 of NC_083868.1, forward strand.
CAATCCCTCCCAGCATCAGAGTGTTTTCCAATGAGTCAACTCTTCGCATGAGGTGGCCAAAGTACTGGAGTTTCAGCTTTAGCATCATTCCTTCCAAAGAAATGCCAGCTATACTTCAATATGAAAATAAAAAGTTAAAAAAAAAAAGATGCCTGTTTGAAAGCAGTCAGCATGTGGATGGATTTAAAGCCATGAGACTGGATCATATTCCCAAGAGAGTGAGTGTGGACAGATAAGAAGAGAGGCTCAAGGACTTAAGGGAGGCAGACCAGCTTATAAATATCAGAGAGGCTGGAAGGAGCCAGAACTATTAGGAGTAAGATGTTCTGGAAGCAAGTAAACTCAGGGCATCATTCTGTCCTTTAATCTATCTCAGGTCATTCTCAAAGTTTAATATGATAAGAATATCTAAACAGAATACATAAAAATTGGCACAGTGTACTTGATTAGGTGTTTAAGGGATTTTTCATCAGTTAAAAAAAATAATTTTATTTATTTAGCTGTGCTGGATCTTAGTTGCTGCTCAGGTTTTTTTTCAGTTGTGGCAAGTGGGGACTACTCTCTAGTTGCAGCGGCTTCTCTTGTTTTGAATAACAGGCTTTTAGAGTGTTCGGGCTTCAGTAGTTGTGGCACATGGGCTGTAGATCACAGGCTCAGTACTTGTGACTCATGGGCTTAGTTGCCCTGCAGCTTGTGGGATCTTACCAGATCAGGGATCAAACCTGTGTCTCCTGCATTGGCAGGTGGATTCTCTACCACGGAACCACCAGGGAACCACCATCAGTCTTTTTTTTGTTTGTTTTTTGTTTTCTTAAATGCCTGCCATTTCCCACCTTTCTCGTTGACTTGAGAATCTGTCAATTCTCAGATTTGACAGACTCCCCAGATTCTGATTTAGAGTGACTCCACAATGTTGTCATCTGGACATTGCAGTCATAGATGGGAGACCATGAAAAAGACAGGTATCATGTCTTCTCCCTGAATCAGAAAGAATGTCAGTGTTCAGAAGTGCAGAGCTTTATGAAACAATTCACACATCTCCCATTATGATGTTGGGACTCTTATTCACCTCCTGTCGACATGGATAGACAATTTGCTGCCCTTCCAGGTAATTAACTGTGAGAGGAATTGGGCCAGGCACCACTCTTGAATATCTGCCAGATTTTAGTGGCATTAGCCCAGAAGTCACTGGTTCTGCTAGGACAATTCTGGAAACAAAATGGCCTTTGATGAGACTTCCTGATTCCATATGTCTGTCCTGGGTTCCAGCTTCTGTCTCCCTGAGAACAAACTCATCACCATGGTAACTGCATCCACATAACACATGCTGCCAAGAGTTCCTGAATCCTTTCATTTGCTTCTTTCCCAGTGTTGACACTTATTAATCTAAAATCAGATCTCACAATTAGCTTGTCTTCAGGAGGCCTGTATCTCTCTTTAAGTTCAAAATAGTTTATTTTGCAGCAAAAAATAAATAAATAAATAAATAAATAACTGATTCACTATCCAATCTATAATACCCACCCCAGGAGGCTAATATCTCTCTTAATCCCCACTGTTGCACTGATGACAGAAAGGTTCAGGACCCTCAGCATTATTTCCTGAAGAGTTAAATGACATTCAGGCAGCAGGAAACTTCTGCCAATAAAATCAAAATCTAAACTGGTTGCCTTTTATTATCACTTAAATTATTCTCTCCACTTGACATGGATTTATTGGTCAGTTTAGACTCTGTGACAGATTTGGTTGTAGTCACACGGAGCGTGACTAACAGCCTTAACTACAAGCCTGTAAACGGAGTGCGATGTACGTGTACATTATCACCATCTAATATTATCTGTGGGCTAATTATGTAAAGGCTAAAGTAAATGAACACCACAGTAGTTGCCATGCACAAGCCCAGGGAGGGCAATTAATGCTCTACGGCAGCTGACCTGGGCCATCAGGTGGGGCCAGGGCAGTGCTGGAGGTCAGCGCTCTGTCTTGCACTGTTTATTCATACCATCTTCATTTGAGGATGGTCACTGGCATCTCTTTCTTAGTGATTCCTAATTTCCTCAAAGTTTATTTCAGAATAACTGATGTAATGTTTATGGCTCTTTTTAATATGCATAGGCTGATGTGGTAATACATGGGGAACCCATTAAATTTCTAGTGGTTTATCTGGTGTGAACACTTGAGGTTGACAGTGTGCTCAAGGAAGGACTCCGCCTCACCCCCCACCCCCACCTGCACCACATGCTGTTAGCAGGATAGGGTGGGCCGTGTGACTCACAGTCCCCAGATGTCACTGGAAGGGGGACACCCAGGCTGTGTGGGTGGAAGGCAGCTCTGGAGGCAGAGGACCTAGGAGGCATCCTGCCCCCCAACTCTCTGAAGCTATGTGACTGGGCAGCTGACAAACTTCTCTGAGTTTTTAGCCTCTTCGTCTGCAAAATGGAGACCTTACTGTTGAGACTTGAACAAGCTAATAAAAATCATTTTAGGCCAGATGTTTTATAGTCGATTTTCATAGAACCTGTGAAATAGATAAAATCATCATTCCCATCTTAAGTATGAGGCAGCTCAGCTTCAGAGAACTGAAACCCCTTGCTCAAAGTCACACGGTATATAAGTGGTAGAGTCAGGATTTGAACCCAGACCCCATCCGCTTAACTATTACACGGTGCGGCCCTAGGCAGGCAATATACGGGACTGGCAGCAGAATCTTCCTGTTTTATGGAAGGAGGCAGTTAGCGGGCGCTGAGGTGACATAAAGGGCAGGGGGACATGACTGGCCCCCCATTTCTGGTCAGCACTGCTGTCACTAGCGACAAATCAATGTGTCACTTTGAATGTGTGCAAATTGTCTCTGCATGATTTACGAGGAATTCTACAGCTTAAGATAAAGTCATAGGCCATGTTGTAAAGTAGCTTCATTTTTTGAGGAGACAGTAATTGAAATTGGAGTGTCCCTTAGCTCCATCCATGCCCACACTCTAACCCACAGAAACCCAACGTATTCCTCCTACCTCCCTGGCACTCACAGACACTCAGCCTCACCTTCCACTTGCTTCCCTCTGCCCTGTCATGCAGGCCTGTATCTTCAGCTATGGGCAAACAGACACATACAGGCCCTGCCCTCAGAGAGGAAGGAGGCTGAGGCTCAACTGTTCATCAGAGGTGGAGGGGGCAAAGCTTGTAGACAGTGCATTGTGGACCAGAAACTGCTAGAACTGGAAAAGACTTCAGAGATCAGCTGGGCCAATCACCTAGTTGTATAGACGAGGAATCTGAGGTCCAAGGGGACCCAGCAAGTTCAGTGGGTCTGCAGAGCTGAATGACTGACAGCTGGGCGCCAGGAATGGTGAGCCAGTGAACAGGAGGGGGTGAGCAGGGCCACAGTGGGGGAAGAGCTTAGTGCTGGATAGAAAAGGTGGTTCATTATCCACCCCTGTAAACTTTCCTAACTCAGAAGTTAACTCAGTAGCTGGAGTGGGGGATTTCTCCAACATCTCTAGTCATTTGATTAGGACTATCTTCTTAATTATTTATGTTAGCAATTTAAAGAACCAAACCCTATAATTTAAGAGAGATAAAAGCAGGAAATAGTGACTGACACCAAGTATGAAAAATAACTTCCCAATGATGATGGTATGTTTTAGACTTCAGGAAAATTTGAAAGTAGACTTTAATTGATGATTTTTATAGAGGTAAGAATGAATGATCATTAGAAACTAACCCTCAGTAGTTAAAGGCCACCCCCATCACCTCCGCTTTGTATTTGCCATGGCTTCAGGCTTCATCTCAGATGTCATTTCCTCTGAAAGGTCTACTGCTCACCATCATTGCATCCCCCTGCCCCATCCCTGGGGTCACTTTCCTTCCTGTCACCTCTGGTATGTCCTTCGTGACACTCACAGCCTGCGATGGGCTTGTCTATGTATCTCTTTCCTCGTTTCTCCCTCAGGAATGTGAGCTTCCCTGGGCCACAGACCACTTCTGGCAGACACTCAGCAAAAGCATGGAACAGGTTTCAAAACCTGAAAATTAGTAGTGACTTCGTTGGTTCTATTTCCTTTTAAGTGAATGTACTTCTTAATACGGCTATCACTACATTAAACGTATTAAAGACCACCTCTGACTGCCTCAGCAAAAAATAATAAAGGCAAATAGAAATCTTCCTCCAGTAAGGCCCAATAAATGTATTGAGGATTGTAACAGATCCTAATGAACATGGTAGCCTGAATAATGAATAAATTGCCTCTATTAAGTAAATAAGGACCAACTTTACAAGGAAGCAGCAAAAACACTGTTTACTTAGTTTCTTGAAGTTAAATTGTAACAGGTACACTTTTCCTTTACTTAACATTTTGAGAGGTTTAACAATAAAATGCTTTAGGCTTTTACTTTATGGTAGAGTTTTTAGTAAAAGAAAAGCTTGCTTACTAAAAAGTAACAGAAAATAATAAGAAAAATTGCATCTAATGTTTTTATAATTATACAATTTGCCTTTTACTTGCAACTGCTTTTTACAGAGGCACTAATGGAAATTGTTAAACCTTTCATGCATTTACAGAAACCAAAATGCATTTTAATGTGGTTGAGGTAATAACCAAAGAAGAATGTTGTTAGTAATAATAGTAGTGAAACTGCTCAGGACGCTACACTCTTACCAATAGGAGAAGTGATGGTCTTTGTTATAAAAGGTTTCCAGGAGGTCGGCTGTCTATATTATTCACTTGTGGGAGACTCAAATATGTGCTGACATTTCAGGATTCATTGATACACTTTATTAAACAATTCTTCCAATTTTTAAAAAAGTTTCAGTCATTTGAATTGCAAAACTAACACATTTTTGCAGTAGTTCAGAAGCTAAGTACCTGTAGAAAATTTATAGTCTTAACTTCTTCCCCTATTTCTACTCTGCATATATTAGATGCTACATATTTAGGTTATAAATTTCATCTTTTCTCCTTTGCTTATATAAATGTAAACATTAACCATAATAATAAAAATAATAGCAAGTAACAATCTTGTAGTGCTTAGAATATGTTAGGCATTTTTTTAAAGGATGGGATATATATTACACAATACATGTAACCCTATGAGATAAGCATAAGTTATCAGCCTCATTTTGTAGATTAGGAAGTTGAGGCACAGAGAAGTCAAGTAATCTGTCAAAGGCCACACAGCTAGTGTATGGCAGACATGACATTCAAACTCATGTAGTCTTAATTACTAAGCTACACTGTCTCCCACACTTAGCTTTTCTGGTTGTCTTTATATATAAAGGGGCTTATATCATATGTGCCCTATAACTTTCACCTACCTAACAAATGTCACTGACCTCTTTTCAGTCCAGTGAAGATAGATCCAAGGTGTTCTGGTGGATGGCGGCGTTGCTTTCTGTCACATGGACATATCATACATTATACAACTATTCTGTGATGCACATGTAGCTTGCTTCCATTTTTGGCCATTATAAACAATAAATAGCTTTAAACATAAATCTCTATGCATTATCACTTTTATTCTTCTCAGAATTGGACTTTTGGGAGTCAAAGAATATGCACATTTTAAATCTTAATGAATACTACCTGTTTATCTTCCCCAAAGGTTGTGGAAATTTATATTTCTACCAAGAGTGAATCAGGACCTTTCTCATTACCTAATACTTTAAATAAAAATAATTTTATGAACTTGTAACTTTTATAACGAATCTTTATTTTATCAGAGAAGGCAGTGGCACCCCACTCCAGTACTCTTGCCTAAAAAATCCCATGGATGGAGGAGCCTGGTAGGCTGCAGTCCATGGGGTCAGTTTTTGGTATTATGTCCTATTTCTGAGAAAATATTGGTGGATTTGTCACAAAATGATGATATAAACACAAGTAAAATAATTAAAAGGTGTAATTATGAATGGCAGTTTAGAATTTTCCCTTTTTTTCCTGAATTCAAATGTAGAGTTTTTGTTTTCTCCTGCCAACAGTGTTCATTTCTTATTATTCATTCTTTTCCATCTCTATCTTGCTCTGGGGAGGACTAAGCGGGGACAGACGACCATCTGTCCTGATAGTTTACACCAGATAATTTCTCAAAGTCCCTTCCAGCTCAGTGATTCTCTGAGAATATGAATCCTTTAAAAATCAAGTTACAAAATCCAGGATGATGGCTTGTGATTTTATAGAGCTTCTGTGTGGTTCCATAAAAAAATGTAGCCATGCCAATAAAATAAGTAGAGTGTACCTGTGTCTTGGGAAAATATAATTTCTGGAAACATGACAGCGACCAGAATGATATGGAGGTTGCATATTCAGGGATGGTTTAGATGACACAAGATTCTTGGATCCTTTCCACTTTGGCCCTGCTTTCCTGACTCAAAGGACACTTTGAATATAAATATATTAATCAGAACTATAAAACACTGATTAATTTTCATTGAAGAAAGTATCCCTGAAATGGGCTTCAATAAAATCAGTGTGAATCTCTTAATTTTCCCCATGATGTTGTTGCATCATCTCTATTTTGTTTAATTTTTATTTTATTTAACTGAAGTTGTTTGTATTGGATTCAATTCTTTTCCATATAAATGAAACAGATTTGACTCATCAGTTTTCCTCTGTATAAAACTGTACTGATGCTATCTTCTATCATTGTCTGACAGCCATAATTTCTGCAAAGTTCTTTTTTTGAGTCTATGTTTGCAGGTCTAAATTCGGTGATAAAGATTTGGTTCTTTTGTCACTTCATTCAATATTAATTTTACATTGTAGTTTAAGCCATTGTCAGTTTTGGGTTGATTCTTAACCATCACATTTACTGTATCATGAATTTGAATAAAAGACTAATGGTTTACACTTATCTCCTAGCTAACCCATGATAATATTGTGAATATTTTTGTGATAAAGAGAGAGCAGTAGAAAATGGAGGCTAAGAGAGACAGATATAAGAGACCAGCTTAGTCCTAAGGAATCATTGCTGAGTTCTTGAATGTACAGAGGGGCTAAGACAGCTTGCAGGTATAAAGTGACAGAGACAATCACCCTTGGGATCCAGTGGCTGAATCAAACCTTCCTGTTTCATTGCTGCTGAAATGAATGCAGGTATCTAAATGTCTGACTTCTCTCCTTAGAATCCTCTCATCAGGGTTCTTGGCCTCTACTGTTGTTCAGTTGCTAAGTCATGTCCGACTCTTTGCAACCCTGTGGACAACAGCATGCCAGGCTTCCCTGTTCTTCACTGTTTCCCGGAGTTTGCTCAGACTTACGTCCATTGAGTCGATGAGGCCATCCAACCCTCTCTTCCTCTGTTGCCACCTTCTACTACTGCCCTTGATCTTTCCCAGTATCAGGTTCTTTCTCAGTGAGTTGGCTCTTTGCATCAGGTGGCCAAAGTATTGGAGCTTCAGCTTCAGCATCAGTCCTTCCAATGAATATTCGGGACTGATTTTCTTTAGGATTAACTGGTTTGATCTCCTTGCTGTCCAAGGGACTCTCAAGAGTCTTCTCCAGCATCACAGTTCGAAAGCATTAATTCTTCTATGCCCAGCCTTCTTTATGGTCCAACATGTACAGTCTCACATCCCTACATGACTACTGGAAAAACCATAGCTTTGACTATATAGAGTTTGGCCTGTATAGTCAAAACCTATTCTGTCTGTCTTCTATCTCCAAGAAGTAAAGAAGATGGAGGTGGGCATTTAATTAGAAGTAGCTTCAGGTACCAGTGACAGAAGGTCCAAAGTAACCAGACAGAACTTCTCTCTCACCTACAAGAAATTGAGGGAGGCAGTGAGGAGAGTACTACGTGGACCCTGAGAACTGGAGCTGGGGAAGGGCTGTTATCTGAAAGAGGATCCCAGCCTCAGTTAGAACCAGCCTGTCAAAACTGACAGAAAGTGAGAGGAGAGAGATTCTGAGCTTGCTCTTCTAGCATGTTCTACTGACAGAATGTTGGTGTAACTGAACCAGAGAACCAGGGAGCCTGGCAGAAACTGTCCACAGGGGTAGGCTCTGGGGGAATGGAGAAGGGAAGCAAGGGAACAGAGAAAGACATGGAATGGATTTGGGTGTGTTTGTGTGTAAATTCAGCATAAGGCAAATAGACATACATGGATAATGAGAAAAGACAGTGTTCAACGGGCACCATAAGAAAGGTATCAGTAGTTCTGACAATATTTTCAGCTACTATTTTCAAAATATTCACCTATTTTCAGTTAATTGAATTTGTTGTTGTTTAGTCTTTCAGTCATGTCAGACTCCTTTGGAACCCCTTGGTCTGTAGCCTGCCAGGCTCCTCATGGGATTCTCTGGGCAAGATTACTAGAGTGATTAAATAGTTATATTCTAAACATATTCCAAGCAGTATCCCATTCAGTCCTCAGGACAAGATTGTGAGGTAAGTGTGTTGTTTGTATTTTAAGAAATGGTAAACCTAGCAGAGATGTAAAAAACTTGCTTAAGTTAGAACGCAAATGGTAGACACAGAGCTCTAAATTAGTCTGCTGGGCACCATCACGGTGATCTCACCCATGGTTTTGATTTCTGTCCCGTGGGTCAGCAGGAGCACGTGGCTTCCAGTGGGAATGTGAAGCTGCCTCACTCTAACTTCCTGTCAAGGACAAGGCTGACATTCTTTCCTCCCATTTTTCAGAGAAGGGAAGTTGGGGGCTGAGAGAAGAGAGGTGTGTGCTAGGGGTTCTGTGACAATTCCAGTTTCTCACCTTCCATCCTGTTCCCTCCAGGAGGCTCTTGCAGCCTCTTTAGTGGCTTGGCAATCACTTTCTGAAAAAACTGAGCAGGTCAATCTCATTGGCCTGGTAGGATTTAGTGGAAGAGTGGTTTGCCTCTTATCTACTTCATTAGCTTTCTTCTGGGCAGAGATCTCTGGATAAACCAGTTTCTCCATGACCTGAAGAAGTAAAGCCTGTTTGTTGGCCCAGGGTTGGGGAGTAGGGTTAGGGGTAGGATCAGGGGAGGCAATTTTTGAAGATAGAAATTTTAAATTAGTACAGTCTTTCTTGCTTTGCAAAGAAACCAAATTGGAAGAGATTGGGATTTAGATCCAATAGTTTTCCATTTTTGTTTCTGTCAGCAACTATATCAATTTAGCTTCTAGACAGGACATAGGAAAATGAACAATGCTGAACAATTGTATTATCTCCGACCAGTCCAGTGGGTAAAAGTAGTAAAAAGCATTGGAACATTAGCTATAATGGCTTTCCAGGGCAAAGTGCAATGGCTATGAAGACACACAATTAGCAAAGTCATTTGTTCTGACAGACACTGCTGGCCAGCACTTGAAACAGGGACAGAGCTCTCATGGAGCTGCTTCTCCATAGATGTTCACTGTTATTGCTGAAAATGCTCACAAGCACATGTCCTGCTAGCTACAAAGAACCTGAGAAGGATCTACATTCCTTTTCCCCATAGCTCTGTCTCTCTCCTTCAGTTCAATGACAAGGTTCCCAAATGATCACTAGGCACCTGATCTCCACCTCACTTCCCATCCAACTCTCAACTCCCTGGCAGGTTGGCCATCTCCTCCTCCAGCTTCCCCATCTCACCATTGAACTCCTGTCACTTGTGGCCTTGCTTGACCGTGGAAGCATTGCCATTGTCCGCCACTCCTTTTCATCTGAATTTCTCTTTCCTCTTGGCTTTCTCTGACAACACCCTCTTCTGATTTTCCTGTCTTTCAGCTTTTTCCCCTCATGCTAACTTCTTTTCTCTGTCTATCCATTAAATGTTGATTGACTTTCTGGTTCTTTCCTTGGCTGTTGTCTGCTAAGTTGCTTCAGATGTGTGTGACTCTTTGTGACCCCATGAACTGGAGCCCACCAGGCTCCTCTATCCATGAGATTCTCCAGGCAAGAATATTGGAGTGTGTTGCCATGCTCTCCTTCAGGGAATCTTCCCAACCCAGGGGTCAAACCCTTATCTCTTATGTCCCCTGCATTGGCAGTTAAGTTCTTTACCACTAGTGCCACCTGAGAAGCCCCTATCTTCCTTTACCACCCTCTGTATATTCAGTCTTGCTGGTCTTATCCTCTAGTCTTCACCCAATAGTCATGCAATAAAAGCTTCCAACCTCTAGTCCACATCTCTCTCCTGTGTTCCAGATCTATATAGATACCTAACTTCCTTCTGGGTGCAGCAGACAGTACTGGTGGTCTCCCCAGACAGTGCGGGTCCCTTTCAGTATATTTGTGTGTCACAGTCCCACTCCCCAACCAGGTCTTGTGCCCTTTTTTCAGAGGGATGTCCTCATATTACCAGAGCAGCTTTGTGTACAAGCATGGCGAGTTTATGTGTTCCCTCCACCCCACCCCAATCTGCCCCATTGCAACTCTTAACCAATGACTGTTGGGTCTAGAGTATGAAAATTTAGGTCCTTTGTGTTGAGTGGTAGGTTGGGTCTGCAAGAAAGCAGATGTCAAGATGGTTAGAAGTACAAAGAATTATTGAACATATGAGAGCAAGAGTAGGCAGAGAAAGCCAAGAATTGATCTGACACTTGTGGAAGGTGAGAAAAGAGGAAGGAAGATTGGGTAGAATGAGCCTCAGACTACCACCAGGTGCTGAGAAAGTCTCAGGTACCTCCAGTGCAGAGATTGTTCATAAAGGAGTCGCAGAAATGGTGACATTTTTCACACCCATATCTCCTCTCCAATCCTACTGACATGGATACTAAATCATCTTTTTGCTGGGTTATTACAATGGGTCCTCTCTAGGATAATCGGCCCCAATCCATCCTCCACACTGCAGATTTTGAGCTACCTAAACACACAGGGGATACAGGGTGGAGGGAGAATCTAAATTCCTAGAAGGGCACAATGGTGATTCTGGGGGTTGCAAGCAATCCTTCCATTCTGGAATGTGAAACAGAATTTACCTTGAGAACAGCATATCACTCTGTTCTGGGAAGAACCTTTTGAGTTGTGTGTGTGTGTGTGTGTGTGTGTGTGTTTTCAATGATGTAGATAGAAGGCAAGTCAATTCACCATTTTTGTAGATGTCAATGGGATGGAAACTTTTTGACTCACCAAAGTTCCAGGTTTAGAGTGTGTTGCTGAGTAGAACAGGCAGCATTTCTTGTTTCAGATAAATGTAATCAGAGGGCCAAGCTTGGGTAGGGGAAGTATTAATTGTGGAAAGGATCTTTCTCAAGTCTGTGTTTGAGTCATGACTTCTCTAGCTGTCACCTATGTGAACGGTCTTGTCCTCTTAAGCATTTCTGAAAATGAAATCTATCTTAGCTCTTTCCCCTCATTAGAATTGTGATTTATTAGGTAAAACAGAAAACAAGATCAAGGCAATATTTGGTTAAGGTTGAATTCTCTATCTCAAACTTTTGGGGGCTGCTGGCCTAACTCTGCTTTGAGTCAGAGAGGTGTCAAGATTCAACTCAATAGCCTCATTATAGTCTCTGTCCTATCGAGAGTGTTAGCCTCTTGGGGGCAGGGTTTTTGTCTGCTTCCCCAGAGTTTTTAGCATATGTCAAGCTGATAATCTGACTCTTGCTACCCCATGTTTCAAATGCTTATATTTCAAGTGCCACAAGACAAGCGATGAACTCAAAAAAGTAAGCCAAACAGGAATATAATCGTGTGAATTTGTGAAATAATGAAGCTAGCTTTTAATTTGGATTTAGTGGGCATTATTCGATTTGCAGGCCTGTAGTCTACCTTGTTTACTTTTGGAGCAGTAAGTACCCTCACAGACCTGTTTATTGATTAGTGTGAGATGAGCATTGTAGCTAATCTTGTTTCAATCCTTCTGTGGCCACCAGTAAGAAAGAAAAATGGTTCATGCAAAGCTCCAAATGGACAAAGAGAGAAAGATCAAAACGGAATGAGGTTGATCCATTTATTCAAAAGCATTAGAGATAGTCTGAACAAAGTAGAGAAGATAATCACTTGTAGAAATTTAGTCCGTAACATGTGCCCAGGTATTTACATAGTTCCTGATTGGTGACAAACCAGTTTTAACATGTCCATAGGCTGTAGTGATGAGTCAAAGTATGCAAGATGAAATTTAATGGGAACAAGTGAAAAAACCATGCAAAAGCCAGGGAGATGTAGGTTAACTCAACAAGACAATTTAACAGATTTAGTTGCTTTGAAGCTCAATAAATCAATAATGCAATTTTGCTGCTGAGAAAACAAATTCTGTCTTAGAGTACATTACTAGAGGTATAGTGCTTGAGAAAAATGAGTGGATGGGTGGTAGTTTCTGGGAGTGCATCAAACCATACCTGGAATCCTGTGTTTAATTCCGGATGTGGCTCTTTCAGGTGGACATTAGCAACCTAGAAATGATCTTATGTTGAGTGGGGCAAGTGAAGAGTGTGGTCAAAATCACTGCAACCATTACTAGCAGATGGAGCTATGGTGAAGTTGTCCCTCTGCCCATAAATAGAGAAGGTACGGAAGTAAGATAGAACTCTTAGGGTCAAATCATAAAAGTCAATACACTGGATGAGGAGAGATCCTAGGCCCCCATGAAACAGTATATAAAGGACTATGTATATATGGTAATATACATTAAACAAACCTAAAGAAGAAAGGCTTCCCACTACCAGGTGGCACTAGTAGTAAAGAATCCATCTGCAATGCAGGACACATGAGATTCGGGTTTGATCCCTAGGTCAGGAAGATCCCCTGGAGGAGGGCATGGCAACCCACTCCAGTATTCTTGCCTGGAGAATCCCATGGACAGAGCAGCCTGGCAGGCTACAGTCCATGGGGTCACAAAGAGTTGGACATGACTGAAGCGCCTTAGTATGCATGCACAAGGAAGAAAGCAACAATTAGAGATGTGGAACACAGGATGAAAAGGAGTCAGAGGAGATGATCAGAAAACCAGCCAATTCCAATCTAGGGTAGAAGAAGTCTAAAGTAATGGAGTTTTGTAGAGAGTCAAGGATATTTCTATTATGATGCAAAAAATACAAGCAGCTCTTGTAGTCTAAGGCCATTAAACATTCAAATCATCTGTTCCTTGTGTCCTCACTTTGTGCTTACCATGCTATCTTCTGATTGCAAATTGATTTCCTACTAGACTCGCCTACAGGGAGAGAAGGTGCCCGGGTGCCATCTGAGTATTCTGGTGTGACAGTAATAGCTCTGATTGTAAATGAGTCTGTTGGCACTCTGTGCATCTCATGGGCTTGGCTAATGGGAGTCTGCCCTAGAGGGTCAGAGCCACTCCTGTGTGCTTACACAATCTGGTTTTAGAAATTGCAAAACTGAGCCAGGCTCAGGATCATGGCAATTTGCCATGGTAACAAATTTCAACTCAGTGGGAAACAAATTCTTCTGGAAATCAGAACAGTAACGTTCTTGTGAACACCTGCAGCAGGTACTGTCCTTTGATACTTAGATATTGTTCCACTAAATCTTGCCTTCTCTCCTTGAAGGTGCTGAAGTTGATTCACTTTTGTATGACAGTCACTCCTGTATCCACAGATTCTGCATTTGTGGATTCAGCCAAGGATGGGTTGAAACTTTCAATCCACAGTTGGTTGAACCTGTAGATAGTGAGGGCTGACAGTCAGGGAGTTGAGCATCCCAGGATTTTGGTATCCTCAGGGAGGTCCTGGAACCAACCCCTCACAGATACAGATGGATGACTATACTTAGCACATGGGAGTTTTGTCAACCAATCAAAAGCCTATCTCTGACCACCCTGGACCTGACTGACTACCACTCTTCTTCAGGCTTGGCTCTTACTCACCTTCACATCCCTCTACTCCACTAAAACAATCAGGACTAGCGCCTTCCTCAGCAGTCTCCCCACCTCCACCCAAGAGCCACATCCACTGAGCAAGTAGCCATCTCTCCCATTTCCTAAGTCTGCACAGCACACCTCATACTCTCCCCTATTTCTGTTCCCAGAAACAGTCTCGCACCTGACAAGTACCTCTAGCTTGCTGACTTCCCTAAGATGATCCAAGATACTATCTCTCTTAATGGCACAACTTGTAACCCATGGGTAAGTAGCACTCTGTCCCTGTGTCCTACTCAACATTTCATATCCTCAGATACTGCATTTGGATTTTATTTCCATTCACACCTTTGAGCATCTGAACTTCTCCTTGGCTGGGATAGGTTACTGGGTGGTGCCCTCCACAGAGTTCTGCATGTAGATACACTTCACCTAATGTTTGTTCATTGACTGGCTACATTAATTCCGTGTATGTGCTAAGCTGCTTCAGTCTTATCTGACTGTCTGTGACCCTGTGGACTGTAGCCCGCCAGGCTCCTTTGTCCATGGGATTCTCTAGGCAAGAATACTGGAGTGGGTTGCCATTCCCTCCTCCAGCAGATCTTCCCAACCCAGGGATCAAGTCTGAGTCTCATGCCTCCTGTATTGGCAGGCAGGTTCTTTACCACTAGTGCCACCTGTGAAGCCCATATTAACTGTACCATTTCAATAACCTATAAACATTTTGGAGAAAGTTAAACAGAGATTATATGACCTAAATCAAATCCCTTATGATTATGCAGTAAAAGTGAGAAATAGATTTAAGGGACTAGATCTGATAGAGTACCTGATGAACTATGGACAGGAGACAGGGATCAAGACCACCCCCACGGAGAAGAAATGCAAAAAGCAAAATAGCTGTCCGAGGAGGCCTTACAAATAGCTGTGAGAAGAAGAGAAGCAGAAAGCAAAGGAGAAAAGGAAAGATATAAGCATCTGAATGCAGAGTTCCAAAGAATAGCAAGGAGAGATAAGAAAGCCTTCCTCAGCGATCAGTGCAAAGAAATAGAGGAAAACAACAGAATGGGAAAGACTAGAGATCTCTTCAAGAAAATTAGAGATACCAAGGGAACATTTCATGCAAAGATGGGCTCGATAAAGGACAGAAATGGTATGGACCTAACAGAAGCAGAAGATATTAAGAAGAGATGGCAAGAATACACAGAAGAACTGTACAAAAAAGAGCTTCACGACCCAGATAATCATGATGGTGTGATCACTCACCTAGAGCCAGACATCCTGGAATGTGAAGTCAAGTGGGCCTTAGAAAGCATCACTATGAACAAAGCTAGTGGAGGTGATGGAATTCCAGTTGAACTATTTCAAATCCTGAAAGACGATGCTGTGAAAGTGCTGCACTCAATATGCCAGCAAATTTGGAAAACTCAGCAGTGGCCACAGGACTGGAAAAGGTCAGTTTTCATTCCAGTCCCAAAGAAAGGCAATGCCAAAGAATGTTCAAACTACTGCACAATTGCACTCATCTGACATGCTAGTAAAGTAATGCTCAAAATTCTCCAAGCCAGGCTTCAGCAATACATGAACCGTGAACTTCCTGATGTTCAAGCTGGTTTTAGGAAAGGCAGAGGAACCAGAGATCAAATTGCGAACATCCGCTGGATCATTGAAAAAGCAAGCGAGTTCCAGAAAGGCATCTATTTCTGCTTTATTGACTACGCCAAAGCCTTTGACTGTGTGGATCACAATAAACTGTGGAAAATTTTTCATGAGATGGGAATACCAGACCACCTGACCTGCCTCTTGAGAAACCTATATGCAGGTTAGGAAGCAACAGTTAGAACTGGACATGGAACAACGGACTGGTTCCAAATAGGAAAAGGATTACGTCAAGGCTGTATATTGTCACCCTGCTTATTTAACTTCTATGCAGAGTACATCATGAGAAACGCTGGGCTGGAAGAAGCACAAGCTGGAATCAAGATTGCAGGGAGAAATCTCAGTAACCTCAGATATGCAGATGATACCATCCTTATGGCAGAAAGTGAAGAGGAACTAAAAAGCCTCTTGATGAAAGTGAAAGAGGAGAGTGAAAAAGTTGGCTTAAAGCTCAACATTCAGAAAACTAAGATCTTGGCATCTGGTCCCATCATTTCATGGGAAATAGATGAGGAAACAGTGGAAAAAGTATCCAACTTTATTTTTTTGGGCTCCAAAATCATTGCAGATGGTGACTGCAGCCATGAAATTAAAAGATGCTTACTCCTTGGAAGGAAGGTTATGACAAACCTGGATAGCATATTGAAAAGCAGAGATATTACTTTGCCAACAAAGGTCTGTCTAGTCAAGGCTGTGGTTTTTCCTGTGGTCATGTATGGATGTGAGAGTTGGACTGTGAAGAAAGCTGAGCTGCTGAAGAATTGATGCTTTTGAACTGTGGTGTTGGAGAAGACTCTTGAGAGTCCCTTGGACTGCAAGGAGATCCAACCAGTCCATTCTGAAGGAGATCAGCCCTGGGATTTCTTTGGAGGGAATGATGCTGAAGCTGAAACTCCACTGCTTTGGCCACCTCATGCGAAGAGCTGACTCATTGGAAAAGACTCTGATGCTGGGAGAGATTGAGGGCAGGAGGAGAAGGGAACAACAGAGGATGAGATGGCTGGATGGCATCATGGACTCGATGGACGTGAGTCTGAGTGAACCCCGGGAGTTGGTGATGGATAGGGAGGCCTGGCGTGCTGCGATTCATGGGGTCGTGAAGAGTTGGACATGACTGAGCGACTGAACTGAACTAACTGAACTGAAACAGAGATGAAAAGGCGAAGGAGGTGTAGCCAAAGTCTTCATGCATTGAGTGCTATGCTGTGTGAATAAGAAATTATATGTGTCACGCAATGAACCTGAGGGAGGAGTAGATGGAAGTTTCATTTAAGGGGGCAGGGGACTTGGCTAAATTCTATTACTCTTCCTTAGAACACAGCAATGCAAAGACCTTGGTACCAGTATTTCTATTACCATTATTCATAGTAATAATATTACTATATTGACATTAAAGTTTGTTTAGCACTTTACAGCATAAGAAGGGAGATTTATATGTTTTATCTCATTTAATCTTCCTGATAAACCATGAGATCACCTTTACTGTACTTTGCCATTTTACATATGGGGCCACAGAAGTTCTGAAAAGCTAAAACTTACTGAATCACAGTCAGTAAATGGCAGAGATGGGATTCAAAGCCAAGTCCTCTGGTTCTAAATCTCCACACCATGTTTTCCCACAGCTGTACTGCTCACACAAGAAAGCTACAAAAATGAACATTGTTTGGAGCCCCAGCTCAAGTTGAGATTGTGATACAAATCATGTAATGTAAACTTACCACAAAATAATTTCCTTCTTCTGGTTTAGTGTGGATTTCTTTTGTGCCACAATAAAATGTCCACAAAGAATTTAGCACCAATATTTTCTTTCCTTAGAGATGGTCATTTATTTCTCCTCTCTGGCAGGCTAGCCACTGTGGAGAGTGAGCCTTTGGGTATTTCCCAGTGTGTGGCACACAGCACATATGCCACCTATTCTGGTGAATTACACTCACTTGGGAGCCAAGACAAATGTCAGACACACTTCTGTAATCTACACTTGCAATTTTTTTGAATTTCCTTGGAAACACTGCCCTATTTGGGTGCTGTTTCTGAGATAGGTTATGGGATATGGTTGTCATTTTCAAATGAAGATTTGAAAAGAAAAAAGCCCAATCCGCATCCTGCCACGGAAAACCATTTAAACCCATCTCCATGAAATTCATGTTAAAATTTAAGAGCATAACTGTACTAACTCAGAGAAAATAGACAGGAAAGCCTTTTGCAGAGCATAGCTTTATGCAAATATGGGAGGATGTTACAATTATTAAAACTCACACAGAGGTAAATCTTCACAATCTATCTTTGCTGCAGCAAAAATCATTAATGCTGAATAATTAATCATCCAAAGAAGACAAAGCTAAATCAATGATAAATGGCTCTAAAAGCAGAAAAAAAATTTCTGTCAAAATTCTAAATTGGAGGGATGAAATAGATACAGGAATATAAACTGGAACAGAAAAAAAATTCATTTCATTATTTGATGGAGATTCAACACCTATTGAAGGGCTGGGGCTCCCCACGTGGCTCAGACAGTAAGTAAATGATCTGCCTGCCAATGCAGGAGAGGTGGGTTCTATCCCTAGGTCGGGAAGACCCCCTGGAGAAGGAAATGGCAACCACTCCAGTATTCTTGCCTGAGAAATCCCATGGACAGAGGAGCCTGGTGGGCTACAATCTGTGGGGTCGCAGAGTCAGACACAACGGAGTGACTGAGCACACCATTGAAGGGCTACTATATGCAAGTGCTTTTAAGGTATTTTTCACACTTTATCTCTCAATCACTTCTCCCAATAAATCTATGAGGTAGACTTAAATTTTTTTTTTTTTTTATCTAGTTTTTGGTAGAGTCATGGTGCAGCATGTGGGATACAGGGTCTTGGTTCCCAGACCAGAGATCAAACTTGTACCCCTTGCAATAGAAGCTCAGTGCCTTAACCACTAGACTATCAGGGAAGTCCCTTGGAGCTCATTTCAAGGCATCTTTTTCAAGGTCCCATAAATAGAAAAACCAGAGTCTGATTCTAAGTCAAATGTCTGCCACAATGACATGCCACTTTCTGAACAAATTAAGCACATTTAACCATTGTCTCTCTAATGCTGGCAAGAACTGCTTCAGAACTGATTACCCTTGTGTGTGTTTATGTGTGTGTTTATGTGTGCAGGGAACTACGAGCTGGAGAGGCTGATCTTCTCACAACATTGACCAGTCACCATAGAAGCTTGGAGTGTGGATCTTCCTGGCTGTTCAGTGGTGATGCAACCAATGGCCAGGGTTGTGTGTCTCAGGGAGACAGCCTCTCTGCACTTCCCATTTCAAGGCTGTACCACCTTTCCATCTGACATTTCTGAGGAATCTGGTTTCTTGTGTTGGGGCTTAAAGATTACAATTCAGGCCCAGGTTTCTTATAAATTAAGGCAGAGAGTTGCAGAAATATCATCTGAAGATATCTGCTTTTCTTTCATGTATACATACACACTCTCACACAGAGTCTAATCTGGCCATATATGGATAGAAAAACTAACGTTTCTGGCTTCCTCTAAGGAATAAGATAAGGTTTAACCCCAAAGATGGAGGCCAGACTATTACCCAGAACACCCAGTGGAGAAGATTATTAGACTTGAACTCCCTAGATGCAGAGATCTGCATTGTGGAATTGACCCTGAGAAAGGGATTTGCAGATCAGTCATACACAGTGGCTGGTAGAATCAGGATTAAAGTGCCTTAATTTCTCATTTCTCTCTCAGAGCTCAGATAACTTCAGACCCTGGGAATCGAAGTTCCATATGCTGGAAAAACAGACAGGACAGCACAGACTTTCTGTTGTTATTGTTATATTGTTGTCAAGCTATTTTATCTTTAATCTCCAAAATATAAGGAGCATCAGAGCATCATTTACTTCTTTGAAGTTAAATAAAATTATGCAAGTGTAGGAAATTACCTGTATTAGTCAATGAAAAAATATTAAACATTAACTCCAGAGATGATACTATGCTAGGCACTAAATGGGGGGAAAAAGGAAGAAACAAATCATAATCTTTAGGGTTTTAAAAGAGTAGCATATATATTTTCCATTTAATGGGGAGCTGCAATGTTCTGGGCACTGTGAGTGAGTGAGTGAAGTCGCTCAGTCATGTCCGACTCTTTGCAACCCCATGGACTGTAGCCTACCAGGCTCCTCCGTCCATGGGATTTTCCAGGCAAGAGTACTGGAGTGGGTTGCCATTTCCTTCTCCAGGGGATCTTCCAGACCCACGGAGCTGGGTCTCCCCTCATTGTAGGCAGACACTTTTACTGTCTGAGCCACCAGGGAAGTCCTATACTGATTATAAAGATGCTATCAATCCTGTTTGGATTTACTGCCAGAATTCTAGGACACATTGTTTAAGATAGCTTTAGGGATGACAAATCTTTACTCTCTTATCTTTAGACAAAAAAAAAAAAAAAAATCACCTTTAATATGGGTCTGACTTTTGGTTATAATGGATCTATCCATTGAATGAATTAAGTGATTAAGCTGGATAACAGAATTTTAAAAAAAAAGGAAAGAAAATAAAGGGTGATCATAAAGTAATGAGAATGTAACTATACTTCCTGGAATGTTGGATTCTGAACTAGCATCACTATCTTATTTTCTTACCTCATATGCATGCATGTAAAAAAAAAAACAAAAAGATTTACCAGTAAGAAGGAGGCCCTATTTAAGATCCAATGAACGGAAGAGAAAAATGAGCCATGACAGAGCAATTATGGAGGGCTTGGATAGGTCGGGGATCTTACTGAAAACCACTTGATCTGATATTACTTGCCTTGTAAACTTGACCCTCAGTTGCCTCTTTTGTTCACTGAAAAAAGCAAACTTGATTGCTTGGAACAAAAATAACGAAACTCAGGAATTTTAAAAATTAAAATATTTTAAGATTTCGAATAATAAGTTATTAAGGATTATAAAAGTTTAGAAGGGGACAGATTAATGATGCAAACATCTGGATCATTCAGAAGAGTCAGCTCTTTAAATCAATTGAGTAGGGAATTCAAGATGATTCACAAGTGTTCAGGAAGACTACTCCAACTTCCATTTCTATCTATTAATTAAAAAACTTTCATCCTTTTGAAGCTTCTATTTTTGTGTATATTTTATAATCTATGTAACCTATTAGTTCATGATAACATGAATAAAATAAATATCACACACAATATATAAATATAAGAATATATCTATACATTAACTAGGTCGGGGGGGTGGGGCGGATGCGGGCTTCCCTACTTGCTCAGCTGGTAAAGAACCTGCTGACAATGTGGGAGGCACAAGAGACAAGGGCTGGATCTCTGGGTCGGGAAGATTCCCCGGAGAAGGAAATAGCAACCCACTCCAGTATTCTTGACTAGAAAATGCTAGGGAGAGCGGAGCCTGGCAGGCTACAGCCCGTGAGGTTGCAGAGAGTAGGACATGACTGGGCATGCTCAGACATACATTAATTGATGAGGTAGCATGTGATCAAAAACTTTGGCACCCCTGCTCCAGACTGTCAAGAGAAACTGAGTGGGACAGGCTTAATATGCACAGAATAATGCTACCACTGGCACTGCTTTAGGTGATTATTTTTTTCTGTAATGACCACAGAGGTTGTCTGGAGAAGGATTTTTAGTGCTTTGATTGCTTACTACCTTAGAGTCTTTCTTTCTGCCCTGTGATTTTGGACTTAGGCTGATACAGCTGCATGAGCCATCCTTGTTGGGAAAATAGGTCATTGTTCAATGTGCTCCATTTGGGGGTGGAGAAATATGATTATGACCTAAGTGAGATGCACAAAGCAAAGTACAGCTAACAAGACCCTTGATCTTCACGGCTGAGACTCATGCTGAAAGACGTGGTTTCATTGACTGGTGTTGGAAAAGTCATTTGGATGCCAGGTGTGCAATGCCAAGCAGGAAATTAAAAAGTTGTAGACTGACTGTTAGAGCTTAAAGACCTTAGAGGTCTTCTGGTCCACACTGTCATTTTACAGTGAGGAAGCTGAGGTCAATAGCATTAGAACTTAATTATGTTGTTATGTAAGATGCTTGTCTTTAATGCAGGAGACAAGCACAATCCAATGTTTTTTGGGCCAGTCCAACTCTTGGCTGGGCTCAGAAGGAGGACTTGTACCTGAGACTAGGAAATGTTTTACTTTATAAGGAATGCAAATTTCACATGATTTCAGTTTCAGTTCAGTCGCTCAGTCATGTCCAACTCTTTGCGACCCCATGAATCGTAGCACACCAGGCCTCCCTGTCCGTCACCAACTCCCAGAGTCCACCCAAACCCATGTCCATTGAGTCGATGATGCCATCCGACCATCTCATCCTCTGTCGTCCCCTTCTCCTCCTGCCCTCAATCTTTCCCGGCATCAGGGTCTTTTCCAGTGAGTCAGTTCTTTGCATCAGGTGGCCAAAGTATTGGAGTTTCAGCTTCAACGTCAGTCCTTCCAATGAACACCCAGGACTGAGCTCCCTTAAGATGGACTGGTTGGATCTCCTTGCAGTCCAAGGGACTCTCAAGAGTCTTCTCCAACACCACAATTCAAAATCATCAATTCTTCAGCACTCAGCTTACTTCATAGTCCAACTCTCATATCCATACATGACCACTAGAAAAACCATAGCCTTGACTAGATGGACCTTTGTTGGCAAAGTAATGTCTCTGCTTTTTAATATGCTGTCTAGGTTGGTCATAACTTTCCTTCCAAGGAGTAAGCGTCTTTTAATTTCATGGCTGAATCACCATCTGCAGTGATTTTGGAGCCCAGAAAAATAAAGTCAGCTACTGTTTCCACTGTTACCCCATCTATTTCCCATGAAGTGATGGGACCAGATGCCATGATCTTCGTTTTCTGAATGTTGAGCTTTAAGCCAACTTTTTCACTCTCCTCTTTCACTTTCATCAAGAAGCTCTTTAGTTCCTCTTCACTTTCTGCCATAAGGGTGGTGTTATCTGCATATCTGAGGTTATTGATATTTCTCCTGGCAATCTTGATTCCAGCTTGTGCTTCCTCTAGCCCAGCTTTTCTCATGTACTCTGCATAGAAGTTAAATAAGTAGGGTGACAATATACAGCCTTGACGTACTCCTTTTCCTATTTGGAACCAGTCTGTTGTTCCATGATCTACATTAGCATATTTTTCCTCTATTTATATATGGAAATTGTTATAAGGAGACAATATTGAAGAGACCACATTTTGATATCTGTAATGCTTCAAACATATACAGCAAACATAGGAAACAAATTCAAACATAGCAAATTTTGGTCTTATTCTATGAGTATAAGCCATTTAGCATTTTATTCATCCTCTCAGGGACAGAAATATTAAATATTATAGAAGTGTCTTATAATGGCCAATGTTTAAATTTTCTCAAGCATTTTTATGGCTAATCCTTGGGAAAGTGAAGTTGCTCAGTCATGTCCGACTCTTTGTGACCCCATGGACTGTAGTCTACCAGGCTCCTCTGTCCATGGGATTTTCCAGGCAATAGTACTGGAGTGGATTGCCATTTCCTTCTCCAAGGGATCTTCCCAACCCAGGGATTGAACCCGGGTCTCCCGCATTGTAGACAGATGCTTAACTGTCTGAGCCACCAGGGAAGTCCTTGGGAAGTGTTCCATATATTTTTTATTGACAGCAACTGAGAACATAATGCAATGATAATTCTCAAAAGGAAAATGTTAATTATTTAACTCTTTATGATTTTTCTAGAAGGAGTGCTTTAGCCTCTATGTGTTGCATTAATTTATACATTTGATTTCCTCTAAGGATATCCAGTCTGAGTTTACACCTCTGCAATACCACATGCATTTCCCAGGTTTCCATTCCCCCTGTCTGGAATGTCCTTCCTGCCTAGCTACTGTCTCTATTTCCTTACAAACTTAGTTCAGGGGTTGCCTTAATAGGGGTTGGCTATTTCTTTGCAGAGAACAGAATTCTTCCTCTTTTGGGGTACTTTTATTATGACATTCCTCAGGCTTTGTTGAAATTATCTATGGAATTGCCTACTCCTTACACTAAGTCTTGAATTCCAGGGTTACAGATTGATTCTTCTTTATCTCTACATCTTCAAGGCCTAGCAAGTGGTAGCTCCGGAATCATATTATTAGAGGAACACAATAGATAGAGGAACTATCTTTAGAATCTTATTAAAGAACAACTAAAAATATCCCAAAGTCTTATGAAGACTGATTATATAGTAATTTACTATTTACTTCATATAATCAACAGTTCTTGAATTAAAGAAGCCATTCAGTTGCTTCAAAAGAGACATCTTGCATTTGATTCATATCAAATACTGTGATATCAGTAAGTTAACTCTGCTCAGAGCTTCAGATCAAGCTGAGAGAATTCTAGGTAATTACCTTTGGAGAACACGAGTAGCTAAAACTACAACTAATAAAGTATTGGAGAAGTAAAATAATACTCTGGCCTCAGTCTCTTCTTTGAAAATTGTTTATTTTGGTCTGTTTCTCTCATCTTACATTAATATCTATAGTTCAAAAGGAATTATTGCTTTAATATACTAGAATTCTTTTTTTTTGTCCTAGGCAGCCATGAAACGCATGCTTTAAAAATGTAGTCCCTTGATAAATTTGTTTCATGTCAATTTCTTTCTGGAGGAAAACTAAATGTTTTAACCTATGATTCCATGTTTTTGATCCTGCTGGGTTGGCACATTATAGATGCCTATCACTTCTACATTTAAATTAAAGGAAGAAAATAGCTATAAATTTTATGACCTAGATAAAAATCATATTCCTGTACAATCTCTCATCCTTATAGTTTGATACTTTCTTAGGTTCTGAGAATTGATTTAAAGAAATCCAATTTCTTCCTTACTATTTATGGATTTCTCTCCCTTTTTATTCCTCAAGTAGCTTCTACAGGGAAAACAAAGACTTGCCAGTGTGATGCTGATGATTTGATTCTCTTGTGTTAATTTAAACCTAAACAAATATTGCAAAATTAAAACACTGCATATGAAGGCTCAATTTTTTTCCCCCAAAGAAAAAGTTTTAGCATGAAGTCTGTTCCACTAGACTCCACAAGCACCTACAGAACTAACAAACCATAACAAATATACTTTCATCATCCTCTCAAACATCCATTATGCCAATGATAACTTTTTTCAAGAAAAAAAGATAGTCTTATTCTTGCATGTTTATATCTAAGTCCCTTTGTCCCTCCAAAGGACCAGATTTGTGATTATGAAAAGGTCCTCCCTAAGTAAATTATGCTGTGTTAAATTTCAATAGTGAATAAAGTCAAGAATAAGGAAGCAAGGCTTAGAAAGGAGAAGAAATAATTTATGGTGTTCCTTTATTCATTCGTCCACTCATCCAGAGAAAACAGTGTCGTACACAGAGAAGAGGCTGATTCCCAATCTCTTCTCAAGGAACTTACAAGATAGTAGGGAAGGAGAGGCATGTCCAAGAGTAACTATGCCTTAGACAGGAAATCATGTATGCATCGGAGAAGGTGATGGCACCCCACTCCAGTACTCTTGCCTGGAAAATCCTATGGATGAAGGAGCCTGGTGGGCTGCAGTCCATGGGGTCGCGAAGAGTCAGACACCACTGAGCGACTTCCCTTTCACTTTTCACTTTCATGCATTGGAGAAGGAAATGGCAACCCACTCCAGTGTTCTTGCCTGGAGAATCCCAGGGACTGGGGAGCCTGGTGGGCTGCCGTCTCTGGGATCGCACAGAGTCGAACACGACTGAAGTGACTTAGCAGCAGTAGCAGCACGTATGCATGCCAAGTCACTTCAGTTGTGTCCGACTGTTTGCAACAACATGGACTGTAAACCGCCAAGGCTCCTCTCCATGGGATTCTCCAGGCTAAAATACTGGAGTGAGTTGCCATGTCCTACTCCAAGACAGGAAGTCATATTTCCGTATACACAGATATGGCCCTATCAGTTGTTCAAACATTTAAACACTCCAATTCTGATGGGTAATGACTACTCCCCAGGTCTTCCAGGCAGCCCTCTTGTCCCTCGGATCCTAGCCAGAGAGCCCCTTCCTGTCTCCTCTCTCACAGTCCAGCAGACAATGGCAGAATGCTTGTGCCAACCAGGAGTTCCAGTTCTACTCTTGCTCTGTTGGGCCATGGCCAGGGCAATTCCAGTTGTAAAGTATTTGGCTAATCATCCTCAGATAAGTGATATGAAGAGGAAATCAGATTGACTGGAAAGTAACTGAGGAAACAATTGAGACTCCATTTTGAGGCCCAGGTTTGGGGAATGTCTTCAGAAAATTCTGGCTTTTATGATACAAAAACCAAGGTTGTATGCTGGGCTTACTACTAAAACATGTGTACTTTAATAGCTCAGGTGGAGCCTCTCAAAACACAGGCATGGAAGTTTAGTTCCTTTGTCTGCCACCCGTAATTTTCAGCTTGTGTTGTCAAATTTGCATTTGAAGCTGCTATTAAACTACAGCATCAAAATAACGATGACAGTTGCTGCAGAATATACAAAATCAAAAGAAAAGGAAAAAACTCAACCTCTGAAGAGAAGAATGGCTGCAAATGCGGTAATTACCCAGAGCCCTGAAGAGCCTCATTCACATGTAATGTATACTTCACACGAGGGAGGAAGTGCTGTACAAACAAATCTGCACAGAACCTACAATTCCATCCGCCCAACACCGGGCAGGAACTGCTCCTACGTCTAGACAAGAGTGACTCAGAAAATATAAGTAATTTGGTGTGGAGCAAAGGCACTCAGGAAAATCTGTCAAAATCAGCATGGAAGTCGTAACAGAAGGAAGATAAATTTGGTTTCTCTTTGTTAAACCAAGAGAGGTGGGTCTTTGCTTCTAACTGTTCAGCACTTCCTTTGTTTATTCTGGCTGAAAAACTTTTTGATTCTTACAGACTTTGATGAGACCTGATAAACTAGTAAGTACATAAATATCGGGTGGTGGTGGTGTAGTCGCCAAGTCATGACAGACTCTTGCAACCCCACGGACTGTAGCCCGCCAAGCTACTCTGTCCAAGGGATTTCCCAGGCAAGAATACTGGAGTGGGTTGCCAGTTCCTTCTCCAGGGAATCTTCCTGACCCAGGGATTGAACCCATGTCTCCTGCATTGGTAGGCGGATTCTTTACCACTGCGCCAGCAGGGAAACCCTAAGTCTGTCTAAACCCAAGTAATACATGTATATAGGTTTTACTTTCGCTCTTATTTTTACTGTACCAAACAGAACGAAAGTAAACCCAACCTCATTTCTACCTTCCAGAGGCAACTCCTTTTAACTTTTTTCACTATCTTTTCTTTTTGGAATATATAGTCACTCCACAATTTTAACTAGCATGTTAGTAGAGCTATTGCTTCCTTGGTCAGTTTTGAACACCATTTCTTTACTTTCTGCTCTTAAGCCGTCTAACTTACGGCCCAAACCAAGCAGAATGAATCTCCTAAACGCTCCCATATCCTATTCTCTTCATGTGTTGCAATATTTAGTTAAACAACAACATATAGTTAGTGTTACATTTTTGTGATTAAATGTTACTGCTAAAGCAAAAAGTGGGCTTCTCTGGTGGCTCAGTGGTTAAGAATCGACCTGCCGAGCAGGAGATGTGGGTTCAATACCTGGATTGGGAAGATCCCCTGGAGAAGGAAATGCAACCCACTCCAATATTCTTGCCTGGGAAATCCAGTGGACAGAGGAAGCTGGGAGGCTACAGTCCATGGGGCTACAGAAGAGTCAGACGTGACTGAGCACCTGAACATGCACGAGTATTCTAAGAATACGGAATTCTTTTTTTTCAGGAGTTAAGTTGCCATTTCCCCTCACACTTAAGCTTAGGTTCATCTATGTACTATTATCTCCCCACTCCAAATTTTTCAAAAGATCTGTCAAATCACTTGTACCTAATATTTTCCAAATATCTAATCACCATCAGATAATCTAATTGCTCAAATCCTACCTCTTTAACGGAAACTTTTCTCCCATAATCCTCTACATGGCTATTCCAATCTTGCCTGTTCTCTGTAAACCTGCTGTGTGCTAATATTCAAGATTTCCCTATATCTTTCTTTTTAATCTGGATCCCCCATTTCTTGTTCCCCATATCTCTCTTGTCTTTGATTGACTCCTTTATTATTGTTTTTATTATTATTTTTGGTTGTGCCATGCAGCATGCAAGATTTTAGTTCTCAGATCAGGGATCAAACCCATGTATCCTGCAGTGGAAGCATGGAGTCTTAGCCACTGGACCACCAGGGAAGTCCCAGGCGTACTCCTTTCTATTTCCAAAATTAAATTCTCAGTATACTTCCTCACCATTCGGATTTCCTCTTCACACCCAGTGTTCTGAAATTTCATGGAGGTATGCCTTATTGATGGGCTTCTTCTTTCCTCTCTCTCTTTCATTTATTGTGCTGGCCATCAAAGGTACCTTTCAATCTGAAGACTTGTGTTGTCCAAGTCTGGGAAATTTTCATGTGTTACATCTGTTATATATTTGATATAAAAACAGTTTTATTCTGTTTTCTCTTTTGGGACCTTTTACTAGTCAGATGTTGGACCTCCTGAATTGGTCTTCTAATGTTTTTTATCCTTTGTCTCTTATTTTTAACTTTCTTTTGTTATTGCTATTCTTTTTTCTGGAAGATTTCCTCAACTTTATCTTCCAACTCTTCTATTTAATGCTATTATTTTTGGTTTTAAATTTTCAGGATCTTTCTTGTTCTCTGTTTCATTTTCATAGCAACTGTGGCAGATACACCTTAAGATAACCCGATGAGTCACCTTTCAATCAAATATCCTTCTAAGCTTTCCTGGTGGCTCAGTGGTAAAGAATCAACCTGCCAGTGCAAGAGCCATAGGTTCTATGCCTCATCCAGAAAGATCCCACATGCTGTGGTGCAACTAAGCCTGTGTACCAGAACTATTGAGCTTCTGCCCTAGAATCCCTGTGAAGGAGGAAACAGACAGAACAGGCTCCATCTCGAAAGCAGGACTCCATCTTGGGCTGGACTGTGGACTTTGAGCTATATGCCCAGTATTTATAGAAACGACATACCAACTGGAAAACCAGACCCCCCCCACCCTAACCCCGATGGAAGAGCCCCAGGGCTCATACCTAGACTCTCCATCGCCTAAAAGAATACACTAATTATCTGTGTAACCAAATAGAATCATAAATTCTATTATGCTTATTGGGGTATGACCACAGGCCTATTGATAATTGTCCACTGTTAACTACCTAGGCTTAAGGCATACGAATCATGGGTTTAAGGCATATGAATCATAGGTTAACTTTGATTGTATCTTTCTTTTCCTTTGTTCAGACTAGTTTCAGAGAATTTGGGGAGGTGGGTTTGAACATGTACACTTAGGGTATATAAGGTTTTCACAAAAACTGGTCGGGGTCCTTGGCTAAGAGGAGACTCTGCCTTGGGCCCCCTGGTGTAATAAACTGCACTCCACTATTTGCATCGTCCTTCTGAGTGAGTTTGTTTCCCGGAACGTGTGGCTACAACACCTGCTCTGCAACAAGAGAAGCCACCACAATGAGAAAGCTGTACATCACAACTAGACAGTGCTCCCCTTGCTGCAACTGAAGGGCAGCCTGTGTGCACCACTGAAGACATAGCACAGCCAATAGATAAATGCATTTTTAAAAAAATTCTAAGAGAGATATATATATATATATATATAATTCCCCCCCCCACCCCGCCCTGCTCCTTGAACTTGGGCAGGTCCTTTGATTTGCTTCTAGCCAACAAAATATGGCAAAACCAATGAGAGGATCCCTTCTATGATTAGGTTATATCATATTGTAAATGTAGAAGTTAGACTGCTATAACTACATTGTGGTATATATGACTACGTCTCAGCAGAGTTGAGTGAGAGATTCACCCACTGGCCTTGAAGAGGGACACCACCATTTGGAGAGAGCCTATGAGAGCACCACCTGGCAAGGAACAGAGGTGGGGCTTTAGAAGCCAGCAGCAGTCCCTTGCTGACAAGACAGCAAGAGAACAACCTCTTACAACCATGAGACATTGAATTCTGCCAACAACCACATGTGCTTGGAAGAAAACTCCAAGCTTCAAAAAGGAAGACAGCTCAGATGACACCTTGATTGCAATCTGCAGAGAACCCAGTTAAGCCATGCCTGGACACTTGACCCATGGAAACTTCGGAATTAAAAAAATAGATGCTATTTTAACCTATTAAATTTTTGGTTATTTGTAATACAGTAAGAGATAATTCATATAGCAACCTACTATTCTATCTCGAGGTTGCAATTTATCTTCCTATGTCTTCCTGAAGATTTCTTTACTTTCATAATAACAAGCTTACTCTATGTTTTAGAAAAGCTTTAATTGTTTACATGTTGGGGGTTTCCACAAATCTCTGATAAAATTTGGGTGAAAATTCATAATTAAAGAAAGGAACTAAAAGCTGCTTGAAAGTCTTATTGATCATGAGTGATATATAAGTTTTTGTTATTGTTGCTATTTGTTAAGGAATTCCAAATTATAGTAATTACAGGCCTTTATCTCTGGGGCAATTTCATTTTCCAGAGATAAAATTCTAAGTCCCTGCCTGGTGGTCAGTGTCTGGTTGCTGCATTCTGGAGACAGAATCTTTTCATCTTTAGTTCTGAGCTTTACACTTGACCTCCAAAAACAGACAAATAAGCAAAAAACCCTGATTTTTATTTCTTGCTTATTTCTGTGTCAATACCCTTCCTTGGCTAATTTTAAGCTACCCATGGGACATGGATGTGTGAACAGAGTTGGGAAGTGATGTGCACTGCTGTCTCTTGAAAGTCATTATGCACTGCCTCTAGCACACCACTGGGTCCCAGAATCCAAAGTGTCTCCCATTTCAATTTCCCCAGAGAACAAACTTCTAAATATTGATGTACTGTATATGTTAGTAGGTTGCTGAAACAGAGAGTTGGAAATCACAAAGGAGAAAAATAAATGGGAAATGAGGGCCTAGTGTAAAAATTTCCAGTGTCCCAATTCTTAGTTCAGTTCTGAAATCACAGACCTTAAAAAGCAAAAGAATGAAATGCCAGGCTATATCTGTAAGCTTTCTTAGACATAGGAGAAGCTTTTCATGTTGGAGCTTGTTCTCTGGGACCATATCCGATGACTGAAGGAATCCAGACCCAATCTTCTCAGCATAATCCCAGAAGAAAAGGCATCTTTCATCCTCAGCCCCTTATTTAGATGTCTCACACATGTACCCCTTAACAGTTCAGGAACTGTCAGTTAAGGGTTAGCCTCTCCCAGATTTGTAATCTTAACCTGTCTTCCTTTGATATGCAAAGAGCATCATCAGCTTAAATGACAGATTTACCAGGAGCTCTTCACACCTTTTTTCCTTTCCTAGCAGTTTAGTTGGCTTCTCAGTTGAAGGAGGTCACAGCAAAACCCTCTGAGAACAAGGCAGTGCCCCCAGGTCCTTGCCTGATTATCCCATTCCAAGCCAGGGCCCAGTTCCAAAACTTTTGCTCCAAGTTGAGAAGGGCTAAGATACAACACAGTATTGTTTGTCCTTTCTCTCTGACTTAGTGGAGGGCAGCAGGGGGCCAGAGGCCAGTTTACTGAGATAACAAGACTAGCTTCTCTCCTTTCCTTAAAGTAAAAGGGGAATGATCTTGGCAGCACCCTGAGGGGTAGGGAGTCCTGGGAAGAAACTGGCTGGTGTTCCCATCCCTCCTCCTCTCTACTGGAGGGTTTCTGCCTGTTCCTTCTAATCTCCACAGAGTTGGCCAGGCCAACTACGAAGCTGCATTCCAACAGGGGCTGTGGTGCCTCTTTGAAGTTGGAGGCTGTGGTTGTCTTGCTCTGTGGGAGACTGCAGCACAGACCTACAGCTCTGCCAAATGATCAGAATAACGGAGCCCAGGGCTGCATCCCTCCCAGGAGAGGTTTCCTAGGACAAGAGGACACAGGGCTGCCCTTTACAGGCCCTCCAAACAGACCAGTCGCAAGGTTGTTGCCTGGCCCAGTAAAATCCAGATGCTGTCCTTTGCATTCTCAAGATATCTTTGTTACGTAGAGAAAGCATAGACTTCCCTGTTTTACCATATTGACTTTCTATGTTGTTTTTTTTTTGAAAAGTGAAATTTAGAGTTTTTTTTGGGAAAAAACTACAGAATATTTGTCGGAAAATATAGAGAATGCAAATGAGAGAGAGAGAGACTACCCAGAGAAAACTATTACGATCTTGAAATATTTTTCCAACCACTTTTTTTTCACTAAAGTTTTTTTGTGTATGTGTGGTAAAATTCACATAATGTAAAATTTATCACCTTAACCATACTTACATGTTACAATTCAGTGGCATTAAGGGCATTCACAATGTTGTATAATCATCACCACAATTTCCATATTTTTTCATCATCCTCAACAAAAACTCTACAACAATTATAACTACTTATCTCCAATTCCCTCCAGACCCTGGTTAACTCTAATCTATGGTCCCTATCTATGTATTTGCCTATTTTAAATAGCTCCTGTAAGTGGAATCATATAGTGTTTGTTCTTTTTTGTGTCTGGCCTATTTCATTTAGCATGTTTTTGAATTTTATTTCGTGCTATATCATATATCAGAACTGCATTCCTTTTTATGGCTGAATAATATTCCATTGTATGTGTTTACCACACTTTATTTATCTGTCATCTACTGATAGATACTTGGGTTGTTTCTATCTTTTGGCTACTATATATAATGCTGTTATGAACGTTTGTTTATAAGTACCTGTTTGAGTTCCTGTTTTCCTTCCTTTGAGTCTATACCTATGAGTGGAATTGTTGGGTCACATGGTAATTTCACATTTAAGTTTTTGAGAAAACATGAACTTTCTCCCGAATGGCTGCACCATTTTATATTCCCACTAGCAATGCATAAGGGTTCCAGTTCTTCCACATCCTTCCCAATACTTGCTATTTTCTTTTGCTTTTTTTATGACAGCCATTCTAATGGAAATGAAGTGCTATCCCACTGTGTTTTTTATTTGCATTTCCCTAATGGCTGATGATGTTGAGCTTCATGTGCTTACTGGCCATTTATATATTTTTTCATGGAAATATCTACTCAAGTCCTTTGCCTATTTTTTTAATTGGGTTGTTTCTCTTTAGTTTGTTTCCAGTCAACTTTATATACATTTCTTTCCCTTTAATTCCACAGATGAGATCATAGAGCATGTACTTTTGTACCCTGATTTTCCACAAAACAATTAAAGTAACTGAGCAGGATCCCATAGGGCCTCTTCCCAGGACAGGCCTTTCATCATATCCTGTGTTTCAGTCCCTCTCTGAAGTACCCAGATAACAGTATTTGATGCACATTTCCCTAATTGTTTGACCGGTATGGACCCCTCCCCTTTAAACCGAATGTGTTAACTACTGGATGACAATAAGCACATAGCCCCAGGCCTCCTGGAGTCCAAGGACTGACAATGTTAACTGCTGTGACACCAACCTAACCAACAGCACATTAGAGAATTGTGCATGAACGGATCACACACCCTGTGACCCACCCTCCCCTGCCTGGCCTTTAACAGTGCTTTGTGGAAACCCTTCAGGGAGCCCAAGGCTTGCAGGGCACAAGCCACACCTCCTTGCATGGCCCTGCGATGAACCCTTCTCGCTTTTGGTTTGTTTGGACTCACTGTGTGTCAGGCACACGAATTCACACTAACAGTAAGATGGCTTATTTTGTGTGTTTTCCCATTCTATCACACTGTGCCCCTGAAGGGCAGTGACTAAGTTCATATCTCAATCTCATGTTTTAATCAAAGGGAAATTACAGTGTGCAATGCTTTTTCAAGCCTCTGGGTCTTTGCACATTCCCTCTGGTTGCAACTATCTACCCAACTCTCTTCATCTACTTCAGTTCAGTTCAGTTCAGTTGCTCAGTCATGTCTGACTCTTTGTGACCCCATGGACTATAGCACACCACACTTCCCTGTCCATCACTGACTCCTGGAGCTTACTCAAACTCATGCCCATCGAGTCGGTGATGCCATGCAACCATCTCATCCTTTGTCGTCTCCTTTTCCTCCTGTGTTCAATCTTTCTCAGCATCAGGGTCTTTTCTAGTGAGTCAGTTCTTCACATCAGGTGGCCAAAGTATTTGAGTTTCAGCTTCAGCATCGGTCCTTCCAACGAATATTCAGGGCTGATTTCCTTTAGGATTGACTGGTTTGATCTCCTTGCAGTCCAAGGGACTCTCAAGCATCTTCTCCAACACCACAGTTCCAAAGCATCAATTCTTTGGCGCTCAGCTTTCTAAAGAAACTAGTCCAACTCTCACATCTATACATGACTACTGGAAAAACCATAGCTTTGACTAGACAGACCTTTGTTGGCAAAGTAATGTCGCTGCTTTTTAATATGCTGTCTAAGTTGGTCATAACTTTTCTTCCAAGGAGCAAGTGTCTTTTAATTTCATGGCTGCAATCACCATCTGCAGTGATTTTGGAGCTCAGAAAATAAAGTCTGTCACTGTTTACATTGTTTCCCCATCTATTTGCCATGAAGTGATGGGACTGGATGGCATGATCTTAGTTTTTTGAATGTTGAACTTTAAGCCAGCTTTTCCACTCTCCTCTTTCACTTTTATCAAGAGGCTCTTTAGTTCCTCTTCGCTTTCTGCCATAAGGGTGGTGTCATCTGTGTATCTGAGGTTATTGATATTTCTTGCTGCATTTTTGATTCCAGCTTGTGCTTCATCCAGCCTGGCATTTCACATGATATACTCTGCATATAAGTTAAATAAGCAGGGTGACAATATACAGCCTTGACGTACTCGTTTCCCATTTTGGAACCAGTCTGTGTTCCATGTCGGGTTCTAACTGATGCTTCTTGACCTGCACACATATTTCTCAGGAGGCAGGTAAGGTGGTCTGGTATTCCCATGTCTTGAAAAGTTTTCCACAGTTTGTTGTGATCCACACAGTCAAAGGCTTTGGTATAGTCAATAAAGCAGAAGTAGATATTTTTCTGGAACTTTCTTGCTTTTTCTATGATCCAACAGATGTTGGCAATTTGGTTTCTTTCCTCTGCCTTTCTAAATCCAGTTTGATATGGAAGTTCACGGTTCATGTATTGCTGAAGCCTGGCTTGGGGAATTTTGAGCATTAGTCCCCTAGTGTGTGAGATGAGTGCAATTGTGTGATAGTTTGTACATTCTTTGGCATTGCCCTTCTGTGGGATTGGAATGAAGACTGACCTTTTCCAGTCCTGTGGCCACTGTTGAGATTTCCAAATTTGCTGGCATATTGAGTGCAGCATTTTAACAGCATCACCTTTTAGGATTTGAAATAGTTCAATTGGAATTCCATCATCTCCACTAGCTTTGTTCATAGTGATGCTTCCTAAGGTTCACTTGACTTTGCATTCCAGGATGTCTGGCTCTAGGTGAATGATCATACCATCGTGGTTATCGGGGTCATAAAGATGTTTTTTGTATAGTTCTGCGTATTCTTGCCACCTCTTTTTAATATCTTCTGCTTCTGTTAGGTCCATACCATTTCTGTCCTTTATTGAGCCCATCTTTGCATGAAATGTTCCCTTGGTATCTCTAATTTTCTTGAGGAGATCTCTAGTCTTTCCCATTCTATTGTTTTCCTCTATTTCTTTGCATTGATCACTGAGAAAGGCTTTCTTATCTCTCCTTGCTATTTTTTGGAACCCTGTGTCCAAATAGGTATGTCTTTCCTTTTCTCTTCTGCTTTTAGCTTCCCTTCTTTTCTCAGCTACTTGTAAGGCCTCCCCAGACAACTCTTTTGCCTTTTTGCATTTGTTTTTCTTGAGGATGGTCATGATCAATGCATCCTGTACAATGTCACAAACCTCCATCCATAGTTCTTTAGGAACTCTATCAGATCTAATTCCTTGAATCTATTTGTCACTTCCACCGTATAATCGTAAGAAATTTGATTTGGGTCATACCTGAATGGTCTAGTGGTTTTCCCTACTTTCTTCAATTTAAGTCTGAATCTGGCAATAAGGAGTTCATTATCTGAGGCACAGTCAGCTCTTGGTCTTATTTTTGTTGACTGTATAGAGCTTCTCCATCTTCAAGAATATAATCATTCTCATTTCAGTATTGACCATCTGGTGATGTCCATGTGTCGTGTCTTCTCTTGTGCTATTGGAAGAGGGTATTTTCTATGACCAGTGCATTCCTTGGCAAAATCCTGTTAGCCTTTGCGCTGCTTCCTTTGTACTCCAAGGCCAAATTTGCCCGTTACTCCAAGTATCTCTTGACTTCCTACTTTTGCATTCCAGGCCCCTATGATGAATAGGACATGTTTTTTGTGTATTGGTTCTAGAACGCCTTGTAGGTCTTCATAGAAACATTCAACTTCAGCTTTTTCAGCATTACTGATTAGGGCATAGACTTGGATTACTGTGATATTGAATGGTTTGCCTTAGAAATGAACAGAGATCATTCTGTCATTTTTGAGATTGCACCCAAGTATTGCTTTTCAGAATCTTCTGTTGACTATGAGTGCTACTCCATTTCTTTGAAGGGATTCTTGCCAACAGTAGTAGATATAATGGTCATCTGAGTTCAACTCATCCATTCCAGTCCATTTTAGTTCCGTGATTGCTAAAATGTCAGTGTTCACTCTTGCCATCTCCTGTTTGACCACTTCTAATTTACCTTGATTCATGGACCTAACATTCCAGGTTCCTATGCAATATTGTTCTTTACAGCATCAGACTTTACTTCCATCACCAGTCACATCCACAGCTGATTGTTGTTTTTGCTTTGGCTCCATCTCTTCATTCTTTCTGGAGTTATTTCTCCATTCTTCTCCAGTAGCATATTGGGCACCTACTGATCTGGGTAGTTCATCTTTTAGTGTCTTATACTTTTGCATTTTCATACTATTCATAGGGTTCTCAAGGCAAGAATACTGAAGTGGTTTGCCATTCCCTTCTCCAGTGGACCATGTTTTGTCAGAACTCTCCACCATGACCTGTCTGTCTTGGGTGGCCCTACATGGCATGGCTCATAGTTTCATTTAGTTAGAAAAGGCTGTGGTCCATGTGATCAGTTTGATTAGTTTTCTGTGATTGTGGTTTTCACTCTGTCTGCCCTGATGGATAAGGATAAGCGGCTTATGGAAGCTTCCTGAGGGAGAGACTGACTGTGGGAGAAACTTCATCTGCTTAGTGAGCTCCTGTTTATCCTGCATAACCCAGCCTCCCCTGACTTAAGACAGAGTTGATGATTCTCTTTTTTGTTTCATCTCTTATCACGTGGTACTTAATACTTTACTGTCTGTCTTGTCTCCCAGTGTGTGAGGTCTGCCCTTAAGGGCAAAGTGCATGTCTTCTTGGTCATTGCATCTTTACCATCTGTCAGGGATCCTGGAACATACCAGATATCTAATAAAATTGTGTTGAAAACTGAGTGAAGCAAATTTGGAAAGTTGTTTAAAAAACATACATAATTTCTCTATAAACATAAATGAGGCCTAGTTACCCCCTTGTGTACACGCATCAGGGAACAAAAGTAACTGACTCTTTTAAAAGACTGTACGGTTTACAAAGCGCTTTCACATGTTCTAGTTTGTTTAATCTCTACAACAGCTTTGTTAAGGATGTGGAATTTGCCTCACTTTATGGATATGTTGCAGAGAGAAGTCAATTCTGACTCCATGCTGAAACTGTTTCTTTGACTTGCTTTCTGTTGCTTTTGTTATTATAATCATACATGATAGCTTGCCTTAGAGAGTCCCGCTCCTCTGCCTGACTGTTGGGCTTCCCTGGTGGTTCAGCTGGTAAAGAATCTGCCTGGCAATGCAGGAGGCAGAGAGACATGGGTTCAGTCCTTGTGTTGGGAAGATCCCCTGGAGAAGGGAATGGCAACCCACTCCAGTATTCTTGCCTGGAAAATCCTGTGGGCAGAGGAGCCTGGTGGGCTTCAGTCCATGGGGTCGAAAAGAATCAGACACAACTAAGCAACTAACACTTTCATTGCCTGACTGTTAAGCTAAATGCCTTTGCTCATAACCTGGTTCACCTGTAGATTGCAGGAAGAAAGAAATTAACACATCCCCCTGCCTGAGGCTTGTCATTCGAGGAGATATTTGCAAGATCATTGGCCTTTTTTCTTTGTTTCATCGCCATTCCCATCTCTGTCCCAGAAAAGAACCTGGCATCTAGACTCTGACAAGATGATTACTTTGAGACATTAGGCTGCCATCTTCTCAGACAGCAGGCTCTCCAAATAATGTCTTATTCCTTACCTCAACACCTTGTCTCTCAGATTCATTGGCCTATTGTGTGGCGAGCACTTGGTAACAGATACAGAGTCTTAGGGAGGTTGTGATTTGGCCATAGTCAAACATCTGGTAAGTATTGTCCTGTAGAAAACCACTTCCATTCTGGAAATTTTACTCTGCTGTTGATTGGAGGTACAAACAGGCATCCTATAGCCTTTGTGCTAACTGCCCAATCCCAAATAAATAATACTCTTAAGTCCTGATTCACATAGATTTTGACCACTGGCTAAGGCCATCTTCTTCTTCAGCATAGACTCTGCTTGACCAAGCCATCTCACTATGAACTTTATCTGATGAGTTATCAGATAGGCAGCATAGCAAGCACATCTTAGTGGGAAGAATGTGGGTTTCTGTGCCAGGTGAACCAAAGTGGCTTAACCACTAACCAGTTTTTATCTCATGGGCAATTATTTCATGTCTTTGAGCCTTGATTTGTTTATCTGTAAAACAGGGATTATAATGGTTGTGATATTATGATTTATAATGAGAAATGTATATTTGGTCTTCATCTCAGTTCTGGCACCAAGCTCCTAAAACTTTTGACATTTCCTAAACAGTAAGGAAATGGCACCCCACTCCAGTATTCTTGCCTGGAGAATCCCATGGATGGAGGAGCCTGGTGGGCTACAGTCCACGGGGTCGCAAAGAGTCGGACGCAACTGAGCAACTTCTTTTCAATTCAAACAGTAAGAACACTGAAAGTGAAAGGAATGGCTGTCTCTTGTTATTCATAATAAGCCCCTTTCTGCCACCCCAAAGTTTATGTTAATGAGGTGACTTTTGAAAATACTCTAAGGATGGGAGCTAGTTGCTTGGAGAACCTACCATGTTACTTGAGGGTTGGAACTTTCAATCCCACTCCCTAACCTCTGGGGAGGAGGGCACAACTGGATTTTAAATCAGTCACCAGTGGCCAGTGATCTAATCAATCATGCTTATATAATGATACCTTCATAAAAGTCTAAAAGGATGGGTTTCTGAGGACTTCCAGGTTGGTGGAACATGGAAACGTGCCGAGACAGTGTGCTCGGAGAAAGCGTGGAAGTCCCTCACCCTTTCCCCACACCTCATTCTATGCCTCTCTTCCATCTGGCTTTTACTGAGTTATGTCTCTTTATAACAAACTGGTAATCTAGTAATTTCTCTTCCTAGAATGCTTCCTTGGTGGCACAGTGGTAAAGAATCCTCTTGCCAATGCAGAAGATGTAAGAGACACAGGTTTGATCCCTGGGTTGGGGAGATCCCTGAAGTAGGAAATGGCAACCCATTCCAGTGTTCTAGCCTGGGAAATCTCATGGACAGAGGAACGTGGTGGACAACAGTCTATGGGGCTGCAAAGAGTCAGACACTACTGAGCATGCAGGCATGCTTATTCCTTATTAATGTAGTAATTAAACTGTTCTGAGTTCTGTAAGAAACACTAGCAAGTTAAACCCAAGGAGTGGATACTGGGAACTTGTGACTTATAGCCAGTTGGTTGGAAGGACAGATGACAATAGGACTTGTAATTGGTATCTGAAGTGGGGACACTCTTGCAGAACTGAGCCCTTAACCTGTGGGATCTGATGCTATCCCCAGGTAGATGGTGTCAGAATTGAGTTAGATTGTGGGACACCAGTGCATGTCACAGAATTGCTTGATGTATGGAAAACTCATATGTCTGATGTCACAAATATAGTAGTATAGAAGGTGAGAGTAAAGGAGAGACACAAAGGAGTGTGTTTTTTCCCTTTAGAATTGTATTTTTCTCATCAGCTTGTTGTGAGGATTAGATGAGGCACGGTGTGCCTACTGGCACACACTGAGTTAGAAGTAAATGTCGCTTTCCTGCCATTCCTCTGCCTAAGGCCGTTCTGTGTATTAGATCTATTTGCCTCATCATGCAGCTTGAGTTTTTTTTTTCAAGGACTTAAACAGATTTTTAGAAGAACTTAGAAGATTCTTTTCTCCTACAATGACTCTAAGAAGACTGTAGTCTGTCATTTCACTGATAATTACAAGAATCCACACTGCCAAATGACAGCTGATTGCCAGGGCTGCCTTGCCTGGGACATTTGCCAATCTTAAGGCATGGACAAAAGGGAGGGCAGGAATGCAATCTAGGAGACCAGCCTTCTCAGAGCCTCCCTCAGGAGAGACCCGCATGGCAGCCTATAGAATACCAGCACAAGAAGACCTCCCTTGAAGCTGAGAGGTCTCACTGGGTTTGGTCTGCATGCAAGAAAAGCAAACTATTGTCTACACCCCTGGGCAGACTGTATTGCTTGCTAAGTTTTGTTCAGTAGAGGAACTTTAACATTTGGGGTTTATTCCTATATCGTACACTGGGTCATTCACATCCCAGATGAGCCCTGGTGCACCGCAGATAGTTAGAGAGAGCCTATCTGGTTGCGCCTTCCAAGAAACACAGGTAGGAATGAATACCAGATTCCAGGCACTATCTGAGACAGTGGACTAAAGAGCATGTGGGCCCTGAGGTGACATAAAGGTGGACTCAGCAAGGTCTCATTCTTTGACTTTTTTTTCAAGGTTAAAAACTCCAAAGTTGGGAATCTTTCAGTCCTGAGTTTTAGAAGGTGCTATACATGTGGTGGCTCATTGGCCTGCTATACAGAAGAGATACATGTTTAATCCCACCAGTCTGGTATTCTTGCCTGGGAAATTCCATGGACAGAGGAGCCTGGTGGGCTATAGTCCATAGAGTCACAAAGAATCGGACATGACTTAATGACTTAACAAGTTTGGTGTAGAGAAACCATGATCAGTGTTCACAGTAGGTAGATAGATAGGTTAGGTAGATACTGTTAACCCAGGAGTAATTCTGATAGCATCTCTCTCCTGTTCCACCAAAGACAACCTTGCCTTTTCCAGCCCTTCTGTCCTCCATCCTCTTGTGTCTGGAGTGAAGCATGGTGGGTCTGCATGTTAAGGTGCTGAAACAGAAGAGACTTTCTCTTTCCCAGTCCCATGGTGTAAATACTTTCACTATGGCTGATCACAAGCTGCCAACATGAAG
Organism: Bos javanicus; assembly: GCF_032452875.1. Lineage (NCBI taxonomy): Eukaryota > Metazoa > Chordata > Mammalia > Artiodactyla > Bovidae > Bos > Bos javanicus. The sequence goes on from NC_083868.1 coordinate 107,814,248, forward strand.
TCAACTGGCTAGAAAAATTCAGCATATTTTAATCACCTTTAAGGTTCTTTGAGAAACAAGGCTGAAGAATCCTGTTACCTTGAGCTCCTGAACTAGGTGTTTGAATTATAAGGCTATCCTGACAGGTTCTCCTGGTTAATCTCTCAGAGACCTAACTTATTATGTGTCTAGTATTTCATGTACTTTATGGCATTCACATCTCACAACAACACTAGACCGAGTATGATTGGTTTCATGTTACAGGTAAGAAAATGCAGGTTCAGAGATTTGAAGTAAGTTTCCTAAAGTCATACCTCTAGGAAGTATGCCTCTGTTCTCTCTTGACTCCAAACTCAGGGTTTGTTCACCATCCTGTATAACCTCAGGCTTCCCTGGTGGCTCAGATAGTAAAGAATCCACCTGCCATGCAGGAGACAAGAGTTCAGTCCCTGCATGAGGAAGATCCCCTGGAGAAGGGAATGGCTACCCACTCCAGTATTCTTGCCTGGAGAATCCATGGATGGTGGGCTACAGTCCATGGGGTCTCAAAGAATCAGACACGACTGAGCAACTAACACTGCCCAGTCTGTTCCACTGTGACCCACAGCAGAAGTCCAGCATGCAGCATCCAGAAGGGTCATTGCATCATCTTCAGTTTCCCATTCATTATTTCCACTAAGAGGATACTTTTACTCAAAACCTCTGTCCCCATGTATTTGCCTTCTCTCCTCTTCTTCCCTTCTAGTTCTCGTTTTATTCCAAAGTCCAAAATACACTGTTATTTCAAGAGCACAACTAACTTTCATCTTGATGTGAGAGTTTTAGAAATACAAACCTTGCATCAGGCAGAACCTGTGAATTTCCACTCAGGCTACTCAGGGAGCTTTCCCAAAGGCCTCGGTCCTGAACATACCCCTCAACTGCTGTGGCCCATAAGCTTTTGGTCTGAAAACTCTTCTAGCTGTTTCTTGAGACTCTAAACCTCTAGATAGTGGTTCTTCTTATTTGTTAACATCAAGCGTGCTTCTTGAGTCCAACATGAGCTCTCATTTGTGGTAGTTTTTTCAATCTCTGGGTAAGTAGATACCTGTTTTTCTTCTACCCCCAATCTCCATGGCCTTAGGCATCACTTTTTCAGTGGGTAGGTAAGTCTGTGGTCCATTGATTTTGGATGAAACACACATCCCTGGATCTGGCTACTATTCTGTTCGCTGCCAGCTTTTTGTTCTCTGTGTGGTTCCTCTCTAATTACCTTGCAGGAGTTTTCCATCCCAGTTACAGATCACCGATGTATTGGATCACTGCTGTGTTGGGAGGATCTGGATCCTGTACTATGGTATCCCCAGTTTGTGGTTCTTATTATATATCTGCAAGTTAGAGGAAATCATTGGCTTGTCTAGGGAAAACCTCATGAACTTTCATATTGTGAAAAGTTTAAAAAGTACCCACATGAGTATTCAGAAAGGCAGTGAGTTTAGGTCTGTTAGAGTATGGCTCTGCAGTCACAGGCTACTTAATTTTCATACCATTTAACAGCTGATGAATCTTCAAATCTCACGTTCTTAATCTGTAACATGGGACTATTAATAGAATGTAGCTTAGAGGATTGCTGGGAAGATCAAACGCAATAACACATGCCTAATGCTTAGCACAATGCCTGGTTAAATTAATACCAACCATGATTATAATTGTTTCTCAGGATGTAGCCCAGAGATGATATTTCACAGGGTGTCTTTGATATATGAGATGATCAATAATCATTTATGCTCATATTGCCTTGAAACATCAAGTTTCTGCCTCACGGGAGCACCCCGACCCTCCCTCAGCCAGGAGGTTTAGACTTAGGTAGGAGAAGCAGTGGGGAAGGACTTTTCTTATTAGCCCAGTGTTCCAAAGTTGTCTGTCTGAAGAGGGGAGAGAGTGTGGGGTGTGGGTAGAAGATGTTCCTTTTGAATCAAAGCAGAGCTTAGATGTATCCCTAGTAGGATTTTCTGGGATAGCAAATTATATTTTCCCTGTAGCATTCTTTTGGAGAAGGAAATGGCAACCCTCTCCAGTGTTCTTGCCTAGAGAATCCCATGGACAGAGGAACCTGGTGGACTGCCGTCTATGGGGTAGCACAGAGTCAGACACGACTGAAGTGACTTAGCAGCAGCAGCAGCAGCAGCATTCTTTAATGGAAAACCTTCCAAATTTCAAACCTCAAAAAAGCCACAAGCTAACAGCACCCTATAGCATGGACCTAAAATTTACATTTCCCAATGAAGACAACATAGTAAGCAGTTGCCATGTAAAATGGAAAGCTATTGTTTTAGTTTCTCTTTTATCACTCAAACACTATGACAATAAATAAATCTTAAACAAAAGAAGTACATATATACATCTCAAGTTTCTCACTTCAAAAACTGAAGATTCCATCCCCCTGCAACTTTTCATACTCTGAGGTTTTGTTCATATGTTTTTATTATTTTTTACATAATTGTATCTATGGCATAAAAAATTTTTGCATTTTACTTTTTAAAAACATATTTTTAAATGTTTTTTGAGAATTTTCAAATCAACTATAGCTTAATATGTATTATTTATAATACCTGAATATTGTTCAGTTGAGATAATTGACAATGGTTCAATCAATGTTGGAGAAGGAAATGGCAACTCACTCCAGTGTTCTTGCCTAGAGAATCCCGTGCATAGAGGAGCCTGGTGGGCTACAGTCCATGGGGTCGTGAAGAGTCAGACATGACTGAGCGACTTCACTTTCACTTTTCACTTTCATGCATTGGAGAAGGAAATGGCAACCCAGTCCAGTATTCTTGCCTGGAGAATCCCAGGGACAGAAGAGTCTGTTGGGCTGCCGTCTATGGGGTTGCACAGAGTTGGACACGACTGACATGACTTAGCAGCATGCTGTTTCTAGGGCTTCCCCAGTGGCTCAGCTGTAAAGAATCTGCCTGTGATGCAGGAGTTGCAGGAGACCCAGGTTTGATCCCTGGGTGGGGAAGATCCCTTGGAGGAGGGCACGGCAACCCAGTCCAGTATTCTTTCCTGAAGAATCCCATGGACAGAAGAGCCTGTCAGGCTACAGTCCATGGGGTCACAAAAAAAGAGTCAGACAGCACTAAAGGGACTTAGCATTCATGCATACAGCTGTTTCTAATCTTAAAATGATGCTCTAAGGAAGATCTTTGACTATATATGTATTTCTATATACGTGATATCTTTGTGTGTATATATGTGTGTGTGTGTGTGTGTGTGTGTGTGTGTGTGTATATGGCTTCCCAGGTGGTGCAGTGGTAAAGAATCTGCCTCCCAATGCAGGAGACACAAGAGACTCAGGTTTGATCCCTGAGTCAGGAAGACCCCCCCTTGGAGTAGAAAATGGCAATCCACTCCAGCATTCTTGCCTGCACAATTCCATGGACAGAGGTGTCTGGTGGGCTAGAGTCCATGGGGTCACAAATGGTTGGACACCACTGAGCATGCATATGCACATATATATATCCACACATTCACCCATATATTTCCTTTATTTGCTTTATTCCCTTGCAAACAATTCTTATATTTCTGATTATTGACCCAAAGGACAGGAACATTTACATAGAAGTCAATATTTTAGAGCATTCAGCTTGTGAGGATTAATGAAATTACGAAGATATTTAAGATCCCGGGGTAAAGAGAATTCTCACTGTGCTATAAAACTAATCCATTTCTCTGTGAAACAAAGCCATGTTCAGCTTCCAGGAAAATCACCAGAAACAAATAGCATTTCCTTTCAGCTGAAGCAGTTTTCCTCTGCCTACAGAAGCTATTGTTTACATAATTACGTTAGTTTGGGATTGGCTGAGCCCTTTAACCTGGAGTGGGGCTATTCCAGGCTGACAGATGTGCTGCTGCTGTGGGTTTGGATTCATGCCCGAGGGCCCCATTAGTGTTTGGTCAGCGGGTTCCACGCTGGCGCTCGGGTGGCACACTGCCTGCTAAGCTAGCAAGCCCGTTAGCTCGCTGGGCCCAGGCCTGAAGCAAAGTGGGAGTCTGGGAAGGCTGACAGAAAACAGGGCTGCTTTGGGGTCATCTCCCAAAAACCTCTGGGACAGTTCACTTCTCACTTCTGTGATAAAATGGGATGCTGCTGAGATGGGGGGAAGGGTCAGAGGCTGTGCTGGCGGCCTTGCAGCTGGGAGACAGATGTCCTTATTAAAATACATGCCTGCACCCCCCTTCTGTTTCAGCTGCCTTTTTCAAAAGAAGCAAATATAGCTGTTACCTTATTAGAAAATGAAAGGATTGGCAGCCTCACTGGGGGAACACAATGGTTTCCCTCCAAGCTGGCTTTACCCCAGGTTCCAGAGGTACCAATGAATAATGTGTGAGACAGAGTTGGAGACTATTTACATTCACTGGAATGTGGAAAGAGTAAGAACCCTAGATGCCTGTGAATAAGTTTTCTGCTCCTCAGAAACCCTGAGCCCTTTTAGCCAAGTACTCAGGAAAGGTAGTCCTGCATTTTTGTTTGAAGTTCTCGAATCATCTCCCATTATAGCCTCTACTATAATTGGGATTGACACAGTTGTTGCTTCTCTGCAGCACATGTAGCATGGGTAGCTCTTGCTGATTCCTGTACTCTCGTCACCTTCCTATTTGTCGTGGAAACTTCCTCCCGTGAACCTGCAGGTTTTATGGTGACAACACGGGGCACACCTGCCAAAATGACCCCATGTCAACCAGCGTTCCTTATCACTTTACAGATAAGTGGTCCTTATAAGTGGTCCTTATAAGTGCTGGTCCTCCAAATGGTGGTAACAGGTGACTCAGCAGAGATGTTGAGCATTTGCTTACTTAAATGAGCATATTAATATGTGATATATGTCACAAGTCTAGCATGTTTGTGCAAATAGCAGAAAATACAAACTTACAGGTATAATCCGATTGCCAGGTTAACGGCATACTTAGGTAGTGTAAAGGATGCCATGATAAGAAGGTTTAAAACAGGAACAGTTTGAAGGTAAAACCAAAGAAAGAAAAAGGTTTGGCTCATGTCCCTCCTTGATTCTGCTAGTTTCCTGACATGACCAACTGCTCTCTCCACTCAGCAAGACACCCATAGGCACTGCCACCCATGATCACAGAGAATGTGCCAGGCAGGAGGACAGAGTGGAGCAAAACACGTTCCATATGCATGTATGTATGGCTGAGTCCTTTCACTGTTCACCTGAAAGCATGATAATGTTGTTAATTGACTATATCCCAGTACAAAATGTTTTTGGTGTTAAATAAATAAAAATGGGCTTCCTAGGTGGTGCTGGTGCTAAAGAACCCTCCTCCTGCTAATGCGGCTTGATCCCTGGGTCGGGAAGATTCCCTGGAGAAGGGAACCCACTCTGGTATTCTTATCTGGAGAATCCCTTGGACAAAGGAGTCTGGTGGGCTACAGTCCACAGGATCGCAAAGAGTTGGACACAACTGAAGTGACATGGCATGAATGCAAAAAATAAAATTTAAAAATAAAATTAACTAATTAACTTTTTAAAAAGAATGCATAAACATGTTCCACAGAGCCTGCTCTGCCTCCAGTGGCCCCTCCTGGCAGCATCCACAAAGTGTATTATTTTCCAAGAATTACAGGGTCAGTTCTTTCACAGTAGCTCAGGCATGAAAGCAGAGAAGAGGCATGGTTGCTATGGTACTTTTACTGTACATCTTTCTAGTCCCCACAAAACTCTGACAAATGCAATTGTCTATTTCCCTCCCCAGCTGAAACTGGGCTTTATGCCTGCCATCGTTTCCAGATGAATTAAATCTTCAAAGAAACATGCTTTGTCACAGAAGCAAGCATGACCTATCTTTGTAGTTCTGAGTGTCACGTTTCTCTTCCTCTCTGTTCCTCAGTTCTTATTTTGGACGGAAACAAAAGCTCTGATAAATAGGGAACACGCATGGCACTGGGGATACATTTTAATAGTTGCAAAGTTGACAGGGCATGCTTACACGTTTTGTCTAAAGTGGCTTTCATGTACAGTGTTATGATTCAAAGTTAAATTAATCTCCAATGTTCTATAAGGCAGGGAGTGAGCACACAGGACGAGAACTCTCGTGACGGATACGGATCCACCTCCAGCTGATTTTGTGATCTTTGATCTTACAGTGCCTGGCCTAGACGCAGTCCGTGCACCCATCCATAAAGCGGGAAAAACATGTTTTTCTGTATCTCGTGTTTCCGGAGATACAGAGTGTTATGAGGATCAACTTGATTTTATTTATGCTTTTGCTACTTGGCAAAGAAGTGCTTTATATCCTATGGATTTAATGTTTTAGTATTCCCCCACTTTCAAGTTTTATTTTGAAGATAATAAGGCAAATACCAAACATTAGAGACCTCAAATATGTAATGTTACACAAAGCACTGGCATTTGTTTGCTTTTTCCAGGCCGAATAGAACTAGAAAGCAGAGCGTAACGGTTCACTCATGCTGCAAACTTTTGGACTGCAGCCTAGATTAAAACAACAACAACAACAATACCAACAAACACAAAGGGTACAGTTGCCCCAGCCACAGAAATCTGTTTTATGGGTTCCAATAAATTCTTGGCAAATGAAAAGTATGAAGCAATCTGCAGTCTTTGTTTGGTAGAGGCTAAAGGTTATCCATTTACAGGGATGGAAGATATTTTTCCTCGAAAGAGATGGGTACTGAGGTTGGGAAGAAAGAGGAAAAAGCGTGCATAGCCCACTGATGCTGGCGGCTCAACAGGGTGTCTCTCTCAGGCTCTGCTAATCCCTCAGTTTTCATAAGCTGGGGCAGGGGCGGGGGTGGGGGGACCAAAGCACATGCAGCGCAGTGGTGAAGGCTGCCAGGCGCGCATGGCTGCATCCCAAACACAGGGGTCCCTGTGAACTGATGGTCAGAAGATTTCTCTTTATTTCCAGGCATTGCAAGGGAAGTTTATAAACCAGTCTACTGAAAAGCTCCAGTGTGTTGCTCTTCATGGGCAATTTTTTTCTTTTCTATTAGAAAACAGGAGAGAAGAAATAGATTCACTTTTTTTTTTTTTAAAAGGAAAAAAGAACAGAAAAAAGGAAAAAGTCCAAATGTATTTTTTTTTAAGTCGAAGATAAATGTTGATGGAAACTTTAGTTTCTGTATTTTCTTTCTTCTTTGTTAATTGAAGAGCTCTCCATGGTTGACCTGGTATCAATTTAGAGCTTAGCCTACCAGCCCTGAAGTAAATCTGCATACATATTTTGTTGAAAGTCACCTTTAAAATCGCTGAAATGGCACTGTTTACAGTGCTAAGGAATGCTGCAAAGAGAGAGAAAGGAAGAGTACATGAGAGAGAGGATGTGATTCATTTGGCCAGTCCTAGGGATAGGCAGCCTTGGTGGTGCAGCTTCTGGGATACCATCAGTAGGCCACGAGCAGTTGCCCCCTGTGCTGCCAACCCAAAGAGCGCTTGTTAAACCGGGGTCAAAGGTCAAGGGGCTCCTGGCCAGCATTCAGAGGTCTGGAAGACTTCTTGTTTGGGTTGTACTTCCCCAACTCAACAGATAAAGTTCTGCACCAGTGCTAAATATGCCATTTTGGCCTCTAAAAAGATGGAACATTGGTGCCACGGTGACCTTAAGAAAATAAAAATAAATCAAGAGCATATAGCATACTTAATAGTTTCTCCATCATAGTTGAACATCTTGTACAAATTCGCCATTTAAATTTTCAGAGTTTCCAAGGAGCTTAATTACACACAGATCAGTTTTATAAATGTATGTGTATGTTCAGTTGCTCAGTCGTGTCCAACTCTTTGTGACCCTGTGGACTCTAGCCCACGAGGCTCCTCTGTCCGTGGGATTCTCCAGGCAAGAATACTGGAGTAAGTAGCCATTCCCTTTTTCAAGGGATCTTCCCAACCCAGGGATCAAACCTGGGTCTCCTGCATTTTGGGCCAGGCTAATTGTTTACCATCTGAGTCACCAGGGAAGCCCATACATATGTTTACATATATACTTTTTCCAAATAGTTGAAAGTATGAAATAGACCGTCATTTCATTCTGTGTGTTTATGCAGTTTATGCCTTCAAATGCTTTTAATTGAATAGGTTTGTAACTAAGCCAAATACATCTACCCAGTGCATTTATATGGAATTAGAAGTTAATGTTTGAGTGATATTATGGAACTGAAGGGTAAAACTTAAAAGACCTGGGCAATATTGATAGTATATTCCATCTCCATATAAAGATTCTCTGGTGCTTTGAGGTCATGTTACTTAATCTCTCTGAGCCTCAGTTTCCACATTTTTTTTTTTTTTCAGTTTCCACATTTTTAAAGTGGGGATTATAATATACCTACATGGAGCCATTGTGAAGATAAAATAAGGTGCATAACCCAGAGGAAAAGCTCAGTGAAATGTCATTGCTATAATTATGATTGGAGATTGTTATTCCGCTAACATAATTATGAGCTTACAATTTACTAGGGATCTCTACTTCTGCTTTTCACATTTCCAAATTGTGACTGTTCCTTTCCCTGTTCATATACTGGATGATAACAAAAATAAGGGGGAAATGGGGAGCTCTTCCGAAGCCATGAGTGGGCGATCGTTAATGCCGCTCACCAAATATTTCCAGCTCTGTGTTTTCTGGGCACATGGATGAAGGCACTTTTGATTTTATTTATTGGATGGGACCACGTGACATTTACTTGTTGGTATAAGACTTCCAAAGCTCCAGTGCTCTAACTCAGCATCCCAGTACAATGGGTGTGTACTGTAATGACAGAAATGTTTTCTATCTACACTGTCCTACAGAGTAGCCACTGGCCTTCTATGACAATGAGTACTGGCAATATGGCTAGTGCAACTGAGAAATTAACTTTTATTGAATTACTTTTCATTTAAATTATGCAGCCACATGTGGCTGGGCACCACCATGTTGGATAACATAACTCTAGGCCGTGCCTGTTCCATCAGCCTAAGTCCAGGAGTGAGGACATGATGACATAGGGCCAAGCCTCAGTCAACCTGGGACATATAGAATGAGGAAAAAACAAGCCTCTGTTGTTGTCAACCATTGAGGTTGAGGGGTTATTTGTTAAAACACCGTGGCCTAGCCTATCCTGACTGATGTAACCATCCAAAGGAAGGTATTGTTACTTTTATTAGAGTCCAATACTGACAAACAATGAATGATTCCTCAGCCACTAGTCCCTCTGTAAGGCATCCCTAATCATAGAGATGCTGAGAGGAATCATCCATGACCTGGGTCCTCACCTGGCTGATGAACTCCTTGATAATTTCTGGTGTGGTTATTAAGCTCCATCAGAAGATGAATGCTGCTGCTGCTGCTAAGTCGCTTCAGTCGTGTCCGACTCTGTGCGGCCCCATAGACGGCAGCCCACCAGGCCCCACCGTCCCTGGGATTCTCCAGGCAAGAACACTGGAGTGGGTTGCCATTTCCTTCTCCAATGCATGAAAAGTGAAAGTGAAGCCGCTCAGTTGTGTCTGACTCTTAGTGACCCCATGGACTGCAGCCTACCAGGCTCCTCCATCCATGGATTTTCCAGGCAAGAGTACTGGAGTGGGGTGCCATTGCCTTCTTCGTCAGAAGATGAATAGGCCTCCTTTGTCCCAGTTGGATACGAGAGAAACCATCAGAAATGTTACCTTATCACGAGGCTTGGGAACCCCAGACTCTTCTCATAATATTTTAGGTCAACTTTCAAGTAAGGGGGATGTGTAGTTAGTCTTTATGAGAGGACTTATTCTCTGTGTTTCCACATTCTCACCACTTGACAGAAAAAAGAGAAATAACTCTAGATTTGATGGAATGGATATGGATTGCAGTTAGGGACTCTGGAGCTGTGGGGCATCTGCCTGCAGATGCAGAAAATGCTAGAGGCGAGGGTTTGATCCCTGGGTCAGAAAGATCCCCTGGAGGAGGAAATGGCTACTGACTCCAGTACTCTTGCCTGAAAGTCTCATGGACAGAGGAGCCTGGTAGGCTATAGTCCATAGAGTCACAAAAAAGTCTTCAAGAAACTTCTCTCAATAGACAATTATATTTTTACACTCCAGCGTGTATACATTAAAAACATTTATTTTGACATGGTTTTCTGTTCTTTCAAATCTATTTTCATGATTAAATTTTTTTCTTGGTAGATGCTGTCATCATTCACACATTCACACACATTAGAAACCTGGGGGCCATCCTGGACTCATCAACTCCTCACCTCTCACATTCTGTCAGTTCTACCCTGTTCACCTCCTTCATTCTGACACCACTGTCAAAGCCATTGCACGTGCTTCTGAGCACTGCCCCAAGGATTGGCTGAGGGGGACGAGGCTCATCGGCATGCCAGCCAGTGAGGTTCCATGGCCCAAGGGAATGCCTTTTCTTGTGATGCCCAGAGGGAGCGGCTTTTTCTAAATCCCTGAAATGAGCCAAGGAGGCCAGCTGCAGCTCTCTCTTTGGCCTTAGTTTGCCCTCAATGTCTTTCACCCTGACCAATGAAGTCACTTCTAATCTGCCTCCCAACTTTTGGTCTCCTCCTACAGTCCACGCTGTAGCCAGAGTGATGGCTCACAAACGCAGATTTGATAGTGGCACTCTCTTGCCGGAAAACCTGAATGACTTTCCATTGCCCTCAGAAAGCGCACACTTGTTAAGGTGGCCTGAAGAGAGACCTGTGGTGATGCGGCCTCGGTTACCCTCCAGCCTTTCCCTTCCTGTCTTCCCGCACACTCTTCTCCGCTCCGTCAAACACGATCTGAATTCCTCGTAGAACCTGACCAGGCCCCGGGATCTCTGTCCCTCTGTACCTTCTGCCTAGAATCCCTATCCCCCCAATACCTGGGTTGCTTTGGGAACTCTCTTCTTTTGAGACTCCACCAGAGTATCATGTCTTTGATGAAGCTTTTTCTGAACATCCACAAGAAGAACTGTCCTTTCCTCTTTCACACCGTCACTGAACTTACTGGAACTTGTGCATTTTAAGTTCTCCAATTTGTCTGAACTCCTTGGGGGCAGAGTCTGTCATGCCTTCTTTCACTTTGTATCCCCTGCCCTGAGCACTACCAGGCAGGGAGTGGGCACTCCACAAATGTCTGTTAAATGAATGAATGCCCATTTCATTATTAGGGGCTGAATGCATAATTTTTCAGTGAAACTTCACATAATTGAACTTATTTTAAAAGTTTAAGCTTCTGCCACACCTTTTCTTTTAAACACAGCGGTTTAAACTACAAAATTGCCTTTATGAACTTGATTACTTTCAAAGACGTGTTAGAGTGGCAAAGGGCTGAACTGGAAGGAATTGGGATGAAGGAAGCATAATTGAGTGTACTGGCATTTTTCCATCTCCCTTCTCACCTGATCCTCCCCAAATGAAAGTGCAAAGAACAATACTGTATTAAGTTTAAAGAAATAAGGCAGTTGTGACCCACAAATGAAATGAAATGAAGAAAACAAGATAAGAACATTCATCTAGAATTTTTAAGGGACACTGACTGTAAAGAGCGATTAAATTGTAGTCAAACAGGCACAGAAAACTTTAAGATGAGAAAATAAAACCTCATGAAAGAAAGGACATATTACAATGTAATCTGAGAAATCAAGATCTTAAAATTTATAGTTGCAGGGGAGAGCCTTTCACATTAAATAGAAAAATTCATGCCTTTAAGTTAGTTCTCATTCAGGTGCCGCAAAAAAAGGAATTTAGATTTCTCTATGTAACCCTTCTCCTCCCAAAACCCATGCTGTGCTGGGGAGGCTGCACTGCATAGGCTTTGGAGCCACACTCCTTGAATTCAAACACTGGGTCTGACATTCCTTAGCTGTATGACCTTAGGTAACTTACATGAACCCCAATTTCCTTATCCATAAAATGGGTATAATGATGGCATCTACGCCATTGTGTTTTAGTAATGATTAACTATATATACACTTGGAATAGTGAGTGTCTCACTAATGATATTACATGGTACTATTTTATTATAACTTGAGGGCCAAAATAATCAAAATTTGCAAAGCAATGCAGTTCCAATGGTCTATTCTCTGAGCCTGTTTTTCTTTCATAAGTGATTCTTCAGGAAATCCAAGCTTTTGTTTGCATGTTTAGTTTTATATAATCAAATATATTATATACACAAATTGTGAGTAAAAGTAGCCACGTTTGCTTTTTCACTTCTTTTCGATGATTTAGAACTCCATCCAGCCTGGGAGAGAGGATTGCTAGTAGAGCTCTAAACCAGGATGCTGATCCTTCCGTCATGGGTCTTTTGGATTGTTCTAACCAGTTTGTTCCCTGGCAGCAACTTTGAAATGTGTCCTTCTTACTCTGCTAAGTGGTGTCAAGATATACCCTAAGTTCAACCTGTAGGTCGTGTCAGAAAATGGAAATTAATGTGAAGACTTGCAAGTAGGGATATCTTTAAAGATGTTTAATGTTTTAAGTGAAATTGAACATACATGCCAAAACTAGAGAAAAAACATTTTCTACAAACTTAATTTAAAAAACGTATTGGTTATTTAATTAACCCAATTTTACACTGATGATATGATTAGTAATTCTGTTTGTAAATTGACTGAATATGCTTTATTATCTTATGATTGCTCTGATTAAAGTTTTTAGTTCAATATAAAGTGTAACTTAAATACTCTCTCTGGCCAGCAATATGAAATATGAAAAAAAGAAAATTACAGTTTGAGGATTTCACCACAAATCCTGCTAATCGTATAAATCTGTGTCTGTTATGCTTTATCTTGCAGAATTCAGAAATGAATGAAAAATGAGGTTCCCCCCCCCTCAGTTTGTAAAGTAAATCAATATTTTGTTATTTATCAAAGTGACAACATGTTTTTATGATTTTAACTATGTTATTTATATGATTAATTGTCTAGGTCTTAACATTTTGTGTCCCCAAATTTTTTTGTTTGGGTCTATTTCTGACTTACTTTCATGATCTCTTAATTTATACTGACTTAGAAGTATGTTTTTAAAAAAAATTAAATAATTTAATACTTAACTGGTTAATCAAAGAGTCATATAACTTTACAAACAAAGAGATTTGTTTATATTCCAGCATCTTCATGGCTAAGGACATAATTTGTGGCCTTTCAGATATCCCATGTCACTGGAAGAGTTTTTGGTGTCAACTGTTTTGACTCAATATTTTGACCCCAAGGACATTTTTAACATAAACATTTCAGTTAGAATCACACCAACATTCAAAAATTTGGTTCAAGAAAGCACTTTCTGGAGTGAAAATCATTAAGACAATTTAATTAATTCCCTGATTAATTTTCTATAGAGTGCATTTAATGGTTTTCCATATTTTTCCACTTTCCTTTTTATTTTACTAAAATTATTTTCACCAGAATCAATTCTTTCATTTAAATTTTATGTCAAGTATTCATTTTTGTCATTAAGAAGTTATTTCTTAAGTGATTATAACTTTGGCCATAATGAGTTTTCTCTTTTGGTCATTATTTCTACAAAGTTCAATTTTCTTGGGTGAGGTTTTTTTAAAATAAATTAATTTATTTTACTTGGAGTCTAAGTACTTTACAATATTGTCGTGGTTTTTGCCATACATTGACATGAATCAGACACAGGTGTACATGTGTCCCCCATCCCAAACTCCCTCCTCTCTCCCTCCCCATCCCATCCCTCTGGATTGTCCCAGTGCACCAGCTTTGAGTGCCCTGTTTCATGCATTGAATTTGGACTGGTGATCTGTTTCACATATGGTAATATACATGTTTCAATGCTAGTCTCTCAAATCATCCCACCCTTGCCTTCTCCCACAGAGTCCAAAAGCCTGTTCTTTATATCTGTGTCTCTTTTGCTGTCTTGCCTATAGGGTTGTCATTACCATCTTTCTAAATTCCATATATATGCATTAATATACTGTATTGGTGTTTTTCTTTCTGACTTACTTCACTCTGTATAATAGGCTCCAGTTTCATCCACCTCATTAGAACTGATTCAAATGTGTTCTTTTTAATAGCTGAGTAATATTCCATTGTGTATATGTACCACAGCTTTCTTATCCATTCTTCCGTAGATGGACATCTAGGTTGCTTCCATGTCCTGGCTATTGTAAACAATGCTGCAATGAACATTGGGGTACAAGTGTCTCTTTAAATTCTGGTTTCGTTGCTGTGTATGCCCAACAGTGGGATTGCTGGGTTGTATGGCAGTTCTAGTTCCAGTTTTTTAAGGAATCTCCACACTGTTTACCATAGTGGCTGTACTAGTTTGCATTCCCACCAACAGTGTAAGAGGGTTCCCTTTTCTCCACATCCTCTCCAGCATTTATTTTTTGTTGACTTTTTGATAGCAGCCATTCTGACTGGCATGAGATGGTACCTCATTGTAGTTTTGATTTGCATTTCTCTGACAATGAGTGATGTTGAGCATCTTTTCATGTTTGTTAGCCATCTGTAGGTCTTTGGAGAAATGTCTGTTTAGTTCTTTGGCCCATTTTTTGGTTGGGTTGTTTATTTTTCTGGTATTGAGCTGCATGAGCTGCTTTTATATTTTTAAGATTAATTCTTTGTCAGTTGCTTCAGTTGCTATTATTTTCTTCCATTTTGAAGGCTGTCTTTTTACTGTGCTTATAGTTTCCTTCATTGTGCAAAAGCTTTTAAGTTTAGGTCCCATTTGTTTATTTTTGATTTTATTTCCATTACTCTGGGAGGTAAGTCATAGAGTGAGTTTTTCATAACAAAATTTTTCAGGAATTTTTTATTTTTTCACCAATTTTTAGTTAATAAATTTTACTGAATATAGTTTTAGTACTTGTAAAGTTTTGATTCTAGCAGTAAGATTAATCATTCCTACCAGGATTAATTCATAATAATTCTTATAAATGACTTAATAATTTGTGTTTGCTTCTTAGTTAATCCATGAGAAAAATTGTAAGGGATTATATGGAGAGAGAAAAAATGACTCAGAAATGTACAGGGAATCAAACAGAAGGGCAGAGAGGCATGGATAGAATGATACAGTGGGACTCAGGGATACAGGTGGAGGCAGAAGCAGAGAGTATTTGGTATACTGATGGGCAGCTTCTTCAATGTACTGTTGGTGTCAAGATATTTATATTTAGGAGTAGGACATCAAGATGGCAGAGTAGAGCACGTGGAGCTCACTCCCACATTAAAAACACATAATGAATATATCTACACGTGGAATGATTCTCACTGAAAACTACCTGGAAACTCCTGTACAAGCAAAGCTGTGAGAAAGAACCACATAGAATCCGGTAGGAGGAGAAGAGAAGTGGACAGGCTGGCACCTGTGTGCAGACAAGTAGGGGATTACCCAGGGATCTTCCCTGGGGAGAGAGTGGTGGAGTCACATGTTGGGTGTCCCAGTCCTGGGTTTCAGCATTGGGAGGACTAGTTCCCTTAGCTGATTTGACAATCAGTGGCAGTAGAAGCTGTAAGAACCCAAGACTCTGCTTGTGAAGAATATGTTCTCTAACACCATACATAAATATAAGCTCAAAATGGATTAAAGACCTAAATGTAAGACTGGAAACTATACAACTAGAGGAAAACAGGCAGAGCATTCTTTTACATTAATCATAGCAATATTTTTGGATCTGTCTCCTAAAGCATGGGAAATAAAAGTAAAAATAAACAAATGGGGTCTAATTAAACTTAGAAGCTTTTGCAGCAATGGAAACCATTGACAAAATGAAAAGACAATCTGCTAAATGGGAGAAAATATTTGCAAATGATATGACCAATAAGGGGTTAATATCCAACATATATAAACAGCTCATGTAACTCAACACCAAACAAACAACCCATTAAAAAATGGGCAGAAGAACTGAATAGACATTTTCCACAAAAGAAATGCAGATGAAAAGACGCTTAACATGGCTCATCATCAGGGAAATGCAAACCAAACCCACAATGAGCTATCGCCTCACACCTGTCAGAAGGGTTAGTGTTAAAAATAACAGAAATAAGAAATGTTGGCAAGGATGTGGAGAAGAGGGAACTCTACTACACTGTTAGTGGGATTGTAACTTGACGTAGCCAATATGGAAAACAGTATAGAGGTTTCTCAAAAAACTGGAATTACCACATGATCCAGCAATTCCAATTCTGGGTCTATATCTGAAGAAAACAAAAAGTTCCTGTGCATGAAAAAATACATGCACCTCAATATTCATAGCAGTATTATTTAAAATAGCAAAGATATGGAAGCAATCTAAGTGCCCATCAACAGATGAATGGATAAAAAAGATGTGGTAGGGACTTCCCTGGTAGGGCAGTGGATAAGAACGTGCCTGCCAATGCAGGAGACATGGGTGTGATCCCTGGTCCAGGAAGACTCCACATGCTGCAGAGCAACTAAGCCTGTGCACCACATTACTGAGCCCCTTTCTAGAGCCCATGAGACACAAGCACTGAGTCTGTGTGCTGCAAATACTGAAGCCCATGAGCCTAGAGCCTGTGCTCTGCAACAAAAGAAGCCACCACAATGAGAAGACCGAGCACCGAAATGAAGAGTAGCCCCTGCTCGCCGTAACTAGAGAAAGCCCTTGCAAAGCAACGCAGATGCAGTGTGGCCTAAAATAAATAAGCAAATTAATTTAAAAAGGCAAAGATATGCTATATATATAGAGTGGAATATTACTCTGTTAAAAAATAAAAGCCTGACATTTGTAACAACATGGATGGACCTGGAGAGTATTATGCTCAGTGGAATATGTCAGGCAGAGAAAGACGGATCCAGTATGTTAACAGCTATGTGTGTAATCTAAAAAGTAAAATGAACAAATTAATAAAACAAGACAGATACAGATTCACAGGTACAGAGAACAAACTGGTGGTAATTAATGAGGAGAGGGAAGAGAGGAGAGGCCAGATAGGAATAGAGAATTAAGAGGTACAAATTAGGATGTACAAAATAAATAAGCCACAAGGATAGTTCATATGCTGTCGTAAATTAGTATGTACAAAATAATACACTACAAGAATATTTCATATAGCATGCGGAAATCTAGTCATTATTTTTTTTTAAATTTAAATGGAATATAATCTATTAATATATTACTATGTTGTATACCTGAAACAAATATAATATTGTAAATCAACCATACTTCAATAAAAATATTAAATGAAAAAAATATGTAAAAAATTAGAGTGGGTTCACACTGAGGATGGTGACTGCAGCCACGAAATTAAAAGATGCTTGCTCCTTGGAAGAAAAGTTATCATAAACTTAGACAGTGTATTAAAAAGCAGAGACATCACTTTGCTGACTAAGGTCTGTGTAGTCAAAGCTATGGTTTTTCCAGTAGTCATGTACAGATGTGAGAGGTGGACAATAAAGACGGCAGAGGGCCGAAGAATTGATGCTTTCAAACTGTGGTACTAGAGAAGACTCTTGAGGGTCCCTTGGAGAGCAAGGAGATCAAATTGGTCAATCCTAAAGGAAATCAACCCTGAATATTCATTGGAAGGACTGATACTGAAGCTGAAACTCCAATACTTTGGCCATCTGATGCGAAGAGATGACTCATTGGAAAAGACCCTAATGCTGGGAAAGATTGAGGGCAAGAGAAGAAGTGGGTGACAGAGGATGAATTGGTTGGATGGCATCACTGACTCGATGAACATGAGTTTGAGCAAACTCTGGGAGGGCCAGGGAAAGTCAGGGAAAGTCAGGGAAACGTAGCGTGCTGCAGTTCATGGGGTCGCAAAGAGTTGGACATGACTGAGGGACTAAACAACATCATCAATGCTACTTTGCAAAATACTGGCAGAAGCTAGTATATTTCATCTGGGTTACTTATAATCCCCCACACATTTAATGAGCACTAGTGTCCTAGGCACTACAAACCCCAAGATGAAAAAGGCAGCATCTGCATTCTGGAGAGAATTAGCCTGTGAAACTGTGCCCTGAATGTACAGGTTCTCAGCACTCCCATCTCTGACATAAATAAGACCTGGGGCCATCAACCTGACTCCCAGATTTCGATTCTGATGAAGGACTCGAGATCTTTTTCTAGAAGTTCATGAAGTGTTCTACCCAAAGATAAAAATAAGAAAAGGCATTTTGCTTCTTCTACCTATATAAAAAAGCTTCTATAGAAAGGATAGAAATGTAAAATAAAAAAGGTGGCACTAGAGGTAAAGAATCTGCCTGCTGAGGCAGGAGACATATGAGAAGCGAATACGACCTCTGGGTGTGGAAGATGCCCTGGAGGTGGAAATGGAACCCCACTCCACTATTCTTGCCAGGAGAATTCCATGGACCGAGGAGCCTGGCAGGCTATGGTTCATGGGGTTGCTAAGAGTTAGACACGATGGAGCATCTGAGCACACATATAAACTTTCTACCAAACAGCCCATGGCTAAGTCACTAAAGTTGCTACCCTATAAACCAGCTTCTGGGAGGAGAAGCTCCAGCCCTGAAAACACTCTACAACCTTTGTTATTATCTGAAAAATGTTTTTAGTTCTTATAAGACTGCTTCTCTAATATTACAAGTGCTTTCATATCTTTTGGAATAATGGCATTTTGTTTGTAAAATGACCTGGAATGTTTGAAAGTGGGCAAATACACAAGAGCAGAGACCATCATGATATATAAGATTCTATCTTTTGCTTTCTGCTACCACTTCCTGTTGTTCTGTATTTATGGCAGGTTGTGATGGAAAGGAAGACCAAGGAAATAAATGACCTCCTTTGAGTTCTAAGACTAGATTGGCCAAAAGAGCTTAGGCAAGCCATCTAACCACCTGAGCTTACTTCTGTAAATAGAGATAATAATTCTTACCTTGCCTACTTCTTAAGAGTTTTTAAGACGATGAAGTGTCATAAGAAATATGGAATTGTTTTGAAACCTGTGATGTGCTAGATACATCATGCATGGAGATTAATGTTCATTAAACATAAATACATCTGCCATGAAAGTTTAAGCTGGCTCCTAAACTCTTCCTTCGGGTGTTTATCCCTGCTCTTTGCTGAATGATGATAAGAAATTTATGTCTCAATGTTACTGCATTATTTATTATACCAATTTCAATGAAACCACCTTCAGTATAAGCAAGGAACAGCAAGAAATTTTTGAATGCCATTCCAGACCACACCATTGGTCCGCGAAGGAAAAAATGCCTTTCTTTTGATGGCCTGGAGTAAAATAAACTGTCCTCCAGCTTTCCAAAAAGGCTGCCAATAGATTTGGTTTCAAGCTCTACGTGGTATGTGTTTGATGCAGAACAGAAGAAAGGGACATCCTAGTGGAAACTGCGGGAGGTGATAAACCTTTGGAGACAATCACTACAAGTGTCTTTAAATAATAAGAAACCAGACTCCTAGAGAGAGAAACAAAAACAAACTGAATGAGATCTGAAGAAAACAAGTCTGAATCCGATTTAGGGAAAAAAAAAACAAAACAGGTTACAAAATCCACAAAATCTTGGATCCGTTCCTTGCTAATGAACAAGTGAATGGGTACTTCTTTTCTGAGGCTCCAAGTCAGTCATCAATGCCTATCAGTTTTATCTCTGAAATGCATTTCATGTCATCTGCTGCCCTCTGCTTACTGCTACACACCACCATCCCAGGCTGGACAACTCCACCTTAATCCCACCTCTGTGGCATCTCTTACCTAGGGACAGGCTGGTGCAGAGGGAAGATCGCCAGATTTGGAGACAAATCTGGGTATGAATTTCGACTTTGTTGCTTACCAGCCTGAGATTCTGGGTATGCTTAACATGTCTAAACTTGATTCCTTATAGGTTAAGGAAATAATAAGAACATCTCTGAAAGTTAGTGTGAGGATTAAATAAGATAATGTTTCGGAAAATGCCCAGTACAGTATCTGGCATAGCGTAAGCCTCTCACATCATGGGTTCCTCCATCTTGTCTCTGTTTCCAGCCTCTCTCTACTTCAGTTCTCTCTTCACATACACATACCCCATCAGGTCATTCCCCTCCCTGCCTTTTGTAGTTTTACCCACCATTTATTGGGCAAATATTAATTTCCAGAATGTGGCACTCTTAGCTAGGGTACGGGGCAAACTGCAGTGACAAAAATACCTAAAAGTACAGTGGCTGAGGTAGAATGGATGTTTCTCTCTCACACAGCATTCAGACGTGAGTGGTCCAGGGCTACGAAGGCGACTGTCTCATCTCTAGGTGTTAAGGGGTTGCTTCTGTTGGTTCCATCTTCTAGCTGGTGGAAAGAGGAAATAGCCAGGGGAACTCACACCTAGCTTTTTCAGTGCAACAGTTTAGAAGTGGCACTTACTATTTCTTACAATCTCCTTGCCTTTAGAAAGACCAGCTTTCTGAAGTGTAGTCTTTAGCTGGATGGCAACACATTCAGGTAAAATATCCCCATGTTTCTCCTATGAAAGTAATGGACACTTATGAACAGTTAGTAGCCTTTGCCACAATGACATGAAGGACTATTCTTCTTTCTATCATTGCATCTTTATCTTTAGCACCATTTTCCCTTCTATTTATCCCTTCTACATACATCACAGTCTATTAACACTGGGCTACTTACAGTTCTCCCAATAGGCCTCTTGATTGCACATCCCAGTACCTTTGCATGTGGATCCTCCTCTGCCCACATGCTGGGCCCCTACTCACTGTGGAAGGACCGTTTTGAGTAACCCTTCCTTTACGGAGCGTTTTCTGATGCCCTCACCCTCCTTCAAAATTTTGTCGCTGTTGTTTAGTCGCTAAGTCATGTTTGACTCTATTGCGATGCCTTGGATGGCAGCCCCCCAGGCTCCTCTGTCCATGGGATTCTCCAGGCAAGAATACTGGAGTGGGTTGCCGTTTCCTTCTCCAGGGGATCTTCCTGACTCAAGAATTGAACCCACATCTCCTGCTTGGCAGTCGAATTCTTTATCACTGAGCGACCTGGGAAGCCTGCATATATAAACTGATTATATAACTTCAATTACTTATGGCTCCATCTTCTCTCTAGGCTGGAAGCCCTCAAGAGCAGGTATTTATTTTGTTCTTATTTTGAATCCCTAAAGCCTAGAATTTGCCTGGCTCATATTTAGTCTAAGGATGACGAATGGATGAAGAACAGTTAAGCCAGTGATTTCACATTAATTACTACGATGGTTGATGTGGCTGATTAGTGGGTTCTTCCATTGTTGCTGGTAAACTGACAGAGCAAGTAGATGGGAGAAGGAGTAAAACAGAAAGAAAATTGGACTAAATCATGGACTTCTTTAGAACACTAGCAATCTGCTGCTCATAGAACTTTAGATAATCAATATGTAACCTGTTCACTTGTTCATAGGGAACTTGAAGGTCAGAAAGGCAAGAAACATCCATGGTCATTCAGGTCTTCATCAAAGCAGAACTAGGCTCTTGGTGAGGACTCCAGGCTTCCTCTGTAGGACTATTCCATCCCACCGCTCTAAAATGAATTTGTGTGTGTGTGTGTGTGTGTGTGTGTGTGTGCATGCATGCTCAGTTGCTTAGCTGTGTCTGACTCTTTGTGACCCCATGGACTGTAGCCTGCCAGGCTCCTCGGCCCATGCAATTCTCCAGGCAAGAATACTGGAGTGGGTTGCCATTTCCTCCTCCAGGGGAACTTCCAGACCCAGGGATAAAACTGGCATCTCTTGAATCTCCTGAATTGGCAGGTGGATTCTTTACCACTAGCGCCACCTGGGAAGCCCCCAAAAGAACTTATATGTAATTACAAATAACACAATTTTTAACAGGCTGATACTGAGGTTAGATGGGTTTATTTTAAAGCATTTTGACAATCTTGAGTAAATTAGTAAAACTTTAAAACTCAGCAATAATCTGACACACTAAGCTTGAAGAGGAGAATAAAGGTGATGATCAGTGTATTGTGTAAAGCACAACAGTAGCTGCTTTAATCCTACTATTATAATTTTGGGGCCTAGTAAGAAGTGAAGAAGTTGCTTTTTCTACTTATGACTATTTGATTTACATATTTTGAGGGCTAATTCTGGCAAATGTAAATTTTCGTGATATGCTTATACAAGGCAGTATCAGCAATAGAGGCAGTATGAAAACTTTCATTCCACTAACACAGATTTTACTTCAGTTTCATAAAGTTAGCAAGTTGAATTACTCAGGTCTCATTGACCAACAGCAGATTCATATTCGTAGCTTTTTGGAATTTAGTGCTTAATTCAGATGCGTGGTGTGATCACTGTCTTGCTGAGATTTAAATAGTTTTGGCGTGAGCCCCTGTGAGACTTGCTGAGAGCAGTCCAAGCGCTTCCTCAAGCGTCCTGTGAATCCCTGAGGGCACCTGTTCTCTTGGTTCCTTGTTACTCCTGGCATCTGCCGCTCTGGCTTCTCACTCGTGCTAGAGTCTCTTCTCCTACAACTGCTGTCTTCCCCTGCTTTATGCTGCATCACCAGTGGAAATCAGAGAAAATCCTTTCAGTTTTTCTCTCAAACCATTCATATGAGACATTTATATGCATATCAGACTGTAGTTTGAGTCTGTGGAGGAAGTGTTACATTACAGAATACAAAACCACTCAGGACTAGTTCTTGTTCGGCCCTGTTCCTCAGAACCCTGTGACCCTCCCACCACAGGTGATCTGTTCTCCACAGGCTCCCAACTTCTGCCACGTTGCTCACACCTCAGGTTTCCTATGTTTCTTTCCTCTTCTATTTTCTTATCTTTGATGTGCTCTGGAAACTCAATTTCTTTCATGTTCTCATGCAGAGCAATTGTGCACCCATTCCCTGTGGTGCTGGGTCTTCCTTTGAATAACCAAAGCCTCATTAATGTGCTTAGAAAAAGAAAGGGTTTCTGTCTTTTATCAGCAAGAATTACTGATGGAGGCTTTGACAGTTGAGTGCCTACTTTATCCGTTTCTCATCTGTCTCATCATTTAACTTTCTCCTGATACAAACTAGGCTACTTGCCTCTTTAGAAATAGCTAAAATCAGCTTCAGTTTTAAATAAAACTCATCCCCACTAGCCCCAGATTACTACTTATGACTTAGGAGCAAATCAAGAAGAAAGCGTGTGAACAAATTATTGGAACTGAATGACTAATGGTTATAAATCCCAAATACATTTAGGACAAGTCAGTTTTAAAGAACAAAAATTTATATACATCTAGAGTTTAATTGGGCTTCCCAGGTAGCTCAGTGGTAAAGAACCCACCTGCCAAGCAGGAGATGTGAGTTTGATCCCTGGGTCAGGAAGATCCCCTGGAGAAGAGCATGGCAACCCATTCCAGTATTCTTGCCTACAGAATCCCATGGACAGAGGAGACTGGCAGGCTAGAAGCCATAGGGTCAAAAAGAGTCAGACACGACCAAAGTGACTTAGTATGATTAACATAGAAGCACTGGAATGTTCAGAAGGAAAATATCATGAGAAAGAACACGGTGGTATAGGAAAGGTAAGCACATGAAAACACTCTTATGCCTCTTCTTTTTCTCTTTAAAGAGAAAAAAGCCCATAAAGAGTTGTATGTTTCTAACAACTGAAGGGGCTCAAAAATAAAGTGATCTTCTGTTATAATTCTGGAACAGTTTGCTTTGTGTGGTTATGCTCCATTTCTCCCCTCCCACTAGATCCATTCTTCATTCTTCTTTGCACTGCTCTAAGCCAGGAGGCTGATTGCTGGGGATCATGTCACCTGGGCTTCCCTGCCTCCTGGCTTCCAGATGGGTTTGACCAGTGGAAGGCCCAACAAGCATCTGGAGGACACCAGGGGGAAGAGGTCAAGATACAGCTTTGCCGCTTCTTCTATCCTGGGTGGCATTTTCCAGAAATGGCTGTGTTACTACATGACTGCTTAGTCCCTCTTCTATGGCTTGAGCTCTCCTGGGTCCCAGTAACCCTACTTCCTTTTCATAGCCCTTAGGCCTGGGCATGGTCACAGCTTGCTGCTAGTAGCTGCTAGTCATGGGTGTTTCATCCTTCCATCATTCCATTGTCATGGCTGTGTCATCATCCCCTCATCACATTGTCATGGGTATCTCCTCATCCCACCATCCCATTGTCATGGGTGTCTCATCATCCCTTGTTTCCTTAAATCTGCCACACCTCTCTAAGCAGTACCTTCATTACAGTCTCTAAAATCATCTTATCTGGGATCTGTTTCCTTTTAAAGCAGTCAGCAGATATTCTGAATAAGCATATAGGGTGATAGAAATATTTTCTAATGAAATAAGATCTTGGTCTCCAAATGCTATCTGTGGACTGGCTGAAGATAACTGCAATACTGGTTCAGTGTGAAATTTTAAAAAGAGCAATATAGATTTTCCTCAAGTTGAACTTTTTTAGCGTAGAGTACTATATATGTTTTTTCATTATACCTCTCCTTCCTAATTTCTGGGGGTTAGAAGGATATTTCTTGTATAATAGGAATATATGTTTTTAAAATGTCCTTATTTCACAAAGTAGAAAGTTACCAGTGAGTGTCTTCAATGTATTTGAAAAGGTAATCATCTGTAAAATCCGGAAGTTGAGCGACCACTGGACTCTATGACGTCTATGGTGTTTGTGAATCAAATTCCCCAGAAAGACATTTCCTGAGACTGCTGATTCTACAATATTTCAAGATGAGAATTATCTGGGAAAATTTGTTCTGGAATGCACTGCCCCAGGGGTCACAGCTGTAATGCTTCTCTGGTATAGAGGTGGCTGCGTCATAGCTCAGTGTTTTCTCTTGGAAGGTTGGGACTGGGGGTGGGGGGTGGGGAGTCAGGATTTCTAGGGAAGACCCCCATATAGTAGGGCTTGCATCTGCCCACAAACCTCAGAGAGGGACATGGGGCTGTATCATGAGTCTCCTGCCTTGGGAGTAGACTACTCTAGGTGGCCCCTCTAGGATCCTACAGCTACCCACTCACCTGGCAGGCTTCCCTGTCCATGGGATTTCCCAGTACTGGAGTGGGTTGCTATTTCCTTCTCTAGGGGATCTTCCAGACCCAAGGAGTGAAGCTGTGTCTCTTGCATTGGCAAGCAGATTCTTTACCACTAGTGCCAACCATAATATTTTTAATTAATTAATTTTGGCTGTGCTGAATCTTCTTTGCTGTGCACAGGCTTTCTCTAGTTGTGGTACAGGGGCTTCTCATTGTGGTTATTTCTCCTGTTGCAGAGTGAGGGCTATAAGATGTGTGGGTGCAGTAGTTGTGGCTCATGGGCTCCAGAACAGGCTTAGTTGCTCTGCAGCATGTGGGATCTTCCTGGACCAGGGATCAAACCTGTGTCCCTTGCATTGGCAGGTGGATTGTTAACCACTGGGCCACCAGGGAAGTTCCTGAAGATAATTTCTTCATATGATCAGGGCTGACAAGAATGGCTGTCCTTTAAAGGATTGTCAATTAAAGAATTCTTATTAGTTATTAAAATAAACCTTAACTTTTCCTCATCAGTTTGATTAACTCTGCTTCCTCAGACTGTAACATAATTAATTTTTTTTCTACCCATATGATTGCATTATGGGGTTGTCTGTCATTTCCTGACTTGTCAAGCTTTTTCTCTTACCCTTAGGTATAACTCCATTCTCTAGACCTGTCACTACCATGACAAAGTCCCTCAACCCCTCAGATACTCAGTTTCCTTATCTTAGAGGATGATGGGATTGGTCAGAAAGATCCTAAATTTTCTTCCAGTTCTGAAAGCTTATGATGGAAGCCTCAATTACTTTCCAGTTCTGAGTTCATTCAAGAGTTCAAAACCAGTTCAAACCCATCAATGAATTACTGGGACTTTAATTCACTTTTGCCAGCATTTTAATGCCTGAGCGTGTCACTGTGAAATTGAATTTAGCAGATTAGTAACATATCTGATTAAAAACTCTGTCAAAGTGATCGTGTGTCCCGAAGGTATATGTTCATTGTTTCCCAGCCTATGCTTCTTCTATTATTCACCCTTTTAAATCTTGTCTCTGACTGTGGAACTAAAGGTTTTAGCCTCATCTACATTTTTACTGGGCCTTCCTATTAGGGACATGTGTTGTTCACCTAATGTCCCTTGATTGTTTTTCTCTGGTAGAAGAAAACACTATTTTATTTAAATAAGTGGCTCTGTCACCAAATGTCATTAGAAATGTCCTGGGCCAAGTGGTAGTTTTTTCTTATTTCACAACCTGGTCTTTTTAACTGTTTGAGATTATTGTTCATCATCTATGGGAAATTAATTTCTTTGGGTTATGTCAATACCAAGTTCAAATAATACTATGGAACATTTTAATGTAAAAACTCTGATGATCTGGATCTGAACCATGTCTGGGCAAACACTGGGAGGATGAGAAACACCTGGAATGTCAATAACATGTAAGTAAAACGCACTAACAAGGTCTGAAATTTTCCTCTAAATTATTTTTAGGTGATGAAACAACTCCAATGGAAATCTATTCATATGCTTGTTTTTACCCATGTCACAGACCTGGACTGCTAGTTAACTTCAACATCTTACTCACTAGGCCATGAGTGAGCTTCCTGGGCAGGGCACTGTGTCATCTGCCTTCACTTATCTTAGCCCTGGCACAGTTTCTAGCACAGAGAAAGCACCCAGGGATGCTGGTTAAATGAGCTATCTCACTGTTGCAATTACATCATGCTGTGACTCACTTGTGGCTAATTCATGGCATGCGGGATAGCAAGTAGAAGGAGATGGGAGCCCTGTTCATCTCAATGATGAGAAAACCAAGTTTTCTCTGTTCTTCAGACACTGTCTACTCAAAAGAAGATGCTACAATCGCAAGCAAGGAATCCTCAGGCTATCTAGTACTTCATTATGATCGTGGGGATAGGGAAAAGCCCAAGGCAGAGAAAAGACAAAGATGTTAGTTTATTATTGCATTTAACTCAGATGTATCAGGAAAACTGCCAAGGAAATGAGTCACAGTTATATTTACATTTTTGGTGAATTTTTCTCTTTCAACCTTGTGGTAGGTTGTGGGACTATAGGTATTGAGAAGGATTGGAAATGGAAATGGTCAAGTTACATATTTTACAGTTTGCAACTATACTTTATGCATTTGATTTCCACAGTAAGTCTATTTGGTATGCGCTGGGCTGATAATATTTTCCCCATTTTGTCAAGCAGGAAACAATTGATAGAGGGAGGAAATAAATTAGGAGGTGACTTATCAAGATATCTAGAACTGAGAGAGAAAAGCATCTCCAGATGTTCCAGAAAAACATCTATTTCTGCTTTATTGACTATGCCAAAGCCTTTGACTATGTGGATCACAATAAACTGTGGAAAATTCTGAAAGAGATGGGAATACCAGACCACCTGACCTGCCTCCTGAGAAATCTGTATGCAGGTCAGGAAGCAAGTTAGAACTGGACATGGAACAACAGACTGGTTCCAAATAGGAAAAGCAGTACGTCAAGGCTGTATATTGTCACCCTGTTTATTTAACTTCTATGCAGAGTACATCATGAGAAGCTGGGCTGGAAGCACAAGTTGGAATCAAGATTGCCGGGAAAAATATCATTAACCTCAGATATACAGATGACACCACTCTCATGGCCGAAAGTGAAGAACTAAAGAGCCTCTTGATGAAAGTGAAAGAGGAGAGTGAAAAGTTGGCTTAAAGCTCAACATTCAGAAAACGAAGATCATGGCATCTGGTCCCATCACTTCATGGCAAACAGATGGAGAAACAGTGGAAACAGTGGCAGATTTTACTTTTTTAGGCTCCAAAATCACTGCAGATGGTGACTGCAGCCATGAAATTAAAAGACACTTACTCCTTGGAAGAAAAGTTATGACCAACCTAGACAGCATATTAAAAAGCAGAGACATTACTTTGCCAACAAAGGTCCTTCTAGTCAAGGCCATGGTTTTTCCAGTAGTCATGTATGGATGTGAGAGTTGGACTATAAAGAAAGCTGAGCGCAGAAGAATTGATGCTTTTGAACTGTGTGTGGTGTTGGAGAAGACTCTTGAGAGTCCCTTGGACTGCAAGGAGATCCAACCATTCCATCCTAAAGGAAATCAGTCCTGAATATTCATTGGAAGGACTAATGTTGAAGCTAAAACTCCAATACTTTGGCCACCTGATGCGAAGAGCTGACTCATTTGAAAAGACCCTGATGCTGGGAAACACTGAAGGTGGCGGAAGGGGAAGGGGACGACAGAGGCTGAGATGGTTGGATGGCATCACTGACTCAGTGGACATGGGTTTGAGTAAACTCCGGGAGTTGTTGATGGACAGGGAGGCCTGGCATGCTCCAGTCCATGGGGTCACAAAGAGTCAGACACCACTGAGTGACTGAACTGAACTGAACAATCAAGATATCAACTCAGGTTCTTGAATTCCAGGTGAATTAAAAATGAGCCTAGGGTTCTTTCCACCCTGCCATGAAGTCTAACTGGATTTCTGGATCTGGTGTTGTGTTGTGTTTTATTTGTGCTCAGGACAACTGAATGTCAGGGATTTTCATCGCAGACACTGACCGGACTACAAAGATACTCATTAATGTTCCTTTTCAGCTTAGGATCAGAGCAGTTTATCTTTTCACATCTAACTTCTGGTATACTTTCTATATACTAGTGACTTTGAAAAATAAGATTTATGCTGGCTTAAAAAATCTAAAATTTCATCTCAAGGGACCTATTGTCCATGGGTCTCTGGTGAACTCTGACTATCGTCCAGGGCCTTGGGACCCAAATTTACATGATTGTTGAAGGGAAGGGGAGCTCTCCAGGGCCAGGAATTGGTAGTCAGTCTTCCTGTGCCCTTGGCCCTCTCTTTTATATCCTTTCTCATTCTCTGCCTGCCATTCCCTCCATCTGGTCATTCCTCAGAACCTGCAGAACCTGCTTATCTTTCTGTTCCATCCACCAGGCATTCATAGCTTTAGTGAATTTACGTCTGTCTTTTATCTCATTCAGAATTTGCCCATTTACTCGGTGGGGCAGAGAGACCTGTAAGTTCTCACAGCTGTGAGTTTGAATCCCGGCTGCCTGACTGTGGGCCTTACCCAGGGAAAGAGGATAGTTATATGCCTGTGTTGCACTACGGTGCTGTGTGTCCCCTACTTGCTCCTTTGGATCCTCTTCTCACTGTTCTCTAACCTGCTTACAGGAGACGTGTCAATAGGCCTCCCTGCCCTCTGACTTCTGGTTGGGTGTGGCCAGTGGAGAGCACTGGCAGGAGTGTGGAGGATGAGAAGAGAGGGGTGGGTGTTTATTCCCCTGGCTCCCTCTCAGGGTCACTCCTGGTTGGCCACATACGTCTACACCAGATGACATTCTCCTGCCAAGGCAGCCCTTTCAATATGTCTACCATCTTTGGGTTCTGGTAACCATTCTGAACTCCTGCAGCTGTAGGACTGAGAACACTTCTCTCCTTAGCTAGCTCCAGGATACAGCACTTTTTAGTTTTTCTAGACCCTGCCATAGATGCCACTTCCTTTTTTTTTTTTTTTTTTTTTAAGCTCACACCCTCCTTTGAATCTTTCACCCTTTTAAACTTGACTCTGATCATGGAACTGAAAACTTTAGACTCATGCAAATTTTTATCAGAGCAAGTCAGTGGGTCCTTTGGAAGCTGAAAAACGTTAAACAATGTCCTGGAGTGACTCATGCAGGGCTCTCTGCTTACTCTGTAGTTGGTTTTGCCATCAAGGAAGGAATAACACTCATCAAATAATGAAAGAACACCCCTGAACTGTTCATTTAAACCTCCTCCCACCCTGAATCCCTCAGTGAGAGAGCCATGGACACCTGTCCCTTCGTTTTGAGGACAGGTGGAGGACAGAAGGTCAGTAGTCCAAGGACTGGTCCTTCTCTGCCGGCTGAGTCACACTGGGTTAGCAGCGCAGACCACTCATACTCCAGGTGCTTCTGCAAGCAGGCAATTCTCAACACCGGCAGAGCATGCTCCAGCCAGTGACTAATTAAATCCCATTTGCTTTGTCACTGACAGGGTGATCGTGGTATTTTCCCCTTGAATTTATGACAGATGGTGGCCAAAGAGCCCTTTAGAAATTGGGAGATTTTTAGTATTTTAGAGAATCAGGCTGTGATGCTCTTTAGCAGATGCAGGGTTGGAGACCTGACATCATCCCCATTTTTCATCTCTACAGAGCTAACACCACAACAGCCAATTAAGTGAACAACCAGGCTTTGTGCTTTATCAGGCACTGTTTCCATTACCGAAGGACTGAACAGACTGAACAATTTGTGTATTTGGGTTAAACATATTTCAGAAATGAATGCACTCAGCCATCTGAGTTTATATTCAGAAATAAAATTATGGTTAAATATAGAAACAATTGGCTTCCCTCTATGCTGAAGACATTGCTAATGAATTTTCTAGAGATGAGCACCATAGCTTTCCTCCAGTGATGTTCAGGATTTATGCTTTATAGATACCCACGCCGTTCATTTGTGATGGACACAGAACTCTGATGGCTGGTTTCTTGGAAGCCAAGCTCTTGGAAACATTATGTGTGACTGTAGTAGTCACTTTGGCTATAATTTCAAATGTCATATTCTACCTGGAATGGACTGAGTCCAATATTTTCATTACTAACTTCCTTCAATTAACTTTGCTTTATCTTAGCAGGTGAACATGTCTTACTGTCATTCAGTGTCAGAAGGCAATTAACCCAATGACATAACATGAGAAAAAAAATGTTCAAAGACAAAGCAAACACACCCAGGAGAAATTACTTGGTGATTTTCTCTTCTTAATTTATTTTGCAGCCATTAAAGCCTGCCTCCAGCTTTTGTTTGGCCGTTTTCCTTTTTTTTTTTTTTTAACAAAGTTGCCATTTCTTCAGCCCTGTAAACCCAGGACACCCATGAATTAATGTCTAAGCCATACTCTGACTAACGAGACAGAGGCAGCTGCATCCTGGGCTTATGGAAAAGTGTCAGTGTGCCTTTCCTCAGAGAGGAAGCAGCTAGGGGTCAGTAGAGGGCATTCCTTGGGCACCTCCAGAGTGAATTTGTGAGCAATATTGGAGTTTACTTTGCTGGGCAGGGGTGGGGGAGGGGGCTGACAGGAGAGATGGCCACAGAGGCAATCGAGACAGAGTCTGATCTGTCTAGTGGAGCCAGGAATCCTGGATGGAGTCCTCTGGCTTTTGCCTTCCCTTATTTCAGAGACAAACATCCTGGAAACAGATGTCCTGAGACACCATCTATGCAAATACTCCACAACAGAACCCCCTGCTTTTTCCATTCTGACTCTTGCTGAGAATGGCACAGCATTTCCAAATGTGTCTCTGTTCTTCCCTTTCAGATCTCTTCATCCAGACAGGGAGGCGGAGGAAAGGGAAGGGCCGTCTGTCCAGAAGAGCCCCAGTTATCTGCTTTGCCTGGATTCACCTGATCTGCTGAGGGAGGCCCCTTAGGGACTTCTCCTCACTCCACTGTCACTGGAAGAGTATCACAGATGAGGCTCTGGAAGCCCAGAGAGATTGCTCTGCTTTTCCAGCCTCACATAGCTTGTTGGTGATGGAAGCACCTTCCTCCAGATCCCTACCCTTTCCCAGGGTCTGGGATAGTCTGGGCTAGAGCACTAGATTTCTAGGCAGTGGGGGCGAAAATCAAATTAGTCCTCTGGGCAGGCTGGGTTGGGGGAGGTACCCTGTAAAGAGGGCAGCCTGCTAGTCAGAGAGGGGTGTTTGTTCATGGAGGTCTCTCTTGTGTCATCTCTTTTGGTTCATTGTTTGTCAGATCCAAAGTCTAGCCAAGTGATTCCATTTAGGTACCTATCCTGGTACATTCAATTTGTCCATCTTCTCCAATGGATTGACATTAATGGCTAACTTTTATTGAACATTTGCTATGTGCTAGGAATATTTCTAAGTGCTCCAAAATCCTGTCTCTTTTCATTTTCACAACAGACCTATAAGGGCATTTCCATTATTATCCTTGTTCTGTAGATGAAGAGACTGGGGCTCATATAAGGGGAGAATCTTTCTCCAGGGCACACAGAAAAAGGTGACGGAGGCTGGACTTTTTGTTTGGTCCAGAGCAAGTCTTTGAGCCTAACGTGTAGTAACTATTAGTTTGTTCCCTCCACTAAAACAAAACAAAACAAAACACGAAGTCAGGCCAGATGCTGCATTCTGGAAGAGCAGGGGAGGCTGCAGACACTGTTTTGCTGTTTAAGTGAGCACAAGCCCCAGCTTCACCTTGTTTTTCCTCTGTTCATTAGTCGCGTGTGTATCCACTATCACATAGGGACTACTGGCCATGACTTTGTTATGAGGGAGTTTTGGTACGAAGTGTTAGGTGGACAAACTGGAGGGAACCACAGACTGCCTGGGGAGCAAGGGAGACTTCATAGAGACACAAACTAGGGACCTGGGCCCTGAAGGATGCATGGGGCGCCTCCAGGTACAGGAGGGCACAGGGCATGCACAGAGAGAATCAGCTTGTGCAAAGATACAGTGGTTGGAAAGGGACTGATGCCATCACAGAGAGGAGAGACTTGGGGCTACTGTGGGGAAGGGGCATGTGGTAGGAGAGACTTGGGGCTACTGTGGGGAAGGGGCATGTGGTAGGGATTCTGAGGACAGGGAAGGGGAGGAAAGGAAAAATCCAGGTGTGAAAGGGTCTTAAACTGTGTTAAGACATTTGGAAGGCTTATCCAAACCATGATTTATAGTTCAGGATAGAATTATTAAGTGTTTGAGATTTAAAAACACTTCTAACTCGAGGGCATTTGGATATAGCACAAAACCACTGAAACCTAGATGTTTTCACATTGATAGCTGCATCCTGTATCCTGAGGTTCCCCAGTTGTCTTTTTCTATTATGCTCTGGGCTTTTATGTTACAGTGCATTAGGGTAGGATCAGTTTAAAGATGGCACTACTATCTAACAGAGCATAGCCAAGCATCTTTGTCTCTATCATCTTTCTGACTCATTTACCAAGGCAGGGGATGCTTCTGTTGTTCCCGACAATGGTCAACTTAATAATACTCCGATCAGCGAAATTTCATTATATGAAGTTGACTCTTTTAAAATAAAACAAACTAAAATATCCTCAGAGTTCTGCATTCAAATGGAATCTGGTTAGCTCCCTCAGCTTGAAAATGCCTGTGAAGACAGAAAACTCATCAAAAGATGGAAAACTGTTCTGTTAGCAAAATAAAACAAGGGAAAGTGTTAGTTGCTCAGTCGTGTCTGACTCTTTGTGACCCCATGGACTGTAGCCTTCCAGGCTCCTCTATCCATGGAATTCTCCAGGCAAGAATACTGGAGTAGGCAACCATTCCTTTCCCCAGGAGATCTTCCCAACCCAGGGATGGAACCCAGGTCTCCTGCATGGCAGGCAGATTCTTTACCATCTGAGCCACCAGCCAAGCCCATCAGCAAAAGCCATCATTGATTAGACAACGAGAATCCAACCATAAGGCTCAGAGAACTAGACTGAGGTCTTACTTATGACTTGTCATCTGAAAGGTGAGGGGAAGTGCTTTCAACTCTTTTGTCTTTGGGGTCTTCTGTTTTAGATAACAGGGTCTATACTAATCTATATACTAACATCTGGGTGTTTCTACATCTGTGTTCTCAGACCTACTGAATTAGAATTTCCATGGGTGGTACGCAGGGCAGAGAAAAGAGGGTGACGGAAAGACTGTAGCAAACACATGTTGGGAAATACTTTACCCACAGGAAAAGCAGAAAGAAGACTCCTAGTAACATAGCATAGATTTTTATGGATTCCTTCTTTTCAGCAAGTCAAGAAACAGGAAGTGGAGGGATAAGAATTTATCCCTGAAACTTCCCATTTCAGACCAGAGGAATCGGCTATAGTGCATCTAGAGGGACAGCAGGTAGGCACAACTACCTGCTCTTACTGTTTGTGAGAAAGGGGTTTGTCCAGTTCCCAAACAGATGGAAAGCTGGGCCAAGAGTAATCTACATTCAGTTTCTATTGACCAGTACTTTGCCAGGCTCTTGGACCCAGAAGAAAATTTTGGAATAACTTTTGGGGTCTTCAGAAGGATACCAAAAGATATAGTCTCTAAGAAACCAGAACAGAAAACAAAGAAAACAGGATGAGATAAAAAGAGTTATGGGTAAGATAATTCAAGATTGTAAGGATGCTAAGTTACCAATAGCAGAATGGAATCCATCCTGGAGACAGAACTGAAGTTATAAAGTCAAGTCCTGGGCAAATTTGGATGCAGGGGAAAGGAAAAAAAGGAAGAAAAATGATGAGAGAGACAATGACAAATGTGGGAAAGAAATGATACTCCCACCTAAAATTATGTTTTCTAGAGGAAAGAAACTAGAAGAGGTAGAACTAAACAAGTTGTTGATAAAGGAAACTTTCCTGAAGTAAATAATTATTCAGCTGGAGAGGGTGCACTGGGAGAGGGAGATATAACACAATAAAAAGAAGGAGTGAGCATGGGTTAGGACACTAACTGGGGTAGATGAATGGTAGATTCTAGGGGCTTGGCTCCTACCATGCTGCTTCCTACTCTACACTGAGCAGGAGGTGGGATAAGGGGTGGGCTTGTGCTTGACTTCTCAATGTGGCAGAGCTGAGCCAGACTCTAAGACATGTCAGACCTAGTGAGATTCTGCCATGACCTTGCTTTTGGAACTGGAATCTGGCCCTGTACCTGCTCACCTTCTGCCCCTACCATGGGCCAACTCTGCCCCAGCAAAGCCTGGGTCCCCTCCTTCTAGGGTAACCAGATTTAGCCAATCCAAATATAGAATGCCTAGTTAAACTTGAATTTCAGATAAACAAATTGCAGTATTCTTACACCAAAAAGTATTTTATCTGGAATTCAAATTTGAAATCCTATAATTTTGCTATGCTATGCTAAGTCACTTCAGTCGTGTCCAACTCTGTGTGACCCCATAGACGGCAGCCCACCAGGCTCCCCGTCCCTGGGATTCTCCAGGCAAGAACACTGGAGTGGGTTGCCATTTCCTTCTCCAATGCGAAAGTGAAAGTGAAGTCGTTCAGTCGTGTCCGACTCTTAGCAACCCCATAGACTGCAGCCTACCAGGCTCCTCTGTCCATGGGATTTTCCAGGCAAGAGTACTGGAGTGGGGTGCCATTGCCTTCTCCGCCTATAATTTTATGTGGCAACAAAGCCTCCTTCACCAGCACTAACATTTATTTCCTCTTTCCTCTGCCCTAAGACTCTTATAAATATTTGAAGGTTTCTGATTCATTTACTGATACTTTGACTAGTACTTATTTGAAAATGCTGACATGGAACAAGAGAGAATACTAGTAAATATTTACCATCTAATGGTTTTTCATAGTGTACACCCTTTGGTCTGAAGTCTCATGCAGGCGCCTACACTATTTCTAATTCTTCTAAGAACAGTTTTACCAAAGCCTGGTGTTATAATACATAATTCTGGTTAATAAAATAATTATTACACATGTGTAGAATGCATCAAAGAAAAATAACATTTAAAATTATACATATTTGCATATCAAGTTGTTTGGAAAAAATGTTCTCCAAAATCTTTACAGCAATTACCTCTGGGTAATAACATTTTTTGAGTGATATTTAGTGGCTTATTTACGTTTTCTGGATTTTTGAAGTGTTAACATGAGGGTGTAACACATTTCATAATAAAGATACTTTCATTTTAAAAAGTCAGCTATTTTTTAAGATGACACATGCCTCAAAAATCTTGCAAGCAGTCCTTTAACTGGGTTGTGTGGCAGTTTCACCAGAGCAACTTAGAAATGCAGATGGCCTCCTGGATTTCACCTCTAACCTCATAAATCAGCACCTCCAGAGGCTGGCTCAGGCATCTATATTTTAGAAGAGCTTCCCCATGGTTCCGATGGAACTGAGTGGCCTTTGCCCTTGGACTGGCATACAGGAACTGGTGACTTAGAAACAGCACGTGCGGGCTTAGATTCCCCAGGTGTGGAGAGATGCTCGCTCTCTGCTGATGTGCGGGCGGCGACTCTAATGAGGATAAATAACCACCTTTCTAAAGGTAGCTGCTGCCCAGTGAATTTCCTAAATGCCAGTGCTGCTCTGTTTATTTTGAGAAGAGTTACTGAAGTCTTTTGAAAAGGATATTTGGAATTTGTGATAGAAGGGCCTCATCATTCCAGCGGCGGGGAGCATCCCCGGGGTCTGCAGATGAGGGCCTTGGACCAGCCTCAGGACCAAGGTGGAAGACAGTTCTTGTTCTCTCGGCCCAGGAGCAGAGAGAGGCAGAGCTGAGGCCAGCCAGTGGGAACCGTCTGTCCTGGTGAGCAGAAGGCTAAGTTTGACAGCATCCTCAGCGGCTCCGCTGAGATGCTATCTATTTGCAAGAACTTAAATCAAAATGTTAATGAATGCCCTCTGAAAACAGCATTTTATGAATTGAGACTGAGGCAGGAAGGAAGAATTGGATTAGAGGACCCACTAGGTTGGTCAGGCAGCCACGTGCAATTTGCATTCCTTTTACATTCTTTCCATTCAAGGCATAGTTTGTAAAATTGACTTTTATTATCAGATCCTGATTACATATGGAAATTGGGGTCCAGTCGTGGAGCTAAGCTGGCTCATCCTTCAGAACTCCCACAGAGAGGGAAAGGACACAGCCCAGCAACCTTTTGCTTCCCCTGCTGTTGCTGCTCTTTATCTTCGGGGGAAGGAAGCAGGATGGTTGAGGGAATAGACATTCTGTGGCCAAAAGTACCTGGAGACAAATGTCCTTATCATTCAGTTTCCCTTATCTGATCACCTACACATTTTTTTCAATTATAAATCCTCAGGCTTACTTGACAGATTTAAGTTGAAGAAAAAAATCAAAGCTGATTAATTCATTTCTGGGGTTTCAAGGAACTGTTTATCTTAGGGCTGAATGGAGCAGCCAGCCTGGAACTTGTATCCTTTTCCATTCATCCATCTGTTCACTCACCCATCTATCTATCCATCCTTCCATCCATCCAATAACATTATGCTAAGCACTGGGTAGGTAGAGATGATAAATAAGAAATAGTGCCCCCTTTTAAGATTTTTCAGCTTGGCAGGGAAGATAGAATTATATAAAAAAAAAAATAATAAAACATTTTAAATGCTAACACATAGGTATAACTCATTATATTTAGGAGGTTACCTTGATATAGTGTAACTGTTAGAGTTATGAAAGAAAAGTGAAAGTGTTACTCACTTGGTCATGTCTGACTCTTTGTAATCCCATGAATCCCATGTAGCCCGCCAGGCTCCTCTGTCCATGGAATTCTCCAGGCAAGAATACTGGAGTGGGTTGCCATTTCCTTCTCCAGGGGACCTTCCTGACCCAGGGATTGTCCCGGGTCTCCCACATTGCAGGCAGATTTTTTTTTTTTTTTTTACCATCTGGGCCACCTGGGAAGCCCAACTATTGACCAAAACTGCTGGTTCAAGTTGAAATCGAGTCCCCCTAAAACCAAGTTATCCTTGCCAAGTTTTTGATTATTCTCTTTCTTGTCCTTCCTTCTATTCTTCTCAGAATTGAGGAGTATCAAAGAGGAGGGATTGAAACAGAGCAGGACCCTGCAGAGCTCTCCTAGGATATAAAACCCCCTGTGTACTCCACTGTTCTTGATTCTAGAAAAAGGATTTAGTCTCTTAGGCCTCTGAGTTCCAAAGAGCAGACTCAAGCAGTTACTAAGTAGGGAAGTGAGAGAATGCAAAAACAAAGGAAAAGCAGTCAAGAAACAAATGTTGTTATTCAATTGCTCAGCCGTGTTCTACTCTTTGTGACCCCATGGACTGTGGCATGTCAGGCTCCTCTGCCCTCTACTATCTCCTGCAGTTTGCTCAAACTCATATCCATTGAATCGGTGATGCCATCCAACCATCTTATCCTCTGTTGTCCCCTTAGTTCATTGATAAACCTGAGTCCTAGTTTTTGCTCAAGGGATATACATAACAATCTGACATATTTTTTTGAGTTGTTCTGCAGGAAAAATAAGACCCCTCCCCAGGTGAAGGATGGTGGCTACACAGACCCCGGGCTGGTTGGAACCAGAAGGTTGATAATTGAAATGCCTGAAATACCAACCTGTTACCTCACCCACAATCAATCAAAAGAAAGTCATGCACCCTGCAGTCCTCATCTCAAACCTTGCCTTCAAAAACTTTTCCCTGAAAACTATCAGACAGTTCAGTTCTTCTGAGCATGAGCTCCCTGTTCTTCTTGTTGGGCCTGAAATAAGTGCTGTACTTTACCACAACTTGGTGTCAGTAAAGTGGCTTTGCCGCCCAACAGGGGGGTAGACCCAAGTTTGGTTCAGTAACAAAATCTTATTTCTTCCATCTATTTTTTTGTGTAAACTTAGGCAAAATATTAACCTTTCTATGCCCAAGTTTCTATCTATAAAAGGAGGATTAAGTGAGGTATCTACCTTATAAGCTTCTTAGGAGGATTAAGTGAATTAATATACATTTATTTTTAAAATTTCAGAAATCATAATCTGAAAGGAAAATATATAATCAGACAAAGAAATTGCACAGATATTTCTAACTTCTGCACACCTTTATTCTTGGACATCTGCTATAATTTGACTTCCGCCTTTCCCAAGTGGCACACTCTGAGATTCAAGCAACAGCACAATGATAGTGGTAAGCGCATGGGCTGTAAGAAGAGATTCTTTCACGAAAGAACATTACCAGCTTGCCTCTGGGACAATGTTTTCCTCTCTCTTTCTGGGTCATGGATTTTTCTGGGTCTTTCATACACTGACTTAATAATTACTTTGTGAGTACCTATCATGTGCTAAACATTATTCTAGGTGTGAGATGAAAATATCTTCTGCCATATCAACAGACAATAAATGTCAAAGCTATCAGCGATGCCTGGCCTCTAAATGTGAATGAGGACTCCCCTCATTGTGATCCAGCAGATGCTGCCACCCCCACCAACAGTGATTGCTAAGGAGCTGGGGGCAAGGCAAGAAGCAGCTAGCTGCCACTCTTTAAGGTGAGCAAGGAAACAGGATTGGCCCCAGATAGCTGAGGTTCATATGAAAGGAATAAATTCAATGAGCCCAGAGGCTTGCATCTTTCCATAGGTAAAACGCTAAATTCCTTAACCTGATACCTGATCTTTGATGTTCAGACTCCCTGCTCCCTTGATACAAACTTGTATATAGCCTGACTTCCCTTCTTGCCTCCTTGGAGCAGTTTTCTCAGAGCTACTGAGATGCAGTCTCCTGGGCTCAAAGTCCTAAACATTCCCACCAAAAGAAATAACTCTACTTTCAGCCGTGACTATATTTTTTAGTCGACATAGGCAGTCAGGCAATAAAGCAAAGATTGCCCTTGTGGAGGTTATATTCTGTACCAGTAGATAGACAACAAGAAAGAAGAACAATGCACAAGCGAATTATCTAACATGTAAGACGTGATACACTGTCTTATATCACGTTCATTGCAGCACTGTTTACAACGGCCAAGACATGGAAACAACCTAAATGCCCATCGACAGAGGAATGGATAAAGAAGATGTGGTATATATACACAATGGAATATGACTCAGCCATTAGAAAGAATAAGGCCATTTGCAGCAACATAGATAGAACTAGAAACTGTCAAACTGAGAGAAGTAAGTCAGACAGAGGAGAAATAGCATATGACATCCCTTATACGTGGAATCTAAAAGGAAATCATACAAATGAACTTACTTACAGAACAGGAAAAAACTCACAGACTTAGAAAACAAACTCACGGTTGCCGGGGGGAAGGATAGTTACGAACTTTTGGGGAAGGTCATGTTCAATTCAGTCGCTCAGTTGTGTCCCACTCTTTGTGACTCCATGGACTGCAGCACACCAGGCCTCCCTGTTCATCAACAACTCCTGGAGTTTATTCAAACTCATGTCCATTGAGTCGGTGATGCCATCCAACCATCTCATCCTCTGTTGTCCCCTTCTCCTCCCATTTCAATCTTTCCCAGCATCAGGGCCTTTTCAAATGAGTCAGTTCTTGGCCAAAGTATTGGATTTTCAGCTTCAGCATCAGCCCTTCCAATGAATATTCAGGACTGATTTCCTTTAGGATAAACTGGTTTTGATCTCCTTGCAGTCCAAGAGACTGCAAACATAACTACTGGAAAAACCATAGCTTTGACTAGACAGACCTTTGTTGGCAAAGTAATATCTCTGTTTTATAATATGCTGTATAGATTGGTCATAACTTTTCTTGCAAGGACCAAGCGTCTTTTAATTTCAAGGCTGCAGTCACCATCTGCAGTGAATTTGGAGCCCCCAAAAATAGTCTGTCACTGTTTCCATTGCTTCCCCATCTATTTGCCATGAAGTGATGGGACCAGATACCTTGATCTTCGTTTTCTGAATGTTGAGCTTTAAGCCAACTTTTTCACTCTCCTCTTTCACTTTCATCAAGAGGCTCTTTAGTTCCTCTTCACTTTCTGCCATAAAAGTGGTGTCATCTGCATATCTGAGGTTATTGAGATTTCTCCTGGCAATCTTGATTCCAGCTTGTGCTTCTTCCAGCCCAGCGTTTCTCATGATGTATTCTGCATATAAGTTAAATAAGCAGGGTGACAATATACAGCCTTGACGTACTCCATTCCCAATTCGGAAGCAGTCTGTTGTTCCATGTCCAGTTCTAACTGTTGCTTCCTGACCTGCATACAGATTTCTCAGGAGGCAGATCAGGTGGTCTGGTATTCCCATTTCTTTAAGAATTCTCCACAGTTAATTGTGATCCACACAGTCAAAGGCTTTGGTGTAGTAAATAAAGCAGAAATAAATATTTTTCTGGAACTCTCTTGCTTTTTTGATGATCCAGCAGATGTTAGCAATTTGATCTCTGGTTCCTCTGCCTTTCTAAATCCAGCTTGAACATCTGGAAGTTCACAGTTCACGTATTGCTGAAGCCTGGCTTGGAGAATTTTGAGCATTACTTTACTAGCATGTGAGATGAGTGCAATTGAGCGGTAGTTTGCGCATTCTTTGGCATTGCCTTTCTTTGGGATTGGAATGAAAACTGACCATTTCCAGTCCTGTGGCCACTGCTGAGTTTTCCAAATTTGCTGGCACATTGAGTGCAGCACTTTGACAGCATCACCTTTTAGGATTTGAAATAGCTCAACTGGAATTCCATCACCTCCACTAGCTTTGTTCATAGTGATGCTTCCTAAAGGCCCACATGACTTCAAATTCTAGGATGTCTGGCTCTAGGTGAGTGATCACACCATAGTGATTATCTGGGTCATGAAGATCTTTTTTATACAGTTCTTCTGTGTATTCTTGCCACCTCTTCTTAATGTCTTCTGCTTCTGTTAGGTCCATACCATTTCTGTCCTTTATCGAGCTCATCTTTTCATGAAATGTTCCCTTGGTATCCCTAATTTTCTTGAAGAGATCTCTAATCTTTACCATTCTATTGTTTTCCTCTATTTCTTTGCATTGATCACTGAGGAAGGCTTTCTTATCTCTCCTTGATATTCTTTGGAACTGTGCATTCAGATGCTTATATCTCTCCTTTTCTCCTTTGCTTTTTGCTTCTCTTCTTTTCACAGCTATTTGTAAGGCCTCCTCAGACAGCCATTTTGCCTTTTTGCATTTCTTTTCCTTGGGGATGTTCTTGATCCCTGTCTCCTGTACAATGTCAGGAACCTCCATCCATAGTTCTTCAGGCAATCTGTCTATCAAATCTAATCCCTTAAATCTATTTCTCACTTCCACTGTAAAATCATAAGGGATTTGATTTAGGTCATACCTGAATGGTCTAATGGTTTTCCCTACTTTCTTCAATTTAAGTATGAATTTGACAATAAGGAGTTCATGATCTGAGCCATAGTCAGCTCCCAGTCTTGTTTTTGCTGACTGTATAGAGCTTCTCCATCTTTGGCTGCAAAGAATACAATCAATTTGATTTCAGTATTGACCATCTGGTGATGTCCATGTGTAGAGGCTTCTTTTGTGCTCTTGGAAGAGGGTGTTTGCTATGTCCAGTGCGTTCTCTTGGGAAATCTCTATTAGCCTTTGCCCTGCTTCATTCTGTACTCCAAGGCCAAATTTTCCCGTTACTCCAGGTATTTCTTGACTTCCTACTTTTGCAATTCACTCCCCTATGATGAAAAGGACATCTTTTGGGGGTGTTAGTTCTAGAAGGTCTTGTAGGTTTTCATTGAACCATTTCACTTCAGCTTCTTCAACATTACTGGTTGGGGCATAGACTTGGCTTACTCTGATATTGAATGGTTTGCCTTGTAAATGAACAGAGAATATTTTGTCATTTTTGAGATTGCATCAAAGTACTACATTTTGGACTCTTTTGTTGACTATGATGGCTACTCTATTTCTTCGAAGGGATTCTTGCCACAGTAGTAGTAGATATAATGGTCAAACCTAGAAAAACATATTGTATAGCACATGGAA
The DNA here is from genome assembly GCF_032452875.1 of Bos javanicus. NCBI lineage: Eukaryota > Metazoa > Chordata > Mammalia > Artiodactyla > Bovidae > Bos > Bos javanicus. The sequence continues at coordinate 107,856,531 of NC_083868.1, forward strand.
CCTTGCTCAGTGTCATGTGGCAGCCTGGATGAGAGGGAGTTTGGGGGAGAATGGATACATGTATATGTATGGCTGAGTCCGTTCACCATTCACCTGAAACTATCACAATGTTGTTAATTGGCTATACCCCAATAGAAAATGCTTTTGGTGTTTTTAAAAAAATTAAAATAAATTAAAAAAAGAACAAAAAGTACCTACAAAAAAAAAAAAAAGACACGTGACATGCTTTAGAAGAGTGAAAAGAGCAGGTGAAAGGGAGAAGGAAGTACTGGTGGGAGTAGAGAGGAACAAGGTATAATTTAAAATAGAGTTACTAGAATAGCCCTCTCTGAGTAGTAAAATTTGAGCAAGGGTGTGAAGAAGGTAAGGGAGTTGGCGGCACAAATGTATGAGGGAAAGGTGTTTGAAGCAGAGGGAATAGCTTGTGCCAAGGTCCTGGGGCAGAGCACGCCTAGGGTGTTACAAGGTGGTCAGTGTGGCTGATCCGAGAAAGCCAGGAGATGGAAGGCAGTGAGGTCAAACTCTCTGAGGAGAGCTATCCTTCCTTTCTCCAGAGCTATGATCCCCACACTTCATCATATATTGGGGCTGGTGAGAACTTAGATCTTGATGACCCCACCTTCAGAATTTCCAACAGTTCTAACAAATTCCCATGTGATGTTGATACTACTGGTCTGGGGACCACACTTTGAGAACCTGTCACCCAGAAGATATTTACTCTCTTCACACATATTTTAATAAAGGCTGTATATTGTCACTCTGCTTATTTAACTTCTATGCAGGGTACATAATGAGAAATGCCAGGCTGGATGAAGCACAAGCTGCAATCAAGATTGCAGGGAGAAGTATCAATAACCTCAGATAAGCAAATGACACAACCCTTATGGCAGAAAGCAAAGAGGAACTAAAAGCCTCTTGATGAAAGTGAAAGAGGAGAATGAAAAAGTCAGCTTAAAACTCAACATTCAGAAAACTAAGATCATGGCATCCGGTCCCATCACTTCATGGTAAATAGATGGGGAAACAATGGAAACAGAGACAGACTTTATTTTTTGGGCTCCAAAATCACTGCAGATGGTGACTGCAGACATGAAATTACAAGATGCTTTCACCTTGGAAGAAAAGCTCTGGTCAACCTAGACAGCATATTAAAAAGCAGAGACATTACTTTGCCAACAAAGGTCCATCTAGTTAACATTATGATTTTTTCAGTAGTCATGTATGGATGTGAGAGTTGTACCATAAAGAAAGTTGAGCACCAAAGAATTGATGCTTTTGAACTGTGGTGTTGGAGGAGACTCTTTAGAGTCCCTTGGACTGCAAGGAAATCAAATCAGTCAATCCTCAAGGAAATCAGTCCCGAATATTCATTGGAAGGACTGATGCTGAAGCTGAAGCTCCAGTACTTTGGCAAAGTACTGATGCAAAGAACTGACTCATTGGAAAAGACCCTGATGCTGGGAAACATTGAAGGTGGGAGGAGAAGGGGACGGCAGAGGATGAGATGGTTGGATGGCATCACTGACTCAATGGACATGAGTTTGAGCAAACTCCGGGAGTTGGTGATGGACAGGGAAGCCTGGCGTGCTGCAGTTCATGGGATTGCAAAAAGTTGGACATGACTGAGTGACTGAACTGAATTGAACTGAACAGTATTCCTGGGCTTCTAAGGGGCTTTCCAGGTGGCACTAGTGGTAAAGAACCTGTCTGCCAATGCAGGAGACTCAAGAGATGTGGGTTCGATCTCTGGGTTAGGAAGATCCCCTGAAATAGAAAATGGCAATACCTGAAAAATTCTTGTCTGAGACCACAATTTAGGAATCCTGGCCCTACGGGACTCCAGACTGGATTACTCATCCAGAGACCACTCTGAAGGTCCAGCATCAACTTCATCTTTCCAGTCAGGTGAAGAGCATGAGACGCCTTCTAGCTCAGGTTAGGCCAGAAAAACTGAAAATGTTTCTGATTAACTTCTCAGCCACAGTGGCAGCTCCTTAGCTCGGCTATAATCACATTTTTTTCTCCTCACTGAATAAGAATTTGTTAACAACTTTGATACAAACACAGATTTGGGCCTCTAAAAAGATAATGTTAAGTATCACTAAAAGCCTTTCCATAGGGTACAAAATTGGCCCGACTTATTATGGTCTAACATAGAACATGGCTCTACTCCTTTCAAGAGGGGAAGATTAAAGATGTGGAGTACCAGAGCGTCTTCTCATCAGGCTGGCACTCAGTTTAGGAAAAAGAGGCAACTAATCCCCTAGACTTCTAAATAATAAAAGATTTTTGTGACTATTGTTAAAGAGAAGCTGAAGCAGTACTTGAAAAACCAAAATGACCTGGCAAGTATTTGTTGTGAAGAGATGGTGGGGAGAATATTAAGTGGAAAGCAGAAACTTGTGCAAACTGGAATCAGATAACTTAATCATTGCAAGATGAGGTCTGAATTATGCACAACCTACTTTGTATTTACTTGGTTTTGCAAATTACATTGGAGTTTGATCTATAGGCTGGACATGGGCAATTATGCATTACTGGGACACCTCAGAGAAGAGGTACTCAGCAAGAGAATAAAGAGGCAATTGACATGTGAAAAATGCAAATAATGAAGACACAGACATGCTCCACTGGGCAAGAGAGGACAACTGGGGAATGATTAAAAACACGCATAAAACTAAGGTAATCATTTCATTTTGACAAACACTTGCTGGTTGTTCCTACCAGGGAGGATCGAGAGCAGCCCAAAGCATTCATTGACTCAGAGATGCTGATTTCTGAGTGTGCCTGATTAAGGAATATCAGGCCTTGGGGAGATATAAATTATAAAGCAGTGTTTCATATTTTGGAGCAATTACCAAGTCACTTTCAGTTACACATTTCTCTTCTGTTTTCTCTGCTTTGTTTTGTTTTCAGTTTGGAGATAGTTCCCTTTTGCCAGCTGAAGTCAAAGCAACTATACTCATTTTGGTGAAGCTCATGTTTCAAATAAATATATATATATCCATAATGTTTAGCTGATACTGTACTCATTAAAAGAAATAGTGATCACTGCTTTTAAAATATTATTTTTTGCCTTTTGTGAAAGTATTGCCAGAGGAGTCCATTGCTAATGAAAGCATTATTCAATCAGTGGGACTGGGCTTTGTGAATTTGCTAGTCACCTACAGGAAGTCAGATTGGTGACTGGGAAAAGTTGCTCAGCTTGGGACCATGACACATACTTTAAAGAGTTTTTGCTGAGTCTCATTGCTGTATAAAGCTTTGGAAAGTCACTTAACTCCTTGGAAAATCTGCACAATGATTCCAGTTAAGGGGCTTGTTGGAGGGACACGTGATAGCTTATGTGACTGTGCTTTTAAGGCCTAAAGTGCTGCACACATGTTTGATATTAGTATAACCTACATATGAGGGCTTTCCAGGTGGCACAGATGGTAAAGAATCTACCTGCAATGCAGGAGACCTGGGTTCAATCCCTGGGTGGGAAGATTCTTTGGAGAAAATCATGGCAACCCACTCCAGTATTCTTGTCTGGAGAATTCCACGGACAGAGGAGCCTGGTGGGCTACAGTCCATGGGGTCACAAAGAGTTAGACTTGACTGAACGACTAACACTATCACTTTCACATATGAAGGTCAAAATCAACACAATTTTAACAGAAATGTGGCTGGACGATGCACAACTTTTAAATAAATTGACTGTTTTCCATATCAAGGAAATAACACATTAAAAGTAAAAACTGAGGTAACCAACTGGATAGTGTGCTAACTGATTAACGCTGAATATAGGGCCCTGATCAGAAAGGAACAATCATCAACTATATTAATGAACGCTAATTTGCATTTAATGAGCTGTCTTTAGTGAGCTGTCTTGAATTACAATTAGTTCCCATCAGTTAAGAATAATGGCCATGGGACTCCCCTGGCGGCTCAGCAGTCAAGAATCCACCCGCCAATGCAAGGGACTTGGGTTTGATCCCTGGCCCAGGAAGATTCCACTCACCACAGAACAACTAAGCCTGCGCACTGCAGGATCGCGGAGGCGACTCTCTAGTTGCAGCGTGCAGGCTTCTCATCGTGGTGGCTTCTCTTGTCGTGGAGCACGGGCTCTAGTGTGTGGGCTTCAGTAGCCGCAGCACGTGGGCTCAGTGTTGCGGCTCCCCGGCTCTAGAGCACTGGCTCAAGAATCCTGGTGAACAGGCTTAGTTACTCCACAGCATGTGGGGTCTTCCCGGACCAGGGGTCAAACCTGTGTCTCCTCCATTGGCAGATGGATTCTTTATCACTGAGTTACAGAGGAAGAAATAAAATTGTTCTTATTCTCAGGAAATATGATTTTGTACATAGAAAACCCAAGAGTACCTATAGTAAAATTACTAGGATTAATAAGGGAGTTCAATAGGCTTACTGGATATAAGATCAATGTAACAAAATTACACTCCTTATTCACCAGGAACCAACAATGACAAAATACAAAACTATAGAAAGAAGTGACATTTACAATCATCAGCAAAAATGGCTCCTAAGAATAAAAGCAACAAAATATGTACATTAAGTATACTGTAAAAACTACAAAATTTTAATGAATAAAATTTTAAAAAACCTAAGTAAATGAAAAGATGTCACATTTATAATAATAGACCATATCATAAAGATATGCCACATTTATAATAAAGAGACTCAATATCATAAAGATATCGATGCCCTTAAATTCAATGCAATTCCAATAAAAATCCCGAGATTTTCCTGACAAAATGACAAAACAATTTGTAGAACATGACAAAATAATTTAAAATTTTCTTGAGAGAGCAAAGTGTCGATGATATCCAAGACAATTTTGACAAAGGTGGGGAAAACTGTTCCCTTGCCCAAGATTTATTAAAAAGTTGTAGCAATTAAGATAATATGGTACTGTTATAGAGAAAGAAAATTTTGACCAATGGAAAGGTTGAAAAATCCAGGAAGGTACTCACAAATATATGGCAACTTAATAAATTATAAAGCTGCCACTTCATCTAAAGAGGAAAGTGGGACTGAGACTTGGTGAGTCACATGGCAAAAGAAAAATAAATCTTTACCTCAAACCATTCCAGGGAGACACAGTTCTCTTATGTAAAAACTAAAATTTTAGGTCATTAGGAGAAACTATAGAGGTAACAAATATCTTGTGTGTAGGAAAGAAATCCTTAAAGAAGACAAAAACATAAACCATAAATGAAAAGACTGGCAAATTTGATTACATTAAAATTTAACGCTTCTGTGCATTAACACACACCATCAGAACAAACACAGAGAAGTCACAGGCATGGAGAATAGAGAAGCAGTATATCTACCTGACAAGAATGACTACTCAGAACATATAAAAAAGTTTCATGTTGATAGGAAAAAGCAAACAACATAATAGAAAATTAAAATGTGAACAAACTTTACAAAAGGAGAAATCTGTGACTTCCCTGGAGGCTCAGTGATAAAGAATCCATCTGCCAATGGAGGAGACACAGGTTTGACCCCTGGTCCGGGAAGACCCCACATGCTGTGGAGTAACTAAGCCTGTTCACCAGGATTCTTGAGCCAGTGCTCTAGAGCCGGGGAGCCGCAACACTGAGCCCACGTGCTGCGGCTACTGAAGCCCACACACTAGAGCCCGTGCTCCACGACAAGAGAAGCCACCACGATGAGAAGCCTGCACGCTGCAACTAGAGAGTCGCCTCCACGCTCTTTTCACAGAGAAAAGCCTGTGCAGCAACAAGGACCCAGCATAGCCAATAAATATATAAAAGTATAAAAAAGGAAAAATCTGGAATGACCAATAAGCAGATGGAAAGATCATCACACTCATTAGCAGTTAAGGAAACTCCTACTGAAATGACAATAGGTAGCATTTCATATTCGTCAAATGACCAAAAATTTTAAAGGCTAAAAATAAGAATTGGAAAGATGCAGAGCAGGAATTCAAATAAAAGCTTATGAAAGTGTAAAACTGTGTGCTTAGGAACAATTTGACAGTATCTAGGAAAACTGCAGATGCCGTGGATGCTGGTCATATCTATATCCCAGTAATACCACTCCAGGGTTATACACCCTGGAGAAACCCTCACACCTGCACTCGTGGTCACATGGCCCTCTCTGATTCCATTTTCTCCTGTTCTTCCTTTTACTCTGTCCACTTCCGCTGTGCTGGCCTCCTTGTCCTAGAAAGCACTGGGCACATTCCTAGCTCAGGGCCTTAGCTCCTGCTGCTTTGTCTGCCTGAACTGCTCTTCCTCAAGGTATCACCATGGGTTCTTCTTCATTTCTTTCCAGTACTTACTTGAATGTCAACGTCTCATGGAGGTCTTTCTTGCTCCTCTATTCTCTACCTCCTTTTCCATCCTAATATATATATATATTTTTACCTTAGCACTTATCATTAACATAATGTACATTTAATTTATTTGGGGGCTTCTCAGGTGGCTCAAGTGGTAAAGAATCCTCCAATGTAGGAGACACAGGAGACACGGGTTTGAACCCTGGTGAGGAAGATTCCCCTGGAGTAGGAAATGACAACCCACTCCAGTATTCTTGCCTGGAGAATCCCATGGACAGAGGAGCCTGGCAAGGCTACATACAGTCCATGGGATTGCAAAGAGTCAGACATGACTGAATGGCTGAGCACATAACACACATTTAATTTATTTACTTACTTATGGAATGTAAGTTCACAAAGGCAGGCATTTTGGTTGTTTTTCTTCTTTACAGTTTCCTTAGGACCTAGTACATACACGGTCCATGGTTAAGTTCTCAATAAATACTTATTATATGAATAAATGTGCCTAAGAATGTTGGATGTTTGTAATGCATCCAACACTTCGTGAGAAAGAGTAGGATGAATAACACCCCCATCTGTGACCTGGGAGGAATCTGAGATACAGAGGTTAAGGAGCTCGCCCAGAGTCAAGCACAAACATCCAGCACAGTCCCAAGTGTATAAGGCTGCCCTTTCTCTGCCTTGAATAAATTCCACATTCCAATATGTTCTTCTGGGAAGCAAAATATTAGAATGGCAAATTAGTTTATTCCCTTAAATACTATGTAATCTTTAGAAAATCTATTACTTTGAGGAGAATCTTTCTATTTATTTGATAAATAAGAATTACTTCAAGCAGAATAGAATGCAAAAGGCTCTCAATCATGCTTGCCCTGATATATAGATATAAGGGAAGTGGTTACCCCACTGTGAATTTTACCAGTGAGAATTTTAATACTGAGATGCTCATTATATGAGGTATGTGAAGAATGTTGGGAATATAAATGTACATTACATGCACTTACTGTAACCACATAATATGGTATCATTTCATCAAACAGGACTTTCCATTCCACTTGTTAAAAGCCTAAAGTGAAGGAAAGAAAAAAATGCATTTTTAAGGAGGATGCAGGCCTTCCCTTGTGTCTCAGCAGATAAAGAATCCGCCGGCAATCCGGGAGACCTGGGTCCTATCCCTGGGTGGGGAAGATCCCATGGAGAAGGGAAAGGCTACCCACTCCAGTATTCTGGCCTGGAGAATTCCATAGACTGTATAGTCCATGGGGTCACAAAGAGTTGGATATGACAGTGACTTTCACTTTCTGTAAAATATAGAGGCTTGTATTCTCCATAAAAACACCGAACAACTATTGGTGTCAATAGAACTTATGAGCCCAGGTAAGGATGAAGAGGTCCCCTAGTGTAAGACATTTAACCAATACAGCCTATCTGTATCCGTAATTGTTGTCTCTTCTTAAAGTATGAGTCCATAGTCAGGTGTTAATATAACATTATTAACATCTAAACTGTGTTCTTCAAGGGAGGTGGAAAGTGGGGTGGATGAGTTGAGGAGAAATTCTAAAAACTTCAATAGTATAAGATTCTTTCTCCCAAGAAATTTATGGCGGGTTAGCCTTCCTTGGTAGTTCAGTTGGAAAAGAATCTGCCTGCTGTGCAGGAGACCCAGGTTCACTCCCTGGGTCGGGAAGATCCCCTGGAGGAGGAAATGGCAAACCACTCCAGTATCCTTGCCTGGAAAATCCCATGGACAGAGGAGCCTGGCGGGCTGCATCCATGGGATTGCAAAGAGTCAGACATGGCTGAGCGACTAACGCTTTCACTTTCAGGAGTACATCCCATGGACAAAAAGAGGTGCCTTCTCATGAGCAGGACTATGCTGGCCCTTAGATGTGTATGTGTGGTGGGGTATATACCCTGAAGATACACTCACACATGCACTCACAGAGACACAAGCAGGCGGCACCTCCACAGGCTGCACATGGGGAGTCAGGTGTGACATGGTTGTCCACCAGGCTTGTTGTCAACACTGACTGCCTAATCCTGGCTGACCAGCAGGGAACTGCAGCTTGAGAGAATATAAAAAGCAACATAGCATGTTTGGAAAATTCTTTGAAATTATCTACTAAAGCTGAGCCCATGTACTTACATGATCTGGCAATTCAACTCCTAGATATACTTAAAAGTTCTTTTGTTCTCCACAACACATGCATAAGAGCACTCATGTCAATACTATTCACAGGAGCTCCAAACTGAAGTAAACCAGATGTCCATCAAACTTCAAATGACTAGGAATCATTGTTCAGTGAAATACTATAGAGCAACAAAAATGAACAAAGTACTGCCGTATGGAACAACAAGAATTCATCTTAAAATTATAATGTTGGGTGAAAGAAGCCAGACATAAAAGAGTACACACTGTACAGGGGAAAATAATCTGTGGTGATTATTTGAATTTCAATTCAAAAGAGTGATTCCTCCTGGTGGGGGTGGGAGGGAAGTCAGGGGAACGGACCATGATGTGAGCTTCCGGCTTACTGACAGTGCTTTGTTTCTTGACTTGAGTTTCGCTTTGTGAAATTTTGTCCAGCTGTGCACTTAGGATTTATGTGCTTGTCTATTTGTGCATTATGTGTGTATTAGTCGCTCAGTCATGTCCGACTGTTTGCGTGTCTGACTCTTTGCAACTCCATGGACGGAAGCTCTCTAGGCTTCTCTGTCCAAGGAATTCTCCAGGTAAGAATACTGGGGTGGGTTACCATTTCCTTCTCCAGGGGATCTTCTCAACCCAGGGATCGAATCCGGGTCCCCCACACTGCAGGCATATTCTTTACTGTCAGAGCCACCAGGAAAGCCCGTTCATTATACCTTAGTGAAGTCTTTATATCAAAAAAGCAACATATGGGCTAGTATATGTGTGTGCAGAGTACAGAAGTTTGGCAAAGTGAATATTGGAATGAGACTGATGAAGGAAGATTGGTTGGAGACAGTGAATTTTGAGATTCAGCTGCAGAATGTGGGTGGCTTAAAGGAGATAGGAATAAATGTTATATATGAAGGAGGGGTAGAGATGCAGCAGACAGAAGGCAAAAATCCAATAGTGATACCTAAAGAGACGTGTATATGATGAGATACAATGAGGAGGAGATTTAGATTTTGATATACAATAAAGAAACACTTTTTCCTTTCACAATTTTTACTTTTTTCAAAAATAAGGACATAGATAGAACATGCTATCTATATTTATTTATAATATAAGTATAATAAATATTTACATATAAATGTAGATATAATTGTATATAATTATATAGCTACATATGCTACCTACTTGTGGAAATTAAAAAAAAAAAGAGAAATATAAAGAAAAAAATAACATATCTCCATTCTCCTAATACAACATTTTGGCAGCCCCCAAGTTCCTATATTGAGAAATGTGGAGAGGTAATTTGAGGATTAATATCACTCATATAGAAGTTTAATATTAAAGGAATTTACGCAATAAACTGAAGACCTTTAAGCTTTGCACAATCCCTGGTTCTAACTTGCTGCCAGAGAGCTAACATTATCTTAAGAATTGTATATGTGTGATGCAGTACCTTTTCCTTTTCCTTCCAAACTAACTGAGTTATAATCTTTTTATTAAAACAAACATATCTAAAGATTTCTCACTGGTCTCTAACCAGTTACAAACCACATCCCCCCCAAATAAAGGTATCCATGGAAAAGGTGAACAATGTCTTTTCCTATACATTTCATCAAGTTTAGAATTTCGAATTTTAGAGGTGGGGCACGGGGAGCAAAAGATTTTGGCCATGGTCTAGCTATAATAGCAAAGGATAGGCTGAGGTCACAGAACAAGATAGGGTGAGAGACCTGCTAAGAAAAAAGGTAAAAAGGACAACATTTGTTGACCAAGTTCTTTAATTTTGTCTCCGTTTTATATTATTTCCACATCTCTGCCTGTGTAATTGTGTTTGGAAGGGGAGGAATTGGGAGCAAAGTTGTGAAATTACTGAAAGTTGGGAATTTATAAAATCTTCATGGAGGTCATCTCTGACCATGGACTAAGGTAGTATTTAACTCTCATGGCTTGGGAAACAATTCAATGTTGCCAACAATATCTCCTAATAGCAGGACACTTAAGGTCTCTGTCTTGATCCATTTTTCCCATAAGAATCAGCATAGCTCCAAAGGATCCTGAGAGCTGAGACACATTTACTCCTTCCTCAGTTGTTTCTATGTACAATTGTGGATAATCAGGGAGTTCCTCCCTTCGCTAAGAACAGTGGCTCTAAAGTTCTTGAGGTTGGCTCCTTTGGAAGGACACTCACCTACACTGGAGATGAGATAACCCCTAACACAAAATGTTGCCTTACCCTACACTTTCCTCAGCAGTGAGCATTTTATAAATAGCTTTCTCAGCAAGGATGGTGAATGTTTATTAGTATTTAGATGGAAAATTCTTCAATGAAAGTGGGATGTGGTATAAATTGATGAAAACAGAAAGGGAATAAATAATCCAAGGGCATGGTGGTTGTTTGTCCACAAACTGAAAAGGGGAGCAAAGGATTGAAGGAAGTTAGAGTTGATTTCAAGGTCATAAATTAGAAAAGGCACAGCCTGCTTAAGGAGCATTCAGAGACTAGAGGTAACATTTTGAAGCTCGTTTCAGGAAATGCAGGTAAAGCACTTGTGTACCCTTGTATGCTTAGTTCAAGGGTATCTGATGCTCGTGTGGTTTGTTAGAAAAGAATTCCTTGTGCTTTTCACAAATATAAAACTCAACTTTACTCTGAGGAAACAATTACTGGGAAAGGTAAAAGCACCGTGGGAGAGGGGAAAGGACCTCCTGTTCTCATATCAACTCATATTAAGGATAATGGCAGAGTTCTATTGTTCCAGAGGGACTAATTTGTCCCTTTGTTTCACTGAACATTTGCTGGGGTCCCCTGGGTGGTAGAGAAAAGTGTGTCTCAGATCACCATCTACTTAAGTCCATTAAAACTGATATGTCCTTCACTTTATGTAAACTCATACCTAAAGTTCTAAATTTACAAATAAAATATGGATTATTTGCATCATGGAAGAATTCTTTACACAAAAATAAACTACAGGGTTTCTTTAAAGAGCAAATTACCCTGGTGTGTTTTACAATATGATTTCAAGTGCAATAATCTGATCTACATACAATTTTTCTAGGAGCACACATTCAGGGTCAAGAGCAGAATTCCTGTATATTCATGATGGCCGTGGATGTGGCTAAAAGTCTCAGCATACAATGTATTGGTATCTGATGAATATTGTAGTAGCAACTTTCTGACCACTGCAGGGTATTTAAAAAAGATCCCAGCCTCATAGAAAGTTTTATATTCTTATTACTGATCCCAGGGAGAAAATTCAGTGGAAAAAGAACATGGCAAATTTTGCATTAGCAAAAAAAAAAAAAAAAGGTATTCTCCCGCTGAGCTTCTCTTTCAACTACAGGTAGTTGTCCTGAGGCACTCCCTCACTAATACCCACAAACATTTTTGACTTAAAGTGAGAATCATGAAAATAATGGCTAGGGATGCTATGAGATTCACATGGGCCAATGCACAAGATGACATTTATTGATACAAAGAAGCATGCTTTAAAAAATGTCAGTAATCATTATTATTCCACTCCCCCAGCATTAATCACAACAAAAAAATTTGATTTTGCTGTGTAAAGTGAATAAACACTGGATTTACTTCTGCTTTTTCTGTTGCTTTCCGTTCCCAAAAGAAAAATATTTTCTAAAATATCAAATTCCGACTTTACAAAAGGGAAATAAAAATAGGAAACACATAGGTTCATTAACCAAAGAGCTGAGGGTATGTGATACGAATTGCACATCATGGTGGAGCTGCCCTGTGTGATCATGACTGAAGTCCTGGTTCCATCTGCTCTGGAACACGAACGATGAGCAATGAGCCCAGGGAGCAGTCCTGTAAATGCTTCAGGCCTCTCAGTCTTTTGAGCACAGCTTATCAGCAGGAAAAAAATCATTAAACAGCAGGAAAGAGAAACAAAAAGCATAAGAAGTGAAGGGGGTAACTGGAGAGATAGGGAGAATGGGAGGGGTGGGGATTTACATGAAGAAGCAGCAAGTTCAATGCTGGGTGTAAATCTTGCAATGATGTGAGGGAAAGACGACATGGGGGTAGCAGTGTGTGTGGAAGGACTTGATAAAGAGAAACTAGAAAGTGATTCAGTAAGATAAAGAAAGATAATCGTTAACAGAAACAAAACCAATAAACATCAGAGAAAACACTAGAGAAAAGAATGGGTATAAAGATGCCACAGAGGTCAGAAATTTTCCATTTAATTTTCAAAACAATGGGCCAGAAAGCTGCTTCCTACAGGCAGTTGCCATTTTAGGAGTACAATTCAGTCTCTTAAGCTCTTAGGGAACCATTACTGAGAATAGGATAACAGCAGCTTCCTGCCCAGCCTGGAAGAAGAAAACGCTCCTTTCTTGGTTCTTAACTTCTATCCAGGAGGGGTGAACCCTTGGCAAGGTGTTGTTCTTGTAGTTACATTTTTTTCTACATAATATTATGTAGGCACCAAAATATTACTAAGAAGTGAGTATGAGGGACAAAGCTGAAAAGAGCTCATGGGTAATATCAAAACCTGTTCTCTTTTGTCCTGTGTTCTGAGACCTGTAATCACATGGGGACCATATTAAGAAACTGAAGACATGCTTCCTTGACCCTTCATTATGAGACAAATGAGATCACTGATTTATCAAGCAGAGATAGTAGGTACTGTATTTTTTATCCAGGCTATTAGATATGAATGCGCAGGAGGTGAGGATGACTTAAGCAGTAGGATGATTTCTTTTCATTGTTTCCCTCATTTATCTACAATAATTAGTCATTTAGAATTGTTAAGTTGCTCTTGTGTCGAAGCCAAATGTCCCTAAAGTTTAGCCACAAAGGTTCATCACTAAACCAGATTTTGCATTATTCTTTGGCAAGCGTGACAAACATTCTCATCTATGAAAGATCCAAAATCACTGCAGATGGTGACTGCAGCCATGAAATTAAAAGATGCTTGCTCCTTGGAAGAAAAGCTATGACGAATCTAAACAGCATATTAAAAAAGCAGAGACATTACTTTGCCAACAAAGGTCTGTCTAGTCAAAGCTATGATTTTCCAAGTACTCATGTATGAATGTGAGAGATGGACTATAAAGAAAGTTGAGTGCCAAAGAATTGATGCTTTTGAACTGTGGTATTGGAGAAGACTCTTGAGAGTTCCTTGGACTGCAAGGAGATCCAGCCAGTCCATCCTAAAGGAAATTAGTCCTGAACATTGTTTGGAAGGATTGATGCTGAAGCTGAAACTCCAATACTTTGGCCACCTGATGCAAAGAACTGACTCATTGGAAAAGACTTTGTTGCTGGGAAAGATTGAAGGCAGGAGAAGGGGATGACAGAGGATGAGATGGTTGGATGGCATCACTGACTCAATGGACATGACTTTGAATAAGCTCTGTGAGTTGGTGATGGACAGGGGAGCCTGGTGTGCTGAGGTTCATGGGGCTGCAGAGTCGGACACGACTGAGGGACTGAACTGAACTAGAAAAAAAAAATCAGAAGAGTTAATGACTCTGGGGGAGACTGCTGGGTAGGGGTTGATTGGCAAAGGCATTAGGGAACTTTCTGGGATGATGGTAATGCTGGACAGAATTTAATATAATATGGATACTATATCTTAATAGGAATTAGGATCACATACATATATACATTTGTTAAAACTCAGCAGATTAAAAAATCAGATTTTTCTAAAATTTATACATCTTATCATGTGGAAATTTTACATTAAAATCTGTAAACAAATATTACATTTTAGTTAATGATATACAGGATGAAGTATTAGGGGGGATATTTTGATGTTTGCATCTTGAAATGCATAAAGCAGTGGGTGTATTGACGGATGGAAGGAAACATAGATAGACGGGTATGTGACAGAGAAAGCACAGTAAAAAAATAATGGATAATCCAGAGGGTGTGTAAATGAGCATTCACTTTACAATATTTCTGTTTGAAAAATTTCATATTAATATTGGGATGAAGTGAAGTGAAGTGAAGTTGCTCAGTCATGTCTGACTCTTTGCGACCTCATGGACTGTAGCATACTACGCTCCTCCGTCCATGGGATTTTCCAGGCAAGAGTACTGGAGTGGGGTGCCAAAGAAAAAAGTCATCTCTTTGAAAATGACTCTGTCCTGAAGACTCTAACATGAAAAAATTTAAGCAGAAACTAGAGCCTTCAATGCAAATTAGAAATACAAGCAGAAATTCTCCATCTGAGCAAAAAGAAAAGTGAAAGTGTAGTTGCTCAGTTGTGTCCAACTCTTTGTGACCCCATGGACTGCAGCCTGCCAGGCTCCTCTGTCCATGGAAATCTTCAGGCAAGAATATTGGAGTGGGTTGCCATTCCCTTCTCCAGGGGATCTTCCCCACCTAGGGATCAAATCCGGGTCTCCCACATTGCAGGCAGATTCTTTACCATCTGATCTACCAGGGAAGCCCCCATCTGAGTAAAGTGTGTCTCCAACTCTTGGGAAGTTACTTTCAGTGATGAGAGAGAAATTCCTTTTTAACAAAATGTACCAAGCATCTGCTATTCCAAATCCTGCTCGAATTTCATTCCTTTGGGGACATTCTTTTGTCCATTACTTTTGGAAATGGCATTGAGCTGTAAGGGTAGATGAGAAGTATCCTTTCTATATTTATGAAAAGTGTGTGAGCACCACAGTTACAGAAAGCACAGTTGTAAAGGAAAAGAACGGGGCAGTTTCTGCTCTTACTGGGATTATAATGAGGCAGAGGAGGTAGATTAGAAAATAAGATTGAATGATCTAATAACCAAATTGCTAATAGAAAACATTTTCTCTATAGACTGTGTTGGCATTGTTGCATTTGTGGAGTCAGGGAGCTTGGAAAGTGAGCTCTGAGGGGCTACTGATGACTCCTGTATGGGGAATGCAAGCTTCCCAAAGTTCAACTCCTGGGCTCTTTGCTTTGCTTTGTCTTCAGTCTGTAACTTTCTAACTCAGCATGTGTGCATGCCTGCATGCTAAGTTGCTTCAGCCGTGTCTGTCTCTTTGCCACCCTATGGACTGTAGCCCTCCAAGCTCTTCTGTCCATGGCATTCTCCAGGCAAGAATACTGGAGTGGGTTGCCAAGTCCTCCTCCAGGGGATCTTGCTGATCCAGGGATCAAATCCGTGTCTCTTGTATCTCCTGCATTGGCAGGCAGGTTCTTTACCACTAGCGCTACCTGGGAAACCCTCCCTCCTTACCACCTTTCCTCAACTGCCAAAGTGAAAGTGAAAGTGAAAGACGCTCAGTCGTGTCCGACTCTTTGCGACCCCATGGATTATACAGTCCATGGAATTCTCCAGGCCAGAATACTGGAGTGGGTAGCCTTTCCCTTCTCCAGGGGATCTTCCCAACCCAGGGATCAAACCCTGGTCTCCCACATTACAGGTGGATTCTTTACCAACTGAGCCATCAGGGAAGCCCAACTGCCAAGGATTTACCATATTTCTTTCCTCTTTTATCCTTAGAGTTCTTTTACCCCCAAACTAGGATACCAAGTTAGATGCAGTCTCCCCCAATTCTCTTTCCTATTGTCCTAGAAAAAAAGAAGCAGGACTTCCTTTCAAAGATTTATTATCAGAAGAACAGATTAATAGGGAACAGACCTGGAGAAACGACAGAGTTTTAAGAAGTCATACCACTTATCAGGGTCGAAGTTCCTGATGTATAGTTTCTATTTTTCTTTCTAGCCAGGATTGAGGAATCACAGAGAACCATCTTCAAGTTTTACTCCTGAAAGCGAGTTCCTCACACCTCCCTATGGCTTTTGATGCTTGCCTTCTTCTGACCTCTGGGATCTGGCTCTTTCTTACACAAATATCCCAGATGAAGCCACACGGGGTGCGTACAAGGCACATTCCATTTAGTCTCACTGTTACTAAATGGGTTATTACGTCTTGGGGCTCCCCCTGGCCACGGACTCCTTTCTCAACAGCCTTCATGTCCTACCCAGGAACTGCCTCCTTTAATTTTAACTCAGCTGAAGAGCTTGTTTGCACAAAAGATGTAGATTGCATTTGCCTTATTTTTACTAGACTGGTTTTAATCTGGTTTGAGGAAATGCTGGTTTATATCTTGGTAGGGTAGAAGACTCAGAGAAGGCAATGGCAACCCACTCCAGTACTCTTGCCTGGAAAATCCCATGGACGGAGGGGCCTGGTAGGCTGCAGTCCATGCGGTCGCTAGGAGTCGGACACGACTGAGCGACTTCACTTTCACTTTTCACTTTCATGCATTGGAGAAGGAAATGGCAACCCACTCCAGTGTTCTTGCCTGGAGAATCCTAGGGACGGAGAGCCTGGTGGGCTGCCGTCTATGGGGTCGCACAGAGTCGGATACGACTGAATCGACTTGGCAGCAGCAGCAGCAGGGGGAAAGACTATGTACTGTGATTTCTTCTTTTTAACTCTTGGGAGCATATTAGTGCAGTTCAGACTAAGGAGGGTATTTTATGGAATCCAACTCCAGCTTCCAGTTTTATTGCATTTGAATTTAGTTTCTTAAATGCCTACTAACCTAGTGTTATGAGCAAAGAATTTTATTGTTTTCTGAATGAACCACTGACCATTCTATTCTTGCCTAATTCATCTACAGATTAAACAGGGCCAAGAAATAGAATCATTCCTTGGAGGAACGAGGAGGAGAAACAGTGTAAGTCAAAGCAAATAGAAATTTGGATAAATAGAATACATTTGGATAAAATTTGGATAAATGTTTTATTTTGATTAATAAAATATTTAACTTTTTGGTTGCTTTATATAAACTCTCCTCTGCACTCAACCTTATATGATAATAGTTATACTTTTAAAGTACCTTACTTCTTTAGAATTCATAGTACCTTCTATATCCTAATTTGCCATTCGGAGTGAAAACTGATTGTCATAAAACCACAGAAAAGAGTGAGCCATGGCTTTCTAGACTTATTTTTATTTATGAAATGTTATTCTTTTTAAAAATTATAAAATGTGCATAAAACATGATTGAATATTTATACTCTTATATAAATGATTATATAGGTAAGAGTTAACATTTTTAAAGGCAGTTCTTTACCATAACACATGTACTAGATCTTGGTTTGGGAAATACAGCCACCATAGAGATAGAAACATGGGGTCCAGATTACAACAAGTTCTTGGTTTTCTAATCTGAATCAAAATGCAAAATCAAAATAATGCTTATTTTGCATTATAATGATGGTTATGAATTTCAGGTCAACGTGTGTCCTTTAATAGAGAATGAAAGTCAAATTTAAAACACCAGACTTGACTCTCATTCTCGGCATATACATACATGTACACACACACACACAGAAAGAACATCAAGAAAGAACAGCAAGATTGGTTATAAATTACCGAGTATAATTTGCACTAAATGACATTAAGCTTTGCAGAGTGTCCAGTTCCCACATACTGTGACCATTAGAAAAGCACTCAGTAGCTTTAAGAAGTAGATGCTTTCAGCTCTAAACCCTGTAAAACAAAAGCCAAAAGTAAGAAGAAAATGCATCAAGTGCCAAAGAGCAGTAAGCCTAATGACCACAAAGACCATTAGGAAATGGGCAAACAAAATTAACTCTCAGTGGGAATTTCAGGCTCTCCAAGCACATGTCCCCGGGCTTCATTAACCTCCTACTACAACCAGAGCCAGTCACTATCGACGTTGGATCTTCCTTCTATCTTGCAGCCAGAGACAGGAATTCACTTATGCATGGACTGAGGGACCTAGATGGATAAATGGCGATACTAGAACTATTCAGAATCCATCTATCTGAGCTTCTGAATTAAAAGAAAGCAGAGGTCAGGAAGGACCAGTTGTGCAGAGAAGATTAAGTGGCTATTTTTTTTTTTCCATTAATGTGGTGTGTGCATGTGTGTGTGCGTGTGCGTGGTGCTGATTAAGTGTTAGTTTTACTTTGATTATCTTTTTCCTTAAAACTGGTATATATCCATATCAAATTTGGGTCTCTTCCTTTTCCTCTCTCCCTACTAGGTTTGCAAAGTCCTTTTGATTCAATAAAGATAGTAAAGGTGGGAGCACATAGAGGGAAGCAGACTTGATACTTGTAACAGCAGCCTGGGAAATAAAAGGAGATGTCCTAGTATCAAAGGTGTTAGAGGAACTGAAAGAGCAAGCCGAGAAAGGTGAGGTGACCTGGAGGTGAGCAGCTTCAGGGTGTGGCCACCTCTCCTAGTGCTGGAGAGACAAAGCAAAGAGATGGGGCATCAAAGCCCAGAGCAAGGGCCACCCAGGAAGCTGGAATCACAGTGGATCCGCCCAGAAAAGCAGGAACCACGCAGCAGGAGCAGCTGCTGCTCCAGGAGCCACCAAGGCATGGGAGAGGAGACGGCATGGCCTGGCTTCTCACTTTCTTTTGCATCCTGTCTCTTTCAGGTATCTCCCACTGCCTAAACCTAGCTGGAAGCCATTTGCAAAGGAGCCTCCCTAACATGATTTCCCAGGTCAGTGCCCCTGCAACATAGGGCAAAGCCAGGGAAGGTGGGAAGCATATTCAAAGATGAAAAGACAAAGGGCGTGAAAACTCATCCCAAGTCCCCCTTCTCTTTCCATTGCCCTCCCTCCGAGTCCTCAGTTATGTAAAACCCTTCCACGCAGACATATCTTAGGGAAAATGGGCACATATGAAAAGCCATGGCTCACTCTTTTCTGTGGTTTTATGACAATCAGTTTTCACTCCGAATGGCAAATTAGGATGTAGAAGGTACTATGAATTCTAAGGAAGTAAGGTACTTTAAAAGTATAACTACTTTCACATAAGGTTGAGTGCAAAGGAGAGTTTATATAAAGCAACCAAAAAGTTAAACATTTTATTAATCAAAATAAAATATTTATCCAAATTTTATCCAAATGTATTCTATTTATCCAAATTTCTATTTGCTTTTCTTAGGAAAAGGAACTTAATATTGACCACACATTCAAAATACCCATAAAGGTCATATATTGGACATCTAGACAATCGTTGGTTCTTGCCAAGAAGAAACAAGAATTATCTCATTGCTGAATCTGTGCTCCAACCTTAGTATGGAAGGCTGAATTCAGAAAGGCAATCCTTGCCTCTCATCCCTTATAAAACAAAAGGGCGAATTCTCATTTTTTTCACATTTTTTTTAACCTTCTCCATTTGAGAACACTTTCATAAATATCAATTTTCCTCGCATTTATCTAGTTGGGCTTTCCAAATTTGGCTAAAACACATACCCAGGTTCTGTGTGTCTAAAAAGTATTTGTAATTAGAAATGTTGGTTATGAGCAAGGAAAATTATTTTTCTTGTCCACACATAATAGGTATTGTCAGCCACGCACTGTCTTTCAGTTTTCTAATTTGTAATGTGATATGATGGCACTTTTTGACAGTAACTAAAATGATCTATGGCCATAAAGATATAGTCTCATGGTTATAAGAAAGATTTATGATTCTGGTTATGAAAGATATTTTACTCCTCAGCAACATTACAGGCATGGCTGAAAGCCCAACAAAATCGAAATAAATGTACAGAATGAACAAGCTTGTCAGGTAATAAAGGAAGTTCTTCAAATCAATGGTAAGGTTACATAAGGGGCTGAGACTTGATTATAGGTATAATTTTAATGCTATTTTATAATTTTACCTTAAATATTTCCAGAGTGTATCTGTTTATATTTATGAAAGTGATTTTCCTTTAAAAAATAATTGAAAGGCAAGATGGATGGATTAAGTGCTTTTCAAAATACCAATCACATAATCCTATGCTTTGCCATCCGTTTTCAGGGACATGTTGACTGTATGTAAAGAATGTTTTCAGAAATTGCCTCTATTCAGCCCGAGCTATTCTGCAGAATGGTCTTGTAAAACTGAATGGACTGCAATTAAACATGGAAGTAATGTCACATTTAGATTCAGGCTTGGAAACTAAAACTACTCCCTTTTGTTGATTTGTTCATTATCAGGAAGTGATGATTAAGAAACTCAAGGTCGGCTGAGTTATTCCACAGCCATTGTCCAAAAATGAAGGATTCTAATTAAAATGCAGTGTGGCAGCCTAAAGGAATATCTGTTCAAGTGAAATTACTACACCAGAAGCAAGTGCAATTAGGTAATTTCACATTTCTCCTTTCATAAGTATCACAAAATGTCCAGCCAACAGCTAATTTTGTAAATAATTTAATGCCATATTATAGTAATATCAACTGGGGACAACTGTCCTCTAGTCTGAATTTTGGTATCCATAATGTGGTTTCATGTACCAACATAATGCAAATTAATTTGACCTCATAATTACTTTTTTCACCAATTTTACTCAAATTTGTTCATTTTTTTTTGATGGAAAAGGATTGGAAAACTACAAACAACATTTTAATAGCAGTGAGTGTAATGATAAAATCTCAATGGTGGTAAAATTTAACAGATGCCATATTTGAAAAAAACATGAACTTTAAACACGTCTATTGAGTAGACTATAGGCTTTAAAATAAAACTATTCTAGATGGCCAAAAAACACATGAAAAATATTCAAACATCACTAATTATCAGAGAAATGCAAATCAAAACTACAATGAGGTATCACCTCACAGCAGTCAGAATGGCTATCAACACAACATCTGCAAATAATAAATACTGGAGATGGTGTACATCATACATTCCCACTGTTGGTGGGAATGGAAATTGGTATAGTCACTAGGGAGAATAGTATGGAGAGTCTTTAAAAAGCTAAAAATAGAACTATGTGACCCAGAATCCCACTGCTGGGCATATGTCCAGGGAAAATCATAATTCAAAATGACACATGCACCCCAACGTTCACTGCAATACTATGTACATGGCCAGAACGTGGAACTGACCTTAATGTCCATCAACGGAGGAATGCATAAAGAAGATGTGGAACATATATACAATGGAATATTACTCAGCCATAAAAGGGAGCAAAATTGGCTCATTTGTAGAGACATGAGTGGATCTAGAGACTGTCATACTGAGTGAAGTAAGTCAGAAAGAGAAAAACAATTATCATATATTAACACATATATGAAAGTGAAAGTGAAGTTGCTCAGTTGTATCCGACTCTTTGCAACCCCAGGGACTGTAGCCTATTAGGCTCCTCCATCCATGGGATTTTCCAGGCAAGAGTGCTGGAGTGGATTGCCATTGCCTTCTCCAGGGGATCTTCCCGACCCAGGAATCGAACCCAGGACTACCGCATTGCAGGCAGATGCTTTACCGTCTGAGCCACCAGGGAAGCTATTGTGGCACAATCCCATTAGCTGAGCCTCGCTGTGATCTGGTCACAGCAGGAAAATCCTTCACGCTTTTCATTTCTATTTTTTATTTATTCTTGACAAAGGCTGTCTCAGTGCGTGTAGAAACCACAATAAAAGTAAAATTACGCAAAACTCATCAAGTGTATATACAGAATACCAAAATATTGGTATAGATGATGTTATTTACAAAGCAGAAATAGGGACGCAGATATAGAGAATGTATGGATACTAAAGGGTAAAGGGGGGGATGGGATGAATTGGGAGATTGATATTGATATATATATATACTACTGATACTGTGTATAAAACAGGTAACTAATGAGAACCTACTGTATAGCTCAGGGAATTCTATTCAGTGTTCTGTAATGACCTAAATGGGAAGGAAGTCCAAAAAAGAGGGAATATATGTACATGTATAGCTGATTTACTTTGCTGTACAATAGAAACTAACATAACATTATAAAGCAACTATACTCCAATAAAAATTAAAAATAAAACTATAGTTCATTATTATTTTAAAAATTAATAGTGGAGAACAATTTTTTAAAGTTGTGTATTAGAATTTTTTAAAATTTATGTATAGTTAATTTATAATGTTGTGTTAGTTTCTGGTATACAGCACAGTGATTTAGTTATACACATTCTTTTTCATATTCTTTTCCATTTATGGTTATTATAGGATACTGAATATACTTTGTGCTACACAAAAGAACATTATTGTTTATTTATTTTATATATAGTAGTTTGTATCTGCTAATCCTGTAATTTATCTCTTCTCCATCCCCTTTCCCCTTTGGTAACAGTAAGCTTGTTTTCTATGTCTATGTGAGCCTGATTCTGTTTCATAAAATAAGTTAATTTGTGACATATTTTAGATTTCACATGTAAGTGATACTTTACAGTATTTGTCTTCATCTTTCTCACTTAGTTCACTTATTATGATAATCCTTAGGTCTATCCATGTTACTGCAAATGGCATTATTTCATTCTGTTTTATGGCTCTTCCATTATGTATGTATACTACATCTTCTTTATCCATTTATCTGTCAGTAGACATTTAGGTTACTTTCATGCCTTGGCTATCGCAAATAGTGCTGCTATAAACACTGGAGTGCATGTATTTTTTTGAATAATAGTTTCCCCAGATATATGCCCAGGATTTCTGGATAATATGGCAACTCTTGTTTTTTAAGGAACCTGCATACTGTTTTTCATAGAGGCTGCACCAATTTACATTCCCACCAACAGTGTAGGAGGGGTTCCCTTTTCTTCACATCTTCTCCATCATTTTTTAATGATGGTCATTCTGACCAGTGTGAGGTGATATCTCACAGTCATTTTAACTTGCATTTCTCAAATATTTGGCAATGTTGAGATCTTTGCATATGCCTGTTGGTCACCTGTATGTCTTCTTTGGAGAAATGTCTATTTAGGTCTTCTGCTTATTTTTCAGTTGGGTTGTTTGGGTTTTTTAAATTGAGTTGTATGAGATGTTTGTATATTTTAGAAATTAAGCCCTAGTCATTCACATCATTTGCAAATTTTTCTCCCAGTCTATAAGTCATCTTTTTGTTTTGTTTATGGTTTCTTTGCTCTGAAAAAGTTTATAAGTTTAATTAGGTCCCATTTGTTTATTTTTGCTTTTATTTCTATTGCCTTGGGAGACTGACATAAAAGTAATTGGTATGATTTATGTCAGAGAATGTTCTGCCCATGTTCTCTTCTAGGATTTTTAGGCTGTCATGTGTTATATTTAAGTCTTTAAACCATTTCGATTTTATTTTTGTGTACCGTGTGAGGGTGTGTTCTAACTTCACTGATTTACACATGGCTGTCCAGCTTTCCCAGCACATCTGCTGAAGAGACTGTCTTTTCTCTATTGTGTATTTTTGCTTGCTTTGTCAAAGGTTAATTGACCATAGGTGTGTGGGTTTATTTCTGAGCTCTCTATTCTGTTACATTCATCCATATGTCTGTCTTTAAGACAATAACACACGGTTTTGATTATTGTAGCTTTGTATTATTGTCTGAAAACTGGGAGGATTATGTCTCCAGTTTTGTTCTTTTTCCCTCAGGATTGCTTTGGCAATTCTGGGTTGTTTATGATTCCATACAAATTTTAGGATCATTTGTTCTAGTTCTGTGAAAAATCTCATGGGTAATTTGATAGCGATCACATTAAATCTGTAGATTGCTATGGGTAGTATGACCATTTTACAATATTAATTCAGTAAAAGAACAGTTTTTATAGATACCAATTCTATTGGAAGAAGTCTTAATTTTCCTTTATAATAACAGTATCCCAATCTTGATTTTTTTTTCAGTAAACAAAAGTTGCTGATATAAGACAGGAAAGAACCCAAATTTAATAAAAGAAAACAAAAACAAAAAACTGCTACAATAGCAGGCTATTTGAGGTGGTTTGATTAAAATAATAGTTCCAATGAGATTTAGTATGGTATATGTTATCATATTCCATGGTAAAGCTCTGTGCGATCTCTTAAATGTAAACCTTGTAAATGCAGGGTTCTGTAAAGAAATTACTTTCATTCACTGTGGGCATCTTAATTCACATACTGATGGAATAGTAGTAGTCCTTAAATTTGGGGGGATTATGGACTCTTCCAAGAAACAGGTAAAAGCTTTAAACCTTCTCTCCAGGAAAATACTTAATCACATAACTACACAAAATTTAATATAAGATTTTAACTTGCCATGGCTATTAAGTGAAAGTCACTCAGTTGTGTCTGACTCTTTGCAACCCCATGGACTATACGGTCCATGGAGTTCTCCAGGCCAGAATACTGGGATGGGTAGCCTTTCCCTTCTCCAGGGGATCTTCCCAACCCAGGGATTGAACATTGCAGGCAGATTCTCATCTGAGACACAAGGAACCCCATAGCTATTAAAGAGGGTCTGCAGATTTCAAGTTAACAACTGCTGGTGTGTTAGTTAATAATAATGTGTTGTAGTGGTTCTTTAACTTGAGACTTTATGAACAGAAAAAAAGATGTCATTGAGAATAAAAAAAATAATTTATGGAAGAAAAGAATACAAAGCTAACTTCCAACACAATAATTATTTACAACAATCAGAACAAGTCTTGTTCTGATGGGTGAAAGTGAAGTCGCTCAGTTGTGTCCGACTCTTTGCGACCCCATGGACGGTAGCCTACCAGGCTCTGCCGTCCATGGGGTTTTCCAGGCAAGAATACTGGAGTGGGCTGCCATTTCTTTCTCCAGGGGATCTTCCCAAACCAGGGATCGAACCTGGGTCTCCTGCATTGCAAACAGACGCTTTACCGTCTGAGCCACCAGGAAAGTGGTGCTCAGTAAATCTTTAATCCAATTTTCTATTGATGGGCAGGGCTGTGTTCCCTCCCTGTTTGACCTGAGGCAAAACTATGGTGGAGGTAATGAAGATAATGGCAACCTCCTTCAAAAGGGCACTCAGTGCCCCTGATCCTGCAGCAGGCCACCGTCAACCCACACCTCTGCTGGAGACTCCTGGACAGTTACGTGCTATCTCCTCCAAGAGGGCTTGTGCCATACCCAGGTCTGCTGCACCCAGAGCCTCTGCCCCTGCGGCAGGCCACTGCTGACCCATACCTCCGCAGGAGACACTCAAACACTCAAAGGCAGGTCTGGCTCAGTCTCTGCGGGGTTTCTTGGTGTGCACAAGGTTTTGTTTGAGCCCTCTGAGTGTCTCTGGTGGGTATGGGTTTTGATTCTAAATGAGATTTCGCCCTTCCTACCATCTTGCTGGGGCTTCTCCTTTGTCCTTGGACATGGAGTATCTTTTTTTGGTGGGATCCAACGTTCTGCTGTCCACGGTTATTCTACAGCGAGTTGTAATTTTGGAGTTCTTGAAGGAGATGAATGCATGTTCTTCTACTCTGCCACCTTGTTAAATGTTTCATAACCACGATGGTGTGATCACAAACCTAGAGCCAGACATCCTGGAATGCAAAGTCAAGTAGGCCTTAGGAAGTATCACTATGAATAAAGCCAGTGGAGGTGATGGAATTCCAGATGAGCTATTTGAAATCCTAAAAGATGATGCTGTGAAAGTGCTGCACTCAATATGCCAACAATTTGGAAAATTCAGCAGTGGCCACAGGACTGAAAAAGGTCAAGTTTCATTCCAATCCCAAAGGCAATGCCAAAGAATGTTCAAACTACCGCACAATTGCACTCACCTCACATGCTAACGAAGTAATGCATAAAATTCTCTAAGCCAGGCTTCAACAGTTCGTGAACTGTGAACTTCCAGATATTCAAACTGGATTTAGAAAAGGCAGAGGAACCAGAGATCAAATTGCCAACATCTGTTTGATCATAGAAAAAGCAAGAGAGTTCCAGAAAAAAATCTACTTCTGTTTTATTGACTATGCCAAAGCCTTTGTGTGGATCACAACAAACTGTGGAAAATTCTTAGAGTGAGGAATACCAGACCGCTTGACCTGCCTCTTGAGAAATTGTATGCAGGTCAAGAAGCAACACTTAGAACTGGACATGGAACAACAGACTGTTTCCAAATTGGGAGTGGAGTACGTCAAGGCTGTATATTGTCACCCTGCTTATTTAACTTCTATGCAGAGTACATCATGTGAAATGCTGGGCTGGATGAAGTGCAAGCTGGAATCAAGATTGCCGGAGAAATCTATAACCTCAGATATGCAGATGACACCACCCTTATGGCAGGAAGTGAAGAAAAACTAAAAAGCCTCTTGATGAAAGTGAAAGAGGTGACTGAAAACGTTGGCTTAAAGCTCAACATTCAGAAAACTAAGATCATGGCATTTGGTCCCATCACACATGGAAAATAGATGGGGAAACAATGGGAACAGTGAGAGACTTTATTTTTTGGGGCTCAAAAATCGCTGCAGATGGTGACTGTAGCCATGAAATTGAAGGTCGCTTGCTCCTTGGAAGAAAAGCTATGACAAATCTAGAGAGCATATTAAAAAGTAAAGACATTGCCTTGCCAACAAAGTTCTGTCTAGTCAAAGCTGTGGTTTTTCCAGTAGTCCTGTATGGATGTGAGAGTTGGACTATAAAGAAAGCTGAGTGCTGAATAATTGATGGTTTTGAACTATGTTATTGGAGAAAACTTTTGAGGGTCCCTTGGACTGCAAGGAGTCCATCCTAAAGGAAACCAGTCCATCCTAAAGGAAATCAGTCCTGTATATTCATTGGAAGGACTGATGCTGAAGCTGAAACTCCAATACTTTGGTCACCTGATGCAAAGAACTGACTTGTTTGAAAAGATCCTGATGCTGGGAAAGACTGAAGGTGGGAGGAGAGGGGATGACAGAGGATGAGATGGTTGGATGGCATCACTGACTCAATGGACGTGAGTTTGAGTAAGCTCTGGATGTTGGTAATGGACAGAGAAGTCTGGCATGCTGCAGTCCATGGGGTTGCAAAGAGTTGGACATTACTGAGTGACTAAACTGATTTATGTAAGTATAATTGTATTGGACTTCCCTTGTGAATATTTCATACAATTATGGTGTGAAAGTGAAAGTGTTAGTTACTCAGTTTTGTTCAACTCTTTGCAGCTCCATGGACTGCAGCCCACCAGGCTCCTCTGTCCATGGACTTCTCCAGGCAAGAATACTGGAGTGGGTAGTCATGCCCTCCTCCAGGGCATCTTCCTGACCCAGGGTTCAAACCCTGGTCCCCTGCTTTGCAGGCAGATTCTTTACTGTCTGAGCCAATAGGGAAGCCCCCAATTGTATGGTGGGGGTGATGTTAATTTCTAATGATTTTCTGGTCTGGCCCAGATTTCTTTAGCTGCTGTATTAAGTTTTGGCTTAACCTTTAATGTGGGGCACATACTAGTCTTTTTGCACGTTGTCTGTCAGGGCATCATTTCCTCTTGACGTGGTTTTTCTTATAATGGTAAGCCTGCTTCTATAGGTTTAATCATTTAAAGTTCACCTTAAGTATAGAATTAGGCTCAATTGATTTTGTTGAATTTTTCTGCTTGAGAATATGGTCAACAAAATGCTTTTTTTTCCCCCCCATCTTGCCCCCCCACGCCACCCCCCCCATCCCCCCGCTTCTAATCAAGTCAGAGTTTTTCACTGCAAATAGGGTCATCACCTCTCTACTTTGGGCCTGTATGTGACCCATTTAGGCACCTCCACACTATGCCTATTCTGAAAAGATGAGAGGGTGATTTTACAGTTACTGGTAGTTAGTTCCAAGCTGAGACTGACTTACACAATGAAGGGAAGATGGATTCCATTGTATTTCCCTCCTTGTAACAGCCGTTTCACTGCTAAAACCATATGGACTTTTCAGCTCACTAGAGTTAGAAAATCTTAAGCTGTGTGAGAGAGGGAACCCTCTTGTGTACTATTGCAGCCACAATTTCTGGAGGAATATTTGTCACATGTTAATAACCAAAATATATCTGCTAAAATTATTAAAAAATAAAGGTCATTGCTTTAACTTTTTACTGATTGTATTTAGATAAATTTTATTCTTTAATACAAATCAAAGTATAATTTTTAGTTTTTGATTTGGTTAAGCCTGATAAAATCTTAAGGTTTAAAAAACATTTTTTGATTAAAATATGTTGGAGACTTCTGGTAGGCTGATTCTCAAAAGTTGAGCCCTACCAGTGTGATAAAGTAGAAAAATTGAAGGAAAAATAAAGATTGAAAAATTGATTTGAAAAAAAGAATTTGAGAGGCAATGATCCCAGAGAGAAAGAAAGATGAGAGAGATCAATGTGATATTTGGCAAAGCATTTGGCAATTTTAATGTGACAGCCGAGAGGTGGAGAAGGCAAGCAGAATTTTGGAAGGCTGATGAGACTGAGGGCACAGAAAATTGCAGTTCAGGGCTAACCAAGAATGAGGAACCCTGCTAAACACTCCAGACATCCAGCTGGACGCTTGAAGGGGCTATCCCCCATGATTAAGGGAGGAATGGAATTGATGGCCCCCATCAAAGGATGGAGCTCAGCTTTAAATGGGCTCAGTCCTTGTTTGAAAAGTAAATGACTCCTCTTCAAATACCTGCCAGAAGAAAAGTAAATCCTTACTGAAGGACAATAAATTATCACTAAAATTTTTCATACACAACACCCTGTAATTAATCATATACAGGCATTTATAGGAAGTACTACCTAGCAGTATACAAAACATAATCTTGTCAGCATACAATATTGGGCACATTGCATATCTATACGAGAAAATGTCTCTGTCATCTACAAATATCAATTCCAGATGGATTACTAGTTTGAATATGAAAGTAAAATGTTAAAGCTTCTAGGATATAACACAGGAGGGTATCTTTATGATCTTGAGGAGGCAAAGATTTCTTGAAAAGGACACCAAAAACACTATATGTGAAAAAACGATTTTGTTAAAATTAATAATTTTTTTTTATCAGAGATACATTTAAAAAGTTAAATAGCAACCTACATAATAGGAGAAGGTATTTGCAATACATATAAATAAGGACAAACATGTAGAATATATTTAATATAATGAATTCCTATATGTCAGTAAGAAAAAGACAAAGCAATTTTTAAAATTGGTCAGAAAATTAAAGAGGAATTACACAAGAAAGAATAGTCAAATTGCCAGTAAATGCAAAAAATGATACTCAACTACATCAATCATCAGTAAATTAAGTCAATGAGCAATGTTACATACCTACCAGAATGGCAAAAACCACACACCTATCAGAATAGCTAAAACTTAAGCAAATGGATCATACAATGATGTTGAGTAACAAGTGTTCAAATACGGATCGTGGAACTGTGCACGGCTGCACACATGGGGAAATGGTCTAGTGTTATCTACTAAAGCTGAGCATGTGCATATTGTCACTCAGCACTTCTAGCAATTCCAGTATATGTAAGAGTGCTCCTGAAGCATTGTTCATAATACCTTAATACTAAGGACAGCCCAAATATCCTTAAACATTAGAATAGATAGAGTATAATATATTCATTCAATGGGAACTTTACAGCAATGAGAATAAAAACTACTACCTGGAGGAATCTCTTGAACATAACATGGAGTCAAAGAGTTCAGATACATGTACATATGAAATACAATGCATGATGGTAGTAATATAAAACTCAAAACCAAAACTAATCCATTGTGCTATAAGTCAGAGTAATGGATACCTTAGTAGTGTTCTCTTTCTAGATCTAATTCGTGGTTTCTTGGATGTGTTCAGTTTATTTGCAATTTGTTCACTTATGCTTCTTCTGTATATATGTGAGCTATATATATTCCTACAGAGAAATACATACACACATGCATACACACATATATAATACTCAGGATTCATTTGTATTCAAGGCAATTCTTTTAGCATTCTAATTCCTAGTGGTCAGAATAATAGTCCTTCAACTTCATTCAAACCAACAGAATTTGGAAATGATCCAAAACACCTGGGTCAGTTGCTTATATTAATTTTGTTACAGAAACAGCTATACTTGTAATCTGCACTATTTGTATTCATTTCTTTATTTTCACCCCAGCACTGAAAGACCCAACAGATCACTCAGTGGGAGGCAGAGCTTCATTTTCTCAATTACAGGAATCATAGCTCAAAGGGATGGCTCTCAAATGGCAGGTTCAGAAATTCCTTTGTGGGAGGATGTAACTTATCATTAAGCACGCCATCATGCCTCATGCTGAATGGTCCTGTGGGTGGCACGATTCCTGTTATCACCCACTCAATTCCTGGATTCCTTTCATAGAGGGCCCAGCATTACCTGGCACGAACTAAATAGCACTTTGAAAGGCTGGATAAACGACCTTTGAATATTGCCCAACAGAGGATTTCTGCATTTCATTGTGGAGCTCAGAGTTTTGATTCACTAATACAATGTTAAAGGAACTTTGATGCACTTTGTTTTCATTTATAGGGGAAAAGAGGAGGACAGAACTAAAGAAGAAGAGAAGTGAAATCCCCAATATTCCACCGCCAGTACCACTTTCACGCTGTAACATCTTAGAGCTCTGAACTTTATCCATAAATTGTAGCTGAGCAAAGCTTCAGCCTTGAAATGAGTGCTTTACATATTTCAAAGCAATTTTACAGCTCCTTTTAACTTTATTATTTCTGATGGGTAAAAGGGAATGCTTTCCCTCATAGAAAGCAAGCTGTATGGAACGTTTCAGCATTTTAAGAGATTTCGATTCTACTTTACTTAGAAGACATTTGCAATCCAAAATTCATTATAATTGCCTACAAAACAGGAAAGCCGATGTGTCTCAATTAATTTGGTTCAATGAAAGAACAGCACAAGTTTCACTTGTGCATTTATTTCCATCCACTTCCCTTCTCCACCTCCCCCTTACCCCAGTTTTCCAGGCTGAGATTTGATATGTAGAAATATCCATAAATCTATCAGCCACAGGGGAAATGTGTCATCTTTTCACAAGGTCTGCTACGGTGGATCTATGAAAGCCCACTTAAGTAACTTCTCTCTGGGAGGTAAATTAATCAGACCCAAGAAAGCAAAGAACTAGTTATAACTCCCCCACTTTCAATCCATTCCAAGATCCAACTGCATATCTTCCATAAAAAGATTCTTAAAAAAACCCTCCACATTTTAGAACATTTATGCCCCTCCAGCCATCTGCTCCAACTTTCTTCGTAACATTGTACTTTATGATCTCCAAAACACATATTACCCGTTTTCTGAATGGGCTCGTGCATACTTATCGCTGTCAATTTCATCTAGCTCCCAAGTCCTCTTTATTTGTAATTCACAAGGGTACCCGATGTGCCCATCATTTGAAACCCCATCAGCAGTTCAATTCTTAGGCTTAACCTTCTGCTGAGTGTCTTTATTACTCAGCTCCTCAAGAATATGGCTGAGGAGTGGGTATGCTGGTTCATCTGCAGTCTGTTACACTAATGAGTTTCCAGGCAGTATTTTATCAAAGCAATGTGTCAGAGCCTTTCTGTTATTGCTTCTTGTTTTGATGGGTTAGTGTTCGTTATTAAAGGAGAACACACATTTTTTTCCCTCTCCTTGACAGGCAAGTTGAGGGCTTTCAGTAATAGGTGCCAGAAAAGGAACATCTGGTGTACATTTAACGATGCATTGTTGCATTGTTAACTTAAAGCTGTTACACGCCTTGATAAACACATAATGGGCCTCAAGAAATTAAGAGAAAATTAAAATGTAAATGTTTACCCAGACCATATTTCCCTTTTCTTTTCATCAAGTCATCTACACCTGCACCTTATATGTAAGTAAAAGAAAAGGTTAACGCAAAAATTCTCTTCTAACTCTCTATGGGTCATGTTGCCAGAAACTAAAAGAATTTTATTTCCCCCCTGTCCAGACTGGAGATATTGCTGAGGCCAAATGGCGCCATGGTGGTCATGCTAAGTCACTTGGGTGCTGTCTGTGTTTTCTGAAAATAAGGTAGGCCATTTAGAAAATCTGCTTCTCCTGGACCCATATGGGGTTAAGTATACTGTAAATATGTCAAAAATATTTTCATCAGGTCACCAGTCTTGAGCTCCAAATTTTGCTCATTTATACAGGTGCTGGTTAAAAATGCACTGGCATCTTTTAGGTTCCTTACTGGAAAAGTGCTCTATGTAACAGCTGTTCCTACAGTGAAATGCACAGGCCTGAGGGGAGAAAGTACATTTTGAGGCCATCACCAATGATTGGTCTTTTCTTAAAACATTAAGCCTGTGTACTGTTCAAAAGTGGACATCTTCCCCTCTCTGAAGAAAGGTTGGGATGGAATCCTGCAAATGCATTGAAATAGTCAGAGATGTAAAAGGTGGAAGGGATGCAAGGAAAGAGGGAGGAAGGGAGATGTAAAGAAGGAGACGAAGAAAAAGAAAAGCAAGGACAAAAAAATTTTAAATGCTACAATTCACAGCATTTTTTACAAAATGAAACACTACTACCTTGTCTTAATAAAACCTATAACAAGAAGATTTGAGCAGTTTTTGAATGAAAACTATATCCTCTCTGAAATGGTTACAATATGTTGTATGAAATGAACTTTGACTCACAGCTATTTAATCTGATGTAAACTGCCTTATATGGCTATTTTCATATTTCCAGTTTAAGATATTTTGGGTCTATAAAATAGCTTGACTGTTTTTTTCCCACTTTTCAATTATCTTTTTAAAGTTTTTTATTATCTAAGAATGCATTTTGAAGAAGCTCAGTAGTTGGACGTATGAGTGGCTGCCTTTTTGTGACGTTATGTCGTGCAAAGCAAACAGGGAAGTTTAGAAAGGATTTTAAGGTTTTGTTTTTGTTTTTTTAAGTAACTAAACCGAGATAAAACAACAAAACCGGTTTGCAGACATAGACACAGCTAGAGTCACTGGCAGGGCTATGGAAAGCTTTTTTCAGGAACTAAGAACAAATAAAATGGTTTTTCTAGTTTGATCTTTGAGAATCTGTTCAGCTAACACCAGAAAATGGCTAAAACAGCTTAATGAGTTTCTTTATTGTGCTTCCATTTATCCTGAAAGATGCTCATACGTCTTCTGGCCACTCGCTATATTACAAACAAAACTGGATGCTCAGGCTATTTATATCCAGGCAACGCAACAAAAACCATTTTATATTCCAGGCCTTCCTCCCCTATTATTTCATTGAAAAAGTACCTCACATTTAAAGCTCTTCTTGGTAAAGATAATACAGTTTTTTTTTTTCCTCCTATAAAAGTTTCTGAAAATTGGACTCTGACCAGTTATAATTTAAAAAATGGCCCAAGATTTTAGGGACTTCATTGAAATGAACTCAAGGTAGCCCCCTGAAGGGGGCAAAAGGAAAGAGGGACTAAATCTGGTGACTGAGTGTGAAACCAATTTTCAAAGAATTTAAAAATCCTTCAACGTGCTCCTAGGAGAACCTAACCCTTAATTACCTTATTTCAGGTAGCAGGTAGGGAAATTCCTGTGGGTAAAAAGACTTCTCATGCATTCCTAAGATGATGGAAAGAAAAATGGCCAAGGCACTGACAATTCTTGGAGAGAAATGCATTATTTTGTACTCTTTTGAAAAATCCCATATTTTATAGCACAGACACCATTAATATTCAAGAAATGGAAAAGCTAGAGGTGACATTAAGAAAGCTAGTGAATACACTGCTGTCAAGAATTCTTTCTTTGAAATAGTATTTGATTTTTATACTTCAGAAGTCCTGATGGGGAAAGGAGAAGAAGAAAACAATAACATATATACATATGTATATAAACACTTATGTATTTATTTACACATAAAATATAAACTTATAGGAGAGAGTTCCTTTTGAACTTAAAGAGGAGAGAGTAGAAATCTACATGTCTTCCCTAATATTAAGAAAATGCTTATCTCTTTAGAGTGATATGAAATGGCAGGATATTCTAGAGAGGAACTATTTCTTCAGTGGTTTCACTGTAAGATTTATAGCAAACTTTTTTTTGTTTGTTTTCTATCTGGTATAATGTATGTGCTGTGATAATAGTGGATTTTTTCCTTTTCAGGGGTCCCCAACCTGCAGGATCTAATGCCTGATGATCTGAGGTGAAGCTGATATAATAATCATAGAAATAAAATGCACGATAAATGTAACACACTTGAATCATCCCCAAACCATCCCCGCCCCCAAGTCCATGCAAAAATTGTTTTCCATGAAACCAGTCCCTGGTGCCAAAGAGGCTGGGGATCACTGATTCTAGTTCACATAATAATGATTAAGTGAAATGGGCAGAAACCATCCAGAGGAGAAAAGAAACGAAAGGAAACAGAAACAGCCAGAATGGAAAGTGGAATTGTGTTGCATCATTACTGAGTCACTCTTACATGGTCCTAGGGCACAGTATAGACATTCTGCAGATATCTAAGGACTGACTACAAATCTAGCCTTGAGGATCTGCCATGGTAGAGAAGATTTATGAAGGGGGAAGGAGCAGAAAATCGAACACCAAACATACTCACCACATTCTGCACAACACCCATTGCTTCCCTGACCCTTCTTTCCTTACTTCATCTCAAGTCTATTCCAGATTATTAAACTCTGATGCACTAAATTGATTACAACATATGTACTATTTTCTTATTCTTGTTTTCCCCTTTATTTGTTAACTTACTTTGTGTGTTAGTCACTCAGTTGTGTCTGATTCTTTGAGACTCCATGGACTGTAGCCCACCAGACTCCTCTGTCCATGGAATTCTCCAGGCAAGAACACTGGAGTGGGTTGCCATTTCCTTCTCCAAGGGATCTTCCTGACCGAGGGATCAAACTTAGGTCTCCTGCATTGCAGGCAGGTTCTTTACCATCTGAGCTATAGGGAAGTCTCCCAACAAGAAGTCTTAACTTACTTTACCTTTGTTCTAGTATCATTATTGCTGTCTACACATCTTTGTATGCTTTCTAAATCCCCTTTGAAACAAAGAATGTTATAAATAAAAAACAATTACACTAAGTTAATTGCTGATCTTTGAAAAATTGATTAGTGCTACAGACTGTGAGAAAAAAATGTTTCTTTTAGTGTGTAGATAGACCCATATAAATCTTAATATCTTAATTTTCAATGGGCACTGCCTTTTCTTATTTATTATCTTTATGGATCAATATTAAATTATATCTTGAAGCTTAAACTCAAGATTATTCTTAGTTTCAGATATTTATAAGAATGTACACAGTTTGGAGGGAGTGGAGATGCACACGTCTAACCGTCCATGGAAGAGGCGGAGTGTTATCAACATACCAGACTGAAGGCAGATGGGGGTCTTGTCCATGAAGTTACTTTGGTTAAAGCACATTCTTATAGAGGCACAGATAGCATATGTGCAAGGGATTATTTTAAAATGAGGACAAAAATACTACAAAGCATGAAATATCTGTTCTTTGGATGGTGCTCCAAGTTGGGCAAAGGGAACCCAACAAGAATAAAAACAATATTGACTTTTTATTTAATAATATGCTATACATACTGTGGGCAGCTATACATAATGACTGTTATCAATGTTATGGCTCCAATCAATATTTAAAGACAGCAGCATCACTTGGCAGGTACAGACCTACAAAACCAATGCTTTCTAAAAGTTAAATACTTAAGGCTACTGCAATACTCCTTTTATCTTTTCATGACTGCTTTCACTATGTCAAGGTTGAAGCTATGACATATTTCTTTAGCTTGTTGGCTAATGCAAGGTGTTATATACAGTAAATTATTGCTACTGTCACACAACAGGAAGTGTTAAGTGCTTAGAATCAAAAAGTGTACCTTAAAAAGTTCCCAAGTCCTAGTTCTATAAAAATTATAATATAAAGAATTTGAAAGACTGCATAAAAATATCTTTTTATTTAGCTAATTTATTATTTTATAAACAGTTTATAAGTAAGGAAAATAATAAGAGGAATAAAAGTCAATTTTTTGGATCATCCAATGGGGAAAAATAATAAAACTTTAGTCCAATATTATTTTCTCATCAGTAAGCTGTTAATGCAATTGCTTAATTGTTTTCTGTACTTGAATTATTTACAGCTGTTTTCCTAAAATTTTCCTCCATTTTCTCAACTTGGAATATTTGTTTAAAATAGTGACTTCTTATAGTACATGATTTTCCTTGTTAAGTCCAAGGGTTTCTCATTGTAATCATTATAATTACATGTGAGTGATGTGCTCTGCTTTGGTGGTTTCCTTCAGAACAAGAACATCTAATTCCTCACTCTAGCCACGTGGCTAATCTCCCTTGATCCATGACAGTGTACAGATCAGGTCACAAGAAAGAGATGATGCTTAATAATTTGTGTCAAGAGCTAAGTGAGTTTGTTCCTGTTGGTTTCTGTATTATGCATCTCTTTAATTTAATCTTTTGTGAATTGCCTTTAATACAATACATATATTCATTTCCGCTGTTTATGCTTAGACTAAGTTGTTTAAAACTTATAACAGTTAATTTCTTCTAAGCCCCTTGAAAATGTCATTCTATTTTCGTAAAAATACTTTCTTCAAACTTAAATGTAACCATGAAAGTTAATCTTTTGGTAAGCTGCCATTAAAGGTTTTTTGTTTTATTTTGTTTTTGTTTTGAGGCCAACCTTCCTTTGCCTTCCATAAAAGGTTTGTTTATAATTTGGTAGCTGCAATGGAAAGGGATTAGGAAAGGGCCTCAAGAGGACTATCCAAAACAGGAAAGGTTAGGGTCAGACACTCAGGCTGTCAGCAAGACAAAGTGCCCACTGGTCTAGGAATGTGCTTGGTCACATACAGTACCCCATGTACTGTAGCCCGCCAGGCTCCTCTGTCCATGGAATTTTCCAGGCAAGAATACTGGAGTGGGTTGCCATTTCCTACTATAGGGGATCTTCCCAACCCAGGGATGGAACCTGCATCTCCTGAGTCTTCTGCAAGGCGGGGGATTTCTTTACTGCTGAACCACCTGGAAAGATCAGGATAGGAATAGCAAGAATTTATTATCAGGAAAAAAATCTGAGATTAAACCAGGGATGAAATAGTAGAGGAAAGCAACCATTGTAGCTGTGCCAGGAACAGGGTCCACAACCTGTGCTAAGTAATGATGGGGTAGCGTGTCAAGGCAAGTCAAAATGGCAAGTAATTGGCAGAGACCCCAAAAGCCAGGTGTTTGGCTGTAAGGAGGCCTGGTGACAGATCTCCTTGTTGAAAAGCACTGAAGCGGACTGGTTCGAGGTGTAGGGGACGTTCTAACTGGGACGGAGTAGGGGGTGGGGGGCAGGGATGCTCCTTCAGAAGTGGCCTGAATATTCATTGGAAGGACTGATGATGAAGTTGAAGCTCCAATACTTTGGCCACCTGATGCGAAGAACTGACTCATTGGAAAAGACACTAATGCTGGGAAAGATTGAAGGCAGGAGGAGAAGGGGATGACAGAGGATGAGATGGTTTGATGGCATCACTGATTCAATGGACAAGAGTTTGAGCAAGCTCTGGGAGTTGGTGATGGACAGGGAAGCCTGGCCTCCATGGAGTCTCAAAGAATTGGACACGACTGAGTTACTGAACTGAACTAGTCAGAATGCAGCTTCAGGAGTAGAGGCCCATAGCAGAAACTTCATACCTCTTTGGGTCTGATTCCTTTCTCTTGCTCTTCCTTGATAGTGTCTTACATCTCTAATAGTCCACATTAGTTTTTTATTTTAATTTTTTGGCTTGTGCAGGAGTATGTTGGTCTGCAGGATGTTTAACAATTGGCTTTCCAGGTTAAAAACAAACAAACAACTAATTGTATTTGCCTTCTTTTGTGGTATAAATTCCTATTATGAAAAACTTCAAACTACCAACACGACATCACTAGACACAGAATTGAGAGAAAAGGTACAGAAACAAAGTATTATATAATATTTCTATCAAACATGTGCAATAGGCACAAATAACCTCAAGAGCATGTGAAAGTAAAAATCGCTGTTTGTCCAGCTCTTTGTGAGTACATGGACTATACAGTCCATGGAATTCTCCAGGTAGAATACTGGAGTGGGTAGCCTTTCCCTTCTCCAGGGGATCTTCCCAACCAGGGATTGAACCCAGATCTCCCACATTGCAGGTGGATTCTTTACCAGCTGAGCCACAGGTAAGCCCAAGAATACTGGAGTGGGTAGCCTATCCTTTCTCCAAGGGATCTTCCTGACCCAGGAATCAAACCAGTGTCTCCTGCATTGCAGGTGGATTCTTTACCAACTGAGCTATGAGGGAAGCCCCTTGAGAGCATAGATGATAGTAAAAATGTAGCCAAATAATTAGAAAGGAATGAGTTTATGCATTTATTACTTTGTTTTTAATATAATTTTCTTAATTGTAAGTTTATACAATTTATTTGAAAATAACAGCTATATTTAACAATAGGCTTGCAAAATTCCGGACCACTCAACTATGGGCTCTCACGTGCCAGTAGGAGCTCGCTCTGGCT
The DNA here is from genome assembly GCF_032452875.1 of Bos javanicus. Classification (NCBI taxonomy): domain Eukaryota; kingdom Metazoa; phylum Chordata; class Mammalia; order Artiodactyla; family Bovidae; genus Bos; species Bos javanicus. Next base: position 107,895,122 of record NC_083868.1, read on the forward strand.
TCCTGTAAACTGCCCTCCCAGTTTGTCTGCCTTCTCTTCCCTCTTGACCCTAGGTGATGCCTTTAGGAGGGATAATGTCTTCTCTAATAGCCTGCTCTCCCTGTTTCCATTCTTTTCTGTGATTGGAGTACAAGTAGACAGTCAGAGCTAGGATTCCTCACTGTTGATCTATTTGCTGTGGGGGGATCCAGGGCATCTTGGTGTTTGCCCTTTAGGTTGATGGTAAAGTTGGAAAGAGCATGGATAGCATCAAGAAATAAAAAACTCTGAATGAGAAGGGAGGCTCTCAAAGGTTGACTGGCTAACTTCTATGAAAAAGCCCAGATCATTACAAAACAAAGAACTTGTGGTGAAAGTCGAGTTTGCGAGCTTACTGGTTCACTTCTCTGAATTGCAGCCCCTATTGCTTATGAGGGAATCATGTAGAGTCTACATTGTAGACTACTATGGTGATGGGGATGAGTTAACCAGGGGTTAGTTAACTATGAGTGTAGAGGGAATTAGATGTGTAGAGGGAATTAGGCTAAAGAAAACATTCTAAATAACTTACTAGTTTGAACCAGGCTCTAGACCAGTGCTGACCCACTTGAGTTCTCTGTGATGATGGAAATGCTCTAGGTCTTTGTTATCCAATATGGTAGCCAAAGAATGAAGATGACCAAACTATTTTCAGTTATAGAGAGCATCAGGGTTGGCTTCTGTGCATGAAGCTAAGTTCGAACTATCTTAGGTTTACCACTATTGCTAATTGCAGGGTTTCGTTACAAGGTATTCCAATCTATTTTCTCTGGTCAATTCTCTTTTTTTCAGCTTTACTGAGGGTATAATTAACAAATGAGATATTTAAAGTACATATTTGATGTACATAATGGTGATTTGATATGCATATATCACTGGTCAATCCTTGACTTATACAAGGTCCTAAACACTAAAATTACCTCCTAGAAAACTCGAGAGTTAGGGATACATTTTAATTTGCCTTGGATATACCCACTGTACTCTTCATGGATCACAGGCTTGTCGTGGCAAAGGGGCTAGCATAACTCAATATCAGCAAACTCAGATATGCAGATGATACCACTCTAATGACAGAAAGTGAAGAGGAACTAAAGAGTCTCTTGATGAGGGTGAAAGAGGAGAGTGAAAATGCTGGCTTAAAACTCAACATTCAAAACCAAAGATCGTGGCATCTAGTCTCATCACTTCATGGTGAATAGATGGGGAAATAATGGAAGCAGTGACAGATTTTGCTTTCTTGGGCTCCAAAGTCACTGTGGATGGTGACTGCAGCCATGAAATTAAAAAACATTTGCTCCTTGGAAGGAAAACTATGACAAATCTAGGCAGTGTATTCAAAAGCAGAGACATCACTTTTCCAACAAAGGTCCATATAGTCAAAGCTATGGTTTCTCCAGTAGTCATGTATGGATATAAGAGTTAGACCATAAAGAAGGCTTAGTGTCGAAGAATTGATGCTTTTGAACTGTGGTGTTGGAGAAGACTCTTGAGAGTCCCTTGGACAGCAGGGAGATCAAACCAGTCAATCCTAAAGGAAATCACTGGAAGGACTGATGCTGAAGCTGAAGCTCCAATACTTTGACCACCTGATGTGAAGAGTCAACTCTTTGGAAAAGTCTGTGATGGTAGGAAAGATTGAAGGCAAAAGGAGAAGAGGGTGGTAGAGGATGAGATGGTTAGATAATATCATTGACTTAATTGACATGAATCTGAGCAAACTCGGGGAGATAGTGAAGGACAGGGAAGCCTGGTGTGCTGCAGTCCATGGGGTCAGTAAGATTGGACATGACTTAATGACTAAACAACAACAACAATGCCCACTGAAAACCATAAAATTAAAACTGCAACATTAACAGTCCATCACTGATCTGAGGGATCAGTTCAGTTCAGTTCAGTTCAGTCACTCAGTCGTGTCCGGCTCTTTGCAACCCCATTATTCGCAGCACGCCAGGCCTCCCTGTCCATCACCAACTCCTGGAGTTCACTTAGACTCACGTCCATCGAGTCAGTGATGCCATCCAGCCATCTCATCCTCTGTCATCCCCTTCTCCTCCTGCCCCCAATCCCTCCCAGCATCAGAGTCTTTTCCAATGAGTCAACTCTTCGCATGAGGTGTCCAAAGTACTGGAGTTTCAGCTTCAGCATCATTCCCTCCAAAGAAAGCCCAGGGCTGATCTCCTTCAGAATGGGCTGAGGGATACTGTTTAATATTTCCTTGGAGCTATGATCAAATAGTTCCACAGACTACTTCAGTATTCAGGGCCAGAGTACAAATGTGGGCCAACAGATCAATAAAAAGGCTCTGGAGTCAGGCTGGCTATGGCATGAATTATTCCTCTGCCACTTATTACTCGTGAACCTTGGGCAGGTTACACACTCTGTTTCCTCAATACTCATATTGGAAAAATGTCTGCCTCATTGGTTGCTGTGAGAAGAAAACAAAAGATGTATCCAAGTGCCCAATGTAGTGCCCAATCTTTAGTGAGTCAATATTTAATCATTTAAATATTTAAGTGCCTGAGATTTAATTACTTAAAGATTAATAATCTTTAACTATGAAAAGTAAAGGTAATAAAATATATGGTTAGTATGGAACAAATTATATGAATTCTACAAAGTTGATTTTACAATTGATTTATGAAATCTTTCCTGTTAAAAATCAGGGGTAAAACCCAGAAACAGTGTCAACCCTATGAGGCTTGGGATGGTCTCCTACCGCTCACCTTCACCTCTGCCCAGAGCCTGCCCCAGTTGCCTTTAATGCACAGCGTTTGCACTCACTGGCGAGATTTTACACGTGCCATTCCTCCCTGTCCTTTCCTTTACCCCTTACCTTGGCCCCAGTCTCCACTCTCTCTCACTCTCCATTGTTGACTGAAGCTCCTCTGACCCTCCAGTCCTGGTCAGCTCCTTTGACCACAGGCTCTCACTGATCTCTGCTCTTTCTCTTTTGCATCAGTTTCCCAGTGTGTATTTTATGCATTTATTTGTGTCATTATTTAGATATGTCCATTTTGCTCACCAGGCTATGAATCCATGAGACAGGCACAGAAGCATTATCTGATTAGCTACTATACTAACTAATAAAGCAATTCATTTGTGGCTTATTTTTTTCATGGTGTAACACTGCCTTGGTATTTTTTTTTTTTTTTTTCAAATGAACTTCCTAACTGTTGGCCATAAAATAAATGATTATAAGTACATTTTGTGATCTGGAGTTTGTTTTGGGACTTAGAACTCACTCAATACACAAGCCTGCTTCATCTTTGCTTGAAATGTAACCATGTGGCAGCTGCTTAGAAGACCACTAAGCAATAGTTTCAGCAACGTGACAGAGTCCAGTGGCCACCCCAAACCACAGGAGGCATTTCCTGCAGGCAGTGTAGACTAAAGTAATTACCCTAGCTGGAATTCGGTCATGACATTGAAACAACACATCTCACCCTAAGAAAGTCTAGAGAATTATTTTTGAGTGCAGCCATTGGCTTGATTTTTAGATACCTTTTCTTTATGAAACCCCATTACATTTGCTTTGCTTCGATATTTCTTCCTATGATTGAACAAAGAAAAATTAAGGGCAGCAATAAAAGCAAATTCTCAAATACTAAATATGTTTATAGCATAGAAAATCATGACAAAGCTCAGATAATTCACTGCTTTGCATTTGCAATGTGCACATGAGTGAGCCAAATGATGTTTAGATTTTTCTTGGTTCTTTCTCAATAATGGGTCAGATAAATCACTGTCTGATTGCCTATTACATTCTTGAGATTGCATTGGGAATGACTGGTAGTAAAAGCCCCCAATTCAGACTCACTTGTGTGCAAATAATAAACATTGCTTACCATTTTTATATTTATGCCAATGATTATAAAATACTCAACGGCTAAAAGGTACTTAGGAAAAAGCAGCATCTTTCCTACAGAAAGAAATATTTGACCAAAAATTTTTTTCCGTTTCCACTTGATTATGCTACTCCACAGCAAGGCAATAATGGGAGATATGCAACAATCCCCAGGCCACTTACAGCTTTGCTATCAATTATAAAATAAAGCTAGGGAATATAAACATGCTGAATATTAAAGAAACACAATACCTTTGTTCGGTTCAAATACTATATTTCTAATGGCGTATTTCAGAATCTCTAGATTGACCCAGTTTACTGCACAGGTTTTTTTTTTTTTTTTCTGTGCTTAATTTCCTCCTTCTTTATTTATATAATATTGGTGATTACCCACATTTACATCACTTATGAAGCCTTTACTCATTCATTCTCATTTGATTTAGTACTGTGCTTTTAAAAAAAATATGAGAAAAACTATTTCCAAGATACGTAAAATCATTTGTCTAATGTTTGGCTAAATGGCCAATGTTTGGCTAAATGGCCAAACATAGCCTGAACTCAAACCTCATTACTCCAAATCCGAATCTATACTTTTAGCAAGGATAACACTATTTGGCAAACTTAAGCCTCAGGGTATGACTTTCTGGATCAGGTTTCCAAATTCATGCATTTATGCATTGACTGATTAATTTATGAATTGACTTTCTTGGTCATTTACCCATTGGCCCATCAGCTTTTGTAGGTATGGTGTCCCGTATTCTGTGGGGTATTTGGTCTTTTGTATGCCTGCTGTTTTACTAAGCTCCACAAAGAAAACAATAAGGAGATAGTATTAACCCCAGAAGAACTTAAACAATTACGAGGCAACTACTACACAGGTGTGTGGGCCTGAAAAGAGAAGGCTTCTAGTAAATAATAAAACTTCAGTTGGGACTTGAAGGGAATGATGGCTTCATCATCAGGGAGAAAGCAGAAGGGCATCCCAGGTGGTGGAGACCACATGAAGCATCTCTAGGAAACATTTTAATGGCTGTAGTGAGTAATTAATGTGGTTATTTCCTAGTATGTCTGCACACTTTGCATTTTAAATGATAATTTATCATCATAAGTAGAGTCTGATTCTCATGAGTGTTAGTTAAAAATTATTCCATAAAGGTTTTATTAATTAAAAATTATCAACCTTCAGTATAATATGATCTTAAAATCTTTTAGGGTCTCTTGGGGTAAATCCAAATACTACAAACCACCACCATTATGTAGGTTCAATTTTGGTGAGGCTCTGCGTGAGGGCAATGAACTGTCAGCAGAGGGTTTTACTTCTGGGGATTTTCAGAAGCAGAAATGTGGCTGTTGTTACCCTGCTAAAAATCATCATTTCCTGGGTGACACAGAAGGATACTCACGGCCATTTGCATGTGGGTTTCAACCTCACGGTTTCCTGTGAACAGATCTGATATTATTCTGGGCAGGTCAATGCCCATATGAGGCAGGGACAGAAACAGTAAGGGCCCCTGTGTCAGGCTGGACACATGGAGGGGCAGTGTGAGGTTCTGTCTCCTATGTGGGCTAGATGTGTTTGAGGAAGCAGGGAAGGGGTTTCTGTTAATGCATGCTGCCAACTCACTGCTTGTATGTCCATGGTGGGTGTTCATGGCAGCCCTCCAAGGACCCAGAGCACAGCGACGTTCAAAGTGAAACCCAAAGGTGAATCTTCTCAGGGTACATCTCGGGGAAGTGGCAGCCTAAATGGGGAAAGATGAGTATTCCTAGGAAGGAAGATGACTGGTGGTGGGTGAGACTGTAGAAGTAGGGAAAAGGCAAGTCGTTTTCTAGGGTTTGGGGAAGGGGGAAGACAGCCTGACACCCCAACTTTGAATGAGGGTGAGGTGGGAGAATGGTGACATGCCAGGCCCCAGATGGCTGTCCAGCCAACATGAGCTCTTTCAGCAGCTCTCTCTCAGGCCTGGATTTGAGGCTACTCGTTCCATTGTTGTGGAAGGAGAGTCCGGGGGAACCTAAGGTTGCTGTGACCTCAGATGACTTGGGAGTGGCCTCCAGCCTGAAAGACCAAGAGAGTAGTTGTAAGTGTTAGTTGCTCAGTCATATCTCTTTGTGACCCCATGGACTGTAGCCTACCAGGCTCCTCTGTCCATGGAATTCTCCAGGCAAGAATACTGGAGTGGGTTGCTATTTCCTTCTCCAGGAGAGGATCTTCCTGACTCAGGGATCGAACCTGGGTCTCCTGCATTGCAGGCAGATTTTTTACCATCTGAACCCCTGGGGAAATCCCAGAAAGTAGGTGGAAGTCAGCAAAGGAAGGTGGTTTTTCTGATCAGTCTCCTCACATCCTTACTTCTGATTACACCTTGGGCTACCACCCTGGCCAGTGACTTGGTCATCCTTCAATCTAAAATTTATTCAGCATTTGTTCAAAATTTATTTAGTTAAGGAGGAGAGGAAGTGATTTTTTTTAATTAATAAAGGTAGTATATGCAGGTAATAAAGAACTGATGGGCCCTTAGTTACCTCTGTTTTCACTCACTTGAATTTCCCTTTACTCCTATAGTTTTTCCATCATACACACATGGGTAGTGTTGGCATCCACATCTTGTAACAACAGCAGAAATATACATGGATTTGGGTACTAAGACTCATTACTAGTGAACAGCAATATTTAGTTTCTGCATTTTAATTGACTGACAGCTGACATCAGAGGCTGTCGGGTAGCCAGTGTTGAGTTGGTGATCTGCTCCAAATATAGACATTGTCGTGTGCACATAGAAAAACTATTTAACAGAAGTTGGAATGTTCTGGTGAGGATTTTTATTTAGGTTTCCACTTTTTACCCATGGATTCTCTCTTCTTCTCTAGGAGCAGGACCAAATTATATTGTGGGTTAAGAAGCCTTGTGTGAGAACATGTCAGATTTACTCCTGTGGTGATCCATCTCTTTTCGATTGTGGGTAATGGAATGCTATCCAGGCAGCTTCTCTGCCACCCTCTCCTTGATTCAGGTTTGTAGATGGGAGCCTTCTGTGACTGGTGTGGCCCATGAAACCAACTGTTCCCAGAGATGTGGAAAGAGAACATTTGGAGGAGATTTCGACAGAGAAAGGTTCAGTGTGTGTGTGAGTGTGTGTGTGTGTGTGTGTGTGTATGTGTGTGTGTGTGTGTGTGGAAGAGCTAGAAGTGGATGAGAGGAGGGTGACAGAGAAAGAACAGGATAAAAATCACGTCCCCACTGGCAGCAGTCCTTCTCTTCCTGCCATCACCAACAGGAAGATCAGTACCCGATCGTCCTTATTTCCACGAGGAGAACAGGGTCAGTAGGAGTATCTTGATGTCTTATCAGTCTCCTCTTTCCCCTCATTGAAGGCTACTGGTTTGCTACAGCATCACTGATCTAGGTTTCTACATCCTCGGCAAGATTATTTTACTGCTGCTGATCTGCCTAAGAATGTAAATGAATAAATTTAAATATCATGTTCTCAACAATTTTATGTTTTGTTCTAAGCTCAAAATAAAGCTACCCAGGTGTTCTTTTATAAATAGGACTGCATGAATTTAAACAAACCTTTGCATTATTCATTGCAACAAAGGAATCGGAGTTCCTTCTCTACATATAACTAACTTTAACACTTTTTAAAAGTAATAAACTACTGAAGGTAATTAGCACATCACTAAACATTTTCTTGAACAGATGTATCAAATTTGACTTGGAAACCATTTTGTTGGTTCAGAACAATTATCTGAAACCCACTAAAAGTTATCTATCATCGGTTTGGGGCCATGATGACTTTATATTACCATAAATTATTTTTAATTCAAGCCTTCGGCAAACAATTTAAATGAGATTTGCAATGTAACAGTGCTAATCTCATGGCTGAAATATTAAAACTTCACGCATGAGAGATTTATCCTTTTAATAAGATCGATCATACTGGACATCACTCCCCCTCTCCATTTAAAACCCACTTAATTCACAAACAATTTATTAAAAAACCTGCTTACTCCAAATGTGCATTAATATAATAGGTTTTCTGCTCCATTTAAGGTGGACAACAACTGGCCATACCTAAACTCAAGCTCTTCTTGTCCTGTCAACAATTCTTTATTACAGAAGTCAACACTTTAGGTCTAAAATGAGGTTTCTAGCAGTTTTATAAAATGAGTTTACTAAAGAGCATGCAGTAATGAACAGTTTAACTCAGTGGGAATTTCCAGCATTAAATGCACACATACACACAGCTAAGAGAGTCTGTTTGGTCATTTAGCCATTGTTTTTTGTTGTTGTTTTTGTTGCTGTTATTTATTTATTTACTTACTTATTTATGCCATTCAGCATGAAGGATCTTAGTTCCCCATCCAGGGATTGAACACTTTGCGTTGGAAGTGTGGAATCTTAATCACTTAATGGCAGGGACACTCCACTCATTTGTTTATTAACACTACCTTGGGGCAGAGGTCTCTGTTGGAGAAACACCTTTAAGTAACTCCTCTTGGATCAGACATGTAAGGCAAGTGGTATTGTTCTGGGGAAGACAGTAACTAGAAATCTGCTGGCCTGATGGAGGCCCTGTTTGCCCATCCTTGTTGGTAGTGGAAATCAAATACTCAGGAGGTGGGGACAGGGGACATTGAATGGAGCCAAGGGATCTCCTTGGAGGAGAGGGATTGCAATTCTGATGCTTTCTGTTCTGAAGTTCACTGTTTCTCTGGCAAGGAAGTGGCCCTGACAGAGATGAACGATCAAGAGAAAATCCAAGAAAGTTGTGAAAGGAAATTTACCCTAAGGATGAGAGCACCTGAACAAAGGATTGGTACTTGACACATTTTCTAGTGAGAGTTGGAGATCTCAGTCAGTCAGTCAGTTCAGTCACTCAGTCGTGTCCGACTCTTTGTGACCCCACGGACTGCAACACGCCAGGCTTCCCTGTCCATCACCAACTCCCGGAGTTTATTCAAACTCATATCCATTGAGTCAGTGATGCCATCCAACCTTCTCATCCTCTGAGGTCCCCTTCACCTCCTGTCTTCAATCATTCCCGGCATCAGGGACTTTTCAAATGGGTCAGTTCTTCTTGTCAGGTGGCCAAAGTATTGGAGTTTCAGCTTTAGCACCAGTCCTTCCAATGAATATTCAGGACTGATCTCTTTTAGGATGGACTGGTTGGATCTCCTTGCAGTCCAAGGGACTCTCAAGAGTCTCTCCAACACCACAGTTCAAAAGCATCAATTCTTCAGTACTCAGCTTTCTTTATACTCCAACTCTCACATCCATACATGACTACTGGAAACATCATAGCCTTGACTAATGGAACTTTGTTGACAAAGTAATGTTGACAAAGTAATATCTGTGCTTTTTAATTTGTTGTCTAGGTTGGTCATATCTTTCCTTCCAAGAAGTAAGCATTTTTAATTTCATGGCTGCAATCACCATCTACAGTGATTTTGGAGCCCCCCAAAATAAAGTCAGCCACTGTCTCCACTGTTTCCCCATCTATTTGCCATGAAGTGATGGGACCGGATGCCATGATCTTAGTTTTCTGGCTTTAAGCCAACTTTTTCACTCTCCTCTTTCACTTTCATCAAGAGGCTCTTTAGTTCTTTTTCACTTTCTGCCAAAGGGTGACATCATCTGCATATCTGAGGTTATTGATATTTCTCCCAGCAATCTTGATTCCAGCTTGTGCTTCTTCCAGCCCAGCATTTCTCATGATGTACTCTGCATAGAAGTTAAATAAGCAGTGTGACAATATACAGCCTTGACGTACTCCTTTTCCTATTTGGAACCAGTCTGTTGTTCCATGTCCAGTTCTAACTGTTGCTTCCTGACCTGCATACAGGTTTCTCAAGAGGCAAATTAGGTGGTCTGATATTCCCATCACCTTCAGAATTTTCCACAGTTTATTGTGATCCACACATTCAAAGGCTTTGGCATAGTCAATAAAGCAGAAATAGACGTTTTTTCTGAAACTTGCTTTTTCAATGATCCAGCAGACAATGGCAATTTGATCTCTGGTTCCTCTGTCTTTTCTAAAACCAGCTTGAACATCAGGAAGTTCACGGTTCACATACTGCTGAAGCCTGGCTTAGAGAATTTTGAGCATTACTTTGCTAGTGTGTGAGATGAGTGCAATTGTGCAGTAGTTTGAGCATTCTTTGACATTGCCTTTCTTAGGAACTGGAATGAAAACTGACCTTTTCCAGTCCTGTGGCCACTGCTGAGTTTTCCAAATTGCTGACATATTGAGTGCAGCACTTTCACAGCATCATCCTTTAGGATTTCAAATAGCTCAAGTGGATTCCAGCACCTCCTCTAGCTTTGCTTGTAGTGATGGTTCCTAAGGCTCACTTGACTTCACATTATAGGATGTCTGGCTCAAGGTGAGTGATCACACCATCGTGATTATCTGCATTGTGAAGATCTTTTTTGTATAGTTCTCCCATGTATTCTTGCCACTTCTTCTCAATATCTTCTGCTTCTGTTAGGTCCATACTGTTTCTGTCCTTTATCGAACCCATCTTAGCATGAAATGTTTCCTTTTATCTCTAATTTTCTTGAAGAGACCTCTAGTCTTTCCATTCTATTATTTTCCTCTGTTTCTTTGCACTGATCACTGAGGAAGGCTTTCTTATCTCTCCTTGCTATTCTTTGGAACTCTGCATTCAAATGGGTATATCTTTCCTTTTCTCCTTTGCCTTTCACTTCTCTTCTTTTCACAGCTATTTGTAAGATAGCACAATCATAGAAACTAGCCAGTCTGATCACATGGACCACAGCCTTGTCTAACTCAATGAAACTATGAGCCATGCTGTGTAGGGCCACCTAAAACGGATTGGTCATGGTGGAGAGTTCTGACAAAACGTGGTCCACTGGAGAAGGGAATGGCAAACCACTTCAATATTCTTGACTTGAGGACCCCATGAAAAGTATGAAAGGCAAAAAATAGGACACTGAAAGATGAACTCCCCAGGTTGGTAGGTGCCCAATATGCTACTGGAGATCAGTGGAGAAATAACTCCATAAAGAATGAAGAGACAGAGCCAAAGAAAAACAACACCCAGTTGTAGATGTGACTGGTGATGGAAGTAAAGTCCAATGCTGTAAAGAGCAATATTGTGTAGGAACCTGGAATGTTAGGTGCGTGAATCAAGGCAAATGGGAGTGGTCACACAGGAGACGGCAAGAGTGAATGTCAACATTTTAGGAATCAGTGAACTAAAATGGACTGGAATGGTGAATTGAACTCAGATGGCCATTATATCTACTACTGTGGGCAAGAATCCCTTAGAAGAAATGGAGTAGCCATCATAGTCAACTCGAGTCTGAAATGCAGTACTTGGATGCAATCTCAAAAATGACAGAATGATCTCTGTTTGTTTCCAGGGCAAACCATTCAACATCACAGTAATCCAAGTCTATGCCCTGACCCATAATGCTGAAGACACTGAAGTTGAATGGTTTTATGAAGACCTATAGGACATTTTGGAACAAACATCCAAAAAGGATGTCCTTTTCATAATAGGGGACTGGAATGCAAAAGTAAGAATTCAAGAAATACCTGGAGTAACAGGCAAATTTGGCCTTAGAGTATGAATGAAGCCAGGCAAAGGCTAATAGAGTTTTGCCAAGAGAATGCACTGGTCATCGCAAACACCATCTTCCAACAGTACAAGAGAAGCCTCTACATGAACATCACCAGATGGTCAATACCAAAATCAGATTGATTATATTCTTTGCACCCAAATATGGAGAAACTCTATACAGTCAGCAGAGACAAGACTGGAATCTGACTGTTGCTCAGATCATGAACTCCTTATTGCCAAATTCAGACTTAAATTGAAGAAAGTAGGGAAAACTACTAGACCATGTATGACCTAAATCAAACTCCTTATGATTATACACTGGAAGTGACAAATAGATTCCAGGGATTAGATCTGATAGAGTGCCTGAAGAACTATGGATGGAAGTTCCTGACATTGCACAGGAGGCAGGGATGAAGACCGTTGAAGAAAAAGAAATGCAAAAAGGCAAAATGGTTGTCTGAGGAGGCCTTACAAATAGCTATGAAAACAAGAGAAGCGAAAGGCAGAGGAGAAAAGGAAAGATATACCCATTTGAATGCAGTGTCGGAAACTTAGTGCTGGGAAAATATAGCTCTGTGTTCGTGTGTGTGTCTGTGTGTGTGTGAGTGAGAGGTGGTAGTAAATAGGGGTAGGGCTGTGTTTTAACTAAGAAATCACAAACTTGGTCCCAGGAGCATGATGGCATAAGGTGACTGAGGCAAAATGTAATATTGGTAAAGAGATCTCCTTTTGCTGCCTCTTCTACCCTGAAAACTACAGTCCTGGACTGCCAGTCTATACTGCATTAGCAGTGCACACATCAGCATTCTGGGACTGTTCAGAATGCCCAGTTTTCCCCATAATGTGTTTGGACATTGTTGTTCAGTTGCTAAGTCATTCCTAATGCTTTGTGACCCCCATGAATTGTAGCACACAAGGTTCGTCTGTCTTCCAATATCTATGGGGGTTTGCTCAAATTGAGTTGGTGGTATTATCTAACCATCACGTCCTCTGCCTCCTTTTGCCTTCAGTCTATCCCAGCAACAGGTAACTGGCTAACTCAGTTTCCAAAGGCCACACCTTACAAAACTGGTGATTCAGTATCAGTTGCATAACTGTTCTCTTCAAAAACAAAAGAAGACACGTCTGCTCCATATAACCAAGTCTGCTATGATGTTCGGGTCACAGAGCTGTATCCATTGTCCTACATGCTACCAGTAGACAGTGCTCTATTCAGCAATTGTAGATAGCTGAAAAGGAAACTGGATAAAGCGTGGATTGGTGCTTTCCTCAGGAACAAATCATTTCATTCATCAACTTTAAATCCTTCAATACATTTCTTAAAAAGTTGCCTGGCTTGAAAAAAAATGTATAAAAGTCAAAGAGAGAAAAGTAAAAAATATTTTGCCAACATGAAGCTCAAAAGAAAAGAAAATTTAAATATATTTTGAGCATCCTCACACAAGTGTAGTTTATTTTCAGTGAGTTTGATGACTAATGCAATCGAATTACAAGTGGTAGAAAACTGTGATGTGAAGAATTTTAAATATGTTAAAATGCGGTGGTATAGCAAGAATGAAACAAATACCTTACACTGAATTTGAACAAAAAAGTCTGCAATTTTTATTAATAGAAAATATTTTTTCAACAAGCCCATTAAGTGCACATTGAACAAATACGTGAAAAATAACTGTTTAAGGGGGAGCATCAAGTCACTAGCCCATTCAGGCTGCCTATGTGTCCTGATTCACCCTGGGAATACCCAGAAGGAAATCTGGGCTGTCTTGACAAGTGATGCTGCTCTGTGGTCCCAGCACTGCTTCATTCCAAAGATGGCACAATGTTTATTTCAAAACAAAGCAAACTGCAGATGACACATAACCAGGCCTCCCTCCTCTCCAGCATTTTCTCCTCATTACCCCATGTCTGAGCATCCTTCTTACAATTAAGAACTTTAGCTAATCACTGTCTCAATTTACCAAGCACCTCCCCACATGCCTAACATTTCAAATACAGCTTAAAATTATGAAAGTGAAAAGTGAAAGTGAAAACCACTCAGTCGTGTCCGACTCTTTGTGACCCCATGGACTATATAGTCCATGGAATTCTCCAGGTAAGAACACTGGAGTGGGCAGCCTATCCCTTCTCCAGCAGATCTTCCCGACCTAGGAATCGACCTGGGGTCTTCTGCATTACAGCTAGATTCTACTGAATAGCTCATTCCAGCTGGGCTACCAGGGAAGCCTGTTCATAATTATACTAGACAAATATTTGCTATCATCATTAAAGTATCACTGTGTGTCAAGGGCAAGAGTTATGCCTAACTTGGTTTCATACAGAGTTTTCCATAATTCTTTGGGAGAGGGAGTTATTGATTAATTGATTGGATGATTCATTCATTCATTCAATATTTACCAAAGACCTACTCTGTGGCAGGTACTGTTCTCGGTAATGTGAATATAGCAGTGAACAGAAAGACAAAATTCTCATCCTCATAGAGCTTGCTTTCTGATGAGGAGACTGGAGACAGGCAATAAACAAATAAAAAAGGAAATTGATGTGCACTCGAAAGTGAAGAAAAAGTAGCTAGAGGAGTTGCACAGGGAGCACTGGATTGTGTGTGAGTGTCTGTGTATGTACCTGTTATAATTTTAGGAACAGGGGGTTGGGGAAAGCTTCCTTAGCAAAGCAAGATTTAAACAAGCACCTGAAAGAGGTGGAGAGTGAGCACCAGGGGCGCCGAGGGGAAGAACTTCCAGGCAGAGGGAGCTGTAAATACAAAGGTCCAGAAGTGGGAATGGACCAGGGTGCCTGGTATGGAAGTAGAGAGAACAGTCGGGAGGCCAGAGCATTGATCTAGACGGGAGATGCCAGTGGCTGGGGTGGGGTGGGCAGCAGGGGTGAGGAGGAATGGTCAGGTTCTGGAAATACTCTGAAGATGGAGCCTGGAGGATTTATGATTAATTGGATTGGATTCAGGAGACAAGAGGAAGATGGGCTCTGCGCAGGACAGCTAATCTGAGCTGTCCGGGATCCTAGCCCATTGTGCGCCCCTGGCCTCTGTCCCCTACCTCCTCCATACTATCTATGTATGCTCTTTCCCCATTGAATTACCTGAGACCTAGTCTTTCTCTTGGGCTTAGCTTTCTCTTATTTACACAATTCCCAGAGTCACGTACTTTAGAGCGTTGAGGTAGGGTCCTTAAGAAAGGCAGTGACTCATAAGATTCCTGGAGGAGTATGCTGTAGGTCTTGGGGTCCACTGAGATAGATTTAAATGTTTAAGCAGAACCTCCATGCAGATTCCCTGGACAGGAGCGATACAAAAATTGGTTTCCCCAGGTTTGTGAGGAGACCTGGCTACAAGGCTTTGCTGACCTGACAAGGATGCCTCAAAATCTTCTGGGGTCTATTGAAAAGGACGTATGACATTCTCAGATAGACCAGGGAAAGAGAGGATGCCTTTCATTTTTTTTTTTTAAGTGAAGAAGTCAACACTGTAAAACTAAACTTTGTTCTAAAAAAATGGAGGGGTACTGAGGGCATGGGTAGGTCACATATGCCCTGCCCACATGCACACCTGGCCATGCTCATTGTGTGCAGGCGCTGGACATCTCTACACGGTACACAGTGAGCCGCATCTCCATGGATTCTAGACAGACAGCTGAGCTAATTGAGGAAGGTGATGTCATATGCAGGGGCATGCTGGGACTGAAACCAGTGCCTTTTGAGGAATAGAAGCTGTGTAATAAGAGGATGTCACTCTTCCTGCCTCAGGAAACGCTGAGCTGGAAATAACAGCCCAGGCACAGAATGCTCATATTGAGCCAGATTTTGGGGGGATTCAAGCACAGAAATCAAGCACAGATTCAGGAATAGAGCATGAGGAGGTAGTTCTTTCTTTCCTGTGTAACTGGGTGGCAGAGGCTCCAGTTGAGCCTCTGCCACACTGTATTAATTTATCAGATCAGATCAGATCAGATCAGTTGCTCAGTCGTGTCCGACTCTTTGCGACCCCATGAATCGCAGCATGCCAGGCCTCCCTGTCCATCACCAACTCCCAGAGTTCACTCAGACTCACATCCATCGAGTCAGTGATGCCATCCAGCCATCTCATCCTCTGTCATCCCCTTCTCTTCTTGACCCCAATCCCTCCCAGCATCAGAGTCTTTTCCAATGAGTCAACTCTTTGCATGAGGTGGCCAAAGTACTGGAGTTTCAGCTTTAGCATCATTCCTTCCAAAGAAATCCCAGGGCTGATCTCCTTCAGAATGGACTGGTTGGATCTCCTTGCAGTCCAAGGGACTCTCAAGAGTCTTCTCCAACACCACAGTTCAAAAGCATCAATTCTTCGGTGCTCAGCCTTCTTCAAGTCCAACTCTCACATCCACAAATGACCACTGGAAAAACCATAGCCTTGACTAGCGGACCTTTGTTGGCAAAGTAATGTCTCTGCTTTTGAATATGCTATCTAGGTTGGTCATAACTTTCCTTCCAAGGAGTAAGCCTCTTTTAATTTCATGGCTGCAATCACCATCTGTAGTGATTTTGGAGCCCCAAAAAATAAAGTCTGACACTGTTTCCCCATCTATTTCCCATGAAGTGATGGGACTTGATGCCATAATCTTCATTTTCTGAATGTTGAGCTTTAAGCCAACTTTTCACTCTCCACTTTCACTTTCATCAAGAGGCTTTTTAGTTCCTCTTCACTTTCTGCCATAAGGGTGGTGTCATCTGCGTATCTGAGGTTATTGATATTTCTCCTGGCAATCTTGATTCCAGCTTGTGTTTCTTCCAGTCCAGTGTTTCTCATGATGTACTCTGCATAGAAGTTAAATAAGCAGGGTGACAATATACAGCCTTGACATACTCCTTTTCCTATTTGGAACCAGTCTGTTGTTCCATGTCCAGTTCTAACTGTTGCTTCCTGACGTGCATACAAATTTCTCAAGAGGCAGATCAGGTGGTCTGGTATTCCCATGTCTTTCAGAATTTTCCACAGTTTATTATGATCCACACAGTCAAAGGCTTTGGCATAGTCAATAAAGCAGAAATAGATGCTTTTCTGGAACTCTCTTGTTTTTTCCATGATCCAGCAGATGTTGGCAATTTGATCTCTTGTTCCTCTGCCTTTTCTAAAACCAGCTTGAACACCAGGAAGTTCATGGTTCACATATTGCTGAAGCCTGGCTTGCAGAATTTTGAGCATTACTTTACTAGCATGTGAGATGAGTACAACTGTGCGGTAGTTTGAGCATTCTTTGGCATTGCCTTTCTTTGGGATTGGAATGAAGACGGACCTTTTCCAGTCCTGTGGCCACTGCTGAGTTTTCCAAATTTGCTGACATATTGAGTGCAGCACTTTCACAGCATCATCTTTCAGGATTTGGAATAGCTCAACTGGAATTCCATCACCTCCACTAGCTTTGTTCGTAGTGATGCTTTCTAAGGCCCACTTGACTTCACATTCCAGGATGTCTGGCTCTAGGTCAGTGATCACACCATCATGATTATCTGGGTCTTGAAGCTCTTTTTTGTACAGTTCTTCTGTGTATTCTTGCCATCTCTTCTTAATATCTTCTGCTTCTGTTAGGTCCATACCCTTTCTGTCCTTTATCGAGCCCATCTTTGCATGAAATGCTCCTTTGGTATCTCTGATTTTCTTGAAGATATCCCTAGTCTTTCCCATTCTGTTGTTTTCCTCTATTTCTTTGCACTGGTCACTGAAGAAGGCTTTCTTATCTCTTCTTGCTATTTTTTGGAATGCATTCAGATGTTTATATCTTTCCTTTTCTCCTTTGCTTTTCACTTCTCTTCTTTTCACAGCTATTTGTAAGGCCTGACTTTTAAATGAGCAGACAACTTGAGGGCAGAGAGCAGTGTCGGATTTTGCTTGATCCTAGTAGCTGAAGGAGTGCTGGCACGTAGAGTGCTTGGAGAGTGCTATTGGGTAGATGGATGGATGATTGAATGAATGGATGGAAGAGTAAGTAAATGAATGCATGCAAGAGTAAATGATCACATTGTAAACAAAGGTTCCTAAAAAGGACATTGAATTACACACCCATACATACACATTTACACACATATCCTACCACAGACTGATTCCCTTTTCCCATTTTCATCAGATACTAATTTTTTATAAAACAAAAACCAAGCTTTAATTTTATTTCCTACAGTTTTTTATTTTAAAACCTAATTTTTTTTATGAAATAAATTTCAAGAAAAAAAGAAATGGAGGAGAGTCCTTGCAACATAAAGCCACGTAAGAGGCAAAGCAATAACTACAATATAACTACCTTATTTGAAACCCGATTTTAAAATGAGCAATAAAAATTATGACATTTATGAGACATTGGAAGTTTGAACACTGATAACATATGTGATAATACTGAGAGATTATTAATGATTTCTTTTTTCAGGTGCGATAATGGTAGTATGGTTATGTTTAAGAAAAAAACGGGTCCTTACCTTTTAGAGATACATACTGAAACATTTATGATATCTGGGACTTGATTCAAATTAATACAGAAGGGGCAAGGTGGTTGGGGGTGAAGATATGGCAAGATTGGTTACATTTTGATGGTCATCAAGGTTGGGTAATGGGTACAAGGAGATTCCTTGGGCTACTCTATTTTTGTATATGTTTGAAATTATCCTTGATAAATAATAATAAAAAACCAAAGTGGATATTAAGATCTGGAAAACTGGTAAAGCAGACACCATGGTGTTTTAAGCTAACCATATTAGGCATACTTCTAAATTCTTCATTCATCTAATCTATTGCTATTGTGTATGCATATTCACATAGAATATGCAATAGATGTCTTGGTGAAGAAGGCATTTGTTTTTATCTTAAAACTCACTGAAATAAAACAAACTGTTCAAACATTCTCTTTCTTGCTTGTCAAATAAATCACTTTAAATAGGACATCTTAAGACCCATGCCTTGTGCTTTAAAAGAACTCTATATTACTTGCTAACCTTAGCATAAATCCTCTTTATATGTTTAACTAAGATTTACTAAAATAAAACCTGAGGTGCATTTTTTCTGACAAAGGTATGTGCTTATAACCCTATCAGTTGTTCAGATTTCTTCTGAGGGTTTTGCCACCTTTACTCTGCTTGGTTGTATTTACATTGCAACTGAAAAGACTTCAGGACACCTATTTCACAGGCATTAATTCCTACACGGTCTGGCATAACTAACTGCCTGCAGAATTCTGACACCATGCGCAGATATATGTCTAATTACACTTTTGAACTAAATGAAATGAATATAATCCTGCCCTCAGATCACAGGCTAGATATTTTAAATTTTTAATTGGCTATTATTTTTCCAAGTAAGCTTACTGCAGTTCAAGTTTGAATTAAATTGGAAAGTATGTGTGAACAAAATTTTTTTATTTCTTGTTTGAAGTCTATTGTTGCATGAATTTCTAATAATAGACTAGCAATTATATTTGTAGCTATTCATATTTCATACACAAATTATCTATATATTCATGTAAACATACTGTGGTAAAATCCCTTTACAGTGTAGAACTGAACAGGATGCACAGATTCAGAAGCCCTACTGCTGTTGATTTATTTCAGAGGTCACGGCTTGATTTTCAGTGTATATAAATCACTGTTATAATTCTCTTCCAACAGAATTCTGGTATTATTTCTGTGAAGAAATAGTATTCATGGTGGGATTTCAAATTCAAATGCTGACAGGGATCACATAGGTAACATAAATAAGTGAAGCCAGGTAGGTGGAATATATAGGTGGCTACCTGAAGAAGGACATGGCAACCCACTCTCGTATTCTTGCCTGGAGAATCCCATGGACAGAGCAGCCTGGTGGGCTACAGTCCATGGGGTTGCAAAAGAGTTAGACACAACTCAGAAGAGTGTGCAGTGTTGCTCTTTGAGTGACTGAACAAGAGTAACCTGGAGGTACCTGCTCTCTCTGAAGAGGGCAGCACGCTTAGCCCTAGATAGCTGTCCCTTTGGGCGTAACATTTCTAGATATCCCAGTTTTTCCCCAAGAGAGGGCATGTGTGCGCTGTGCTTAGTCACTCTGTCATGTCCGACTCTTTGTGACCCTATGGACTGTGGCCAGCCACAGAGGCCAGGCTCCTCTGTCCATGGAGTTCTCCAGGCAAGAATACTGGAGTGGGTTGCCATGCCCTCCTCCAAGAGATCTTCCCAACCCAGGGATTGAACCCAGGTCTCCCACATCTCAGGCAGATTCTTTACCATCTGAGCCATCAAGGAAGACCAAGAGAGGGCATGAGCCTAGAGTTTTATTAAATTTTCTGATTTTAAAATATGGGCCAAAGAAATCATGCCTGCTGTTTGCATGGAGCAAACACTGACCTAGGATAAACAACACTGGAAGGAGTTTGCCCCTGATTGCTTGTGACTTTAGAATTTCCAGGACTTAATTTCTCAACTGTAGTTGTTGTTTAGTTGCTAAGGCCGAGTCCGACTCTTTGTGACCCCATGGACTGCAGTACACCAGGCCTCCTTGTCCCTAACCATCTCCTGGGGTTTGTCCAAGTTCATGTCCATTGAGTTGATGATGCCATCCAACCATCTTAACCTCTGCTTCCCTCTTCTCCTTTTGCCTTCAAATTTTCCCAGCATCAGGGTCTGATGAACAATCTCTCAGTATATGAGTGTATTTCTTTTCCCCTGGATAAGAATATCTGTCCTCTATTCATCTCACAGGATCTTCTGTATGCTGACTGTATCTGCCCAAGAGAGACATGTGGGCACTTTGTAGCTGAAGCAGTGTGGATTAAAAATAACTAGCAAAGTAGAGGAAAGGCCCTTTCTGTATATAAGGGTGAGAGGGTAAATTGAAACAACTTTTATAGAGAGTGTTTAGGCAGATATTAAAATTATTTTAATATACACATTACTCACTCAACAATTATACTTTTATAAATTTATTCTCTAAAGAAAAATCACAGATGTTAAATGACATAGGTTTAAAATCACAGAGGTTCATATAAGGTTGTTCATCTCATATTATTTATGGTAGTAAATAATGTGAAGGGACCTCCTTGGTGACTGAGATTGTAAGGAATCTGACTGCAATGCAGGAGACCTGGGTTCATTCCCTGGGTTGGGAAGATCCCCTAGAGGAGGGCATGGCAACCCACTTCAGTATTCTTGCCTGGAGAGTCCCATGGACAGAGGAGCCTGGTAGTCTATAGTCCATGGGGCTGCAAAGAGTTGGACACAACTAAGCAACTGACACTTTCAATAATGTGAAAACACCAAAATGTCTAATGACAGCAAACTGGTTAAGTAAATTATGATGCACTACATCACTTCTGTAATTAGTTAAACACAAATAATTATTATTTTAAATGAAAGAAAATGATCTGTATTCTGATGACATGTTCTAAAACATCAAAAGGAAGTTTTGGGTCTAAATCACGGGATGGAGAATTAGTTAAAGTTGTCAAAGATACATGATGCAAGGATGTAAGAGTAAACCAAGAAAGAAAGAGCAATGAGTAGGACTAATAAGTCTAATGGAAGGCACTCCAGAAGACAAGAGTGGTCTGAGCAGAGCATCAAGCTCTAGGCTAACCTAGATAGGGCACCTACGGGACAGGACTACACTGACTTCAGCTGTTTCAAAGCTGATGATATGTCTGTGGCTATTGCACTAGACCATGTCACAAAGCCAGATCTGGCCTTTTGAACTGGCAGGTCTTTATTGCCTGATGCTTCAAGCTACAGAGTCTCAGAGCACCGGACTGTTTGTAATTTCAGGTACACACTAGATTCTTGTCTCTATGCTTTAGTGTTACTGCCAATCAGCATGGAGAGCTCCTGTCCTACCTTTCCTCCGCGAACTGCTACTCATCCTTCAGGTTCGTGTAGGCACAGTCTCTGTGCAGCCCTCAGCTCTGTGCCTGTGTTTGCACTCTCACATCATTTTGTGAGGATCAGTTTGTGTTGAGCTGTCTTCTCCGCGGGGATAGGCTCTTTTTCTTGATGAGGGAGATGCTGGGTTTGGCATGTGTGTAGTGCTGCAAGAGTGCACTATCCAGGACCCTGCATAAGCACAGAGCCCACAGGTCATGGCCCATGTGAACTGCAGCATGGATGTCACACTGCCCTGAACGCACAATGCAGGCAGTGGCCCTGGGCCCCAGTGGTGGTTAACTTCATGTATATATTTGTCTTTTTTACATGACTGAAACTGCCTTGAGGGCCTGCTTTCTGTCTTTATGGAGAGTAAATACCCATTACCCTCCTCCTCACCTCTGAAATTCAGTGCCCAAAATATTTTTGCAACCTCAAGTCTTGTAGCTATTTTATGACCATATATTCTTATCATATAAACTTGAATTTCTTTAAATCTGGGGGCACTAAAGGCCTTCATATTTTACTTTAGAAGAAAAGAAAGAGAAAAGGGGCCACGATGAGAAATATGCTGTTAATTATTTCCAACAAAAAATTTTTTTTACCAAAAATTTTTTTCTTAGTATTTTATCTATGGAAAGTGAGGCTTCTGTGATCTTTTCCTTTTTGTAAATAACTTGGAGATGAGTAAGTACAGTAACTCAGAAGATGACAGTGAATTTTGGGATTTATTTTGGAAATTTTGGACATTTAGGGCAAATTGGCATTTTAAAAAATCAAGTTACTGCTTATGTTACAGTGAAATCACATTTTTTTGGTATTGATTCTCAAAATAATATTATTATTATGTTTTTATAAGTGAAGAAAGTGAGGCTAAGCAGTTATAATGATTTGTCTGGGTCATGCATATAATAATTGGATACTTCTGACCACAAATTCTCTCCTCTTTATACCATACCCCAAAGCTTTCTTTAATTGCTTCTCTCCTTTTATTTTAAAGGGGCAAGCATGGCTTTTTAATAGGCTTTAAATCCATTTTTTAAAAACATTCACTTCTTCATCTTATCTTAAGGTTAAAAATTAAACTACAAGCCTTGAAATGAACTGTCTCTGCTAACTTGGTAATGTTTTGTTTCATTAGATGTTGCTTCTTGAGTTCTAACATAGGTGAACAATGTTAGCATTACAGAGTTTGGTTTCTTAAATGGAAGTCATCTATTAAATAAATTAAAAACAAATGCTTCTTCAAGTTAAACAAACAGAAATGTATCATTATCTTGGCTTAGACGTAGATTTTCTACTAACGTTTTACTTGGGTCTTTGGAAAATCTAATCTGAAATCAACCTGGACATGATTTAATGAGAATGGATTGTTTTATCATTACTAATGCATTTTTGTTTGATTTTCTTATGGATCTGGAAGATGTGGTACTAGATATTATTGGAGAGATATAGAAAAATGCTTAAAGTCCAAAAGAGAAAATACTGACCAGCTCCCACCCGCAACTCTACGTTTCTCTCTGCTTTTTAATCCTGAAAGGTTATATCCCTGTAGGTTGTTTAGCCTTCTGGCATTTTATATTTAATACTCTGAGGGAGTTTCCTCAGTGGTTAGGAAAACATGATCACCCACACTTTCAGAAAGCCACAGCAGTTTCATGCCAGCTTTCTAAAATTAATGAAGCATCTCAGAATGTTTTCGCCATGGATATAAGTCTACAAATTTGTCATTGCTGTAATTTCCTCAAAGGGGTTTTAAAAGAAAACCATCTTCAACTGCAGAAAACATTTTTCATTAGGAAATATTTCAGATGTACATAAAAGCAGAGAGAACAATGAAAGGAAAACCTATGTATTCACCACACAGGGTGAGTGATCAAACATGAAAATAACCACAGAAGCCCTGACAATTCCCTCCCAGATCCCATTTCATCTCCTCTCCACCTGAAGCAACTGTTATCTAAATTTGTTGTGTTTCAGTCCATGCGTGTGTTTTTACTTTTATTACATATTATACCTCAAACAATCAACCCAACATTTGATATTATTTTATAGGTTCTCAAATGACATATATATGGTCTCAACACTTATATACCATTCTGCAATTTGCTTCTTATTTTTGCTTAAAAAAAATACTATATGGTTGTATCTAGCTCTAGTTCCCTCATTTTTGCAATTGTATAGAATTACATTGTATGAATAGTTTATTTCTCCATTTCCATACTGATGTACATTTAGGTTCATTCATCTTTTTGCAATTGCCAACAAAGAACCATTGAACATTTGCTCAAAAATGTGTGGTTCCAAATGGAAAAATGCATTGAGACCTGCACTTACTCTTTTTTTCATCCTTCCCATCAGTTGTGTTGAAGTTTTGTATTTTTTTTTTTAAATTGGCTACCTTCCCTGAACATATACTTCCATATACTTTCTGAACATTGATCAGAAAGTTATTTTTTGCAACTATTTAGGTCTTGTCATGGGATACACACATGCACACACACACATTTTATTTATCTATTTAAATGGGTAAAAAAAACCCCACTGAAATTGTATATCTGGAAAATTTTGAAGTAGATTAGAAAATTGATTTGCTTTTTAATCTAATAAAAGTAATATAGTAAAAACAAAAAAAATTTATTTGCAATTCTTTAAAGTTTGCAGCTGAGGCACTTTAATATGTGATATACGTCATATAAGCAGTAGCATTTTACAACAATGAAAACATCTCTACACTTCCATTCTTAAAATGCCTTCTCATAGCAAAATTTATTTGGGTAAAGTTATTTTTTCATTCCTGATTCACACCGTTTTTTGAAGGCGTATATCTATTTCTTCATTTTAAAATATCTGCAGGGGAGCAGGTGTCTCAACGACCATTTTTCCTCACAAAAAAGGCCACAGATTTTAGAACAATTATTTTTTTTTTGAGAGAAAAAATGCCAACTCAGCTTTAAACTTGCCAAGTCTTTTCCCTGAACTTTCGTATAATAAAAAGATTTTATGATCATTGCTCATCTCAGTATCAAGTATAATAAAATTCTTTCTCTCAGAATATAATCCATAAAATGACTTAATCAGGCACATTTAGACTAAAATTTCCTACAGTCTGCTGGAGCCAGGAAAGAGTGAGAGTACCCCAACACTTATTTGGGGCACTGTCCTCTTGCCCTCAGAATACCTCCTAGTCTGATACACCACCTGAATGAAGCTGTCAGCATTTGTTTGTTTTACATCATTAGTAAAGCTCAGGTTAAAAAATTAGCAGAAATGAGACTTCCCTGGTGGTGCAATGGACAGGAATCCGCCTGCCAATGTGTGGGCCATGGTTTCAGTCCATGGTCCGGGAGGATCCCACATGTCGAAGAACAACTAATCCCATGTATCACAACTACTGCAGCCTGTGCTCTGTGGGGCAAGAGAAGCCCCCACAACGAGAAGCCCACATACTACAATGAAGAGTAGCCCCTGCTCCCTGCAACTAGAGAAAGACCGTGCAAAGTAACATACACCCAGCAAAGCCAAAATAAATTTTTTAAAATAAGGAGAAATGGAATTTTCAAATTCTGCCCCCAAATGGAAACTCTTGTGCATCCCTCACAGTGCACACACACCACTTTGGGGACCACTGACTAATGTGGCCAGTGGGGTTTGGATGGATGGATGGAAGGGAGAAGTGATGCTTTTCTGATGATGGCCACATGAACAGAAGCTTGGTTGGAATGGGCAGTGCAAGTGAGAAAGACAGCAAAAAGATTAATCTGAGCAGTAGGGAGGGATGTCCAGAGGGAGATGAGGATGGAAAGGAAGACCGGGGTCAGACTGTGGAGCAGGTTTATGGCCAGAACCAAGGATCTTATTAAAGGCAAAATGAGAACATCTTGGGACAAAGAGGGATGTGATAAAAATCCCACTTTTAAGAAATTTATCTAGCAGCAGAGTGGAAGGTCGTTTGAGGAGATGGAGACACAGAACGGTTTTTAGAAGGCAGTTTTGAGAGAGGTAATGTTGAGTAAGGGGACATGAAGATGACGGAAAGGAGGAGAAAGATTTGAGAGATGTTATGAAGTAGGTCTGACAGGCTGTACATCCGATTCTTGAAAGCTAGTGAAGCAGAGGCAGGAGGTGAAGTTCACTGAAGTGTCAAGCGCTGGAGGTAGTGTCGGGGGAGGTCTGGGCAAAGCGAGCCGAAAGATGAGTTCCTTTTGGACACATGGACTTTGAGCGTACACACAGAGGAGTCCAGAGTGCAGGCAGTGAAGTCTGCTCTGACCAGTGAAGATCTGCAATCGACTCACTGGGAGGAGATAAATGAAGCTGTCAAAAGGTGTCCTGAAATCACCCACAGAGATCTCAGGGGACTAGAGAAGAGGCTGCAGGCAGAATCCTGGGGGCTGTTGGTGTTTAAAATCGCAAAAGAGGGAGAGGAGCCTCCACGGGGATCCAGGAATGGTCTGAGATACAAGTTGTGGTCATTCCTGACTCTCATATCCAAGATTTCACCCCAACTTGTCATATCCTCCTTGCCTGCTTTCTGCTTTTCACTTGGCACTTACCTCTAAATACTATATATTTTTCTCATTTATCTTAGTTATTTTGTTGCTTTGTACTAACATTTAGCTTTGTGAGAGCACAAAGTTTTATTTGTTTTCTTTACTACCATATTTGCTGTGCTAAGAACAGTGCCTGGCACGAAGTGCTCAGTAAATGCTTGCCAAATGAACGAATAAATGAATTAGCAAAGTTTACTATATAAAAGGAACCAAGAGGCTTTTATGAGAGGTGAAATGTTCAACAGTATTTGCTGCTGCTGTTTAAAGTTTGTAAAATAGTCTTTGCTCCACAGAGGCTTCAAAACCATACTAGGATAAACGAACATCTCAATTAATGATGAAGAAATGATAATAAAACAGCTCCCTTGTATTGATCACAAAATATATACAGAAGACAGTTTATATAATTTATGTTATTTTGCAATCACTGTATTATCTCCATTTTAGATAGGAAAATGAAGAAATTAAGTAACTGGGTAAAAAGCTATTGAACCTTTGAACTGGATTTTAAACTTAAATCCAAGGACAGGGAAGCCCAACTTTAAAGGGTCGGGCTTCCCTGCTGGCTCAGACCATAAAGAAATCTGCCTGCAATGCTGGAGACCCAGGTTTGATCCCTGGGTCAGGAAGATCCCATAGGTCCCCCTGCTGTCTCCTCTCCCTCATAGGCCTGTGCTCAAGGACTATGCTGACCTTGACACTCAGAAGCTGAGCCCATGATTCATTCATTCATGGATCTAGTCAAACAGGCCAGTGACAGGGAGAATGGAAATAGATGAGATAGGATGGTAATGGGGGCCTGATCTGGCTTGTGTGCTGAATGAGATGGAAAACTATTAAAGGGTTTTGAGCAGAGGAATTCCATAATCTGTCTTAGTTGTTTAAAGGGACACTTTGACTGCTATGTTGAGAAAAAAAACTAAAAGGGAGCCAAGGTAGAAGGATGGATGCAAGTTTTGAGACTATTAAAATAATCCATGCAAGATGGGTTGGTGCTCCCTGATGACTCAGACAGTAAAGAATCAGTCTGCAATACAGAGGACTCTGCTTTGGTCCCAGAATCAGGAAGATCCCCTGGAGAAGAAAATGGTAACCCATTCCAGTGTTATTGCCTGGAAAATTCCACAGACAGAGGAGCCTGGTGGACTGCAGTCCACAGAGTTGCCAAGTCAGACACGACTGTTTGACTAACACTTTTCACTTTAAATGGGTTATAATATAGAAGATGCTGAGATATGGTCAAATTCTTGATACGTTTTGGAGATAGATAATGAGAGGATTTATTCAAATATTGGATACATAGATGTAATCTGAAGGAAAGAAACAAGTTGAGGAGGATAAGCTCTGAGGTTTCTGGCCTGAGCAATGAGAAGGATAGAGTTGTCAGTAGCCAAGATGGGGAAGGCTGCTAAATTAGACGCGGTCTGGGATAGATGTGAGAAGGTCTGTTTTGGACATGGTAAGATTGAGATGTCAGTTACACATCCTAAAGGAGATGCTGAGTGGGCAGTTGGACACACACATCTGGAGTTCAGGGGGAAAGTGTTAATACAACATGTTCGTTGTCTCTGAAGCCATGCGGTGGGTTGAAATTCCAGTTGTATTTAGAAGTAATGAATGAACTTGCTGCTATTATTTAGTCTCTAAGTCCTGTCTGATTCTTTTGGGATCCCATGAACTATAGCCTGCCAGCCTCTTCTGTCCCTGGGGCTTCCTAGGCAAGGATACTGGAGTGGGTTGCCATTTCCTTCTCCAGAGGATCTTCTTGACTCAGGTATTGAACCTATGTCTCCTGTTTTGTGGGTGGATGCTTTACCACTGAGTCGAAGCCCCAGTGAATTATCTTCAATAAAAATAATGGTTAATGCAAAATATTCTGGTGACCCTCATCCTTTATATAAAAGAAGCTTAGAAACTACAGAAACTCAGAAAAATCATGTGAAAAAAGAGAACCACAGCTTCATTGAAGTTCTTTCCCAGCAATGAAGCACTGGCTAATCTAATCCATTCACTCAAAATAGTACAACTCTCAGGTGTAGCCAGTGCTGACTCTGCTCAGTGAAGGACGATCTCAGTTTGCTAATGAACCGTGTATGCACTGAACTGAAGCCTTGTTAATAATTCATTATAAATTACTTCATGAAAAGATATGTAATTCCTTTCAGGAGTTCATTTGAGCTAACTGAATGCATTATAGTGACTAATTCCATAAGCTTAATAGTTATGAAAATATGTCAGCAAATAAGAATTTCAGTGTAACATCAGTTGATACATTTTTTGCATTTCTCTTTGCTAAACAAAAATGGGAAAGCCTTTCTGATGCACATTTGTAGTTCTCCATGATGGTAGTGGTTTTCTGATCCCTTATATTGTGGGCCTGCCCGCAGGGGAAGCCAGTTAGCCTGTAAAAAGGACTTGCGCTTAGGAAAAGGGGCTGCTTTCCAGATGTCCATAAGTTAATTCCACTTTGAGACTATTATTGTGTCCTTCTGCCTAATGTCGAGTTCATTTCACATCTTGGACCTGAATGACTGCTGAGTTCATTTAATCTGTTTTTACGGGATGCTGTTGTGAAACAGGCAGTGTTTTACACATAAAGAGACCAACATTTAATCATGCCCTGAGTGGGGACTGAAACACTGCAATGTTAGTGACAAGGACTATTAGGATTTGAAACGTGAGAAGAGGGAGGGCGATCAGCTCCCCCCACCTCATCAGGGCATTTCTGCAGTCACTTGGGTGGGTGGTACACAGTCTCACCCCAATGCCCATCAGCATCTGCTCTAGACACATGCTATCCGCTCTGCTCTGTCTATAGAGTGCCATTTGGAGCAATTTGGAGTCCCCTTCCTCCCTTCAATCAGGCCATTTCAGACCGTCTCCATGGCACCAATTCTCTCCCTGACACTGAGTGGCAGCTAGGCCGGTGGAAGCCACGATGAGGGTGAGACAGCTGCTTCCAGTCCTGGTTCTGTCACTCCATAAGTTGCCCCAGGAAAGTCACTTAATTCAAGTCTCACTTTGTCCTCCATCTTCAATAAAGCTATTAGGAAGGTAAAATGAAATAAGAAATGTGAAAATCCTTCTTGTGTGAAAAGTGAATAATGTGTCTAAGCAACCTGTGATTCAAATAGAAGAATGTCTGAATCAAACTTCTCAGGTTTAACAATTAATACAATATTCCAGGCACATAAAAGATATTAGGAATGATATAGCAAACATCTGCATACCACTTATCACCCAGCTTGAAAATAAAACGATAAGTATACAGTCAAAACTGTGCACTCCCCTCAAGTCAAATTCCCCTCTTCTTCTTTGCATGACAGTAACTATAACTGTGAATCGATAGTTTATCCAGTCATTACATATTTAAATATATATATATATATAATCACATAGACGTGTGTGCACTAAGTTGTTCAGTTGTGTCCTCCTACTCGTTGCGACCCCATGGACTGTAGCCCTCCAGGCTACTTTCTCTGTGGGATTATCCAGGCAAGAATACTGGAGTGGGTTGCCATGCCCTCTTCCAGGGGGTCTTCCCAACCCAGGGGTCAAACCCATGTCTCATGTCTCCTGCAATGGCAGGCAGGTTCTTTACCACTGGCACCACCTGGGAAGCCCAATTACATATATAAGTACCTATAGAGAGTCAGCAGGAGAAGGCAATGGCACCCCACTCCAGTACTCTTGCCTAGAAAATCCCATGGATGGAGGAGCCTGGTAGGCTGCAGTCCATGGGGTCGCTAAGAGTCAGACACGATTGAGCGACTTCACTTTCAGTTTTCACTTTCATGCATTGTAGAAGGAAATGGCAACCCGCTCCAGTGTTCTTGCCTGGAGAATCCCAGGGACGGTGGAGCCTGATGGGCTGCCATGTATGGGGTCGCACAGAGTCGGACACGACTGAAGCGACTTAGCAGCAGCAGCAGCAGCAGCAGCAGAGAGTCAGCAAAAACAAAACTGGGAGCTGACTGTGGCTTACATCATGAACTCCTTATTGCCAAATTCAGAGTTAAATTGAAGAAAGTAGGCAAAGTCACTAGACCATTCAAGTATGACCTAAATCAAATCCCTCACAATTTTACAGTGGAAGTAACAAATAGATTCAAGGGATTAGATCTGATAGACAGAGTTCCTGAAGAATTATGGACTGAAGTTCGTGACATTGTACAGGAGGCAGGGATCAAGACCATCCCCAAGAAAAAGAAATGCAAAAAGGCAAATGGGTGTCTGAGGAGGCCTTACAAATAGCTGCGAAAAGAAGAGAAGTGAAAGGAAAATAAGAAAAGGAAAGATATACACATTTGAATGCAGAGTTCCAAAGAATAGCAAGGAGAGATAAGAAAGCCTTCCCCAGTGATCAGTGCAAAGAAACAGAGGAAAACAATAGAATGGGAAAGATTAGGATCTCATCAAGAAAATTAGAGATACCAAGGGAACATTTCATGCTAAGATGGGCATAATAAAGGACTGAAATGGTATGGACCTAACAGAAGCAGAAGATATTGAGAAGAGGTGGCAAGAATACACAGAAGAACTGTACAAAAAAGATCTTCATGACTGAGATAATCACTATGGTGTGATCACTCACCTAGAGCCAGACATCCTGGAATGTGAAGTCAAGTGGGCCTTAGAAAGCATCACTACAAACAAAGCTAGTGGAGGTGTTGGAATTCCAGTGGAGCTATTTCAAATCCTGAAAGATGATGCTGTCAAAGTGCTGCACGCAATATGCCAGCAAATTTGGAAAACTCAGCAGTGTCCACAGAACTGGAAAAGGCCAGTTTTCATTCCAATCCCAAAGAAAGGCAATGCCAAAGAATCCTCAAACTACCACACAATTACACTCATTTTACACGCTAGCAAAGTAATGCTAAAAATTCTCCAAGCCAGGCTTCAGCAGTATGTGAATCGTGAACTTCCAGATGTTCGATCTGGATTTAGAAAAGGCAGAGGAGCCAGAGATCAAATTGCCAACATCCGCTGGATCATCAAAAAAGCAAGAGAGCTCCATAAAACATCTATTTCTGCTTTACTGACTATGTCAAAGTCTTTGTGTGGATCACAACAAACTATGGAAAATTCTGAGAGACATGGGGATACCAGACCACCTGACCTGCCTCCTGAGAAATCTGTATGCAGGTCAAGAAGCAATAGTTAGAACTGGACATGGAATAACAGACTGGTTCCAAATAGGGAAAGAAGTATGTCAAGGCTGTATATTGTCAATCTGCTTAAATAACTTATGTGCAGAGTACATCATGAGAAATGCTGGGCTGGAGGAAGCACAAGCTGGAGTCAAGATTGCTGGGAGAAATATCAATAACCTCAGATATGCAGATGACACCACCCTGATGGCAAAAAGTGAAGAAGAACTAACGAGCCTCTGATGAAAGTGAAAGAGGAGAGTGAAAAAGTTGGCTTAAAACTCAACATTCAGAAAACTAAGATCAGGCATCCAGTCCCCTCACTTCACGGCAAATAGATGGGGAAGGAGTGGAAAGAATGACAGACTATTTTTTTGGGCTCCAAAATCACTGCAGATGGTGACTGCAGCCATGAAATTTAAAGACGCTTACTCCTTGGAAGGAAAGTTATGACCAACCTAGATAGCATATTGAAAAGCAGAGACATTACTTTGCTGACAAAGGTCCATCTAGTCAAGGCTATGGTTTCTCCTGTGGTCATGTATGGATGTGAGAGTTGGACTGTGAAGCACTCAGTGCTTCAGCTGAGCGCTGAAGAATTGATGCTTTTGAACTGTGGTGTTGGAGAAGGCTCTGGGACTACAAGGAGATCCAACCAGTCCATCCTAAAGGAAATCAGTCCTGAATATTCATTGGAAGGACTGACGCTGAAGCTGAAGCTCCAATACTTTGGTCACCTGATGCAAAGAACTGACTCATTGGAAAAGACCCTGATGCTCAGAAAGATTGAAGGCGGAGGAGAAGGGGATGACAGAGGATGAGATGGTTGGATCGCATCACCAACTCAATGGACATGAGTTTGAGTAAGCCTCAGGAGTTGGTGATGGACAGGGAGACCTGGCATGCTGTAGTCCATGGGGTCACAGAGTTGGACACAACTGAGTGACTGAACTGAACTGAGTTTGTATGTCATATTTTTGCATATTTTAAATTTAAATAAAACCTATCTAATTGTATAATTCTGCAACTTACTTTTTGTTCAATAATATATTTTTGAGAGTTATTTAATTTGATACATGCAAGTATTTCATCCATTTAACTGCTTTATTCCACTGTATTAATAAACCATAATTTATGTATCTATATTTTTCTATTACAAACAGTGCTTCATGATCATCTTGCACACACCTCTCTGTGGACAAGGGTGAGAGATTCTCTAGGGCATTTAGGGGGTGACTGAATTGTCCTGGGCTGGGCTAACTGCTTTTTAACTGTTAACTTGTTCTCCAAAGTGGTTGTGACAATTTATACAAGGCAACTCACTCCAGTATTCTTGCCTGGGAAATCCCATGAAGAGAGGAGCCTGGCGGGCTACAGTCCATGGGGTTATGAGAGTTGGACATGACTTAGCAGCTAAAATAATAACAACAATGCAATGTTTAGTTGCCCCATCTTTTATCAACGTTTGATATTCTTAGAATTTAAAATTGTTGCCAGTCCAATGGGTGTGAAGTGCTATCTCATTGTGGGTTTAATTTGCACTTCTCTTATTAATGTGGTTAACATCTTCACATGTTTATTGGCCATTCTAATGATCCTCTTTTGATCATTTCTGATCTTTCCCACCCTCTCTCTCCCTCCGTCTCTCCTTTCTTCCTTTCTGTTCTTTCTCCATCTCTCATCAGTTTTCTACATATTCTGTTATTGATGTTGATTTGTAGGAGTTCTTTCTGTATTCTGGATACTAACTTTGCCAGTTATACCTGTTGCTTGTGTTTTGACTTTTTAAAATAATCTCTTTTGATGCACAGAATTTAAAAATTTAACACAGTTCAACTTATCAATTTTATTTTTCCTTTGTAAGTTTGAGATTTTTTGCTGTGTGTTATGTTCAAGAAATTCTTCTCTAGCTCTAGTTCATAAATATATTCAACCGCACGTTCTTGATAAAAGGTTTAAAGTTTTGCTTTTCATGCTTTGGTTGTGAATTCTTCTATAATTAATTTTGTCTTTATAATAAGAGGTAAAGATCCATTTTTTTCTTTATGGAAAACCAGTAGTCCCTGTGAGACAGGCTGGGATCTGGGATCCTTTGCCACAGTGCTTGCACCCGGAAAAATGTGTTCTCAAGCAACAAAATACAAAGAAACTATAAGGGACTTAAAAATAACTATGTGCACATATCCTTGGAGCAAATTATGGATGGCAAGATACAAAAAGACCAAAAAAGTCAACTGCCACTTCTGAAGAGATGGGAGCAAAAGCAGGATACTGCACAGGCCACCTGTATACAACATTATGGGAGGGGTGGACAAGCCACCTAAGCCACTCCTCTGGTCCAACCCCTGGACCCGCCCCTGCCTTTATGCCACATAAGGAACAAGCTTACTGCCCGCCCCCTCGCGCCTCCCTCACCCCCCACCCACCGAGAGAGCCAGAGACTTTTTTCTCACTCCCTCTTGCTGCAGCAGGAAGGAGCCCCAACAAAACCTTACTTCAATTTCTCATCTGACCTCTGATCAATTTCTATTGATTAAGGAAGCCAAGAATCCTGGTCAGTAATACCTGCACCATTCATTAAGAAATCTTTGCTTTCTCTTGATCTGCAATGCAGGGTTTGTCAAAGTCCGAGTCTCTATATTCACATGTCTCCTTTGAGACTCTCTATTTTGTTTAGTTGATCTGTTTATCTATTTTTGTATCAAAACCACACTGTGAAGGAAATGGCAACCCACTCCAGTGTTCTTGCCTGGAGAATCCCATGGATGGAGGAGCCTGGCAGGCAACAGTCCATGGGGTCACAGAGTGTCGGACATGAATGACTGAGTGACTAACACTACACACTATTAATAAATTTGGATTTCAGATAAGCAAGCCCCCTAGTCTCGTTCTTCTCCATAATGGTCTTGGCTAATGTGTTTCCTTTTTTTTTCTGTATAAAGTTTCAAAACATCTTGCTAAATTATGAGATTTCTTTGGAATTATAGTGAATTCATAAACCAATTTGGGTAGATAGACAGGATGCCTAACCAAGCTGATATATAGCAGTTCACTTGTTTAATCATTTTTGAGTGCTTACTTTGTGCCGGTTCCTGTGATAATATTACTCAGGGAACTTCTTGATCTGGACCTGGCTTATATGGCCACCCTTGTGCTTAGTCGCTCAGTCATGTCCAACTCTTTGCAACCTCATGGGCTGAAGCCCACCAGGCTTACCTGTTTGTGGGATTCTCCAGGCAATAACACTGGAGTGGGTTGCTGTGTCCTTATCCTTGGGGCCTTCCTGACTCAGGGATCGAACCCACACCTCTTAGGTCTCCTGCATTGGCAGACAGGTTCTTTACCACTAGTGCCACTTGGGAAGCCCATCCTGCCACCCTTACCCCTCCGTATACCTATCTGTCTCTCTGCACCCAAGCCATCAGGAACCTCTTTCCTGTGAGCAAATGCACCATCCTGTCCTCTGTCCTCCTGGTCTTCACAGATGCTCTTTCCTCTATGTAGCACAGTCTTTGGCTCCTGTTCATCTGCCTACCTTCTACTTACTTTTAGTCTCACTTCCTCGAAAAGGCTTCCCTGCTTCCTCTGTATGGATAAGATGCTCTGGTCATCCTCAGCATCTCCCACACTTCCCCTGTTATAAGCTTCCTCACATGGTATAGAAATCTCCTCTCCCTAATGAACTGTCAGGAATTATTATATATTATTCTTGGAAGTCTCATCAACACTTCATCACTGACTCCCAGTATCTGGCACCTGGATGCCACACAATAAAAAATACTGCTGAGTATATAAATAGTGAATCTCTAGTAGAAGCAAGTCCCAGTGGCAGGCAGTTTCGGGGGATACAAAAAAATTAAACAAGACCTCATGGAGGGAGCTTATAGTCTAGTGGGCTGATTAGGCTTGTATGTATAAATTATAATACAAAGCAAACTGTAAGAAATATTGGATTAAAGATAAGGGTATAAGAGTAGATGGTTCAAGATAGTGGGGTAGGAAGATCCTGAACTCACCTCCTCTCATAGACACAACAAATATATCACTACATATGGAATCATTTCTTCTGAAAAAGACCAGAAAATTAGACAAATGGCACCTCCAAAAACAATGATAAAAGGAC
Source organism: Bos javanicus (assembly GCF_032452875.1). NCBI lineage: Eukaryota > Metazoa > Chordata > Mammalia > Artiodactyla > Bovidae > Bos > Bos javanicus. The sequence continues at coordinate 107,930,252 of NC_083868.1, forward strand.
TGCAGCAAGACTGAGGAGAGGCAGAGACATGGTCTGGCCAAAATCTTCACCCCTAATCAGAAGGGATCTCAAAAATATGGAACATTACTCTGAGAAGCAAGGGATTTCTGCCTCATGTCAGGCATCCCAAATGTCTGACACTGAAAAGACGAGCCCAGAGTGGCTTTGAAAACCAGCAGGATTATACCCAGGAGAACCACAGGGCAATTGGGGACCAAGAACCCATTCTTAAAGGGATCTCACTTAGACTCACTTGCCCTGGAACCCAGAAAAAAAGCAGCAGTTTGAGAGCATATAAAAGAAAGGTGAAGAAGACTCACTAATTTCAAAGTATCTGCCAGTTAGGCAAGAATCTGTTGGGGCTCTCTCCAGGAAAAAAGGTGCTGGCAGTAACCATTTTTGCAATTTTATTTTACCTTGCTCCTGTTGGTGCTGGTGGCTGCCATTCTGGAACTCTCTCTCTCACTTGCTGGTGCCAATGGATGAGCTCTGTCTGACCCCCATACCACAGCTGGATCACTGCCAACCGAGGAAACACTTCGTGCCTCCACCCCAACTGCTGTGGAACTGCCACTGCCAACAGGCACATGCAGCCCACACATGGGATACTCCTTGAGTGCCTTGCTCTGATGGCCAGGGAGGATTGTGCTTTTGGGCTCCAGGGGTCATCTCCTATACAAGGCCATTCCTTCAAGATAAGGAGAGGGAACTGTTTCCCCTAACCCACAGAGAAAGTGAGGAGACAGAGGAATATATTCCAGATGAAAGAATAAGACAAAATCTCAGAAACAGACCTTAATGAAATGGAGATAAGGGCTTTCTTGGTGGCTCAGATGGTAAAGAATCTGCCTGTAATGCAGGAGAACTGGGTTTGATCACTGGGTTGGGCAGGTACCCTGGAGAAGGAAATGGCAACCCACTCCAGTATTCTTTCCTGGAGAATTCCATGGACTGAGGAGCCTGGTAGGTTACAGTCCATGGGATTGCAAAGAGTCAGACACAGCTAACACATACACACAATATGCCTGATAAAGAGTTCAAAGTAATGGTCACAAAAATGCTCACTGAACTTGGAAGAAGAATGGATGAACACAGTGAGAAGTTCAATAAAAAAGAAAGAAAATATAAGGAAGTGCCAGACAGAAGCCACAGAGTTGAAGAATACAATAACTGAATTGAAAGATACACTAGAAGGTTTCAACAGAAGACTAGATGAAGCAGAAGAATCACCAAGCTGGAAGACAAGGCACTATTCACTGAGACAGAGCACCAAAATGAAAAAAGAACTTTAAAAAGTTTCAAGATGGCTTAAGGGCCTGATGGAAAAACATTAAGCAGAATAACATTTGCATTGTTGGGGTCTCCAGAAGGAGAAGAGAAAGAAAAAGCACCAGAAAACTTATTTAAAGAAATAATAATGGCTGAAAAATTCCCTATTTTGGGGAAGGAAATAGACATTCAGGTCAAGGAATTGCAGAGAGTTCCAGATGAGATGACCCTAAAGAGATCCACATCAAGAAGAAACATTACAACAAGAATGTCAAAAGTTAAAGAGAGAATCCTATAAGAGAAAAACATCACCCTAATACCAAAACCAGACAGAGATGACATAAAAAAAGAAAACTATAGGACAATATCCTTAACAAACATAGAGACAAAAATTCTCAACAAAATATTAAAAAGCTGAATTCAACAGCATATTAAAAATATCATATACCATAAAGCCTTTGACTGTGTGGATCACAATAAACTGTGGAAAACTCTGAAGGAGATGAGAATATCAGACCACCTGACCTGCCTCTTGAGAAACCTGTATGAAGGTCAGGAAGCAACAGTTAGAACTGGACATGGAACAACAGACTGTTTCCAAATAGGAAAAGGAGTACGTCAAGACTGTATATTGTCACCCTGCTTATTTAACTTATATGTAGAGTACATCATGAAAAATGCTGGGCAGGATGAAGCACAAGCTGGAATCAAGATTGCTGGGAGAAATATCAATAACCTCAGATATGCAAATGACACAACCCTTATGGCAGAAAGTGAAGAAGAACTAAAGAGCCTCTTGATGAAAGTGAAAGAGGAGAGTGAAAAAGTTGGCTTAAAGCTCAACATTCAGAAAACTAAATCAGGCATCCAGTCCCATCACTTCACGGCAAATAGATGGGTAAAGAGTGGAAAGAATGACAGACTATTTTTGGGTGCTCCAAAATCACTGCAGATGGTGACTGCGGCCATGAAATTAAAAGATGCTTTGCTCCTTGAAAGAAAAGTTATGACCAACCTAGACAGCATATTAAAAAGCAGAGACATTACTTTGCACATTAAAAAAGCAGAGGCGTTACTTTGTCTGTCTAGTCAAAGCTGTGGTTTTTCTAGTAGTCATGTATGGATGTGATAGTTGGACTATAAAGAAAGCTGAGCGCTGAAGAATTGATACTTTTGAACTGTGGTGTTGGAGAAGACTCTTGAGAGTCCCTTGGACTGCAAGGAGATCCAACCAGTTCATTCTGAAGGAGATCAGTCCTAGGTGTTCATTGGAAGGACTGATGCTAAAGCTGAAACTCCAATACTCTGGCCACCTGATGCGAAGAACTGACTAATTTGAAAAGACCCTGATGCTGGGAAGGATTGAGGGCAGGAAGAGAAGGGGATGACAGAGGATGAGATGGTTGGATGGTATCACTGACTCAACGGACATGGGTTTGGGTAGACTCTGGAAGTTGATGATAGACAGGGAGGCCTGGCGTGCTGTGGTTCATGGGGTCGCAAAGAGTTGGACAAGACTGAGTGACTGAAGTGAACTGATACCATAATCAAGTGGGATTTATTCCAGGGGTGAAAGGAAGTTTCCAGATTTGCAAATCAAACAATATGATATACAACTTTAACAAAATGAAAAATAAAGATCTTATAATCATCTCAATAGATGCAGAAAATTTTTTCCATTTGAAAAAATTAGACTTTCATTTGTAAGAACTCCCAACAAAGTAGATATAAAGTAAACATACCTCAACATAATAAAGGCCACATATGACAAACACACAGCTAACATCACACTTCTTGTCAAAAAGAAAAAGCAACAAGTGTTGACAAGGTAACAACTGGAGGAAAGGTAACCTTTATAATGCTGCTGGTGAGAATGTAAATTGGTACGGTACAACAACTATGAAAAACAGTATGGAGGTTCTTTAAAAAGTTAAAAATAAAACATGATCAAGCAATTCTACTTCTGAGCATCTCTCCTCAGAAAGTGAAAACATTACTTAAAAAGACATATGCATCACTATGTTCATATGGGGCTTGCCTCGTGGCTCAGTGGTAAAGAACCTGCCTGCTAGTATAGGAGACATGGGTTTGATCCCTGGGTTGGGGAGATCCCCTGGAGTAGGAAATGGCAACCCACTCTAATATTCTTGCCTGGGAAATCTCATGGACAGAGGAGCCTGAATGGCTACAGTCCATGGGGTTGCAAAAGTGTCAGACATGACCTAGTGACTAAACAATACTGTTCATTACAGCGTTATTTACAATAGTCAAGATACAGAAACCACCTAATTATCCACAAACAGATGAATGGATAAAGAAGAAGTGTTGTATATAAAGGAGATGTGGTACATACATACACACAATGGAATACTACTCAGCCATAAAAAAGAATGAAATGTTGCCATTTGTGACAGCATGGATGAAGCTTAAATGTATTATGCTAAGTGAAATAAATCAGACTGAGAAAGAAAACCATAGGATTTCATTTACATGTGGAATCCAAAAAACAAAACAAAGCAAAACACAGACTCAAAGACAAAGAGAAGAGATTAGTGGTTGCCAGAGGGCAAGGCCATGAAGATACTTCTAAATGTGACAGGTACATCCTGGAATGTGAAGTCAAGTGGGCCTTAGAAAGCATGACTATGAACAAAGCTAGTGGAGGTGATGGAATTCCAGTTGAGCTATTTCAAATCCTGGAAGATGATGCTGTGAAAGTGCTGCACTCAATATGTCAGCAACTTGGAAAACTCAGCAGTGGCCACAGGACTGGAAAAGGTCAGTTTTCATTCCAATCCCAAAGAAAGGCAATGCCAAAGAATGTGCAAACTACCACGCAATTGCACTCATCTCACATGCTAGTAAAGTAATGCTCAAAATTCTCCAAGCCAGGCTTCAGCAGTACGTGAACCGTGAACTTCCGAATATTCAAGTTGATTTTAGAAAAGGCAGAGGAACGAGAGATCAAATTGCTAACATCTGCTGGATCATTGAAAAAGCAAGAGCGTTGCAAAAAAACATCTATTTCTGCTTTATCGACTATGCCAAAGCCTTTGACTCTGTGGATCACAACAAACTGTGGAAAATTCTGAAAGAAATGGGAATACCAGACCACCTGATGTGCCTCTTGAGAAACCTATATGCAGGTCAGAAAGCAACAGTTAGAACTGGACATGGAACAACAGACTGGTTCCAAGTAGGAAAAGGAGTACATCAGGTTGTATATTGTCACCCTGCTTATTTAACTTCTATGCAGAGTACATCATGAGAAATGCTGGGCTGGATGAAGCACAAGCTGGAATCAAGATTGCCAGGAGAAATATCAATAACCTCAGATATGCAGATGACACCACCCTTATGGCAGAAAGTGAAGAGGAACTCAAAAGCCTCTTGATGAAAGTTAGAGGAGAGTAAAAAAGTTGGCGTAAAGCTCAACATTCAGAAAACGAAGATCATGGCATCTGGTCCCATCACTTCATGGCAAATAGATGGGGAAACAGTGGAAATAGTGCCAGACTTTATTTTTGGGGGGCTCCAAAATCACTGCAGATGGTGACTGCAGCCATGAAATTAAAAGATGCTTACTCCTTGGAAGGAAAGTTATGACCAACCTAGATAGCATATTCAAAAGCAGAGACATTACTTTGCCAACAAAGGTCCATCTAGTCAAGGCTATAGTTTTTCCAGTAGTCACATATGGATGTGAGAGTTGGACTGTGAAGAAAGCTGAGCGCCAAAGAATTGGTGGTGTTGAACTGGGGTGTTGGAGAAGACTCTTGAGAGTCCCTTGGACTGCAAGGAGATCCAACCAGTCCATCCTGAAGGAGATTAGCCCTGGGTGTTCTTTGGAAGGAATGATGCTAAAGCTGAAACTCCAGTACTTTGGCCACCTCATGCGAAGAGTTGACTCATTGGAAAAGACTCTGATGCTGGGAGGAATTGGGGGCAGGAGAAGGGGACGACAGAGGATGACATGGCTGGATGGCATCATTGACTCGACGGAAGTGAGTCTGAGTGAACTCCGGGAGTTGGTGATGGACAGGGAGGCCTGGTGTGCTGCAATTCATGGGGTCTCAAAGAGTCGGACACGACTGAGCGACTGAACTGAACTGAACTGAACAGAGAGGGCAAGGGGATGAAGTGGCAAAATGGTTGAAAGAGATCTAGAGGCATAAACTTCCAGTCATAAAATAAATAGGTCATGGGAATGTAATGTACAGCATGAGAAGTACAGTCAATAATATTGTATTATTTGTATGATGACAGATGTTAACCAGCCTCACTGTGGTGATCATTGTGCAATGCATACAACTATCAAATCACAATGCTGTAGACATGAAACAAATATAATGTTGTATGTCAGTCATATTTCAATAAAAGATAAGCATATAAAATGCTAGAGACTTAGGCTGGCTTCCCAGATTTATTAGAATCAGTTTTCTATGGAATGTATATAGTCTTATTGTAATTTTTGGTGTTTTTATCTTAAACATAAATATACTTTAGAATTCTATTGATATTTTCAGCAATTCACCACGAACTGTGAAAATGACAGAAACCTTTAATTCCATGGCAAGTGGGACTTGGTTCTAGTTTTAGATGTGAGATATGCTATTAGAGAATTTTGGCAAAATAATTTCTGGGTAGCCCCCAAGTTAAAGACTTTTCATGTTATTTCTTCTTGACACTTCTAATCTTTAGTATAGAACTTGTGTTTTCTAATCATGATTTTAAAACTACAAAAGTGGCAATTTCATCTTTTAATTGCCTGGGTTTGAGCCCCTATCATCTTTCTCCCCAATTACTGGTATGCTGCTCCTTTCTCTCACCCCCGTCCATTGTGCTCTGTGACCCTAAACAGTCCCAAAACACTAATCTGAACAGTCTCTCCTTTCCTTAATAGTCTATGATGAATTGCTAGTGGCTAAAGGGCCAAGTACAAACTTTCAGTGAAGCACAGAAGGTCTTGCATTTCTTTCAGTTAAGCATAGAAGGTCTTGCATATCAACCTATCTTTCATTCTCATCTTCCACTTTGTAACCAATTATTCACTTTTACAATTTTCTCCCTATCTACACCATGAATTCCTCAACAACCTCAACAATCCTGTTATGCCTCTTTTTAATCTATGGTGCCTGGTACCTACTTGTTACTCAGCAAATATTCAGCCAATTACTTTTATATGGCTAGGGAGGCTTCTGTAAATTCTGAATGATTTTTGGAGACATCAAATTGAGAATGTTGTATTAACTGAGTGTTGAAGGGGTATAATTGGTGTTATTTGTCAGAAGAAAGTTCACCTAGTAAAATTCTCCACGCTCATTTTTTTTCCTTGAGAGCCATGCCACAAATGGCTAACACTCGGAATACCATATGAAAGGGTTGGGGTGAGGCTGGTCCTGTCAGACCGACTCCAGGAGGTCAGGAAGATCTTCTCGCAGCTTCCAGTCAGATTTCAGATATACTGTAGTGGTGCCTGAAACTTTATGACATTGCTAGAGAAATATATGCATGCATTAAGAAAATAATATCTATAAATATCAGAATTTGAAATCTATATGGTTATGTTACTAAGTCTTCACTATTATTCACTGTGTATGGTAAGACTAATGAAAGGAAAACAAACTCTATGCCACAGATTCAAGTTAGGAGGGTCCATAGTTTCATACTGCCTCATCTATTTTGGACTTCTCCAAAAAGAAAGGAACAAACAAATAAAAAGTCTATGAGCTGTTAAAAAAAAAAAAGACAGTCACCATCCTCCCAAATAATGGGAGGCACCTGCAAATAACACTCAGCCTAGGGAAGTCACCTGTGCATAAGGGATACTATTCCTCTGCCCCCAAACCTTGATTAATATCAGGGAGAAACACTTCACCTCCAAGACTTCTCCATGTTTCCAAGGAGCAAAGGAATAATACACTCCTGAGGAAGGAAAAGTACAAGAGGCACTTCCAGTGTCTCCCCAGGGAAGAAGGCACCACTAGTGTGATTGGTGAGCATAGAGGAGGAACTGACCATGCTCCATTTAGCCCCTTTCAGAGTGCCTTTTCTTAGAGTCAGCCTGTGTGCTTGTATTTTCTGCCCTTCCTCCAAGAGTAAGTCTACAGGGGCTGCTCTGCCACTGTGCAGGGAGCCTGTATCTGGGCAAGTCAATCTGCCTAATTAAGAGGTAAATGATAGAAAGGCCACTGGGACCACATATTTAAGGCATGTGTGCGTACCCAGATCCTGTCAGCTATAAAGCTGTATGTCTGTATGTCTGTTTCACTGTATGTCTGCCCTCTATGACTCCTTTGGTTAGACATTTGGGAAGAAAATAAAGCCACTTATGGTCCTTCACCCTACTTCTTTCCTAACTCTATAATCACCTGTTAGGCCCATTAATATGTAAATAACACAACAGATATCCATTCTGTACCCTGCCCACGTGTGTGCACACACACACACTTACTCACACAAACACACAAAGTATATTATGGATGCACTGAAGTCTGTCTCAGCTGTTTTTCCTCTCCCTGGAAGTAGCCACTATCACAGGTTGGTGTGTCATATCCCGTGCAAATTTGAGATGGGCTCAGTAGTTGACTAGGAGACTTCTTTTTCCCTTTTGTACTTACATGTTAACTCCACTATTAAATTTAATTTCACTCAAATTTACATTGTGATCCACACAGTCAAAGGCTTTGGCATAGTCAATAAAGCAGAAATAAAAGTTTTTCTGGAACTCTGGCTTTTTCGATGATCCAGTGAATGCTGGCAATTTGATCTCTGGTTCCTCTGCTTTTTCTAAAACCAGCTTGAACACCTGAAGTTCACAGTTCACATACTGCGGAAGCCTGGCTTGGAGAATTTTGAGCATTACTTTACTAGTGTGTGAAATGAATGCAATTATGTAGTAGTTTGAGCATTCTTTGGCATTGCCTTTCTTTGGGATTGGAATGAAAACTGACCTTTTCCAGTCTTGGGGCCACTGCTGAGTTTTCCAAATTTGCTGGCATATTGAGTGCAGCACTTTCACAGCATCATCTTTTAGGATTTGAAAAAGCTCAACTGGAATTCCATCACTTCCACCAGCTTTGTTCATAGTGATACTTCCTAAGTCCCACTTGACTTCACATCCAGGATGTCTGGCTCTAGGTGAGTGATCACACCTTAGTGATTATCTGGGTTGTGAAGATTTTTTTTTGTATCTTCTGTGTATTCTTGCCACCTCTTCTTAATGGCTGCAATCACCATCTGCAGTGATTTTGGAGCCCCCAAAATAAAGTCAGCTACTGTTCCCACTGTTTCCCCATCTATTTCCCATGAAGTGATGGGACCAGATGCCATGATCTTCATTTTCTGAATGTTGAGCTTTAAGCCAACTTTTTCACTCTCCTCTTTCACTTTCATCAAGAGGCTCTTCAGTTGTTCTTCACTTTCTGCCATAAGGGTGGTGTCATCTGCATATCTGAGGTTATTGATATTTCTCCTGGCAAGCTTGATTCCAGCTTGTGCTTCATCCAGCCCAGAGTTTCTCATGGTGTACTCTGCATTTAAGTTAAATAAGCAGGGTGACAATATACAGCCTTGATGTACTCCTTTTCCTATTTGGAACCAGTCTGTTGTTCCATGTCCAGTTCTAACTGTTGCTTCCTGACCTGCATATAGGTTTCTCAAGAGGCAGGTCAGGTTGTCTGGTATTCCCATGTCTCTCAGAATTTTCCACAGTTTATTGTGATCCACACAATTAAAGTCTTTGGCATAGTCAATAAAGCAGAAATAGATGACGGTGATTGCAGCCATGAAATTAAAAGACGCTTACTCCTTAGAAGGAAAGTTATGACCAACCTAGACAGCATATTAAAAAACAGAGATGTTACTTTGTCAACAAAGGTCCGTCTAGTCAAGGCTATGGTTTTTCCAGTAGTCATGTATGGATGTGAGAGTTGGGCTATAAAGGAAGCTGAGTGCCGAAGAATTGATGCTTTTGAACTGTGGTGCTGGAGAAGACTCTTGAGAGTCCCTTGGACTGCAAGGAGATCCAACCAATCCATCCTAAAGGAGATCAGTCCTGAGTGTATCATTGGAAGGACTGATGTTGAAGCTGAAACTCCAATATTTTGGCCATCTGATGCGAAGAGCTGACTCATTTGAAAAGACCCTGATGTTGGGAAAGATTGAGGGCAGGAGGAGAAGGGGACGACAGAGGATAAGATGGTTAGATGGCATCATCAACTCAATGGACATGAGTTTGGGTAAACTCGGAGTTGGTGATGGACAGGGAGGCCTGGCATGCTGTGGTTCATGGGGTCGCAAAGAATTGGACATGCCTGAGCGGCTGAACTGAATGAACCAAAATTTACATTTGCTGGATTTCTACAAACTGAAAATATTCTTTATCAAGTTTGATAGTGGAAATAATTAGTGGAAGGGACAGTGGACTGACTTACGGTTAATGATAATCTATTGGGGCTGGTGCACTGGGACGACACAAAGGGAGGGTATGGGGAGGGAGGAGGGTTCAGGATGGGGAACACAGGTATACCTGTGGCGGATTCATTTCGATATTTGGCAAAACTAATGCAATATTGTAAAGTTTAAAAATAAAATAAAATAAAATAAACCAAAAAAATACTATTGAAATTTGAAATGGTTTAACTGTCGGGAGACCTGAGTCAAAACTTGCTGTGTGATAGTGAGCAAGTCTGACACTCATTCAGTTTCCTCATCAGTACAATGAGAAGCCCTGTTTTCATCATACTAATGAATGCTGAATGAATACTAATGAATACTACTCAGCTAATGCTGCTGATGTGCTCAGTTGTGTCTGACTCTGTGACTCCATGGACTGTAGCCCGCTTTCCGGCCATGGAATTTTCCAGGCAAGAATACTGGAGTGGGTTGCCATTTCCTTCTCCATACTAGCTAATAGATTTCATGTAAGAAGCAAATAATCATGTATATAAAATGCTTTAAAAAAAACAACTACAAAAAAAACCCTACAGTGCTACTATGAAGTGCTTAGTTCTTCAAATGAATTAATTTATCAACTAGGAAGACAGAGTAGATAGTATATTAGTCTTATAAGTGATCATTAACTTAGAATTGCTGTATGTGAAATGGACAAAAGAACAATACTCTAGTGAAAAAAAAAAGTATCATTTTGCTATACCACATGGTTTACTAGTAGAAACTTCTAAGATTTAGTCAAAAGTATACAATATTTGCATATATTGTGAGAGTAATTAAGACATAAATGGAAGTCCATAGTCTTACACCATATTTCAAATGCTGACACTGTTTTTCTGGTCACCCTGGTCAAGTGGTAATTAGACAAGTCTCCATTGTATTCCTTTTCAGAGACAAAATGTGAATGCGCTTTTTAGGAAAATGGTAAGGTTTGGGATGACAGGACTTTAAATAAATAAATAAATGAATCTGTCCTAAATTATTGATGCTACAGAATTTTTATTTTTAGCTTCTATACTATAAAATCGGGCACCCATTTACCATCTTTTTTAATACATAAGGAAATAAACGTCTCCATTTGGGGGGCAGTAAGCTTTGAGGCGGCCGAGAGGAGCAACCCCACGTCCAAGGGACGGTGGCTGCACAGGCGCAGGAGGGCGGAGAGGAGCTACTCCACGTCCAAGGTCGGGAGGGGCGGCCATGAGGAGATACCCCTTGACCAAGGTAAGGCGCAGTGGCTGAGCTTTGCTGGAGCAGCCATGAAGAGAGACTCCACGTTCAAGGTAAGAGAAACCCAAGAAGGACGTAGGTGTTGCGAGAGGGCATCAGGGGGCAGACACACTGAAACCATAATCACAGAAAACTAGCCAGTCTGATCACACGGACTACAGCCTTGTCTAACTCAGTGAAACTAAGCCATGCCGTGTGGGGCCACCCAAGATGGGAGGGTCATGGTGGAGAGGTCTGACAGAATGTGGTCCACTGGAGAAGGGAATGGCAAACCACTTCAGTATTCTTGCCTTGAGAACCCCATGAACAGCATGAAAAGGCAAAATGATAGGATACTGAAAGGGGAACTTGCCGGGTCGGTAAGTGCCCAATATGCTACTAGAGATCAGTGGAGAAATAACTCCAGAAAGAATGAAGGGATGGAGCCAAAGCAAAAACAATACCCAGTTGTAGATGTGACTGGTGATAGAAGCAAGGTCCGATGCTGTAAAGAGCAATATTGCATAGGAACCTGGAATGTCAGGTCCATGAATCAATGCAAATTGGAAGTGGTCAAACAGGAGGTGGCAAGAGTGAACGTCGACATTCTAGGAATCAGTGAACTGAAATGGACTGGAATGGGTGGATTTAACTCAGATGACCATTATATCTACTACTGTGGGCAGGAATCCCTTAGAAGAAATGGAGTAGCCATCATGGTCAACAAAAGAGTCTGAAATGCAGTACTTGGATGCAATCTCAAAAATGACAGAATGATCTCTGTTTGTTTCCAAGGCAAACCATTTAATATCACAGTAATCCAAGCCTATGCCCCAACCAGTAACGCTGAAGAAGCTGAAGTTAAATGGTTCTATGAAGACCTATGAGACCTTTTATAACTAACACCCAAAAAAGATGTCCTTTTCATTATAGGGGACTGGAATGCAAGGGTAGGAAGTCAAGAAACACCTGGAGTAACAGGCAAATTTGGCCTTGGAGCAAGGAATGAAGCAGGGCAAAGGCTAATAGAGTTTTGCCAAGAGAATGCACTGGTCATAGCAAACACCCTCTTCCAACAACACAAGAGAAGACTCTACACATGGACATCACCAGATGGTCAACACCGAAATCAGACTGATTATATTCTTTGCAGCCAAAGATGGAGAAGCTCTACACAGTCAGCAAAAACAAGACCAGGAGCTGACTGTGGCTCAGATCATGAGCTCCTTATTGCCAAATTCAGACTTAAATTGAAGAAAGTAGGGAAAACCACTAGACCATTCAGGTATGACCTAAATCAAATCCCTAATGATTACACAGTGGAAGTGAGAAATAGATTTAAGGGCCTAGATCTGATAGAGTGCCTGATGAACTATGGATGGAGGTTCGTGACATTTTACAGGAGACAGGGATCAAGACCATCCCCATGGAAAAGAAATGCAAAAAAGCAAAATGGCTGTCTGAGGAGGCCTTACAAATAGCTGTGAAAAGAAGAGAAGCAAAAAGCAAAGGAGAAAACGAGAGATATAAGCATCTGAATGCACAGTTCCAAAGAATATCAAGGAGAGATAAGAAAGCCTTTCTCAGAGATCAATGCAAAGAAATAGAGGAAAACAACAGAATGGGAAAGACTAGAGATCTCTTCAAGAAAATTAGAGATACCAAGGGAACATTTCATGCAAAGATGGAATCGATAAAGGACAGAAATGATATGGACCTAACAGAAGCAGAAGATATTAAGAAGAGGTGGCAAGAATACACAGAAGAACTGTACAAAAAAGAGCTTCAAGACCCAGATAATCATGATGGTGTGATCACTGACCTAGAGCCAGACATCCTGGAATGTGAAGTCAAGTGGGCCTTAGAAAGCACCACTATGAACAAAGCTAGTGGAGGTGATGGAATTCCAGTGGAGCTCTTTCAAATCCTGAAAGATGATGCTGTGAAAGTGCTGCACTCAATATGCCAGCAAATTTGGAAAACTCAGCAGTGGCCATAGGACTGGAAAATGTCAGAAAGGCAATGCTAAAGAATGCTCAAACTACCGCACAATTGCAGTCATCTCACATGCTAGTAAAGTAATGCTCAAAATTCTCCTAGCCAGGCTTCAGCAATACGTGAATCGTGA